>NC_052612.1:8213647-8813647 GCF_016545825.1 Eucalyptus grandis
AAAAGAAAAAAATATGAAAAAGAAAAAAAGAAAAAAAGGAAAATAAGAAAAAATAGAAAAAATAAAAGAAATAAAAAAATTATCCAAATTTACCAAACATGTTTCGTTTATTTTTTATTTCCGGAACAAGTTACCAAACGCGTTATTTTGTTCAAAAATTGTTGAAGGCAGAAACACTTTTTTTCTATTTACTTCTAACAATTTTTAAACAGAAACACAACCAAACGCGCCCTAATAGACTTTTGAACTTCACCATGAGAGCCAAAATGAATAATTCACTATAATCAGGACCAGAGTTACAATGGCATATATCACCGTGTACGGCTAAGATCAAGGACTCACTGTTTGGCCGAAAAGGAGGAGAAAAACGCACGACTCTGAACGTGTGCCCCTTAATTTCAGTCCTTTTGTGGCTTTCTCGAGAAAAGTTGATCTTCTCTTGAATGTTGGGGGTGAGCGTTGTTCGTCCTTGCTGATTACAAGGAGTCCAGGGGAACTGTAGGTTTATTTCTCTGGTGGTTTTTTGGGCCTTGGAATTTGGGTAAGTGGTTTGGTCGGATCGGATTGAAATGATTCCCAAACAAGACAAAGGAATCGCAAATCGGAGTAAAAGACTTTTAAATTTGATTGTTTGTAAGATCTCTAAAGTCGATGTGACCATGTGGGGCCGTCCACATCCACTTTATTATACTTTTGAACGATATAGCGACCTGACAAATTGGGTTTGTTGTTTGCTAGTGTAGAGGAATGTCCCCACTGCCACGTTGCTCTCCCCGTACATAACAATGGCCCTAGACTATAACTTCAGCACAACTAGTCCCGATCATTTTCGCAAATTCCATTGGGACAGAGAATCATGGGACTGTACAACTACGGGGCCAAGATCAATTCCTCTATCCCCGCCACCAAGGCGTTCGAGGCCATCGTCAGCGCTGACGACCTCTTCCCCAAGGTCTTCCGGCCAGTCCTCAAGTGCTGAGGTCGTCGAGCATTTTACTTCCAGTGAAGGTTAGCAACACAACTCAGTTTACCGTAAATGTCGCAATGTCTTGAGCCAATGGGATTGCAACACGGTGGCGGGACAGTAAATTGGCAACTCCTCCAAATGTGATGTCATCGTTTGTGTCTTTTATGGGCAACCGAGACAGGACAGTGAAACATAAGGTCGAGGCCTCAGACAGGGAGAACTTCAGCCACTGCTACTTAGGGATGAGCATCAATCTAGGGTTAATCTGGACTGACCCTAAACTAGCCCAACCCTGCTGGTCCTAGTCCAATTCCTAGAAAGATTGAGTCAGTCCTTAGTCTTGAAATCCAGGATCAGTAATGTGCGAGTTGGTACTCGATCCTGAGGGTTTAGTGTCAGTTCAACCAAAACTATTTCTAACTGTATATTATATTTAATATATTATTTATAACACTTTTGCATATATTGTTACGAATTTTATTAATAGTAGAGGTATACAAAAGAACGGGAATCGCTCGAACCGCCGGAACCAAATCGGAGTGGAACCGGTTGTTCCCATAGGAGTCGGTTGATTCCTAGTTCTAATTTAGTGGAACCGTTGAGTACTAGTCCAATTCCCGATTCTAGGTGTAGAACCGCCCACTCGCCATCCGAACTAGAATATATATTTTTTTTAAAAAGAAATTTCATTTCAATTACTTAATTATTTTATAGTTTTTCGACCAAATATATATGTACATCTATGTATATTTATAATTATTGGACATTATTAACTAATTTTGTCTCTTTGATATGTAATAGGACTAATTCCCTAATCTCTTTTTTATTATTATAATAATCTATTTACTTGATTTCTCAATAAATAAATAAAAATAAACAAATGTAAAGGAAAGAGAGAACCGATTGAAAATGTCATAAGAACCAATGGCTCATTTTAAGAGTATAAGTAGGCTTCTTCTTAATCATTCTCATGTTTAAATTAAGTTGACGTTGAAAAAAGATTAATCAAACGATCAATGTTTTAACTTTTATAGGGATTAGGACTTTTAACATGGAGTCTAATTCTTCACATGTTTCCGATGTCGGGAAACCTTGAGAAGACCACACCACCTTCAAAAAAATTAAGTTTTTAGTTAACAAGTATTGTCTACTTGTTTTGCCTTATAATTGTCAATCATTAATCAAATTTAATGACTTGCAATTTAACTCAAATATAAGGCCGAACGAGCATTGTAATGATTGGGCACCGGTTCCATGGACCCATTTGGGAATTGGATTGGACCGGTGATCCAATTCCTGAGTGAATCCATCAAACCAATGAGCGGGTGTTAGTTCTAATTTTTCAAAACTAGTCCTTAGTGGGCGGATCCTAATTCTAAAGTAGGATCCGCCTACCCAGATCATGCTCATCCTTAATTAATAGATGATTACAAGAACTTCTCATTTTGTTCCATATCATGAGCGGTCTTAATTGTTTTTATGATTTTTTGCTTTTAGCAAATGTGAAATTTCTATTGTTACCTTGGTATTTATAGTTTAGTTGCATAAAGTAGTATTGTCAATGGATATGTAATTTGAAATAGTGGGTTTGTCTTTTCAGATTACAAAAATCGAAACAAAAAATTATTAGTTGATTTTGGAACTAGACCGAACCTATTAGGCTAGTCCAGTCCTCAGTCTTAGGCTTAATAGGGTCAATCATCGATCTAAAAAATTGAGAAACAATATGTACATATTATCACCCAGAGTTAGGGGTGACTGGACTCAACTCGGACCATGCTTACCCCTATTGCTACTCGATTGCCAAGGGCGACGCGCTAGGCATCACCTTCGAGAAGATGAGCTACAAGGTGAAGATCACCGTGTTGCTTGAGGGAGGTTCGGTGTGCAAGAGCATGAGCATGAGCATGTACTTCACCAAGAACGACGCGGACATGACGGAGGAGAAGATCACGGAAGCTCTTTAGCACAAGGACTGAAAGATCGATATTTCCCACTCGGTACCGCTGAGCTGGACTCCACGCTCCGGCCTCGGAGATTTTCTCGTGGGTTCACGCCTCTTCTGGTTTTTGGGGGTTGGGGTTGGGGGGTGTCAAGAAGGTTCTGCGCCGTACGTTTCGGGGCGGGGGCGTAGGGACCGTCGGATCTTCTTCCCCGGGAGTTGCGAGATCGCAACGGCTGCAACGTGGGAGCCGGAATGCATCGCCGTCCGCGGCGGGGCCCACCCGGCACGTGAAGGGGCGCCGGCGAAGCTACAATCTCCATTCAAAGGCTTTCCACTTAATGTATCACGAAAACGACTTTAACCTCTTTTTTTTTCTTTCTTTTTTGTGTTGCTTCGACTTGTCTGGTCAGACCAGTGGATGTGTTCTGTCTCCTTTTTTCTGAACCGATACACGTGAGTTGCATTTTATAATGACAAGTGATATTCACTATGGATTTTTTAATTGGATACGTTGTGGTCCCCATCTTTCTTTTCTTTTCTTTTCTTTTTTTTGGTATATGTTGTGTTATTCACGACCAAGCCACTGATTCACCAAAGTAGTGAATCTCCTTTTGTAATCTCCATCGAGTAAAGACCTAGAGGACATTTGATCGACTCGACTGTTCTTTTAGCATCTTACATGCATCGGATGCCCATGGATGATTGATCAACGGTAGCTCTGGGCGACACTCTCTTTGGCATTTTTTGATATTTTCATGAAAAGTCATCGTCAATATATATCAATAGTGAAGTCTAAATTATTACAGAATTATCTGTGCTTGAGAATGTCTTGACTGACTGATATATTTTTTAATCCTACTATAGGTAAAGAGGAGGAACAAAAAAGTGGTGGAAGACCGAGCAAATTTTTTAAGATACACAACAACAACAACAAGAGCAAAACAGAATAAGCTAGCAAGTAGAGATTTGGCCGGTTAGCAAGTTTGGATCTTTATTTGAAAAAAATTGGTCAATACGGATTTAATAGGTCAATTTGGGTATGATCATATTCGGTTCGACTCAAAGCCCACTTAATCCACTCATTTGATGAGTTTATATTTGTAATAGAGTTAGTTCTCAAATGATGCAAGTTAATACGGCTGATATATAGAAGGAAAATTACACAAATAGTCCATAAATTTAGTCCAATACGCAATATCGTCAGTGGACTTTATAAATTCAATGTAGAACCTAAATTATTGGTAAATGTTTAATTTAGTCCTTAAATTATACGAAAATGGTCAATGTCATACTTTCGTTAATTCAAATTAACGAGAACCGCTAACGTGGAACCAATTCGGTAAGTTTGAAAAGTTACACACGGATCACCTAAGTAAGATATTCATCTCTAATTATAATATAATATCTCTATCATCAAATAACAAAAGACTATATTAGATATTTACTAATAGTTCAAGGACTATATCGCAAAAATTAAAAGTTCAAGAACTTATTATCATTTTCTTACGTTCACATGCGGTGTTCTCGTCTTGGCTTCTAGATCTTGAGGTCACGATTGCTGTGGGCACTGGTTATCACGAAGCTGTTGACCGTTTCCCTATGGAACTAGTCAAATCTTTACGCTGAGAAAAAAAAAAAACAACTCCCCGGCGAATTTTCAAAGCTTAAACGCATTTAGTGGCTAAGTACCACTGATGCGACTCTTATTCTCCATCCCATCCCTTATGTCTCATGTGATATGCAAATCTTGGAACTAAAGAATCTTACTTATTGCTTCTAAATATTTTTTTAAAAAAAATTGAGATTAACACAATTTGAATTTTATTTAAGGAGAAAACACTTAAAACTCTTCTAACATAAAAATGATGATGGAAGGATTTGTTTTTATTATTTTCATTACTATTTAAATTGGTAAGAAAATCAATAGAGCGTGTTTTTGCTTACTGATGTGAAAATGACCTGGTCTACGGGTGAAGCTTCTTTGAGTTCAATAATTTTGACTTAAAGAAAATACTGAAGTCGAGGAGGTTTGAGTTTAATCAACTTATTGAATTTTTTTTACTTGTTTTGAAAGCATACATTTGAGAACTAGAAACACATAGACAATATTACAATTTAGTTTCAATCTAAGATCACATCAAAATTTCAGTTTTAGTTAAGTATGAGCTTAGATCGAAATTCACATTTTCTTAACTTGGAATTGACAAAATTAAACGATTGATTTAAAATTGTGCCCGAATAGTAGATTATCTTCATTCGATTGGACAAGACTCAACCCTACTTTAAATACTTTATGAATGATTGATTTCAAATTAAGGTTACGCGCGGCCCCTGCTCGGTGGAGCACGCGCGCTCCTCGCATTGGTGGGGGCCGAAAAGGACAAAATCCCGAAGCGTATCTGATCGATCGTTTCACATTGGGTCGTGGCGAGCAGCCCCACGCCCCACTCCCCACGCACGCCATCCACCGGATCCTCGCCACGTGGATCCGATCCGACGGCCTCCACCGATTCTGCATCCGTCCGGAACCCTTTGGCTGCCCATTCTCCGAGTCGGCGTTGTCTAACTGTGATCACGCCTTCTCACTTCTCAGTTCTTCACAGCCGATTCTATTCGAATAGAGAGAATCATGGGAAAGTACAGCTGCAGCGCGGCGATCAATTCCTCCACCCCCGCGGGCATGCTGTTCGACGCCTTTGTCAGTGCCAGTGGCATCATCTCCGGAGTCTTCCCGCCGGTCCTTAAGAGCACCGAGGTTGTCGAGCATTTCACCTGCGGCGAGGGTAAGTAAGACGACTTGGTTTACCATCAATATAGCAACGTCTTGAGCCAATGGTTATGCAGGCAACCGGGACAAGACCGTGAAGCAAAAGGTCGAGGCCCGGGACAATAAGAAGTTCATCTACTGCTACTCGATCATGGAGGGGGACGCGCTGGGCACCATCCTTGAAGAGATCAGCTTGGATGTAAAGATCACTGCATCGCCCAAGGGAGGCTCGGTGTGCAAGATCACAAGCAAGCACTCCGCCAACAACGGCGTGGCCATCACCGAAGAGAAGATCTTGGCCGTGAAGGAGAAGGCAATCGCGGCATTCCAGGTCATTGAGGATTATCGGGTTAATTCAAAAAAAAAGCACAAACTTTAGGTTGATGGACAAATCTGGCCCGAACTTTTTTTTGTCTCATAAAAAGCACAACTTTAAGTCAAGTGACCTGAGCTTTCTCCCATGCTCCGGACCGGTTTCTTGGCGTTGGCATCCGTCCAGGATCTTTTCGGTAGGATCTGGAACCACTTCAGGACCAAAAGAAGCGTAGTGCCCTGGGCTTCGCTTATTTGGAACAACGTCATCACTCCCAGGTTCAAATTCAATCTCTGGTTGATTGCTAGAAATCGTTTGCCTACCCTGCCTACCCAGGAACTTCTCATTTCCTATGGTGAAATTGATTATACCACATGTGCCTTTTGCAATGATGTTCCTGACTCTATAGATCACTTGTTTTTTGATTGCCAAATATCGGCTTCCATTGCTTATTTTTGGGCTTCGATGCAACCTTCCTTGGCGCCCAAGGCCGTGGAAGGAGAATCTCCAATGGGCTACCTCCTTCCTAAAGGGCAATGATTTCTTTCACAACTTAGCTCGTTACTCTTTTGCTGCCATGTGCTACTTAATTTGGAAGAAGAGGAATGTTATCATATTCCGCGACAAAGTGGTGGTTCTTGCTGCAATGAAAAATCATGGTCAATGACAAAGCTCTCACCTTCTCTGATGTCCCGAATACCCCTAGAAATAGAAGGCTTGAGAGAAACGGGGCTTCACCCTTCTATTTTCATTGATTGTGAGGAGAATGCGTAGATCGGATGAAGACCAAGCCGTGCGATCTTTCTCCTTCCCTCCTTGGGTGTCGGCCCTCGGCCTTCTCCTTAGGCGGCTGAGGTTTTGTTTAGCGTTTTCTTCTCGCTTGTGACTTGTTGGTCTTTGCTTCTTGCTTGTGCTTGTCTCTTTTTCTTCTTTGTAATCTTTTTTGTTTCGGCTCCCTAACACTCTCTGTGCGTAGCGCCCTAAGAGTGTATGCTTTGGAGCCGGTCCTGTATTCTTGTCCTAAGCTATAATACCTTTTACCTTTACCAAAAAAAAAAGCTTTAGGTCAAGTGACAAATCTGGCCCGAACTTTTTTTTGTCACATAAAAACATAAACTTTAGGTCGAAACTTTAGGTCGAGTGACAATTTTTGGCCCATTTTTTTTTGTTTCAAAAAATCACCAACTTTCACTTAAATCCTAAATCGGCCCCCTTAACTTAAATTCATTGATTGTTTTTATCAATAAATCCATGTGCACTTACTGGCTAACACCGTTAATTGTCTTTTTGTTTGAGCTACGACTTGAAGAATAACGTAAAACTATGTCATCTCACAAGTAAAAAAATCTACGATTGAATTTCTCTAAATTATACTTTATCATTTTGTCGCATGAATTTGTAGATCACCGCCTTTGTTAAGAGAAACCACAAATGAGATCCATCAATCTCATAGCTAGAACATTTTCTCCTGAAATAAGGTTAACTTCAAATAGAAAGTTAATGGTAGGGATTAGATTTTGGATATGAGCAAAAGTTTGTAATTTTTTATGAGAAAAAAAAAATTGGGGCCGAATTGTAACTTAACCTAAAGTTGGTGCTTTTTACGAGACAAAAAAAATTTCATGGAGATTTGTCCATCGACCTAAAAGTTTATCTTTTTAATGAGAGAAAAAAAAAGTTTTACAGATTTGTCCATCAACCTAAAGTTGATGCTTTTTTATGGAATTAGCCCGATGATTATCTGGTAGCAAACCCTCGTGGCTAGCAGAGTCACTTTGTGGTTTTATTATCAGGAATTTATATGGGGTATTTTTATTTTATTGGCTCTGGATATTATAAGCTGGGAACGGCAATCTGGGTTAAAACAAGCCCTCGGGTAATGATGCCCAGTACACGAGTCTTTACCACTAGCCCGGTATATGTCACTATGGACTAAAGTTTCATTAGATGTCGAATTTCGATTGTGTCGGCCGGCCTTTGTCTCTCGATTTCGTCTGTTTGTCTTCTTTCCCTATCTCTGAATGTGGCCTTGTTTTGCGTTCCCCGCTTCTCCCCCCAGATCTCTATCTCAGCTTCTTGGCTAATCCTTTGGCCCCTTTTTGAACTTTTACTTTGTTGGGGTTTTGTTACTCGGGTCATGGAATCTTCCTGTGATCTTCAAGTGGACGTCAATGGCGAGGAGACTTTCATGGTGAACAAGGTGATTCTTCTGCAACCGAGCTGTGTCTTTTGGTTCCGTAATTTTAGTTTTGCAGTTCCAAAGTTTCGTTCTTTGATGGGTTTGTAGTTTTCGATGGGCTTTGCTTTTGGCAGCTTTTGTAATTTCCTTCTTCATCCCGAAAATTTTTCTCAACCAAGACTCATCCTTTCAATGGAAATTGCAATTTTCGACGGAACCGTCCGCCATTAAAATCTGCAAGTTGCAGCTATGTTGGCAGAATTTGGGTCATTTGAACAAAACCTCTCTTTCTTGCATCTATTCTTTACTAATTCAATCAATCAAACCACCAGGAGGAGGAGGAATTTTTGTTAAAAGGTCTCGAGTTTGAACTCACGAACAAAATCTGTCCGTAGATGAAGTGAAAGAAACCCGATTGATAAGAGAAAAGCTCAACAGCTGAATTTTATTATTTATATTTATTTAGGGCTTAAGGTTTTATAGGGATTTATAGATGATTGAATGAAATTCCAAAATGAATAGACCTCCATCTTGATTTTCAGAGCAGCCTCTGTGGAGCAGACGTATGAGACATTTCAGACTATTCGCATCTTTTCTTTTCATAGGACTTCGGCTTCACGGAACTAATAAAGCCTAATTACCGAACTACACCTCGCATCTTTCTGCTGAAATTATTTAGTACAACATCGACAAGAATCAGGACTTCTCTACTCATCGATGGAACTTCCATACCCACGAGTAGCACCCAAATCACCCAATTTGAAAAATTGTGCATTAGTCGCATCGAGTAAAACCGATGATAAAAACTCTTCCCTTCCCGAGGCCTTTGCCGATCTTTAAAGATGCTACTTTCATGAACAAATCGAAATGCCACAGGACAGAATCCCAGTGGATCGCGACAGTATGCATCTAAGGGCTTGAGATTATCTACCATATGACAATACCATGTAAGAAATCAGTGAAGCTCAAGCCAGAATTTGCTGAGGAAATGCTCCTGGATAGAAGTCAAGTCAGTATATGAAAGGGAAATTGAATATTGTTTGGTATCGCTCTAGGAATGTGCCGCTTTGATTCATATTATATTATCATGTAGATGTTTTTATTTTTGCATCAGGTCCATGATGATTGGAATAGAAAAAGAAAATACTATTTCTGAACAAGTTCCATGACTTGACTTTATTCGTTACATCTTGTCCTCTCTAAAGCCCTGACCAGGACCAGTGGGCAAAAGAATCCCATCTCAAGAGCTGTTTAAATTCATGTTTTCCCCAGAATGCACTAAAAATTTCTCAGAGTGGCTTTACCAGCAGACCATGGGAAATTAAAATGTGCCCAGATGCACGACTCGGAATGCCCAGTAATTTTGCAGCAAGTATTGTAGGTGCACCATGATGATTCTTCAATAAAGAGTCCTCAATAGATAAAAGGGACTTTTGCAGCAATCGAATTGCGTAGTTCCTCAATGTTCTGTCCAAACCAGAAATAACAAACGGCGGTCTCTGTAAGAGCCAAAACATACAGGCCTTCGAGATCTTCTTCTCCGTTATCAATGCATCTGCTGTCAAGATAGACTGCAGGATGCTCCATGGACAGCGTACAGCTTGCTGAGTGCGTTTTGCTACCATCAACTTACCAAACAACAATATATCTTTCGCCACCAGCACAGGAAGAACATACTTCCCATCATTACTGAAGATCATAGAGCCAACAGCTCCCTCCAATTCAGAGAATTCAATGGACTTTAAATTAAGAGGAGCATAGGGGATGCATAAAACAGAAAATACAAGACTGATCAGAAAACTAAGACTCACAGGATGGCCAGAAAACTTCTGTATCTTTTTGTGATCTGGGCAACCATATATCATTACTTGTGCAGTTGCAGAAGCTAGCACACTTCCATCTGCATAACACCAAGATAGAAGTCAATATTAAAAGCTACAACCCAGCACACTCTCCAAATCATACAATCATGGAAGACTCGCCTAGTATTTTACACTTTCCTATATAACTTCAGATTAATTATTCATTTCGTTCTCAATAGATTCACCCTGGTTTCTATTTTTCTCCTTTAATTTCAAATGCTCAGACTAATTTCCGTCTACATGCATTTAGAGAAAAGCCATGTCAACTCTTAAGCTATGCATGCATCATGCCTTTAGCTACTGTTACTTCCTTCAACCTCTCGTCCATCAAGTGACTGTAGGCTCGTGGAGTCTCAGAAAATGCCTTTGTCTACAATGTTACACCTGCTCACCATGTTCAGAACATATTCTTGCCACACACCACTTCTTTCATATAATCTTTTAAAGATAATTGGACAGGTGACTACCTTGTCATTCATGTAAAATCCATTATAACCAATAACTAAACCAATATATATCAACATAATCTCCTACTCACATTAGAAATATATTTTCCTTCTCACGTCCAGCAGCAAAATCCTAATGTTCCAAATTCTCATTTCACTAGCATATATCAAGTAAGCACACATCAGAAATAAAAGCTTGTGCCTAGTCATTTAATCAATTCTAGCCCAAAATTTGTATTGCATCAGCACGATCCACGAACTTAATTAAGTACTTCAAATGCGGCCTCACCTCACTCAGTATAGGTTACCAATGTTTCATTGATTAATGCCCTGATTCATAGATAGTTTAACCAAGTTTGGGAGATATCAAGTACAACTCTGAAATGGAAAACCTGAGCCACACGGCCTCACCAAGTTTCTTAAATCAGTTGGCTTAATCTTGACATTAAATAGCTCCCAAGTTTCTACCCTATTTAAAAAACAAACCACCCAGTCTAGCTTGATGTAAAGCTCATGCATCTATAGCCATGTGATTGCTTCAAAACTTTGGTATGGTCATAACACATAGCTTTTCTCGAAAAACAGTAATGCAGACTTAGGGAAACAAGGTTTGAAGCGCTTGCTTAAGTACATGCGACGTGCGACATGCGACAATCTTACATAATTTAAATGCTTGACCAGAATCGATAGAATAACCAAAGTAAATGTTCCTACTTTCATTTACCCTTACACTGCAGAACCTGCATAAAGCACCAAACAGCTGTAAAGAAAGAGGTCTAGAGAAGGACAAATTAAACATAACAGATGAAACGGTGATGGCAAATATAGTCTTTGTTGGAGTTCTAAACCATTTTAAAGAATTTCCTGCCATGGGATCAATTTCACACATCATCCCATCAGCACCACCAGTGTCAGCACGTGACCCATTTTCAGAAAAGGAGATGGCAGTGACACTTGCACATGAGAAGTAGAATATAGGAAACTTGCTAGAGTGTTAGTGCCAACAGAACTTAATGATCATCCCCTCTACCACTTCAAAACACAATAGAAAAAGAGTGCAGCTAAACCTCAGGAAGAAAAATGAACCATTCATCATCACTCCCAAAAGTTGCAATCATGATAATCCTAAATTCCTCATTTCTGTTCATGATAAGACATCCTCTTCATGTTTTCTCACTCTGTGAGAGACTCCAGAAATGTCTCAATCTTGATATAAGAAACTCAAATTCCTTAAAAACTACTAAGCCCATAGCATTCGACAAGTTATTGAATAAATTTGCCAAAAAAAGGAAGTTTTCGACTACTTGAAAATCACAAGAAAAAGCTTTTCGGTTGTAAATCCTGGAGCAAGCAATGCCAATCCTTTTTCAAACATTCTCATTCTATACCCCAAATAATGGGTAGATATATCCACCACATTAGTGACCAAAATGACAATCCCAATTCAGCATAAAACTGAGCACTCCATTGGCAAGATAATATCTAATCTAAAATACAGTTTTTGGATTTATGCTACTCTACTAATAATGTCGAAAGAATGCAGTCGGCAAAGAAGCAACAGACAGCAATAAATTAAGATTAGAAAACTTTTAGAAACAACTTTACTAGAAAACCACGACATAAGGTTCATTCACGGCCAACAACAAGCAAGAGATTCCAAGATACTTGGCAGGTAACTCACCTAGGGTGACAGTCACTAATTCTCCATCTCAATTCACCAGGTGCTCATTGAGTGCTAGGACATCACCCCGCCTCCTCTTAAAACTATCAAAGAGTCCTCATGCTTTCTTTTCCTCTGCAATCACCACAGTCGCAGGCCGAATTAGTTACTTCAAATTATAGCGAAAGCCCACCACCCACAACAGATATCAAGAGGCAAAACTGTCCCTCAACTTCCATTAGAAATCACAAACTAACCCTTTTCCCCAAATCCAACCACTTCATGCAGGTGTAATCCACCAAAAGGTTACCCCTGTCCGGCTTAATAAACATGTCCGTCAGATCATTTGCCGCAATGTCCACAAACTCCGTCTGAATCTGCCCTTTCAAAGTGTCCCAAATCTAAAAAACAAAAAATCCAAAGCAACAAAACAAAAAAAAGGTCCCATTTAATTAACCGAAGCTACTGTTGCTTACTGAGACACAATGGGCGAGTAATAAGGCAAAGCGGCATTCATCAGAACAGAGAATAATCACTAAATTCGCGCCCAGTTCCAGAATCAGACACCGTAAAAGCCAATACTTTCTTATCAAATCTGAAGAAAACTTACCACAAAACGAAAGAATCGGGAAGCACGCGAGTTAACCTTAATCCGGCCACCGCCGGAGCTGATGGCGAAGAATTCTGACGAGGGGCTGAATGCCGTCAAGAGGTCTCTGATGTTCAGCGAGCTCATGCTGTCAAACAGAGTGGAGATCGAAGGATGGTTCAGGACATGGATGACTCAAAGCAACAAAAGCACATTACTTCAACAACAGGTGCTTTTGGCAAAAGTAGTTAAAATTCCTTCATAGATCCTATGATCCAAGGATCCACAAACTCATAGATGACATATCAGGAAAGAAAACCGGAAAAGGGGCTAGATATAAAGTTAGCATTTTGATCCAGAGTTCCTTGCATCCTCCAATGTCATAATCCTACCAACAAAAGAGGTATGATTAAAAAGGTTATCATTTCCAATTAATTCTTTTGGCATTTGTCCATGAATTTCGACACTATGTGTTACTAAAACTTTCCAACTTCACATTAAACAAATCCTTTTTCCAAAGTGGTGCTCACAATTATGTTGACCTCAGCAGTAAAATCATTTGAACTTTATGCTTCCATTTATCATGTTCATCACTAACAATAGCAGGACCACACATCTCTCTATCCATCCCTGCAATTTATGGATGCCAGAAACATTTGGTTCCTTTCAAAATAGGCATAATTTGATCCATTATGCATACACAAATGAAATTGCTAAGGAACCA
The DNA here is from genome assembly GCF_016545825.1 of Eucalyptus grandis. Classification (NCBI taxonomy): domain Eukaryota; kingdom Viridiplantae; phylum Streptophyta; class Magnoliopsida; order Myrtales; family Myrtaceae; genus Eucalyptus; species Eucalyptus grandis. Next base: position 8,227,100 of record NC_052612.1, read on the forward strand.
TTGAGTTAAAAGAAAATATTGTAATCTTCTTGATCAAGAGAATGTCATGGAACTTCATCTTCAACTGCTACTAAGGGGAGGTAGCCAGTAGACTATTTTATTAATCAACATGCATGCTACTTTTCAACCAAAGCACCAGAAGTAAACATAGGAAACTTGCTAGAGTGTTAATGCCAACAGAACATTAATGATCATCGCCTCTACCACTTCAAAACACAATGGAAAAAGGGTGCAGCTAAACATCATGAAGAAAAATGAACCATTCACCATCACTCCTAAATTCCTCATTTCTGTTCATGATAAGACATCCTCTTCATGGTTTCTCACTCTGTGAGAGACTTCAGAAATGTCTCAATCTAAAGAAACTCAAATTCCTTAAAAACCATTAAGGCCATACCATTCCAGAAGTTATCGATTTTCCCTAAAAAGGGAAGTTTTCGACTACTTAAAAGTCACAAAAAAAGACTTTTCGGCTGTAAATCCTGGAGCAGGCAATGCCAATCCTTTTTCAAACGTTCTCATTCTATACCCCCGACAATGGGCAGATATATCCAATATTCACCGCATTAGTGACAGCATAAAACTGAGCACTCCATTGGCAAGATGATATCTAATTTAATGTACAGTTGTTGGATTTACGCTACTCTACCAACAATGTCAAAAGAATGTTAGTCAGCAGAGAAGCAGCAAACCGCAAAAAATTAAGATTAGAAAATCTTTTAGAAACAACTATCCTAGAAAACCATGACATGACGGTCTTTCACAGCCAACAACAAGCAAGAGATTCCATAATACTTGGCAGGTAACTCACCCCGGGTGACAGTCGCTAATTCTCCATCTCAATTCACCAGGTGCTCATCGAGTGCTAGGACATCACCCCCGCCTCCTCTTAAAACTATAAAAGAGCCCTCAAAGTCACAGGCCAGATTAGTTACCTCAAATTATAGCAAAAGCGCACCACCCACAACAGATATCAAGAGGCAAAATTGTCCCTCAACTTCCATAAGAAATCACAAGCCAACCTTTTTCCCGCAAATCCAAACACTTCATGCAGGTGTAATCAACCGAAAGGTGACCCCTGTCCGGCTTCATAAACGCGTCGGTTGGATCATTTGCCGCAATGTACACAAACTCCGTCTGAATCTGCCCTTTCAAAGTGTCCCAAATCTAAAAAACAAAGAATTTTTTTCACAAGAGGTCCCATTTAATTAAGCGAAGCAACCGCTGCTTACTGAGACGCATTGGGCGAGTAATAAGGCAAAGCAGCATACGTCGGAACAGAGAATAATCGCTAATTCGCGTCCGATTCCAGAATCAGACACCGTAAAAGCCAATACTTTCTTATCGAATCCGAAAAAAACTTGCCACAAAACGAAAGAATCGGGAAGCACGCGGGGTTAACCTTAATCCGGCCATCGCCGGAGCTGATTGCGAAGAACTCCGACGAGGGGCTGAACGCCGACAAGAGGTCTCTGATGTTCGGCGAGCCCATGCCGTCGAAAAGCGTGGAGATCGAAACCGACCGGACCCGTTGCCAGCCCTAATATGGACCTATCTGTGACCTGAATTGACAAACTTCATCAGAAGAACGCCAGGATTCAACAGCCACAGCCTCAACCATCGAATAACCCATGCTTAGTTCTCACCATCTTCCTCTTTACCGTATAATATATGGGTCGAAAACGGGTCATACGTTTTGACCCATTTTCGACCCATTTTTAAAACCCCCTTCGACCTTCACCTTCGTCAGTGACTCAGTGACCCATTTTCGACCCACCTCCGCCGCACGCCTCGGAGCCGCCTCCGCCACTCGCCGCCGCGGCTCGCCTCCGAGTCGCCTCCGCCGCCCGCCTCTGAGGCTCGCCTCCGCCGCTCCCTCGAAGGTCGACGAGCTTCGTCACCCACCGCTCGTCTCGGGGATGTTGGAATTAAGCGGCATTGGGTTCGCGTCGATGTTGGTATCCTGAATCGTTGCTCATCAAGAAGATGTAGCGACCGATCATCGAGACGAAACGAGGCGTTTTCAGCTGTATGCGTAGCTGGTTTTTTTTATCATCATGACTCAGCATGATTTTATCATCATGGCTCAGCAAGCGTGCATTAATTTTTTTTTTGGCTATTCTAACGCAGGCAGTAATTGCGGATGGTAATCCGGTAGTTCCCAACTTCCCATAGGCAGATGTTATTTGGTTTCTGAAAGTCTGTTTCCAGTTGCGGTGCCCCTTGAGGCGTCTCCTGTGGTTGCCCTTTGGGTCTTGTGGGATGATTTTGTATTGCTGTTGCCATTGTTGATATTGATATCACTGATTGGCAAGCTATTTCAAAATTCAAAGGTTAGTCATCGGTACCATAAAGCCACAATCTATGTTAGTTTTGTTACAGAGTCAATTCTTGCAGATGAACTTGTCCATGAACAAATAGAGCTTTGACTAATATCTACTGTCATTTAAAGGTGGAATTTCCTAAATTAGCAGTGATAATTTCAGAGTAGTTCTGGTTATTTTTTAAGATCAACATTCTAAATATCATTGCTATAGTCAGGAGACTTGTGATTGGACAGTGGCGAAGTTCGTTGTTTATCTCTTGAAATAATAAATCGGTAGTGGTTGTTGCTTGTGGAAGAATTTCTCCAAGTAGTTATCCATAATCTTCTTTGGCTTATCTGAAATGGAGCCATTATTAGACATATGCTACTAATTTGTAAAGAAGAAACATCATCTCATATGTATTCTACCAAATCAGTATATGTTTTTGACAGTCGACAGATTTTTTGGCATATTTGCCACCTGAGAAAGAGGTTGTGTTACGAGTCTGTTCCTTTGTTCTCAACCTTGCAGTTGTGGGAAGTAATAACATGTTAACCTTTCTAGGAGAAGTTCTCTTTTGCTTTTTTATTTTGTGGGTTCTGGGTTTGGTTGTTCCTAAAAGATCTGAAAGGCACTATCTTCTTGTGATATTGTAATACCCCGTCTCCCATTTTGGAATATGCATTTCACAAGGCTAGGGCTTTTGCAAACCTGATGTCATATGATTGAGATAGCTTCTGTTTTTCTAAAACAAAGTTGAATTGTGCATCTTGAGTCCACAAGTACAAGAACAGTTCTCTACATTGTTGCAATGCTTGTCGTGATTCTGCATTGAAGACTTGAAATCATATGCTATTGGTTTATTTCTTTTTGTTGATTGATTAATGTGGAGGCTAACCTTTTTTTTCTGCATGTTTTCTCTTTTGTACTCTACTCTTAAAGGAGAATGAAAGTTGGAGATGTTTTCTTTAAGTGTTAAATAGAAATAGAACATGTCATCTTTTAGTAAATAACATAGTGCATGGACAGTTACCAAGTTCCTGTGTGCTACTTTGTGCTTCATCTTATTGACTAGAGTTCACGGTATCTTTAGATCTAGACCTTTCCCTTTCTGAAGTATGGGATGTGACTTCGTGGCAGAAATAGCTCGAAACGAACCAGGAACTCTCGTTTTTAGGGCGATTCTTCTTGTATACTAGTCAGTTACTTGGAGTAGGAGTTGTATACATTGCATGTCATTACAGTTTCCCGTTCTTTATAAGGAACTTCAATGAGGATTGTGTGATTTCCAGCAATTAAGACACTTCAAAATGTGGCTGTTGCCTCTTTCATGTTTACGTTGTCATATGCATTTGTTGTTTTCTTTCAATTTCAGGTATACCCCCTTTGGCTTTGCCCACACAGGCTCTATAAGCTCCCCATGAAGACCCGAGCTGACTGAAAGGAAGTTCTGGAGGATGTTCGATGCTGGCCTCTACGAGCACTGTAGGAGGAAGTACAAAGCTGTGGGAACCTTCATGAGTGTGTACTACCAGTCCAAGAAGGGAAGGAAGACTGAGAAGGAGGTGCAGGAAGAGGAGCAAGCACACCTCAAAAAAGCTTATGCCGAGGTCGATCAGCTTGCAGATTAACGAGGATGGAGTGTTTTTAGATTTGCAGGGATTTCTTACTTCCGTGTCGGTCATCTTCCGATTTCCTTCCACCCTTGTTCGTGAGACTAGTGGGCGTTTTCTTCTTTTGTAACTTTATTTCCTGAGGATTGTTTAGTTTGAATTCTATTTTGGATGATCGAATGAGTTGACCCTTGCTAGATGGCTATCTATAACCTTCTGTTTGCTCTTTTTCAATTTATAATTTGACCTCAATAGTATTCTCACTTTAAATACTTTAAATAAGAGAAGAAGCATGTACATATTCTAATTCTTCATAAATATTTCAATTTATAGGTTTCTTTAACAATTTTTATTATATTTACTATTTTTAAATTTTATTTTAAAGGTTTTTTAACAATTTTTATTTTATTTACTATTTTTTAATTTAATTTGAGGTTTTTATCCTATTAGCATATAGCTTAAAGTGAGTGCGGTTTTTTTTTTTAGAATATTAGTAGGTTTTAGCAACATGGGTCGAGTCAGGTCGGGTATGGATCACTATATTTACATTACAAGAATATAGGTCAAAACAGCTTAAATGGGTCGAATATGGGCCGATCCATTTTTTGACTTGACCCATACCCGATCCGACCCACCCATTTGCCACCTCTATTGTATATTGAATGACGTTACAGATGAAGATGAAAGCTTCCCAACAGAAAAAGAGTAGAAAATTGAAGATGAATGGCAAGACATGCATAATTTGAAAGAAGAGAGGACTGTCTTGCATGCACTTCCACATGACCTAATCAACAATCACTTTTCATATAGTCACGTATGATTTCATCTCACATGAAGTCCTTCCAAATAAGTAAAAAAAAAAAAAAAACTTACAATGAAGTTACAAACACACACCCCTGTGGAATTCCCAAACTGACCCTCCGTACTTTGTCAAAGCCCATTTCTGTAATTTCGACCCATCCAAATCGGCACCCCTCTTTGTCCCCCTTTTCAATTTTATAAAATAAAGATAACGCAAGTGTGGGGGTTTTCAATTTTATAAAATAATGCAAGTGTGGGGGGGGGGGGTGGGCAAAAACGAGAGAGGAGAGGGTGGGCGTGGTGGCGTTGCGATGCCGTGCGGGGGTACAACAATACATAATAATCTCCCCTAAATTGACCAAGATAACCATACTTGCATGCGTATGCATACTAAATTCTTGCACACGATGACCGTGGACTCGCCATTTTTCTAACATATATCGATATGCGTTCTTTAATGATATCATTATGATCCCGGATAGGAGCAACCAATGTTTAATCTGGGTTGGTGATTGTTGTGAGAATATGTTACACCGTGAGATGATGAAATCTTGTTATATATAGTATTATATGGTTCAATTGGTTTCTCTTTTTTCATAAAAGAGAGTTGTTTAGACCTGTCAAACGTATGAGTTAGGTTGGGCTTTAATTGGGTTGAAAATTGTTAGATCAAAATTAACTCATTTGATCTATTTTAATTTATTTTCATATAATACAAATTTAGTGACCTACCCATATCATAATGTTAACACTCTACCATATCTAGTCTATCTCCTTCCTCTTCTACTGATCCATGGGCACACCGGGAAAATTGGCCTTTGTTGGTCGTCTTTGTTCACTACAAGATATTGGCCTTTTTTTTTCTTTTATGTAGATTGACTAATAAAATTTCACGCTTACTGGGAAAATTGATTCGCAAATCATACCAAAAGACTTGAAGTTTTATTTTAGCAAGATTGCGAACTTGAAAATTTTAGATAGTATTCATTTCGGAACCACCAACATCAACATGATTAAATTTTTTTGGTTGCTTTTATCTTTCCACCATCTTTGTTTTGTGTTGGCTTTTGCTTCTCTACTCTTTCCACTCGAGTCGCCTAGCCCTCGGAAGTTACCGATCCATGGGCACACCGATACTAAGTGTTCCGTCTCTACACAATGTTTGGAAGTGATATTTTCCAAACGTTTTCCAACGAGAAATTGCCTGACGTTTGCCCTATCAAAGTGTTCGCTATTTACGTTTCGTGGAAATGTCTGCGATACAACAGACCCTGCCGCTGCTGCCGGATGGTTGGTCAACTCTAGAGATAACGTGGTAGGGGGCTAAAAGTGTTTCCCACACGAAAGCGAATTTTTTTTATCGAGTTGATGTCGGCCGTGTAATAAATACTATCTAGAATCTTCAAGTTAGGAATTTTATAAACAATCAAAGTTAAATGGTCAATGGTCGTTTGGTCTAATTTGCAAACTCTTTAATCTTTCCTTCTTGGAGGATCGTTTCTTTTTCTTTCTTTATCTTCATCTGCTTTGCAAAACCATTTCGATTGCAACTTTTTCGATGAAGAAAAATAATTACATGATAGATCTAGAATAATAGTCTATTCCGAATCATTTAAAATCAAATACAAACTATTATTTTCACAGTAACCCAAATACCATTATACTAGTAAAATTCCTTAGTGAATATTAAATGTGAAATGTCATTATCAACTCGAGAAAATAAAAATGACCAATTCTCCACAGCAAAAACCACGCTTGGACTCCTTGTCATCAACAAAAACGAATAAGACAAATGAGGATAGAGATAAAATTTGGCAAAATTTTAGAATAGAAAATATTAAACATAAGATGGGTTGTCACGCCTATCGAAATTATGCAGGTATGCATCTTCATCCTCGTTCCACGTTATGAAATATAATCAACTATATTCTCAATTAAAAAATAAACTGATTTCTCAAGTCTATGTAATTCATTTCTAAATGGCTCAATTAACTCGAAAAGAAATCCAATTTTACATCGGAGTGGAAAAGGACCCACAAATGACGCAATAAGGTCACGTTTGCTATCGGCATCCTTGCCCCCATTTGGCTCTCTCGCCTCTCTCCCTCCCTCGCGAAGCCACGTTTGCATTACAATCGCTGCGCCCACTTGGCGCTCTCTCCCCCTACCGGCTCTCCCTCCCTCCCTCCCTCCCTCTGTATGTACCGTAACTCGAAAATGACGGTCAGCTACTTAGAATTTTTTTGGAAGGGAATGTAAGGTACGATGAAGTTACCACGAGGCCAAGCTGTTGGTCCTTCTAAGGGTGGGTCACTACTATGTTGGAGGTTTGAGAGAGAACTTTGGGAACACGGTCAGCATCATGGACTTTAAGAGAAAAACTTTTGTGTACCCAAATTATCTTGAATGACTATTCATCTATAATACAAACCAAAATATGTGCATTTTTGAGCGGAATAGCTCTTCTTCACCTTTTGTTGTCTGAAGGACGTGGGAAAGTCTCGATTTTTATGATCTCAGTGATGGACCCATCATTCTTAAATTTTTGTATAATTAATGGCGCTGAGAAATTGCGATTCAAATTGAATATTTTGTAACTTGTGTTGCGAATAATTAAGGTAGTGAAGAGGTCAGGTGGATGGTAATATTGAGAGAGAGAGAGGGGTGTGCGGGGTGAGGTCATTGGAGCTGATGCTCGCTCTGCGGAATTAGTTGCGAATAATTAAGGTAGTGAAGAGGCCAGGTGGATGGTAATATAGAGAGAGAGAGAGAGAGAGAGAGAGAGAGAGAGAGAGAGAGAGTGGCATGTGCGGGGTGAGGTCATTGGAGCTCATGCACGTTATGCAGAATCACAGGCCTGCAGTTGGAAAACGACGTGAGGGATCCGCAGGCTAAAGTGGGGCATAGGTTTGATCACATCATAAATAGAATACCATATCTCTTATCCGTTCAAGCGAGGAAAAGCAAGGGAGGGAAGACCGACACAAAGAATAAAAAGGTTTTTGTTTTGATAGAACATGGACCGGCAAAGATCTTTGGACTAGGGATGACGAAAGCCATGTTTACATATAAAAAGCCGCCAAGGCAGAGGAGGAGGAGGCAGTAGCAGTGGCCTTCCCGTCCATCCCGCCCTCCTGGCCTCCCTCTATATGTATTGCTTCGCACTGAAACCCTAGATTCCAGACTTCGGCACCGAAGCCCTACATCCCTTTCCAGTTGCTCAGCAAACTCTATTCGGATAGAGAATCATGGGAGTGTTCAGCTGCAGCACCGAGATCACGTCCTCCATCCCCGCGGCCAAGGCGTTCGAGGCCATCGTCAACGCCAAAAATCTCATCCCTAGGGTCCTCCTGCCTGTCGTCAAGAGTGCCGAGTTCATCGAGGATATCAATTCCACCGAAGGTTAGTAACACAACTTGCGCAATGTCTTGAGTCAATAGGATTGCAACGCCGTGGGGCACAGTAAACTAGCGACTCATCCGAATGTGATGTCATTGCTCGTGTCTTTTGTAGGCAACCGGTACAGGACAGTGAAGCAAAAGGTCGAGATCCTGGACAATGAGAACTTCACCTACTACCATGCGATCATCGAGGGCGACGCGTTGGGCACTACCTTGGAGCATATCAGCTTTGAGGTGAAGATCACCGCGTTGCCTGACGGAGGCTCGGTGTGCAGGAACATGAGCACGTACTCAAGAATGACGCGGACATCACCGAGGAGAAAAAAAGGGCCGTGAAGGAGAAGGCGATCGCGTTGTTCCCGGCCATCGAGGCTTATCTGGTGGCAAACGCTCACGGTTAGCGGAGTCACTGTGGTTTTATTTCAGGAAGTTGGTGCTGTGGTTTTGTTTTTTTTTTCCATTCTTTTTCTTTTGGGGTCTGATGGTGCACTGTTTTATGGGGTTTTATTATCGGAAATTTGGTGCTGTGGTTTTGGGGTTTTTGTTTTATCCTCAAATGAGAGCAGGTTAGGGCTGCTATTTGTCGGGGGTAAAACAAGCCCTCGTGTGATGCTCAGCAGATGAAGCTTTATGGAAAATTTCATCGATGTCGTATTTCTATTGTGTCGGCCCGGCCTTCTTCCACTTCGGCTGCTTTACGATTCGCTATCGAAATGCAATCAACCACGCAACGATGATTGACGAGGTATGGAGCAGTGTGGTGTGGCTCCATTTGAGTTTCATGAGATACATACAGCTTTACTAATTCAACCAATTAAACCACCAGGAGGAGCAGGAGGAATTGTTGTTAAAAAATATCTGGAATTTAAGCCCACGAACAAAATCTGCCCTTAGATGAATTGAAAGGAAACCTGATTTACAAGAGAAAAGTTCGAAAGAGGTTTATAGGGATTTAGAGATGTAAGAATGAAAAATCCACAATGCATAGGCCTCCATCTTGATTTTCAGAGCATCCTTTGTTGAGTAGACGTATGAGACTTTACAGACTAATTTTCCTTTTCAGACGACCTAACAAAGTCTAATTATTAAAAATACCCCTCACATCTTTTTGATAAAATTATATAGTACGACATCGACAAGAATCAGCACTTACTCTACTTATTGATGGAAGCTCCATACAAACGAGTAGCACCCGGATCACTCAATTTGACAAATCGTGCATTAACCGCATCGCCTAGAACCCATGATAACTATTTCTGAAGCCTTCGTCAATCTCTAAAGATGCTAATTTCGTGAACAAATCCAAACGGCATGGGACAGAATCTCAGTGGATTGCGATAGTATGCAGCTAAGGGCTCGAGATTTTTTACTATATGATAAGACTATGTAAGAAATCAGTGAAGCCCAAGCAAGAATTTGTTTGACGAATTGCTCCTAGATAGAAGTCCAGTCAATATATGAAAGGGAATGTAATAACTTTTGGTGTTGCCACTTTGATTTATATTATCTTCTCATACAGATGTTTTTATTTTATGCACCAGGACCATGATGATTGGAATAGAAAAAGAAAATACTATTTCTGAACAAGGTCCATGACTTGCCTTTATTCCTTACATCCTGTCCTCTCCAAGCCCTAACCAGGGATTGACCAGTGGGCAAAAGAATCCCATCTCAAGAGCTGTTTAAATTCATGTTTTCCCCAAAATGCACTAAAAATTTCTGAAAGAGTGGCTTTACCAGCAAACAATGGGAAATAAAAATGTTCCCAGATGCACGACTTGGAATGCCTAGTAATTTTGCAGCAAGTATTGTAGGTGCACTATGATGATTCTTCAATAAAGAGTCCTCAATAGACAAAAGAGACTTTTGCAAGAATTGAATCGCGTAGCTCCTCAATGTTCTGTCCACACCAGAAATAACAAATGCCTGTCTCTGTAAGAGCCAAAACATAGAGGCCCTTGAGATCTTCTCCTCCGCTATCAATGCATCTGCTGTCAAGATAGACTACGGGATGCTCCATGGACAGCGTACAGCTTGCTGAGTGCGTTTTGGTACCATCAACTTACCAAACAGCAATGTATCTTCCACCAGCAGCTCAGGAAAGAACATACTTCCCATCATTACTAAAGATCATAGAGTGAACAGCTCCCTATAATTCAGAGAATTCAATGGACTATAATTTAAGAGGAGAATAGGGGATGCATAAAGCAGAAAATACAAGACTGATTGAAAAATTAAGACTCCCAGGATGGTCAGAAAACTTCTGCACCTTTTTGTGATCTGAGCAACTATATATCCTTATTTGTGCAGATGCAGAAGCTAGTACACTTCCATCTGCATAACACCAAAATAGAAGTCTCAGCAAATATTAACAGATACAACCCAGCTCACTATCAATTCCATACAAACATGGAAGTCTTGCCTAGCATTTTACAATTTCCCATAGAATTTCAGATCAATTATTCATTTCATTCTCATTAGACTCGCCCTGGTTTCCATCTTGCTTCTCTAATTTCAAACACTCAGAATGATTTCCGTCTACATGCATTTACAGAAAAGCCATGTCAACTCTTAAGCTATGCATGCATTATGCATCCAGCTATTGTTACTTCCTTCAACCTCTCGTCCATGCAAGTGACTGTAGACTTGTGGAGTCTCAGAAAATGTCTGTCTACACTATTTCACCTGCTTAAAATGTTCAGAACATATTCTTGCCACACACCACTTCATATAATCTTTTAAAGATAATTGGACAGGTGATTACCTTGTTATTCATGTAAAATCCCTTATAACCAATAACTAAACCAATATACATCAACATAATCTCCTACTCACATTAGAAATATTTTTTCCTTCTCACGTCCAGCAGCAAAAATCCTAATGTTCCAAATTCTCATTTCACTATCACACATCAGAAATAAAAGCTCGTGCCAAGTCATTTAATCAATTCTAGCCCAAAATTTGTATTGCATCAGCATGATCCACAATCTTAATTAAGTAGTTCAAACGCAGCCTCACCTCACTCAGTATAGGTTACCGATGTTTCATTGATTAATGACCTGATTCATACATAGGTTAACCAAGTTTGAGAGATATGAAGTAAAGTTTTGAAATGGAAAACCTAAGCCATACGGATTGACCAAGTTTCTTAAATCAGTTGGCTTAATCTTGACATTAAATAGCTCCCAAGTTTCTACGCTATTTAAAACAGAAACCACTCGGACTAGCTCGATGTAAAGCTCATGCATCTAGTAGCCATGTGATTGCTCGAAAGCTTTGGTATGGTCATAACACATAGCTTTTCTGGAAAAACAGTAATGCAGACTTAAGGAAACAAGGTTTGAAGAGCATGCTTAAGTACATGTAACATTCTTACATAATTTAAATGTTTGATTAGAATTGACAGAATAACCAAAGTAAATGTTCCTACTTTCATTTACCCTTTCACTGCAGAACCATCATAAAGCACCAAACAGCTGTAAAGAAAGAAGTCTAGAGAAGGACAAATAAAACATACCAGATAAAACGGCAATGGCAGATGTAGTCTTTGTTGAAGTTCTAAACCTTTTTAAAGAGTTTCCCGTCATGGAATCAATTTCACAAATCATCCCATCAGCAGCACCAGTGCAAGCTAGGTTTAAAATTAGGTAGTAAATATTTTTCAATATAACGACTTGATTTTATGGTAGGTGTCCAAAAAAGATTGAAGACCAAAAAGACAAAAAGCTACAAGATTTTATGGCGTGTCTTTTTATTTGACTTTATTTGTGAGCACTTATGGGGTGCATTTCTTTTTTTTTTCATTTAACATTTGTTGGGCTATCTACCCGTCCAACAACCGTAAAGGGTTGTTGACTTTTACACCAAAGGAAGAGGCACTTACATTTCGATTGGTTCTTCGGCATTCGCATGTCAATTAGTCTCCTCCTGTCGTTATTTATGCCTTGTTCCAAATTTCCAAAGTTATTGTTATTCTTTCAATTCCAACATCAGTATCTATATCCCGAAAAGAGTTAGGAATAAATAATTCACTATAATAAAAAAAAACCGGAGTTACAATAATATATATGCTCAAGTGTTTTCTATACTTAAATTGAATCCAAATCCATTGTGTTTATGCATAATCAAACTTGGTGTAAAGCTTAGAGCACAAATTACCGTGTATGGCTAAAATCAAGCAATGCACAACTCCGAATGCGTGCCCCCTTATTTCAGTCATCTTGTGGCTTTCTCTAGAGAGCTTGATTTCTCTTGTGCGGCTCCTACTCTCGTCCAAGCAGAATCCTCAAAAAGAGATGGTAAGAGGTTTAATAGCATTTGCCCGGCATGTAAAGAATGGGAGACCTTCCTCTTGGACTTCTATTATGGTTCTTCTCTAATACTTAAGAAGAGACCATCCGCGATTAATAAATCTTGAATAGATATCCCTAATAATTACGAGGATAGTAGCTACTTGAAAAGGTATCCAATCAATAATTTCAATCCACAATCATCAAATTCGGATTGAATTTCGTATGCACAGCTCTAAATCAGGATATCATTTAACCTATTTTATACCACTCATCATGTTAAATTATGTGTCAGGTTTGAGCCGTTTACAGAAGCGATCATTCATATAAGTATCCAAGTTTGACTGCATAAGGAAATTGAAAAAGAAAAAAGAAAAAATCAGAGCAGCAGAAACAAAAGGCGGTCTTCTCTCTTGCAGTAGCCGCACGTATATAAAAAGGAAAAGATAAAGTTTTTGTTGATCACAATGAGTACCAAAGCCGATAAATTCAAGCGGTAGTGGTTGTTGAATTTGGGGCAGTGGCTATGTGGAAGTGGTCATTGTTTTACTTATCCATTCAATTTTTTTATGTGGATTGACAGTAAAACTACACATGAACGTTGCGTTGGAAAGGTTTCCAACGAAGTAAAGAAAAAAGGTAAAGGATTCGCAAATCAAACCAAAAGATTATCAACTATGCAAGATTGCAAACTTGAAAATTTTAGATAGTATTCATACCGGAACCATCAACATGATAAAAAAAAATTATTGCTCTTATCTTTCCACCACCTTTATTTCGTGTCGACTCTTGCTTCTCTACTCTTTCCCACTCAGATCGCTCAATTCACAGAAGTTACTGATTTATGGGCACACCAATACATGGTGTTCAGTCTCTACACAACGAGACCTATCAAGTGCATTGCCCTATCAATTTGATAACAAGAAATTGCCCGGCTAGGGGTGTCAACGGTTCGGTTCGGTTCGATTTGGTTCGGTTTGTAAGATTTTTCTAACGGTTCGGTTTTCAACTTTTGGTTTTTGGTTTTTGGTTTTCTCTCTGTATCTCTCTCTCTGTATATCTCTCTTTGTATCTCTCTCTCTATCTTAGGATCAAACCATTCGAAGAAGGGAAGAGAAGACGCAAACCCGGATGACGACTCGGCTGGAGACGTCTCCCTCCCTCACCCCACACGAGCTGGAGGCAGAATCATGGTTGAACGAGACAGGTAGAATTCACTACTCCACAAGCCCTAGACGAACAGACCCGAACCCAATTCTGAACTGACGATTCATTGCACGAATCGCATGATAAACCTGAGGGACTCGTGCATCGAAACACCAAATCAACACTAGCATGCGGTTCGGCTAACAGGGACCGCAACCTACGGGGCACGACTCACTTGAATTCAATAGCAATTTGGGACTGCCCCCACGGCAGTCGCGCACATCGGGCGGAGTTCACGAGGTCGATCAGGTTGGCCAGCTCCTTTGGGTTGTCGGCTATGGCCTTCTTCATCTCTGCAACAACATTTTCCCCCTTCCTCTGCGACAGCGTTTCTTCAGAGCAGAGCCTGTTTCGGTCGATGGTGGGGAGGAGGGCGTCGAAGGGAGCAAGACATGCTCGGGCATGTCCCTCAATCGGTCGCCGTCCTTGTCTCCATCGCCGTCCTTGCTGCTGTCGCCGTCCCTGTTGCCATCGCAGTCACAGTCGCCATTGTCGTCGCTGTCGCACCGAGAGGAGACGGGAGAGAATTAGAAATAGGGTTTGCCCTTGCCGTTTTGGTTAATGGTTCTATTTTATCGGTTCTTCGGTTCGGTTAACCGATAAAACCGAACCAATAAAAAAGATTTCGGTTTTTAATGAGAACCGAACCGAACCGAAAAAACCGAATTTTTCAGTTTGGTTCGGTTCGGTTTTCGGTTCGGTTCTTGACACGCCTGCCCGACACTATTGCCCTATCAAAGTTTTTGATCTTCACGTTTCGGTTTTGCTTCAAGAGAAGGTGAATGCGCTTTCTACTGTTGTTGGGAAGCTCTTTCGCTTTCGTGAGGGGGATCCACACGCTTTCACAGACGGTGGTGTCCCACCCCCCAAGGTAAAGACAAAAAGTGGAGGGAAGACACTTTACAACGAGGTTATTTTATAGGGAATTAAGCCTTTTCTTTACACATGCACCGGGAAAGTCGCGTTTGAAAAGAACTCCCGAATAGAAAATAGTAAAGGTTAAAGGATTCGAAATCAAACCAAAAAGATTTAAGTTTCATTGTCTGCAAGGATGCTAACTTGAAAATTTTGCATTGGCCAACAAGAAATTGCCCGACACTCTAGCCCTACCAGAGTGTTTGGTCTTTACGTTTAGGTTTCTGGATGGCGACCAATTTTGCAAGGGATTCGGACTACGGGGTTGCAACGGAGATTTGATGCCCCCTTCATTGCTATTATGAGGATTAGGCAAAAGGTGTCCCCGCCACCCATCATGACAAATTTAGTTTCCCCCTTCATTGCTATTATGAGGATCTAAACCAAAGGTGTCCCCACCACCCATCATGACAAATTTAGGTTTAGTCTTTGCTGCTACAGGAACGTCTCTCCCTCTCCGTCTCCCCGCATATATAAGAAAAGCCCTAGGTCCCAACAACAGCACAGCCCGTCCTCCTAATCGTTTTAGCAAATTCTATTCAGATAGAGTGCAGGGCTAAGATAAATTCCTCTATGCCCGCGACCAAGGCATTCGAGGCCATCGTTAGTGCCGACGACCTCATGCCCAAGGTCTTCTTGCCGGTCCTCAAGAATATTGAGTGTTGGAAAATATAACTTCGAATCAATAGAGTAATCAAGTCGAACTTTGAAAAATGATATCACTTTCTTTAAGAATTCATTTGCTCCATACTCTTACTAATGATCACCAACAAATATCCTTCACGATACAATAGAGTTTCATAATAAGAATACTAAATAGTAATTCTAGCATTTTCTAAGGTCTCTCTAAGAAACAATTGAAAAGATGGTTATAGTTTTGGGAAGAAAATTCAAAAATGATTTCATACTTATTTATTAAAAACTATATATATATATATATATATATATATATATATATATATTGGTCATTAAGAACATATATAACTTTTTGCGAAAAATTGCAAAGTGAACAAAAGCATCCTTTCGGAAAAAGTTGCAAAATGAATAAATATAACCCTTCAAGAAAGGTTGCAAACTAAACAAGTATAATTTATAAAGTTTGTCTTGAAAAGACAAATATAAAAATTCGGAATAATAAAATAATAAAATAATAATTTTTTAAATATATAAATTCCGAATTTTCATAATTTTCAAAAAAACTTAATAAATAAAAACAACCTTTGAAATAATAATAGTTAATAAGATAACCATATGAAATTTTAAAAAATAAAATAAAGGGGTTAGTGCTAATTAAACTGCAACGGTATGCAACTAAGGGCTTGAGATTATCTACTATATGATAGGACCACGTAAGAAATCAGCCAACCCCAAGCAAGAATTTAATGAGGAAATGCTCCTGGATAGAAGTCAAGTCAATATACGAAAGGGAAATGGAATATTGTTTGGTATTGCCCTACGAACGTGCCGCTTTGATTCATATTATATTATCATACGGATGTTTTTATTTTATGCACCAGCTCCATGATGATTGGAATAGCAAAAGGAAATACTATTTCTAAACACAGTTACCAAACTATTTCTGAACAAGGTCCATGACTTACCTTTATTCCTTACATCTTGCCCTCTCTTAGCCCTAACCAGGGACTGACCAGTGGGCAAAAGAATCTCATCTCAGGAGCTGTTTAAATTCATGTTTTCTCCAGAATGCGCTAAAATTGTCTGAAAGAGTGGCTTTACCAGCAGACCATGGGAAATAAAAAAAATGTGCCCAAATACACGACTTGGAGTGCGCTGAAATTTTGCAGCAAGTATTGTAGGTGCACCATGATGATTCTTCAATAAAGAGTCCTCAATAGATAGAAGAGACTCTTGCAAGAATCGAATCGCGTAGTTCTTCAATGTTCTGTCTGCACCAGAAATAACAAACCCAGGTCTGTGTAAGACCCAAAACATACACCCCTTTGAGATCTCCTCCGCTACCAATGCATCTGCCGTCGAGATAGACTGCAGGGTGCTCCATGGACAGTGTACAGCTTGCTGAGTGCGTTTTGTTACCATCAGCTCACCAAACGGCAATGTATCTTTCAACTCGGTGTAAACTGTAAAGCTCAGCGCACAGATTACCGCGTACGGCCAAAGTCAAGCACTCATCATTCGGCCGAATAGGAGGAGGAAATTCTCGGAACGCAGGCCCCACTTTATTTCTGTCCTTCTAGGGCTTTCTCTAGAGAGTTTGATTTCTCTTATGCGGCTCCTGCCTATCAAACATGCACATCAGGTGCTCTCTCTCTCTCTCTCTCTCTCTCACACACACAATTATGCGAAGCCTTTAAAGAGGAAATTGCCAAAAAAAAAAAAAAAAAGCCCTAAGCTTATAGCACTTGTGTCAATTTAGTCCGGTGTATGATTCAAGAAATTTACATTGTAAATAAATAAATCAAAACATATTAAATGTATTAATTTAAGTAAAACTATTTATGACCGGATTCAAACCACCCATTTGACTGGCCTAATTACACCAAAGTCCAAAATGGAGGAGTCCCATGGACAAAACCAACGGCGGGGGAAAATTGCTTCACTATGCAGCTTAAAGGAATGACCACTATGCAAGCAAATATTTGAGATATATGAGACGCCACTTGATGCTTTCCAACGAGACCTAACTTTCACATGGTCAGATATGTGATAATAGATTCGCACTTTTCTCCACCAACAACTAGAGATTTCTTGAAAGACCAAAAAACTTGTCTATGTATATATATCATGAGAATATTCCCATCAAGAAAATTTCCAATTCAAATAAGAAAGTCTTCTAATCAGGTCAAGTCTTGTATATCAATTCAGACTTGAGACATTAATTTAAGAGGTGGATTTCTCTTGAACATTGGCCGGTGAGTGTGTTATGTCTTTTTGACTACAGGGGGTCGGGGGTACTGGTCATGGAATTTGGGGCAGTGCTTTTTTGAGATTGGCCTTTTTTTTTTTTTTTTTTTTTTTTTTATGTTGGTTGATCAATGAAATTTCATGTTTACCGGGAAAATTGACTTGCAAATCATAACATGAGTATTCATTATGGAACTAAACATCAACATGATTATGCAAAAGAACCAAGAAAAGTTGCCTTTGAAGGGATTCCCAACAAAGTAAATGATAAGGGTAAAGGATTCGCAAATCACCAAATTTGAAAATTCTAGGCAGTATTCATTACAAAGTCATCGACATGATTACATTTTTTCGTTGCTTCTATCTTTCCACCACCTTTGTTTTATGCCGGCTCTTATTTCTCTGCTCTTTCCCACTTGGGTTACCCCACCCTCGGAAGTTACTGATTCATGGGCACACCGATAAAAGTGTTCGGTCTCTACATAATATTTCGAGGTGATATTTTCTTTCGCATACAGTTGCACTAGAAAAGTAACCGGAGTTCCTCCCCTCAATAGGAAATAGTTTTGCAGTTTATTTGCTTTTTGCGTCGAGTTGCTCAAGTTGTTTCCTTTATCACATTTGCTTTACTTTTTATCAATTTATTATTATAATTATTGACCTCATCGTAAAGGTATCAGACTATATTTGAACTCGCAATGATCAATCCCAGAGCATTAAATTAGGTCTTCTATTTAATTTGATAACAAGAAATTGCTCGACACTTTTGCCCTATGTCAAAAGTGTTGGTCGTTACTTTTCGGTTTGAGGATAGCGGCGAAGTTAGAAAGTGTTTTTAGACTACAAGGGCTGCAAATGAAGGGTTGGTGGGGACACCAATTTGATGATGATTGATGGACCCACCTCCTGGTATAGAAAGCTAAAAGGACCTTCCCAAACATGAAAGGCGTAAGAAAATATTGACTGGAACTGAAATTTCAGCGTGTCAACCTACTAGTTGCCTCACCGGATAACTCGTGCCGTCTAGGCCCCAACGCGTCAGAACCTGACACACACTCTCCTTCCCTCTGTCACCTCTCACTCTTTCCTTGACACGCTAGAATCAGAGCTCCAATCAGTAGTTTCTCCAATCGAACGAGCCTTTCGATGTTTGGGAAGCTCTTTTCAGCTTTCTATACCAGGAGGTGGGTCCATCAATCAGCATCGAATTGGTGTCCCCACCACCCACTATGGCAAATTTAGGACTACTACAGGGAGAAAATCGTCTCTCCAACTCTCTCTCTCCATGCATATATAAGAAGAGCCCTAAGCCCTAGATCCCACTTCAATAGAACCCGTCCTTTTGATCATTTTAGAAAATTCTATTTGGATAGAGAATCATGGGAGTGTTAAGTTGCAGCACCATGATCACGTCCACCATCCCCACGGCCAAGGCGTTTGAGGCCATTGTCAACGCCAACAACCTCATCCCTGGGGCCCTCCTGCCGGTCCTCAAGAGTGCTGAGGTCGTCGAGGATATCACTTCCGGCGAAAGTTAGTAACACAACTTGGTTTACCGTTAACATGGCAATCAATAGCATTGCAACACAATGGCGACACAATAAACTGGCGACTCCTCGAATGTGAGGCCACTGTTTGTGTCTTTTATATAGGCAACCGGGAGAAGACAGTGAAGCACAAGATCGAGGCCCTGGACAATGAGAACTTCACCTACTGCTACTCGATCACCATGGCCGACGCGCTGGGCATCACCTTGGAGAAGATCACCTACGAGGTGAAGGTCACCGCGTCGCCCGAGGGAGGCTCGGTGTGCAAGAACACGAGCAGGTACTTCACCCAGAACGATGCAGACATCACCGAGGAGAAGATCATGTTTGTGAAGGAGAAGGCGATTGAGTTGTTCCAGGCCATCGAGGCTTATCTGGTGGCAAACCCTCATGACTAGCGAGTCACTGGGTGGTTTTACTTCAGGGAGTTGGCGCCAAGTTGTGGTTTTGTTTCGGGAAGCCGCTGCATTGGTTTAGTGTGGTTCTATTTCAGGAAATTGTAGGTTTGTTTCAGGAAGTTGCTTCAGTGGTTTTGTGTGGTTTTATTTCAGAAAGTTGCTGCAGTGGTTTTGTGTGGTTTTATTTTATTTTACTTTGAGGAGTGGTTTTGGATATTGTGAGCAGGGAAGCAGCAGGGCCCCGTGTAATGAGGCGCTGTTGCTAGTGCAATCTACGGCACTATATACTAAAGTTTCATTCGATTTAACTTTCTATTGTGTCGGCCTTCTTCTACTTCTTTTACTTCACAACTCACTTTCGAGATGCCATAGTGTGGCTCCATTTGAGTTTTCATGATATACATATAGCTTTACTAATTCAATCAATCAAACCACCGGGAGGAGCAGGAGGAATTGTTGTTCATATTACCTCAAATTTGAGCCCACGAATAAAATCCGCCCCTAGATGAATTGAAAAGAAACTAGATTGATAAGAGAAAAGCTCGAAAGCTAAACTTTATTATATACATTTATTTAGGGCTTAAGGTTTGTAGGGATTTCGGGATGTAAGAATGAAAATCCACAATGCATAGACCTCCATCTTGATTTTCAGAACAGCCTTTGTTGAGTAAACGTATTAGACCTTACAAACTATTCGCATCTTTTCTTTTCATAGGACTCCGGCTGCAGGGAACTAATGAAGCCTAATTACCGAACTACCCCTCACATCTTTTTGCTAAAATTATATATAGCATAGCATCGACAAGAATCAGGACTTGTTTACTTATTGACGGAAGCTCCATACCCACAAGTAGCACCCAAAATCACCTAATTTGAAAAATCGTGCATTGACCGCATCGAGTGAAGCCGATGATAATAACTCTTTGGAGGCTTCTGCCGATCTTTAAAGATGCTACTTTGGTGAATGATTCGAAACAACACAAGATGGAATCTCGGTGGATCGTGATGGTATGCATCTAAGGGCTTGAGATTTTATACTATACGATGAAGATTGTAAGAAATCGGTAAAGCTCAAGCAAGAATTTGCTGAGGAAATGCTCCTGGATAGAAGTCAAGTCAATATATGAAAGGGAAATGGAATAGCTTTTGGTATCTGTCTAGGAACGTGCCACTTTGATTTATATTATCTTATCAAATGGATGTTTTTATTTTATGCACCAAATCCATGATGATTGGAATAAAAATTAAAAAAAAAAATTATTTCTGAATAAAAATATTGTATAGTTACCAAACTATTTATGAACAGGGTCCATGATTTACCTTTATTCCTTACATCTTGTCCTTTCTAAGCCCTAACCAGGGATTGACCAGTGGGCAAAAGAATCCCATCTAAAGAGCTGTTTAAATTCATGCGTTACCCAAATGCACTAAAAATTTTCTGAAAGAGTGGCTTTACTAGCAGACTATGGGAAATACAAATGTGCCAAGATGCACGACTTGGAATGCCTAGTAATTTTACAGCAAGTATTGTAGGTGCACCGTGATGATTCTTCAATAAAGAGTCCTCAATAGATAAAAGAGACTTTTGTAACAATCAAATCGCGTAGTTCCTCAATGTTCTGTCTGCACCAGAAATAACAAACGCGGGTCTCTGTAAGACCCAAAACATACACCCCTTTGAGATCTTCTCCTCCGCTATCAATGCATCTGCTATCAAGATAGTGTCATGGGCCTAAAGAGAGTCGACCTAAGAGGTTCCCCAAAGTCGACCCCGACTTGCCTATGGACCTCCTGCTTTCACTCGGATTCCCACCGAGGCTTCTCCCCGAAGTTTCCAAGGGTGAGCAACACTGTCATTTTGCCTGATTTCAGAAGTTTCCTTTCATTAATGTCGGTAGACAGTAGTTGAATATTTATGTCGGTAGTTGAGGCGGTGCAATCTCGCCCGCCAGATGAAAAGTAGATTAATGGATGTAATCCGAGGCCCTCAACTATAAAAAGAGTGTCATCCTTCAGTTGTAATCAATTCATTCCATTTAAGAAATATCAAAGCTTTCATTTCCTTTCAGAGCTCCTCTCTCTAACTTTCTCTCTCAATGATTCGGATAAGTGAGTGGGTAAGCGTTCGATCAAGCAAGGCTTGGCTTGGGTGATCCAAAGTTGCCCGAGTCGCCGCACAGTCACAATCCCAATCGATCGGCCCATGACAATAGACTGCAGGGTGCTCCATGGACAGTGTACGGCTTGTTGAGTGCATTTTGTTACCATCAACTTAGCAAACAGAAATTTTGCTCCAAAAAAAAAAAAAAAAACAAAACTTAGCAAACAGAAATGAATCTTTCAACTTGGTGTAAAGCTCAGCGCACAGATTACCGTTTATGGCTAAAATCAAGCACTCATCATTCGGCCGAATAGGAATAGGAGGAAAAGATTCTCTGAACGCGGGCCCCACTTTATTTCTGTCTTTCTGAGGCTTTCTCTAGAGGGTTTGATTTCTCTTGTGCGGCTCCTGCCTATCAAACATGCACATCACGTGCTCTCTCTCTCTCTCTCTCTCAATTATGAGAATTAAAGAGGAAATTGCCAAAAATAAAGGCGCTAAGCTTATAGCACTTGTGTCAATTTATCTGGTGTATGATTCAAGAAATTTACATTGCATATAAATAAATCAAAACGGATTGAATGACTTTTTTTTTTTTTTTTTTTTTTTTTTGAGTCGGTAATTGAATGACTTAATTTAAGTAAAACTATTTATGATTGGATTCAAACCACCCATTTGACGGGCCTAATTACACCAAAGTCCAAAGTGGAGGAGTCCCACGAATAAAACCCATGGTGGGGGAAAATTGCTTCATCGTGCAGCCTAAAGGAATGAGCATTATGCTGGCAAATATTTTAGATATATGAGACGCCATTGGATGCTTTTCAATAAGTCCTAACTTTCACGCGGTCAAATAAATGATAATAGATTCGCACTTTTCTCGACCAACAAACAAATATTTCTCGAAAGACCAAAAAACTTGTCTATGTATATATATTATGAGAATATTCCCATCAAGAAAATTTCTAATTCCAATAAGAAAGTCCTCTAATTTGGTCAAGTCTTGTATATCAGTTCAGACTTGAGACATTAATTTAAGAGATGCATGGTACTTTTTACATCGCTCCTCATTCATCCCCGGTGTCCTTTCATTGTGTCGGGGCTGAGGGTCGTTCGTCTTTGTTGATTTGAAGGAGCCCGGGAATGGCGGTTTTTGCTTTTGTGGAATTTGGGGGCGGTGTCTACAGTTTTTTGTGCGACGTAGGTTGATTGAAAAGTGGGCCCCACTTATTTCTCCTTTTGCGCACTTTCTTGAAAGAGGCGAGCGTGTTTCGTCTTTTTAACTACAGGGGATCGGGGATACTGGTCATGGAATTTAGGGCAGAGCTTTTGTGAGATTGGCCCTTTTTTTTTTTTTAATATTGGTTGATTAATGAAATTTCACGTTTACCGGGAAAATTGACTTGCAAATCATAACATGGGTATTCATTACGGAACTGAACATCAACATGATTATGCAAAAGAACCGAGAAAAGTTGCCTCTGAAGGGGTTCCCAACAAAGTAAAGGATAAGGATAGAGGATTCGCAAATCACCAAATTGGAAATTCTAGGCAGTATTCATTACAAAACCATCAACATGATTAAATATTTTCGTTGCTTCTGTCCTTCCACCACCTTTGTTTTGTGTCGGTTCTTTACTTCTCTACTTTTTCCCATTTTTTCGTTGCTTCTGTCCTTCCACCACTTTTGTTTTGTGTCGGTTCTTTACTTCTCTACTTTTTCCCACTCGTATCACCCCACCCTCAGAAGTTACTGATCTATGGACACACCGATACAAAGTGTTCAGTCTCTACACAGTATTTCGAAGTGATATTTTCTTTTGCATACACGTGCACTAGAAAAGTAACCGTAGTTCTTCCCCTCAACGAGAAACAGTTTTGCGGTTTATTTGCTTTTTGAGTCGAGTATTTTCCAAATGCATTTCCCTATCAAGTTGCTCAGGTTGTTTCCTTTTTCACATTTGCTTTACTTTTTTTCAATTTATTATAATTATTGACTTCACCGTAAAGGTATCAGATTTTATATTAAACTCGCAAGGATCAATCCCAAAGCATTAAAATAGGTCTTCTATCTAATTTAATAACAAGAAATTGCACTGTCATAAGTTTTGGTCGTTACGTGTCGGTTTGAGGATAGCGGCCAACTTGAAAGGAAGTTTAGACTACAAGGGCTGCAAATGGAGGGTTGGCGTGGACACCTTTTTTTGTGCTGATTGATGGACCCACCTCCTGGTACGGAAAGCTTGAAAGAGCTTCCCAAACATCGAAAGGCGCCGGAAAATTGACTGGAACTGAGATTCGAGCATATAAATAACTTCGAGTTCACACTCACTGGATAACACACTCCCCTACCCTCTATCGCCTCTCTCTCTTCCCCTGAGGAATCCCAAATCCAGCCAATATTTTCTCCAATCGAATGCGCCTTTCGATGTTTGGAAAGCTCCGCTTTAGCTTTCTATCAATCAGCATCAAAAAGGTGTCCCCACACCCCCACTATGGCAAATTTAGGTTTTAACTGATGTCGACCGCTACAGGAACGTCTCTCCATCTCTGTCTCCCTGCATATATAAGAAGAACCCAAGATCCCAACTTCAGTAGAACCCTTCCTTCTGATCATTTCAAAAAATTCTATTCGGATAGAGAATCATGGGAGTGTTCAGCTGCAGCACCATGATAGCATCCTCCATCCCGGCAGCCAAGGCGTTTGAGGCCATTGTCAATGCCAACAACCTCATCTCCGGGGTCCTCATGCCAGTCCTCAAGAGCGCTGAGTTCGTCGAGGAGTTCACTTCCATCGAAGGTTAGTAACACAAAGTGGTTGCCGTTAACCTCGCAATGTCTTGAGTCAATAAGATTGCAACACGGTGGTGGCACAGTAAACTGGCAACTCCTGCGAATGTGAGGTCACTGTTTGTTCCTTTTATATAGGCAACCGAGACAGGACAGTGAAGCACAAGGTCGAGGCCCTGGACAATGAGAACTTCACCTACTGCTACTCGATCACTGAGGGCGATGCGCTGGGCACCACCTTCGAGATGATCACCTACGAGGCGAAGATCACCATGTCACCCGAGGGAGGCTCGGTGTGCAAGAACACAATCAAGTACTTCGCCAAGAACGACGTGGACATCACCGAGGAGAAGATCATGGCAGTGAAGGAGAAGGCGTCCGCATTGTCCAGGGCCATCGAGGCTTATCTGGTGGCGAACCCTCATGTCTAGGGTGTCACCTTAATGGTTTTATTTCAGGAAGTTGGTACAGTGTTTTCTTTTTTTTTGGTCTGATGGTGCAGTGGTTTGTGTAGTTTTATTATCCGGAAGTTGGTGCAGTTGTTTTGGGGTTTTTATTTTACTCTTATTTGAGCGATGGTTGTGGATATTGTGAGCGGGGAAGGGCTATATGTCTTCGTGTTATTACCCAGCAAATAAGGCGCTATCGCCAGCCCGGTATGTCACTATGGACTAAAGTTTCATTGGATGTCGTATTTCCATTGTGTCGGCCCGGTCTTCTTCCATTCCTCTGCTTTACAACTCGCTTTCGAGATGCAATCAACGACCCAACGATGATTGACGAGGTATGGAGCAGTGTGGTTTGGCTCCATTTGAGTTTCATGAGATACATATAACTTTACTAATTCAATCAATCAAACCACCAGGAGGAGGAGGGGGAGGAATTATTGTTAAAAAATGTCTCGAGTTTGGGCCCACGAGCAAAATCTACACCTAAATGAATTGAAAGGGAACCCGATTGATAAGAGAAAAGCTCGAAAGTTGAATTTTATTATTTATATTTATTTAGGGCTTAAGGTTTTATAGGGATTTTATAGATGTATGAATGAAAATCCACAATGCATAGACCTCCATCTTGATTTTCAGAGCAGCCTTAGTTAAGGAGATGTATGAGACCTTCCAGACTATTCACATCTTTTATTTCCATAGGACTTCGGCTTCAGGGAACTAATAAAGCCTAATTACCGAACCACCCCTCACCAACATCGACAAGAATCAGGACTTACTTTACTCATTGATGGAAGTTCCAAGTAGCGCCCAAATCACCTAATTTGAAAAATTGTGCATTAATCGCATTGAGTAAAATTAGTGATAATAACTCTTCCTAGGGCCTCTGCCGATCTTTAAAGATGCTAATTTCACGAACAGATCAATACGACATGAGACGGAATCTCAGTGGATTGTGGCGCTGTGCATCTAAGGGCTTGAGATTTTCTACTGTACTATAAGACTGTAAGAAATCATTGAAGCTCAAGCAAGAATTTGCTGAGGAACTGCTCCTGGATAGAAGTCAAGTCGATATATGAAAGGGAAATGGAATAACTTTTGGTATCTGTCTAGGAAGTGCCGCTTTGATTCACATTATCTTATTATATAGAAGTTTTTATTTTATGCACCAGGTCCATGATGATTGGAATAAAATTAAAAAAAAAAATTATTTCTGAACAAAAATCTTGTATAGTTACCGAACTATTTATGAACAAGGTCCATGACTTACCTTTATTCCTTACATCTTGTCCTCTCTAAAGCCCAAACCAGGGATTGACCAGTGGGCAAAAGAATCCCATCTCAAGAGCCGTTTAAATTCATGTTTTCCCTAGAATGCGCTAAAATTTTCTGACAGAGTGGCTTTACCAGTAGACCATGGGAAATAAAAAAAATGTGCCCAAATACACGACTTGGAATGCGCTAAAATTTTGCACCAAGTATTGTAGGTGCACCATGATGATTCCTCCATAACGAGTCCTCAATAGATAAAGAGACTTTTGCAGATATTGAATCACGTAGTTCCTCAATGTTGTGTCCAAACCAGAAATAACAAATGCCAGTCTCTTTAAGAGCCAAAACATACAGGCCTTTGAGATCTTCTTCTCCATTATCGATAAATCTGCTGACAAGATAGACTGCAGGATGCTCCAAGGACAGTGTACAGCTTGCTGAGTGCGTTTTGCTACCATCAACTTACCAAAAAACAATATATCTTTCACCACCAACACAGGAAAGAACATACTTCCCATCATTACTGAAGATCATAGAGCGAACAGCTCCTTACAATTCAGAGAATTCGATGGACTATAAATTAAGAGGAGCATAGGGGATGTATAAAACAGAAAATACAAGACTAATTAGAAAACTAAGACTCACAGGATGGCCAGAAAACTTCTGTATCTTTCTGTGATCTGAGCAACTATATATCATTACTTGTGCAGATGCAGAAGCTAGTACACTTCCATCTGCATAACACCAAGATAGAAGTCTCAGCAAATATTAAAAGCTACAACCTAGCACACTCTCAATTTCATACAGTCATGGAAGACTTACATACTTACATAGTATTTTACACTTTCCTATATAACTTCAGATCCGTTAGTCACTTCATTCTCATTAGATTCACCCTGGTTTCTATTTTGCTCCTCTAATTTCAAACGCTCAGAATGATTTCCGTCTACATGCATTTGGAGAAAGCCCATGTCAACTCTTAAGCTATGCATGCATTATGCATCCAGCTACTGTTACTTCCTTCAACCTCTTGTCCATGCAAGTGACTGTAGACTTGTGGAGACTCAGAAAATGTCTTTGTCTACACTGTTTCACCTGCTTACCATGTTCAGAACATATTCTTGCCACACACTTCTTCTTTCATACAATCTTTTAAAGATAATTGGACAGATGACTACCTTGTTATTCATGTAAAATCCCTTATAACCGATAACCAAACCAATATACATCAACATAATCTCCTAGTCACATTAGAAATACTTTTTCCTTGCCACATCCAGCAGCAAAATCCTAATGCTCCAAATTCTCGTTTCACTAGCACATATCAAGTAAGCACGCATTAGAAATAAAGGCTTGTGCCTAGTCATTTAATCGATTCTAGCCCAAAATTTGTTTTGCATCAGCACGATCCATGAACTTAATTAAGTACGTCAAATGCAGCCTTACCTCACTCAGTATAGGTTACCAACATTTCATTATTTTGCCCTGATCCATAGACAGGTTAACCAAGTTTGGGAGATATGAAGTACAGCTTTGAAATGTAAAACCTGAGCCACACGGACTGACCAAGTTTCTTAAATCAGTTGGCTTGATCTTGACATTAAATAGCTCCCAAGTTTCAACCCTATTTAAAACACAAGCCACCCAGTCTAGCTCGATGTAAAGCTCATGCATCTAGTGGCCAAGTGATTGCTCGAAAGCTTAGATATGGTCATAACACATAGCTTTTCTGGAAAAAAACAGTAATGCAAAACTGTCCCTCAACTTCCATAAGAAATCACAACCCAACCTTTTTCCCCAAATCCAGCCACTTCATGCAGGTGTAATCAATCGAAAGGTGACCCTGTTCGGCCTCATAACCGCATCCGTCGGATCATTTGCCGCAATGTCCACAAACTCCGTCTGAATCTGCCCTTTCAAAGAGTCCCAAATCTAAAAAACAAAGAATCCAAAACAACAAAAGAAAAAAAAAAAAAAAGGTCCCGTTTAATTAAGCGAAGCTACTGTTGCTTACTGAGACGCAATGGGCGAGTAATAAGGCAAAGCGGCATTCATCGGAACAGAGAATGACCGTTAATTCGCGTCCGATTCCAGAATCAGACACCGTAAAAGCCAATACTTTCTTATCGAATCCGAAGAAAACTTGCCACAAACCGAAAGAACCGGGAAGCAGGCGAGGTTAACCTTAATCCGGCCATCGCCGGAGCTGATGGCGAAGAACTCCGACGAGGGGCCGAACGCCGTCAAGAGGTCTCTGATGTTCGGCGAGCCCATAATTGATCATAAGATGAAACCATTGATTACGAGCTTTATATAGCATTGATACTAGTTCATATGATCGAAGATGAAACCATAATTGATCATAAGGTGTTTCAAATTTTAGGATAGATGGAGAGTTAATTAGGAAATTTGGTTGATCAAGGACCCAATTGAAAACTCCCCCATCGGTCGGTCCATCGAGGCAGAGCAGGAGATGAACATTCGCGATCCCTGGAACTCGACAAAGATGAGGGCGATTGGTTTGACGTGAAGCACTCCAGCGGTCCCCAGGCACCAATAGGAGTCAAGTCACGCTTCATCCCTTTGCACAAAGTGTCTAAAATTATTTGCTTTTGGAGTGAGTTCACCTCCTTCGATTCAAGCCAAAATAGGCAAAAACAAGAAAAAGAAAAGAGACCCAAATAAAGGAATTGAAAAATTAAACAGGCCATGGCTTTCGGAGTCTCCCTAGCTCCTCCGCCGGAGCTGTCGCTCCGAGCTCTCGAGATGTTTCATCTGGATCCACATTTGAAGTTCATACCCAACTCGTCCTTCGGCCTGTGCATCATTTTATGGAGGACGAAAAGACGAAATCTCCATAAGGACTGTGTTTTTCTCAAACTATGCCTCTCGTTGGCATGACACAATCATTACATCGCTCACTTTCACGGTCAATTTGTTTTAAGAAAAACTGTTTTCGAGAGATTATATTGCGATTTTCTGGTATTTGAATGATGGAAAATTATCAATCTAAGGAAAACGTTTTCCACGCACTGAAAATAGCAAGTTTAATTGAGGGGAAAACAACTTCCCCTTCTGAAAAGAAGTAAATCACTTTACCTAATCCACCAGAGTGCATTTGTTTCATTGAAACTTCATGATTAAATAAAATTCCCTGGAAATCATTTTCAAGGAAAAAAAGCTAATTTTCATTTATTTGATGGTTCAAGGAAAGAGATAAGGAAAGTGATTTCCTTCTTATCCAAAAGATATGTCATTTTCAAGGAAAAAAGCTAATTTTCATTTGTTTGATGGTTCAAGGAAAGAGATAAGATATATGTCATTTTTCGTAAACTAATTATATTTTCCTTCATCTAAATACCAAAAAGCCGGCTGTATCGATCGCTTGTTATTTCCCATCCGATTCTAAATTTTTCATTGCTCATTTTGAGAAACCGACACCATCACTAGTCTTGCTACCCTTAGAGGAGTTCTAGGTTGAAGTTTTGCCTCAAAGAGCCACTAAATGCCGACTTAGGCACCGCCACGCACCTCCATACCGTGGATTTACCAAGCCCAATACCATGAGTAGTCATTTCAGAAACAAGTCTTCATGGCATTGTCTAACATTGATTTCAAGCTTTAGCTTACTTCTTTGAAGTCACTTTAGTTTGAGGAGATGTTAATGATATTATGATATTGACTTATTCTCCATATTGCTTAAGATTATGCATATATCTTATTTGATTGTGCATATCATTGATTGATTGTACCTAGTATTATATTTTATTTTGTTATTTTAAATAATCATATAATAAAGAACTATATGGGAATTCTACAATTTTATCTTTCGCATTGATTCTTTTCTAAAAGGATATTTGATGGAAGATTAAATCTTGCTACAGTATGTTGCTAAAACCTACTAATGACATCCCCAACACCATGTAGGGTAAGAAAATATTTGTTTTCATCATTGAACATTCATAAATTATCAAACAACTTTCTGCTCCTTATTCAACACTCAAAATATTTCCCGCTTAAAATTCAATGCTCGAAATTTTTAGAATCTATTTTACAATTATAGCAAATTAGCCACAAATATTATTCTGTGTGAAGTGCTAGCTTGCCACCCAACCCAAACACCTGAGCTCCATTAGGCACTCGGTGAGTCAGTTAATGAAGTCACTTATCCTTAAGAGGAAACAATTTAATGAGAAAAATTACTAAAAATTGGACTTGGATAGAGTTGAGTATAAGTCTGGTCGAGTATTGTGAAAAAATTGGTCAATACAGATTTAATAGGTCAATTTGGGTACAACCATACTCAGTTTGACTCAAAGCCCACCTAATCCACCCATAGGATGAGTTTATATTGATAATAGAAGTTAGTTCTCAGATGATGCGAGTTAATATGCTGATATATAGAAGGAAAATGATACAAATAGTTCATAAACTTTAGTTCAATACGAAATATCGTTAGTGGAATTTAATTTGTTCAATGTAGCACCTAAATTATTGGTAAATATTCAATTTAGTCCCTTATATAAAAATATTCAATGTTATACTTTCGTTAATTCAAGTTAATAGAATCTGCTAACGTGGAACCAATTTGGTAAGTTTGAAAAGTTACACACGGATTATCTAAGTAAGATATTCATCTCTAATTATAATATAATATCCCTATCATCAAATAACAAAATACTATACTAGATATTTACTAATAGTTCAAGGACTATATCGTAAAAATTAAAAGTTTATGGACAACACTATGCACTCATTTTCTTATGTTCACATGCGGTGTTCTCCTCTTGGCTTCTAGATCTTGAGGCCACGATTGCTATAGGCACTGGTTTTCACAAAGTTGTCGACCGTCTCCATATGAAACTAGTCAAATCTTTATGCTGAGAAAAACAACTCCTAAGCGAATTTTCAAAGCTTACTCACATTTAGTAGATGAGAATCACTGATGCAACTCTTATTCTCCATCCCATCTCTTCTGTCTCGTGTATTGTGCAAGTCTTGGAATTAATGAATCTTGTGCGAGTCTTGGAATTAATGAATCTTACTTATTGCTTCTAAATATTTTTCAAAAATTGAGATTAACACAATTTGTATTTTATTTAACGTGAAACACTTAAAGACTCTTCTAACATAAAAATGATGATGGAAGGATTTCTTTTTAATATTTTCATTACTATTTAAATTGGTAAAAAAATCAATAGAGCGCGTTTTTGCTTATAATTGTGAAAATGACCTAGGCTACGGGTGAAGCTTCTTTGAGTTTGAACATTCAATAGTTTTGACCTAAAGAAAATACTCAAGTCAAGGAGATTTGAGCTTAATCAACTTATTGAATATTTTTACTTGTTTTGAAAGCATACATTTGAGAACTAAAAACACATAGACGATATTATGATTTAATTTCAGTCTAAGATCACGTTAGAATTTGAGTTTTAGCTAAGTATGAACTTAAATCGAAATTCACATTTTCTTAACTTGGAATTGACAAGTTTGAATGGTTGACCTCAAATTGTGCCCGAATAGTAGATTATTTTTATTCGATTGGACAAGACTCAACCCTACTTTTAATACCTTCTTCTTATAAGTGAAAGATCACATAGATGTTGCCACGATTATTTCACATTTGTTACAAACTGTTTTATTTGAGCTTTAACAACTTGGTCTACTCAAATTTGAAAAGTTCCATATCATCACCATAGCCCTATCAACATGCTAAGAGAAAGTGACGGTCCACCATGCGCGGAGCAAGTGTGCTCCACCGAGCGGGGGGCGCACATAACCTTAACTCTCAAGCAAGAAAAGGACAAGATCTGGATGATGCTTTACCAACGATGGTGAGAAAAGGAGATGGCTACATGCTTACATGGTAACGTTTCTGTTTCTATCAATTTCTGTTTTTCTGTTCCTCGAAACAAAAAAAGAACAGAAATCATTTTGGTAACGCCAACTTATTTTTCTATTCCCTAGAATAGAAAAGTAGTCAGGGAATATATTTGGAATAGAAATAAGAAACAAAAAAAAAAGTAGCTTCTTAATCCTAGGAATAATTTCTAGAAATAAGTCCATTTTTCTTTTCTATTTTTCTTTTGTTCTTCTTCCTTGCTGCAGCAACCGCTAGCCCCCCGCCAACCGTCAATCACCGCCACCGCCACGACCACCGGCCGACAACGATCGCTGTCACCTAACCGTCGACGATCGTCATCATCGTCGCCGCAACCCTTGATCGCCGATGATCATCATTGCCGCCACCCATAGCCCATCTTGGCCACCCTTGTCGGCGAGATGACCGCCAACGACTACCACCATCGGCCGCTCGACCCCCCGCCCGACCGCCGCACGACCCTTGCTCAACTGCTACACGACCGTCGCACGACCGCCGCCTAGCCACCGCCGACCGCCGACCGCCGACCACTACCCCACGACCGCTGCCCATAGCCCTCCGACTGCCCTCTCTCTTCCAGGAGGACTCCGAAGACCCCTCTCTCTCTAAAAAAATCAGCCTACGAGCGAACGAGCAACCTCCCTCGTTCGGGTTTGATTCGCTGCTAGAATGGGGAAAACCCTAGAAATTTCTCTATCGCCTTCGCCTGCACAGGTGCGTTCCGGCGGAATTCATTGCCGTCTCCGGCGTTTCATCTCCATTGCTTTTTTTCTTTTTCTTTTTTCCCCGTTTTCGGTTTGGAAAACGGTTGCGTCCGTGATTCGTTGCTTCACTCAGATCCAACCCATTTCGCGTTTCCGCGGGCCGGATATGAGCGAAGCGACAAATTATGGAATTATAGGTAAAAAACGTGACTTGTAACTCCACAGTGATAGTGGGGGAGTCGACGACTGGAGAAGTGAAGAGTCGGCGACGGTTTGTGTGCAGTGAAGACTAAAGAGTGAAGAATGTTTGGGTTTGGGACTTTGGGTGAGAGGCCAATAATGTGTTTGGATCGAACAATGTTTTGACCCTAACTCGACCCAAAACATGTTTATTTTCTTGTTTCATAATAATTACCTGAACAATTTTAAGACCCGAAACACATACTCAACTTGTTTCTTGTTTGGTTCGTCTTCAGGTCGGTTCGAGTTGGGTCGGGGTTTTGGACACCCCTAGCGATGGGGACACCCTTTTGATGCTGATTGATGGACCCAGATCTTGGTATAGAAAGCTGAAAAGATCTTCCCAAACATCCAAAGGCTCATTCGATTGGAGAAACTCTTCTGGCATTTTATCTCTCTCTCGCTCAGCATCAGTTGCCTCTTTTGGCATTTTATCTCTCTCTCGCTAAGCTTCAATTGCACGTTTTCTTTCTTCGGCATTTTATTTCTGTCTTGCTAAGCTTCAATTGCACGTTTTCTTCTTCCGGCATTTTATGCCGTCAACGGACTTTCAATCTCAGGCTGATTTCGTTCTTTTCTTGTTTCGGGGTTGCCCCATCTTGATGTTTTGATTTCACTTCACTCTTCCGCGTCGTGATCACCCCCTTGTTGGCCGATTTTGCCTTGTTTTGGTTTGCGTGTCGCGGAAATTCAATGGTAGCTTTCCTGCGACTGGGGTAGGAAATTGCATTTTCGTTCCGACTTCTTCAATTGGGTCAGGACCAGATTGGGTTTTGAAGTGGACCTTAGGTCGTGCTGCCACGTGATCCGTGTGCGGGTCGGGTCGGGCAATTTTCAGCCAACGAGACCCATTTGGGATTCGCTTGCTAGAGCCCACTTGGTGTCCAGAATTGCGGATTTGATGATGAGAGCGTCCAGAGGTAGCGATTCTTGTCGCTCTAGCACGTTGAGCTTTGTCGTCTAGATGTATTCGCATGACGGTATGTTTATTGAAGGTTTGGAGGTGTTTAGGAAAATGAGAATGCGTGGATTGACACCTTCGGTCGGTGCGTGTAACCCATTAATGGATTCTTTGCAGCGAAAGGATGAAATCACATTGCTGCGGTGCTTTTACGGGGCCATGATTTGACCGGATGTTTCAAAAGATCGAGTTACATTGTCCTAGTTATTATATCTAGGTATATAGCAGATGATGTCAGGTTTGGAGGTGTTCAGGAAAATAGTTTTTTTCTATTTCTACTCCGGGGAATTTCTAAGTAAAATAACATGTTTGGTAATGATATAAAATTTCTATTCTTGAAATAGAAAAAGAATAAAAATGTGTTTGGTACGATTTATAAATTTTTATATTTATTCGTTTTTTTCTTCTTGCTTATTGATTGCCAACCGTCGCCAGTCGCCGCATGACTGCCGCTGATAGTCATGCATAGTCGGGCGGCATTTGGGCATCGGTTGTACAACGATTGTGCGGCAATTGTGCGGCGGTCGGGTGGCTATCGTGCAATGGTCGGGCGACAGTTGATGGTAGTTGTTGGCCGACGAGGTGGTCAGTGGGCTTTGCAACAATGACAGTCGCCGATAGTCAGGGACTGTGGCGACGACGGTTGGGTGACGGCGGTGATGACGATTGTCAGCGATTGGCCAATGACAGTCAAGTGATGATAGCGACAACGGTTGCTAGTGGTGAGGTAGCGGCTGCCAGCAGTTGGCTGACAATGACCACTAGCGGTTGGAGGTGGCCAACGGTTGGCAAGGGGGCCAGCAATGGCTACAGGAAGGAAGAACAAAAGAAAAATAGAAAATAAAAAAATAGACTTATTTCTAGAAATTGTTTTCGAGAACAATAAGCTACTTTTTTTTTCTTGTTTATGTTCCAAATCTTCAATTGCACGTTTTCTTTCTTCTGGCATTTTATCTCTGTCTCACTAAGCTTCAATTGCACGTTTTCTTCTTTTGGCATTTTATGCCGTCAACCGACTTTCAATCTCAGGCTGATTTCGTTCTTTTCTTGTTTCCGGGTTGCCCCATCTCGATGTTTTTCTCCTTATCCCATAGCACTTTATGTTGTGTATGAGTAAGTTTAAGCTGGAGAACAAAATCAAAGTCGATTTCACTTCGCTCTTTTGTGTCGTGATCATCGCCTTGTTGGTTGATTTTGCCTTGTTTTGGTTTGCGTGTCGCTAAAATTCGATGGCGGCTTTCTTGCAACTGGGATAGGAAATCGCGTTTTCATTCCGATTTCTTCAACCGGGTCAGGACCAGATTAGGTTTGGAAGTGGACCTCAAGTCATGCTGCCACGTGATCCATGTGCGGGTCAGGTCAGGCGATTTTCAGCCGGCGAGACTGATGTGGACATCAAGCCATAT
Organism: Eucalyptus grandis; assembly: GCF_016545825.1. NCBI lineage: Eukaryota > Viridiplantae > Streptophyta > Magnoliopsida > Myrtales > Myrtaceae > Eucalyptus > Eucalyptus grandis. Next base: position 8,262,260 of record NC_052612.1, read on the forward strand.
CGAGGAGGAGGTGCTAGGGACCCATTGTCTATTCCTACTGGTTCGATTACTCGAGTGCGGGCCAAGCAATTCAGGCAAGCTGTTGGCGTTATGATTCGTGATCTTCGACGTGGAGATGACCTTGGATCAAATTTTGAAGAATCTTGGAAATCTTGGCGCAATTTAATTATCTGGTCACCAAATAATTGACCAAGTCAATATATATATATATATATATATATATATATATATATATATTCTTGTTTAGGAATATTCTAGAATATGACGCATTAGATTTTTAGGGTTTGTGTGGTGGCTAGAAAGCCTATATAAAGGATTTGCCAAATTTCTTTAGGAACATATATATTTTATTTTTGAGGAAAAGAATTGAGAGGTTCTCTTTTACTAAGTGTGAAGGGCTTTGATCAATGAATATTTTGTGAAACAAACAAAGCTTATGAACAAATAAAATTATTCCGTAGATTATTCAGATTATGACATGCCCCTTGTTCCTAATATAAAAATGTCTATATGATGATAGAACAAACCGTTGGACAATAATATTGGGAAGAACCGGGCAACGATTTACTAATAACGAAACACAATTCAGCATCAATTTCTCCTCTAAAACTAAACCAACCGAAATCAACTCAACCCCAGCAACCGTCAAGAATATGTAATACTGAAATGACAATAAGACAAAGCCACAACGACACTAAGGTTTTAACATGGAAACCAATACGGAAAAAAACACATACCCTCCTCACTAACAGTAATAGGATACACAAAACATTATTTTCTAATCACACTTTAGAGACTCAATATCAATAATATAACCATATTTCCTCACTCCAAAGATAGATTAACATAAACGGAGCAAGAAAACCCTAATCGGTTGGAGAATCTGGAGGGGGTTCTTATCGAACGAAATCAATCAATTTGTAGTCCTTGGTTTTACGAAACAACATTCAAATTTGAGCAAATTCCGTCAGCATCTTGCGTTCGAATCGGGACCGAAAAGATTGTGCCCTTTCTTTCGGAACGCTAAGAAAGAAGAGCCTAGGACACAGACAACAATTACCAACTCACTAAGTTCCAAAAAGCATAGACGAGCAAAATGCCTTGCGAATTAACCTAAGAGCAACAGAAACATGCGGAAATCACATGGTATGTTACGCGAGAAATCGTTCGTGAACAGCTGTAGGCTTGTCGATCGTCGTTTCAATAAAGCGAGTGTAGAGCCAAAAAAAGGGGAAGGACGACACAATTGGCTATGACATTGAATGACAATTTATTGCTGGCTGACTATGTGAGTATATCACGTGGCCCATCCATCATGGCTCAAATTCATGAAAACAAACTAATAAGAAAAAAAAAAAAAAAAAGACCCAAAACGACTCCACCGGGACCACCACCATCCTCTCAGAAATCCAACCAAAAAAAAAATGGCAATCATCCCATGCAAAACAAGCATGGCATTTGCCACACGCTACTAAAAATTAACCACACACAGACTCACTAGTCTCAGGGTTAGCCTGGAGGCAAGCCTCGATGGCCCTGAACACAATGAATGCCTTCTCTCTCACGGCCTTTATCTTCTCGTCTGTGATGTTTATGTTGCCCCTGGCAAAGTATTTGCTGGCGTTTTTACACACAGAGCCTCCCTCCGGTGATGTGGTGATTTTCACCTTGTAGCTGTTTGATGGTTTTATTATTGTAATGGGCCTAAGTTGGCCCGTCCGCCCATGTTGGGCCTAAAAGCCCGGCCCAGAATATTAGAGCCCATGGATGGAGGGATATGATGAAGGGACACGTTTCCTTTTGGAGGGAACGTATTTAAGGGAGAAAAGAGAGGGAGGAACGTACCTTTTGGCATAACGTACATCCCTCCTCCCTCTTTCCCTCAAAAACGCTCCGAAAGAAAAACAATAAGCAAGTGGCCGACGCTCTCTTCCTTTCAAGGCAAAATTCGCGTCATCGGATTGAATGGGTCCAGTTTCTCTTCCTCATATCAGCGTTAGTGTTTAATCTGTGGCTAACAAGGTACGTTCAATTCTGTGATGTGCCTTAGGATCGGTAATGCATATGTTTTTCCCGGGCTCGTCTTCCGCACTAGTTTAGGGGTTCGATTTAGTGTCGAATCCAATTTTTGGGAATCCGACAAACTCAACATTGGTATCAGAGCCGTAGTTCTTGTTTCCCGATCCTTTTCCATGTTTTCCCCGACCCCTTTCATGTTTATGGATGATTTCTTATTAATTTTCGCGAAATTAATCGGCCGACACCGATCGAGGTGAAAAATCCCGACACCCGAGCACCGTTCATCCATTTTTTCAAGTTTCTGTAAGTCGAAATCGATTTTTGATGGCGTTGGATGGAAGGTCTCGTCGAGACAATCGCGACGAGTGGCGGAACGCCACCAAAGGCCGCCAAACACGCCCCCACACGCAGCTGGAACGAACCGGCGTCTTCGGCGCGTGCAAAGCACGTGCCAATTCGCAAGGGAAGGCGCATGCGTCGCCCGACGCGCGCACGTGCGCCTGCGCGATCGCTGGCGTGTGCGAGGCACGCGCCAGCTGATGTCATTGTGACGTTAGCTGCACGCGTGCCGCACGTGTCGGTCGGTCCGTTCGACCTGGCCTAATCGGCCCGACCGGTTCGTCCGGTCCGACCAGCCAGTCCGGCCCGTCCGACCGGCCCGTTCGGCCCGACGACCGTTGACTGAAACTCAAATTCTAACTTGATCTTAGACTGAAACTAAATCGTAATATTGTCTATGTGTCTCTAGTTCTCAAACTTATGCTTTCAAAACGAGGAAAAAAAATTCAATAAGTTGATTAAGCTCGAATCTCCTTGGCTTAAATATTTTCTTTAGGTCAAAATTACTGAATGTTCAAACTCAAAGAAGCTTCACCCGTAGCCCAGGTCATTTTCACATCGATAAGCAAAAGGCGCTCTATTGATTTTCTTACCAATTTAAATAGTAGTGAAAATATTAAAAACAAATCCTTCCATCATCATTTTTATGTTAGAAGAGCCTTTGAGTGTTTCTCGTTAAATGAAATTCAAATTGTGTTAATCTCAATTTTTTGAAAAATATTTAGAAGCAATAAGTAAGATTCATTAATTCCAAGACTTGCATATCACACGAGACAGAAGGGATGGGATGGAGAATAAGAGTCGGATCAGTGATCCTAATCCACGAAATGCGAGTAAGCTTTGAAAATTCGCTAAGGAGTTGTTTTTTTCCCAGCATAAAGATTTGACTAGTTTCATATGAAGACGGTCGACAGCTTCGTGAAAACCAGTGCCCATAGCAATCATGGCTTTAAAATCTGCAGGACTTTTGCTCGATCTCAACATATCCTTTTCGACCGACTTTATCTCTTGGCGACCGACATTAGATATTACCCTCAACTAATTGACAGAGTTACAGGTCATGTTTTTTTACCTATAATTCCATAAATCTGAGATCCGGAAGCTTTAGATGACCATCTTACCTCAGAGCCATTTGGGAATTTGACATCATCTGCTGTATTCCTAGATTTAATAACTAGGACAATGTAACTCGATCTTTCCAAACATCCGCTCGAATCATGGCCCCGTAAAAGCACTTTGCGCCAATGTGATTTCATCCTTTCGCTGCAAAGAATCCATTCATTAATGGGTTACACGCACCAGGAAGCGTCAATCCACGCATTCTCATTTTCCCGAACACCTCCAAACCTTCAATAAACAGACCGTCATGCGAATACCTCTCGACGACAAAGCTCAACATGCCGAGCAACAAGAATCGCTACCTCTCGGACACCAAGTGGGCTCTAGCAAGCGAATCCCAAATGGATCTCGCCGGCTGAAAATCGCTCGACCCGAACGACCGAGGTCTGCTTCAAAACCCAATCTGGTCCCGACGCGATTGAAGAAACTGGAACGAAAACGCGATTTCCTGCCCCAGTCGCAGGAAACCCGCCATTGAATTTCAGCGACACACAATCCAAAACAAGAAAAAATCGGCCAACAAGGCAATGTCACGACGCGGAAGAGCGAAGTGAAATAGAAACATCGAGATGGGGCAACCCCGAAACAAGAAAAGAACGAAATCAGCTTGAGATTGAAAGTCGGTTGACGGCATAAAATGCCGAAGAAGAAAACGTGCCATTGAAACTTAGCGAGAGAGATAAAATGCCAGAAGAGTTTCTCCAATCAAACAAGCCTTTGGATGTTTGGGAAGATCTTTTGAGCTCGCCCTATGACCGCCTTCTCTGAGCCGGGTTGGGATTTCTGCAGTCAAAACTCATTCCCATGAACTCCCTTTTGCCTTGCCCTGTTCTGGTTTAAGGAAGAACTGAACTTGGTGTCTCTAGTTCTTGAGCGCTTTGTTTTGATTGAGTTGGTGCTTGATGTCAAGCATTTCGTGGGGGATTTTTCGGTCTGGACCCGAGTTCGAGTTCTAAAAATGTTCGATATCGTCCGTGCTCGCCATATGTTAGTCAGATTTCATTCGCCCCAAGTCCGAATCTCCCAGAATTTTGGTTGTCCTTTGTCTTGTGCTTTTGACATGGTCCTGTGGATGTACTTTTGTATTTGTGGTTTGGCTGCGAGCGCCATAGTGGCGGACACAGACGGCGGTCCAGTGGTGGGAAGTCGCTTGCTATGGCGGTGCGGTGATGGTCGTACCGGTCAACAACGAGAAAAGTTTCTTCTTCACGGTCTGGTGTGGTGAGCCTGGGCCATGGGTGTGCGTGTGGGTTCTCTTTTCTCAGTTTCTACAGAGCAAGAGCAGGAAGGGGGCGTGGAGAAAAGAAGAGTAGGCACGGGCTAATTTAGGCTGATGAACTTGGACTTGTTTGGTCTAGTTAATACGGGCTGGGCTTAGTGTAGTTAGATTCAGATTGGGCTTATTTGTTAGTAAGTTGGCTTCGTTCCTAATTAAGGTTGGGCCTTTTACAAGGGCTCATTTTTGTCCATGGCCCGATCCGAAGGCTTGCTGCAGCCCGTGATGGGACGGGGACCCAGTGTCCGGCCCGGGTCCCTCTTTTCGGATAAAAATATTCTTATTAAAAAATTAAAAATTCCAAAAATTTTACTTTTTCTGTAAGTTATGAAATAGCTATACGTTTTTGAGTAGTTTTCTCATAAAAAAATTTGAAAATCTTTTGACAAAAACTATGCTCAAAATTGAATAAGCCATTAGGGCTTTATATAGGATTTGGTTTGCTCTTAGATATTAATACCCTTGATCGTTCAATTTTGGTATATTGAGTTTGGCTTCCCTTTAGTCTAGTTAGGATTAGCATTTATCTTTTCTTTGATGTTAAATTTTTGTTCTTTCATGCAACTTATTGAATCGCTTTTTCTTAGTTGCTAATTGTTATTATCCCTATGATAATTTTACATGTTAGTGGATAGATATAAAATCAATCAAGATTGCTAGACAAAAACATCTTCTTTAAAAAAGAAATGAACAATATTAGGTATCGAAAGGGCATTAATTGATTAATTAGTATAATTAAGTCCCCAACCTAGATTCTCTAGTTGCGTAAGGAGTGAAGTACACTCTCATCCCATGCCTCACTTGGTTTCTAGCCGATTCTAATAAATTAGTGGCGACTATTTATTGCGAAGATACTCCAATGTCAAGCGAGCTATGGGCTTGAAAGAGTCTGAGTCAGCCTTAGGTCCATTCTTTAGGTAATACCCATAAACCTACTCTCCCTCATCCGAGGGGTAGGTCATGACAATCTTTCACCACCACCACAGGAAAGAACATACTTCCCATCATTACTGAAGATCATGGAGCAAACAGCTCCCTACAACTCAGAGAATTCAATGGACTATAAATTAAGAGGAGCATAGGGGATGCATAAAACAGAAAATACAATAATAATTAGAAAACTAAGACTCACAGCCAGAAAACTTCTGTATCTTTCTGTGATTTGAGCAACTATATATCATTACATGTGTTGATCCAGAAGCTAGTACACTTCCATCTGCATAACACCAAAAAAAAAGTCTCAGCAAATATTAAAAGCTACAACCCAGCACACTCTCAATTTCATACAATCGTGAAAATACAAATATTTTACACTTTTCCTATATAACTTCAGATTAGTTATTCATTTCCTTCTCATTAGATTCACCCTGGTTTCTATTTTGCTCCTCTAATTTCAAACGTTCAGAATGATTTCTGTCTACATGCATTTGGAGAAAGCCCATGTCAACTCTGAAGCTATGCATTCATTATGCATCCAGCTACTGTTACCTCCTTCAACCTCTTGTCCATGCAAGTGACTGTAGACTTATGGAGACTCAGAAAATGTCTTTGTCTACACCGTTTCACCTGCTTACCATGTTCAGAACATATTCTTGCCACACACCACTACTTTCATATAATCTTTTAAAGATAATTGGACAGATGACTACCTTGTTGATGCAAGCCTAGGATAGGCTTTCTCAAACAGTAGGATCGAGAGAGTGACTCGCGCACAAGAAACGGGACGAACAGAAATTTCAGCACTGCGCAAGCTCAGGAGAACAGTCGTATCTTTGTCGATACAAGTCAGATTGACCTGATTCCAAAGCCAAATGAACAAAGACTTCTGGATCTACAATTTCTCTGTTTTGGGTTTTCTGAAATAAGCACTGTAGGATAGTCGAAATTGGGTTGGAAGTAACGAACAGAATAGGAAAAGATCGAAACTTCGTCGGTTGCTCTTCTAGGCCTCCAAGGAAGTTGAAAGGGACACCGATTCTTCTAGATCGATGACTGCAACTCTTCAATGATGCAGATTTCGAAAGCTCCAACTCTTCAAGGATGGAGTGAAAACTCTTCTAGGTTTTCAAGGAGATGAACTCTACAAGGTTCACGATACTTGCTTCAAGCAAAGTTTTTCATTTATCAAAAGTCGTCTGTCTTCTACAAGGGATTGGCTTATATCATCAAAGAAATAAAAACAGAACGTTGAAGCTAGGAGAAATAAAGACAAATCGTTGAAAATTAGGAGAAATAAAAATGGAGCATTGAAAATAGGAGATATAGTAAAGGGCATGGAAACTATAAACTAGTAAAAGCATCACGCGAGCTTCCAAGGTGTCTTTCAAGCTTCCGGGATGGACTCAAGATGTCGTTATGGCTTCTCGGTTTCGTCGAGCTTTAATGCAGGCCGATCTTCTTGGTCGAGAGAGCCGGTCTTCAATGTGGGCTGCATCACTTGTTATTCATGTAAAATCCCTCATAACCGAGAACCAAACCAATACACATCAACGTAGTCTCCTAGTCACATTAGAAATACTATTTCCTTGCCACGTCCAGCAGCAAAATCCTAATGCTCCAAATTCTCGTTTCACTAGCACATATCAAGTAAGCACACATTAGAAATAAAAGCTTGTGCCTAGTCATTTAATTGATTCTAGCCCAAAATTTGTATTGCATCAGCACGATCCATGAACTTAATTAAGTACGTCAAATGCAGCCTCACCTCACTCAGTATAAGTTACCAACGTTTCATTGATTTGCCCTGATTCATAGACAGGTTAACCAAGTTTGGGAGATATGAAGTACAGCTTTGAAATGTAAAACCTGAGCCACACGGACTGACCAAGTTTCTTAAATCAGTTGGCTTAAGCTTGACATTAAATAGCTCCCAAGTTTCAACCCTGTTTAAAACACAAGCCACCCAGTCTAGCTCGATGTAAAGCTCATGCCTCTAGTAGCCAAGTGATTGCTCGAAAGCTTAGGTATGATCATAACACATAGCTTTTCTGGAAAAACAGTAATGCAGACTCAGGGAAACAACGTTTGAAGCACTTGATTAAGTACATGCGACATTCTTACATAATTTAAATGTTTGACTAAAATTGATAGAATAACCAAAGTAATTTTATCAATTCTAGTCAAAGCTTTCGAGCAATGATCATCCCCTCTACCACTTCAAGACACAATGGAAAAAAAAGTGCAGCTAGACCTCATGAAGAAAAATGAACCATTCACCATCACTCCTAAATTCCACATTTCCATTCATGATAAGACATCCTCTTCATGTTTTCTCCGTGAGAGACTTCAGAAATGTCTCAATCTCAAGAAACTCAAATTCCTTAAAACCTATTAAGCCCATACCATTCCAGAAGTTATCGATTTGCCCAAAAACGAGAAGTTTTCGACTACTTGAAAGTTACAAAAAAAGACTTTCCGGCTGTAAATCCTGAAGCAGGCAATGCCAATCCTTTTTCAAACATTCTCATTCTACACCCCCGACAATGGGCAGATATATCCAATATTCACCACATTAGTGACCAAAATGACAAATCCCAATTCAGCATAAAACTGAGGACTCCACTGGCAAGATAATATCTAATATAATGTACAGTTGTTGGATTTACACTACTCTGCCAACAATGTCAAAAGAATGTTAGTCAGAAGAGAAGCAACAAACCGCAAAAAATTAAGATAGAAAATCTTTTAGAAACAACTATCCTCGAAAACCATGACATAAGGGTCTTTCACGGCCAACAACAAGCAAGAGATTCCATAATACTTGGCAGGTAACTCACCCAGGGTGACAGTCGCTAATTCTCCATCTCAATTCACCAGGTGCTCATCGAGTTATAGGACATCACCCCCGCCTCCTCTTAAACTATCAAAGAGCCCTCAAAGTCACAGGCCAGATTAGTTACCTCAAATTGTACCGAAAGCCCACCACAAGAGGCAAAATTTTCCCTCAACTTCCATAAGAAATGTCAAACCAACCATTTTCCGCAAATCAACCACTTCATGCAGGTGTAATCAACCGAAAGGTGACCCCTGTCCGGCTTCATAAACACGTCCGTCGGATCATTTGCCGCAATGTCCACAAACTCCATCTGAATCTGCCCTTTCAAAGTGTCCCAAATCTAAAAAACAAAGAATCCAAAAAAAAAAAGGTCCCGTTTAATTAAGCGAAGCTACTGTTTGCTTACTGAGACACAATGGGCGAGTAATAAGGCAAAGCGGCATTCATCGGAACAGAGAATGACCGTTAATTCGCGTCCGATTCCAGAATCAGACACCGTAAAAGCCAATACTTTCTTATCGAATCCGAAGAAAACTTGCCACGAAACGAAAGAACCGGGAAGCAGGCGAGGTTAACCTTAATCCGGCCATCGCCGGAGCTGATGGCGAAGAACTCCGACGAGGGGGCTGAACGCCGACAAGAGGTCTCTGATGTTCGGCGAGCCCATGCCGTCGAAAAGCGTGGAGATCGAAACCGACCCGACCCGACCCGACCCGTTGCCAGCCCTAAATTGTGGACCTATCTGTGACCTGGATTGACAAACTTCATCAGAAGAACACCAGGATTCAACAGCCACAGCCTCGACCAACGAATAACCCATGTTTAGTTCCCACCATCTTCCTCTTTACCGTATATTGAATGACGTTACAGATGAAGATGAAAGCTTCCCAGCAGAAAAGAGCAGAAAATTGAAAGATGAATGCAGCAAGACATGCATCATAAGAGCGAGCGTCCCATAAATTAAAGAGAATTGCATGATGTTCGAGATTATAAATGGGTCACAATATTTGATTTCATAATATTTAATTCACTCGTTTCCCTTGATTTTCGAGATGTCTAAGATTTTATACGTATTTGCAGATTTTTTAGTTGTGTTTTAATAGATTTCCCTTTTATTAATATCTTTTTCGTAATTGTATTATTCGATTTCAACTATTTAGTTATTTTCTAGATGACGACCTCTTTATAAATAAACGCCTAAGATATTGTAATTTACACTTCTTTATTCAAAATAAACATTATATTTTGAAATCCTTTCCAAGAAAAACATCCTTTGCGTCATAAATGTTATCTAGAATTTTGAAGTTAGGAATTTTATAAACAATCAAAGTTAAATAGTCGTTTGGTCTAATTTGCAAACCCTTTATCCTTTCCTTCTTGGAGGATCATTTCTTTTTCTTTCTTTTTCTTCATCCGCTTTGCAAAACCATTTCGAATGCAACTTTTTTGATGAAGAAAAATAATTGCATGATAGATCAAGAATAACAGTATGTTCTGAATCATTTAAAATCAAATATGAATTACTATTCTCATAATAGTCCAAATACTATTATACTAAAAGAATCCCTCGGTGAATATTGAATGTCAAATGTCATCATCAACCTATCAAATAAAAATGACTGGTTCTAGGAAAGACAACCCTCGATTCCACAGCAAAAACCACACTTGGCCTCCTTGTGATCAGCAAAGACGAATAAGATTAATTGCAATCTCTAGCACAAATGAGGACATAATGGCAAAATTTTAGAATAGAAAATATTAAACATAAGATGAGTTATCACGCCTATCAAGCCTCTACAGTATGCTCCATCTGTGTCCTTCGAAATATAATTAACGATATTCTCAATTACCACATAAACTGATTTTTCAAGTCCATGTAGTCCAATCTCAATTAACTCGATTCACATGGCGAAATTTTTCGAACAAAACGCACAAGGCTCATTTCGTTCGGGTCACATCCTCTCTCTCTACATCAGAGTGCGAAATGACTCCTCGGCTTGGTCACATTGAAGTGGGAAAGGACCCACAAATTACGCAATGAGACCACATTATGCCCCTGTCAAATTGATTTGGCATCGTTGACCCCATTTTGCTCTCTCTCCCTCCCTCCCTCCCCCTTCCCTCTATAAGTATCGCTTCGCACTGAAACCCTAGATTCCAGACTTCAGCACTGAAGCCCTAGATCCCTTTTCAATTCCTCAACAAATTCTATTTGGATAGAGAATCATGGGAGTGTTCAACTGCAGTGCCGAGGTCACGTCCTCCATCCCCACGGCCAAGGCGTTCGAGGCCATCGTCGACGACAAAACCTGGCGCTCATCGCCAGGGTCCTCCTACCTGTCCTCAAGAGCATCAATTCCAGCAAAGGTTAGTAACATAACTTGGTCACCATTAACATCGCAATCTCTCGAGTCAATAGGATTGCAACACAGTGGCGGCATTGTAAACTAGCGATTCCTCCGAATGTGATGTCATTACTCGTGTCTTTTATAGGCAATCGGGACAGGACAGTACTGCTACACGATCATTGAGGGCAACGTGCTAGGCACCACCTTAGAGAAGATAAACTTCAAGATGAAGATCACCACGTCGCTCGATGGAGGCTCGGTGTGCAAAAACACGTGCACGTACTTCGCCAAGAACGACGCGGACATCATGGAGTGAAAGAAAGGGCCGTGAAGAAGAAGGAGAAGAAGGAGGTGATGGCGTTTTTCCCAGCCATCCCAGTGGCAAACGCTCACGGCTAGCGAAGTCAATGTGTGATTTTATTTCAGGAAGTTGAAGTTGGTACAGTGGTTTTACTTGTGAAGAGAATCTCTAGTTTGATCATGCGTGGCTTTGTCAATTGTTAAAATTTTTGGGGAAAAATATTTTCATTAGTTGAACAAAGTAGTTCGATAGCGATACAGTGGAGGTCTAAGACCTCTCACGGTGGAGGATTTTCCCACACAAGATAGACCTCACACTCTCGGTGGAGGGTTTCCCCTCACACACTCTCAAATGATCAAGTACAAGCATATTTATAGGCAATTACAACCGGCTTAGTCACCGCCCTAGACAGCTAATTTCCTTCTTCTCCAAGTACACTTGCTGCCCACGTACTCTTACTCTTGATCCTTCTTTCTTCATGGTTAAGAGTCAACAATTGTAGGCTTTCCTTCACGTTCACCTTCCTTCTTGCTCTCTTGAAGACTCCAGCAGCCATTATAATAATATTTTAATATGTGCCCATCCTCTTGATCAGCTTGTGGAGCTTCTTCACGTGTTTCTCATGCACGTAGATTGCATGTAGATTTCTCTAGCTCGTTCTAGGTTTTTCTTTGATGCTTCTTCACAGAGACTTCTAGTTCAACTTGGACTCTTCATCTTTTCTTGCATGGACGTGCAATGTTGCCGACTCATTCCTTCTCTATTAAGTTAGTAGCTTCTAGATTTTATTGAAAATGGATCACCAATTTCCAACATCAATCTATCGAATGACAACTGTCGCAACCTGAAAAAAACAAAATCACTGCACCAACTTCTTGAAGTAAAACCACACCGTGACTCCACTAACCGTAAGCATTTGCCACAAAATAAGCCTCAATGGCCAGGAACAACGTCATCGCCTTCCCCTTCACAGCCCTTTCTTTCTCCTCCGTGATGTCCGCGTCGTTCTTGGTGAAGTACGTGCATGTGTTCTTGCACACCGAGCCTCCCTTGGGCGACACAGTGATTCACCTCGAAGTTGATCTTCTCCAAGGTGGTGCCCAGCGCGTTGCCCTCGAAGATTGTGTAGCAGTAGGTGAAGTTCTCTCTGTTGCTAGTTTACTGTGTCGCCACCGTATTGCAATCCTTAACTTGAGACATTGCAATGTTAACGTTGACCTAATTTTAGATGACACGCAATATGTTTTGTGCTTTCTTTTTTAATTCAAAGTTAGATTGCCTGATAATTAAGCATGCAATTTTAATTAAAGAAAAGGAAATCTAACATCTAAGGCAATGTTTTTGGTACTTTTATTTATTAGAGCTAACAATTCTATATAAAATTTCAAAACTAAGATATCAATCAAGATTCAAATAAAAGATTACGATATCCATTCAAATAATCCGTCGTCTCGCATCTTAGATTAATGGATATCTGAATCTTGATGAGGCACTTACTCAGATCAAACATAATAATAAAAAAATGATCCGTTGTCTCACGGATCAAATTAAAGATTATCGCAATCTCAGACAACGCAATTATTCAATAATAAGTTGAGATAATTAAAAAATGATCCGATATCTTTACGGATCAAATTAATAATTGAATCAACTTTATCAATAAGCTCTAATTGAATATGCTTAATATCACGTATCATATAACAATCAATCCAATCCAAATTAAGGAGTGAAATATTCCATTTGTTTTGGATATAGATCGTTACCTAATTCGAACACGCATAATCTGGATCGAAATCGAATCGGATCATGGCTTGTGGATGATGCTCGAGGGAATCATTAGGTGCTTGACTAGCCAAGGTGGTGGTGTTCATCGGAAAGCTTTGATTAGTTCGGAACTCGCTGAGGGTAAGGACTCTGAACTCTCTTTTATTATTTCTTCTTCGAGGGTGCTCTGCATGTGGCCAACATAAATGGATCCTGAGGAAGAAAGTCAAAACATAGTGGAATATAGATATCAGATAGAGATGAAGAATCGGTATCCTCTTCATCCATCTTTTTGCCCTTACTTCTCGAGTCCCTCGTATGTCGTGGGGTCGTGCTTCGGCCCAAGATTCCCTCAATGAACCTACAAAATAGAAACGTGGTTGGATCGGTGTCTCGAGGGAAAGCGATAGCTTCGTCGAAGATCTGCGGGGCTGCTGGTGTGGGCCGGTGTCGTCGCGGCTGGCTTTTCGTATGGGACGCCTCGGTCGGCAATAGGAGGTGTCACTGTTCTGGAAGCTTCACGAGCACTCTGTACAGAAGCTTCCCCTCACGATTTTTCCTCAATTCAGTGTATGGTCATGTCTTCAATTGTGCGTGGCCCCCTGCTCTGTGGTGTCCCAAGTGTGGACTTGTGCATGAATTCTCGCAGAGAGCAAAAACAAAATTGATAGTGGGATGTTGATGTAGAATAGGCGTGAAAGCCCACGATGACCGGGAAACTGAACCCGGGTAACAAGCGAAAACACGAAAATAATTTAAATAGCGAAATAGAATCGCACGTAATCAAACTAAAAAAATGCTTGACTTAGCTTTGCGATTGTCGTCAATGTCCATGAAGCATGATGAATGCGAGATGTCAAGAGGGTTGCACTATCATTGACGAAGAAGAATCAAGGATCGCGATGAAATGATGATGACCAGGTGATGACGATCATAGTGGTCATGGATATCATAGGAGAGCTTTTCCAGATGGTCCATATCATGTCTAAGGGTGTGTACCTCCTTTTATAGCGAAGAGTCTTCCACGTATCGTTGGAAAGTCTGGATCCGTGGAGCCAATTGATGATCCCTTGGGGAATTGCTGAGCTTTGGCTTTGATTTGTCACCAAAAATTGATCGTGAATCTCTCTCATTTACTTCTAAATTAGCGCTCACAATATTTTGGTTTCATTTTCTGCTTCTGCTCATATTGCCTTGAACGTGTCCACATTTGCTCATCTGGCCAGCTTGATAATTACCTTTAATTTCCTCTCTCTCTCTCTCTCTCTCTCTCTCTCTATTCGGCTTTTCTTGCGAGTATGGCCAGGTGGGCGTTTATAGCGCTGGACCAATCCCGTCATTCTCTCTCACTATTCTATGACCAGCTCATTAGTTTCCTTTTATAAATTCCAACAACCCACACTTTCCACAAATGCCTTCATTTCTTTCCTCCGTTTTGTCTCTCAATTGCGCGCTTTCTTTTTCCTTCAGCCGATAGCTCATCATTTATCCCACGAATTCCTCCATGCTGACCGAAATTCATTGGAGAGAAGATTTATGTGATTGATTCGTTTCCTCGTGGAAATTGCGACCCCTAAGCATCCAACCGATTTTTTCGAATTTCCTATCTTTCTTCGCGTGTGCAATTTATCAGTCCCCTTCCTCATATCATGGGCGAGATTCATGGTACCTCATGAGGCTGAATAAAGATTTTTGCTAATCCATATAACATCAACCGAAGGTATCCCCTTGACATCATCATGATGTTAACTAAAATGATAATTATTGGATGTGGACACCATCAAGTCAAACATATCCATCACTAGTCCAATGCAAATGTAATAAAAGAAAATGCTCCTAAAACTATATATTATGCAATTTAATTCTAATATTTTTGTTTGGGGGTTCGAATTAATCCCTAATTTTTAATGCAATAAATAAACAATCGGATTGTCAAAATTTAGGTATCAACAACATCATTTACCAAAATCAGACAGGCTCAAAAATTATCTGTCGCAAAATATAAAGGGCCTAAACCTGAGCGACAACAAGCTACAGCTGACCAACTTGCTGCAGTAATGATTGAATGGCCGTCTCTCTAGCTTTTGCAGTCTGCAAAGGAAACAATAATTATATAAATCATACCATCAACCAACCATAGCCCAAGAACAACAAATAACGTGAAGCTCTACGGACAGTCTTGAGAAGTAAAATATTTTAGATGAAGCGAAAAAGAAACCAACGCAATTCTTTCATATCATTGTTGATGCCACCTACACCTAGCGAAAAGATTGACAGGATTTTTCCTAGAACCAGAGATTGCAAAACTCTTCAGAACTCTAGCCATAATCACCCCTTTCCCTCATGCCACCTTCAAAATTCAATGAAATCGACATATGTAAAGGCGATTTAAGATATGTATGAACCAAGTTTGCATCAGCAGCAGCCATTTTTCTTTTTTAGATCTCTAACTTAGAAGCATGTGAATTCGGAAACAATTTTATCATATTAGAAATCACAAGAGATGTATATAACGACCCAGCTCTAATTACACTCATCAGTAGAACACCAGGAGTCAACAGCCACAGCCTCGAGCAACGAATAACCCTTGTTTAGTTCTCACCATCTTCCTCTTTACCGTATATCGAATGACGTTACAGATGAAGATGAAACTTCCCAGCAGAAAAGAGCAGAAAATTGAAGATGAATGCAGCAAGACATGCATAATTTGAAAGAAGAGAGGACTGTCTTGCGTGCACTTCCACATGACCTTTCATCTCCCATGAAGTCCTTCCAACTAAGTAAAAAAACAAAAACTCACAATGAAGTTACAAACACCACCCCCCACAAAAAAAAAAACGAAGATTATGAAAAGAAAGAAAGAATGCAAGAAGGAGAGAGAACCGCTAAGTACAAAAAGAAAACAATCTAACTGACCCCGTCTTCTACCAAATATTTCCTTACAGCATGAATGCAGAAATGAGGCTGTACAAACAACTTGCGAATAAACAACTGTGATCGACGACCATGCAATTCAATTTGAGGCTACAATACATGTAGGATTAATCCTTTATGGAATATTGGAGACGTGATTTTGTAATAGGATTAATCACGTAGGTCAGATCAAAATAATCCACGACAAACGTTGCTAAGGGATGCTTTTCAAGAAGGATGCGTCCTACTCTCGTGCCATTGGAGACCCTACGCAATTAATCCTGTGGAAGCGCTCATGCACGAGAGAGGGAGAGAGAAAAATCCACAACTCTGAAGACGGGCCCCAGAGCTTGAGTCTTGTGCAGCTCCCGCTCTCGTCCGCAAAGAACATACACGCTCACATGCTCTCTCTCTCTCTCTCTCTCTCTCTCTCTCTCTCTCTCTCTCAATTATGAGGAGTCTTTAAAGAGAAAATTACCCCCAAAAAAAAATGATCCTAAGCTTATGACACTTGTGTCAATTTATCCTCGATGAATGTGGAGTATGATTCAAGAAATTTGCATTGTAAATAAATAAATTCAAACAAATTAAATGCCTCAATTTGAACAAAATTATTTCTGACCAAATCCAAACCACCCGTTTGACAGGCCTAATTATACCAAAGCCTAAAGTAGAAGAGTTCCCCAGACAAAACCTGCATTGCAGCACGGGGAAATTCGCTTCACCGTTCAACCTGAAGAAATAAACACTATACTGTCAAATATTTGAGATATGTGAGATGCCACTGGATGCTTTCCAACAGGTCCTAACTTTCACACGGTCGAATATTTGATAATAGATTGACACTTTTCTCGACCAACAAACAGAGGCTTCTCAAAAGACCAAAAACCCCGTCTAAGTATATACATATTATGAGGATATTCCCATCAAGAAGATTTCTAATACAAATAAGAGGCTATCCCAGTTGACATTGCCATCGGAGGGACAGAAACCAGCTGGGTGTCGCCTCCACAGAAGGCCTAGTATTTCGTTTAGGAATTTGGGAGACCTTGATACTGTACTGGGTTTTGGAGAGCGAAATGGTGCCACCAAGGGAAGTACCGATTCCACCTCCATCGCTACTCATTTTCTAGAACTCGTGTGCCTCTCTCGATTCCACCTCCGTTACAACCATTACCAATGATGGCCAACAAGCACAGCAAGCTACAACATACAGTCGCATTGAATCACCTACTGGGCAAACCCTCGCCTTGCAAGTCTCTTTGATCCCTAGAAGCCACCAGACGTCACAACCAAAGAGCCATATATTCTAGCCCGATCGAGGCGAAGAACAGCCCCAAGTCTTGCCATACTGGCGTGAAGGGACACTTAAACGCCATAATTTCGAAAAAGTACAATTAAGTGCCGAGTTTCGGAGTAAAGTAGAATACTTAAGTGCCACTCCAAAACCGCAAAATGGTGACGTTGTAATTTTAAAAACTTTAAATTTAAAAAAAATTTAAATTATAAAAATTATAAAAACTTAAAATTAAAAAAATTAAAATACTTAAAATTTAAAATAATTAAAATTTAAAAACTAAAAATTTAAATATGGATTTTTTAAAATTTTTAAATTAATTTTTTTAATTTTAAGTTTTTAAAATTTTAAGTTTTTAAAATTTTAAGTTTTTAAAATTTTACTTTTTTTTAAATTTTAATTTTTTAAAATTTTATTTTTTTAAATTTTAATTTTTAAATTTTAAGTTTTTTAATTTAAATTTTTTTAAATTTTTAATTTTTTAAATTTTTTATTTTAAGGTTTTTTTATTTTTTAAGCTTTTTATTTTTTAGAATATTTTAAATAAAATTAAGTTTAAATTTAATTTAATTAATTTTTATATTAATTATTTACACATCAAACACAAAACGACGTTTTTTTTTGCATTTTTCGCCACGTCGCCGTGCAAAACAACGCCGTTTTACACCCAACTTGCCGGAAAATTGCCACGTCAGCCATTTGGCTGAATTTTGGCCGGAGTGGCATTTAAATATTCCACCTTACTCTAAAACTAGCACTTAAGTGTACCTTTCCGAAGTTATGGCACTTTTAAGTGTCCCTCCGTGCCAAGCTTATAGCACTTCGGGTGTCCAAAACTCCCCGATCGAGTATCGAGCTTGAAATTTTTCCAGGAATAAGCATTCCCCTATGCACACATCAAACACCAGAAACTCTCATCAGTCAGCTTCTCTGTCATAAGACTCTCCATGCAGATTCTCTACGAATCTTGCTGATAAATCAGAATCGCAAAACGGACATACTGGTGTAACAATTACCAGTCCGGTGATCAACCATTGTCGAGTAACGGACATGGCCAGTATCTCTTTTTACCTGAAACATCTCAACTCTATTTGCAAACTGCTAGATTTATTTCCAGAACATGAGCGCGACAGCAAAAGAAGTTCATAAGAAGCACTGGAAATGCTCCACCGAGACAGATCAATCCCTAGAAAAAGAAATCAACGGAGAAAGATTTTCATAGTTCATGCTCAACGAGCAATATTTGGGTCGAGAGCTTTCGACCCTCAGAAAGACCAGAAATGCTAGCTGTATTATTACAAAACTTACAGTCCAGGCGAAGTACTTGTCTGTCCAGAAATCATCAACTCTCTAGGTGATTACGTTTCCAATATAAATGGAAAGCAATCAGTTGATTCAGTTTCTTTCTAAGAGAAGAAATACCGCATCAATACAGAACGTTTATTAACCCCATCAAATCAGCTGTCTAACTGATGTACTGCGACATCCACTTGAACCCCTCGCCATAGCCCATCTTGCGGACGACGCTACATGCGAACACCTCAAGGGGCCTAACAGTCTGATCTGCAAGATTCACTTTCCCTTTGCCAGTCGTCAAGCCGGTGAGCCCGAGATGATACCGCAGCTCATCCTCCAAAGCTGCATGTGGGATATCCATCTTGTTCCCGAGACCAAGGAAAGGCAGCTTAGCAAGAGCTTCATGTGAAAGGAGGGCATCGAGCTCCATCTTTGATTCTGCAAACCTCTCCTTGTCGCAGGCGTCCACCACATATACCACTGCATCCACCTAGAGAAGAAAGTGCGGAAGATCAATCGTTCGATATAAATCTCATTTGCAAATGTGTGCCGAAGAGCTGTCCAAGTTGAATTTGTAAACT
This sequence comes from Eucalyptus grandis, assembly GCF_016545825.1. NCBI lineage: Eukaryota > Viridiplantae > Streptophyta > Magnoliopsida > Myrtales > Myrtaceae > Eucalyptus > Eucalyptus grandis. The sequence continues at coordinate 8,281,288 of NC_052612.1, forward strand.
AGATGACAAAAGGAGTAGAAAGTCATCAACTCACACATCGCTTCCAACCTAAATGAAATGATGGGACAAGAGGAAGCTTGGCAACATGGATACAGGAGCGAATGCCATCGATATGAACAAAAGTCGTTTGCCTCTATATGCACCTGCTCGAGTTAGAAGAGCTATGGACGATCCATTAATCCTTACTACATAGAGAGCCTTGCCCTCTCGTCCTCAGCAGATAATGTAAACTGTCATCTTCACCCTTATGATCTATAACTAATTTAGTCGACAGAGATAAGTCCTTTTTCAGCTTTTTCATGTGTACCTAGTTACCATTTAAGTTTTGATTCATGATGGCAACATATTTGACCTCATCAACGCTTGCTTAAGGATTTATAAGTACTTCTTCACCCCTCTCGTCCTCAGTAGATAAGTCCTTATGGTCTATAAGTCCTTTTTCGTAAACTAGATGACAAAAAGCATCCGACTACTCTCAGAGGAAAGAAACAGAGCATGCATCATTTTTTGCATAACCTCTAGAAACTATTACAGAATCCACGAATGAATCAACAAAATTACAGGCAATTATGGGACATCCGAAAACAGGAGCTTTCAAAGAAAAGAAACAGGGCAAAACTTCACCATGGCGTAGTACTCCAGCCAGACTCTACGAGTGATCTGGCGACCACCCAAGTCGAAAGCTCTGAACTTTATCTTCCCTATATACAGCTCCTTTGAAGTCGGGCTGCCCATCACAGAAGCACGTCAGAACCGTTCAGCTTACTTTCAATAAGCATGTATCCTCCTACATACGCACTACATATATCTACACATTATTAACTAAGAAATACACGAGAAACCCATATCTCAATAAGTGAGCAGTCAACTCACCAGACGAAATGAAGAAAGGAGGTTTGGAGAAACGAAAGGAATCGATGACAAAAACAAGAAAAGATAGGCAAGAGAAACTCTTGATCACGATAAGAGAAATAAGCAACTTCGGAACTGTGTATTTGTTGAGTAGGTCACTCCCAATCGGAGAGGCTTTGAAGTAAAATATGTGTGGTAATGAGTGTGTAAAATTAAAAAGAAAAAAAAAAGAAAGAAAAAAATCAAAAGAGATCGGGAGATAAATCAACGTGATCTTCCACATCCAGAAAATCAAGGAAGATTAGGAAAGAAATCAAAGTGATATTCTCATATCTACAAAATCACGAGAGATTATAAGATAAATCAACGTGATTTTCATATCATAGAATTTCAATTGGGATTGCATTTTGCTCCTATAAATAGGAATCCTCCTCAACGGAGAAGTATATACAAAAGCAATAATATTAGAGTAGTGTAGCGGAAGAAACAGTTTTCTTCTTTCAAGAAGCAGAGTTATCCCATTTTGAAGACAGAGATCCACCTTTGGTGAAAGTTGTATCCCATTTTGAAGTGTACTACGGTCCCGTGGTTTTCCCTTCACTTTGTGTTTTCCACGTTAAAATTATGGTGTTATTTACTATTCATCTTTATATCTTTCATTCAATATTTTATTCTATTTAATTTTCATGGAAATAGCAGTGGGAAAAAATTATCTGGACATTCTCCACAAATATGTTCTTTTCTTTTCCCCAACAATATTTCCATCGAGGAGAGTCTCTACGAATTCGAACGGAGGTACCTCACCCTTCAACATGCGAAGCAGGGCTATGTTATCTAGACCCAAGATCTTCCTTCTGGTGCAGACCCAGAGACGCCAAAGCTCCATAGAACTTATCCACCGGAGACATCATTCCCTCTATTTTTCTTCTTTCTTTACGACCCTTGGAGGAAGAAACAAGAAGCAAGCAACAAGTGCAAGAAACTAAATTCCGTTTAAAGGAACAAACGTTGAGCCCTGTTCTTGTTGTCAAACACTCCCTCTCAATGCGCCACGTGCATGGCTGAAGTGCGTTTTGGCAATGTTCAATTTTATGATTATTTCGTTAGACGAAATGAAGAGAGAAGGCCTCGAGAAACGAAAGCAATAAATGACGAAAACAAGAACAGATTGAAAAGACAAGTTCTCAATCACGATAAAAGAAAATGCAACTTCACGACTGTGTATGTCCATCGAAGGCAGTTTCTACAAAGTCAAACGAGAGGAGTACCTCATCCTTCAGCCTATGAAGCAGGGTAGTCTTCTTGAATTATCTAGTCCCAAGAGCAAGATCTTCGCTTCCTTCTGCCGCAACCCGGCACCATAGCTTCACGGGACCAATCCACCAGAGACATTCCTTCTCTGTTTTTCTTCTTCTTTACAACTGGAAACAAGAAGAACATAAGAAAGCAGAGAGCTTCGGAGCAAGAATTGGAATCCTGAAACTCAGCCCGTGAAAAATGTTAAATTTGCGACCTCAACAATCGAACGAGTATGTTTCACAGGCTGAGTTCCAGGATTCTAGTTCTTTCTCCGAAGCTCTCTGCTTTCTTATGTCCTTCTCATTTTCAATTGTAAAGAAGAAGAAAAATAGAGGATAGATGTCTCTAGTGGATTGGTCCCATGAAGCTCTAGCGCATCTAGGGTTACGGCAGAAGGATTTGCCTCTGGGGCTACGGCAGAAGGAAGTGAAAATCTTGCTCTTGGGGCTGGATAATTCAGGGAAGACTACCCTGCTTCATATGCTAAAGGATGAGGTATTTTCGTGTGACTTTGTAGAGATTCATGGACATAGACAGTCATGAAGTTACTTTTCCTTTTATCGTGATCGAGGACTTGTCTTTTCAATCTGTTCTTGTTTTCATCATTTATTGCTTTCATTTCTCGAGGCCTTCTCTCTATATTTCGCCCAATGAATTTATTACTTGACTCTTAAGCTTGGACAATCCCGAACATGGGTTTATAGTATATTTCTGAGTCTACAGTGTATGTAAATAGCATGTTCATAGGATGATAACATGCCCGTTGAAAGTGAGCTGAACAATTTCGGTCTGATTCCCTGATTGGCAAAGATTGGTTCAGCACCAGCCCACCCAGTTCCTGACTTCAGAGGAATTGCGTGTAGGGAAGATAAAGCTCAGAGCTTTCGACTTCAGTGGTCGCCAGATCGCTCGCAGAGCCTGGCCGGACTACTACACTAAGGTAAAGCTCTGCTCTTTTTTCCTCTCCTCTGAAAGCTCCTGTTTTCGGATGCCCCGTAATTGCGTGCCCTTTGGTTGATTCATTCACGGATTCTGTAATAGTTTCTAAATGCTATGCAAAAATGATGCATGTGGGGTGGATCATCAGTAGTCGGATGCTTTTTGCCCCATGAGTTTGGAAACGGGAAAACTTTTTCTTCAACCGAAAAACTAATTGCGGCCAAGAGAGTTCTTTGCAGGGTTGAAAGGTGGTCATCTACGACCACGACTGATACCAAATGTTTTCGGTTTGACTGGTGCAAGAAACTTCTCTTTTGGTTCTGCAGTCGTGTGAATGTAATGTGCACATTTCTCTTTCCTTTCACACGGTTTGATTTTTGCAGTTGGACTGATTCTGTGATGGGGACAATCTAGTTAAGATGGATGCAGCAGATATAATGCTTGAACTTTTAAGGATGTTAAAAAGCGTTGATGGGGCCAAGCATGTTGCCATCATGAATCTATGCTTAAAATGTAACTGTGTGAGCATGAAAAAGCTGGAAAAGGGTCGACTACCTTAGTGTGAAGATGACAGTTTACATTATCTGCTAAGGACGAGAGGGGAAGGCTCTCTGTTTAGGAAGATGGATCGTCGATAGCAGTTCTATCTCTAGAAGGTACATATAGAGGCAAAAGGCTTTCATTCGTATCGATGGCACTCGCTTATGCATCCATGTCGCGGTGCTCCCTCCTGTCCCATCATTTCGTTTAGGTTGGAGGCGATGTGCGAGTTGATGACTTTCTACTCCTTTTGTCATCTAATTTACGAATTTAGCTCGGACAGCTCTTCGGCACACATCTTCCGATGAGATTTATATCGAATGATTGATCTTTCGCACTTTCTTCTCTAGGTGGATGCCATAGTGTATCTGGTGGATGCTGCGACAAGGAGAGGTTTGCGGAATCAAAGAGGGAGCTCAATGCCCTCCTTTCAGATGAAGCTCTTGCTAAGATGCCCTTCCTCATGCTCGGGAACAAGACGGATATCCCACATGTAGCTTCGGAGGACGAGCTGCGATATATCTCGGGCTCACCAGCTTGATGAGTGGCAAGGGAAAATGAATCTTGCAGATCAGACCGCTAGGCCCCTCAAGGTGTTCACATGCAGCGTCGTGTGCAAGATGGGCTACGGCGAAGGGTTCAGGTGGATGTCGCAGTACATCAAGTAGAGAGCAGATTTGATGGTGTTAATAAATGTGCTGTTTTGATGTGGTGTTTCTTTCTTCTCTCAGAAAGAAACCGAATTAACTGATTGCTTTCCATTTATATTGAAACGTAAGCACATAGAGAGTTGATGATTTCTGGATAGACATGTTCTCGTTATATGAGGACAATGCATTACCATTCGCTTTTGTTCCACGTGTATTGTGTTGAGGTTGTCATATCGGTTGTGAAATAGGCTGGTAGTCGGTTTATAAGTATGAGGGAACGCTTACCTCTTGAGCTGCCTTTTGGGGTCGACAACTCTCGACCTAAGTATTGTTCATTGAGCATGAACTATGCAAATCTTTCTCTGTTGACTTTTTTATGGCGATATGTCTTGACCGAGCATTTCCATACTTCTTATGAACTTCTTTTGTGGTCGCAGTTTGCAGATACAGTACAGATGTTGCAGGCAAAAAGAGATACTGGCCTCTTGTACGTTACTCAACACGGATTGATCACCGAATGATTGGTAATTGTACATCAGTATATCCATTTCGCACATCCGATTTATCAGCAAGTATCGAAGAGAATCTTCAAGGAAAGTCTTGTGACAAAGAAGCTACCTAATGAGATTTTCTGGCGTTTGATGTGTGCGCAGGGCGAGAGTTTACCCAAGAAGCGATTAGACCTTACCATACGTCGCAGCCTGCTGTGCATTTTGGCCATCATTGGTAATGGTTGTGATGGAGGTGGAATCGAGAGAGGTAACCGAGTTCTTGAAAATCGAGTAGTGATGGAGTTGGAATCGATACTATCTTAGTGGCATATTCCGCCGGCCAAAACCCAAGAGGGTATCGAGACCTCCCGAATTTCTCAACGAAATACTCAACCTTCTGCAGAGGCGACACCCAATCGGCTTGTCCCTTCGATGGCAATTTCAACCGGGATAGCCTGACAGGGAAGAGTACAAGGGAGGTCGTCGTGCATTAGGTTTAGGTTTAGCGATCAGATGAAAGTTTTGTGCTCGGTCCAGAATGAACGAGAGAGTTTCGCTTCCCCTTGCGATCACCATTATTTTGATGTCAGCAAAGGTTGCAAGGTCGGAGGGGGTTCGACAGTTGACGGCGGGGCTCGGGGAGGCAGAGGCCGGTTCATGAGCAGAGAGCCCCGTTTTGCGGAGGTCGGGAGAGTGAGGGGAAAACGAGACGGCGGGGTTCTGGGAGGCGTCGGCTTCGGTGACGGCGAAGGCAACGTTGGAGGAAAGAGAGAGCAGAGTGGAGGTGAGGAAAAAACGTGAGCTTCGGAGTGATTTTTAACCGAGAGAGAGAGAGAGAGAGCAATTTCTTCTTTTAACCGCTCTGTAACGAAAGGGAGCGATTTCAACGGGGAGAGAGGAGAGGAGAGAGAGGGTCTGTAATAATTTTGAATATTTTCCATGTGGGTTCGGACGAGATTTGTCCGTCGTTGAATGGTTTTCTGCATAACCTCCCACGGAGTATTTCGCTCACCCAATATTTTCTCGTCATTTTCCCCTAGACGCGACCCACCAATCAGCACCTTCCATGTAGACGAGGCCCGAAATCCACCGTGGATAGCCGGTCACCCATTCCCTGTCCCGACGCCCCACGAGTGCAATCAAGCGAGGATGCGTACCCCTCTTACCAGTGCAGCCTGTAAACTCTGCTTGTCCGCCAAGCATCCGAACGGAGAGTAGAAATTCAAAACTGGTTCCGGCTAAAGTTGCTTCAGGCTCTCGCCTTTCTTGATTCTTTCTCATCGTCGGGTGAAATTTCCGGGAAATTTCACTTGGGTTTTTGTCGAAATAAAGGGAAAAAAGAGGGAGCGATGTTTCTGGTGGATTAGTTCTATGGAGCTCGCCTTCGAGTCTGTGGCAGGAGGAAGAAAATATCTTGCTCTTGGGGCTGGGTAATTCAGGGAAGACCACCCTTCTTCGCATGCTGAATGATGAGGTCCTTTCATTTGACTTCATAGAGACTCCTGTCCATGGACATACACACTTCTGAAGTTGCCTTTTTCTCTTACCATGATTGAGAGTCTCTCTTCTCAATCCGTTATTGTTTTCGTCATTGATTCCATTTGTTGAGTATGTAGAGGCCACTCGACCACTTCATTTGTCAATGGAACATGCTGACTGAATCTTTCTTTAAATGAAAAAGGAAAAAAAATATTATTTTATGGAATTGAGAAGTGGTGACAAAAACCTTTGCCCATCAACTCTTAATGAATACACACTAAGCCCCTCCACTTTCTTTTTGTCATAGCCTCAGCTTGTGACATGACTTTTAATGGGTACAAATATATTCTCGTCTAGTTTTTTTGAGGGAATATCATTATCAAACTTTGTTGAAGTGAAAAAAAAAGTTGAAAGAAAAGGGAAAAAAAGAGAAAAAGAAAAACAGCAACAACAATTAGACAAATCGGAGCAAGGGTTTATATTCTTGAGCCAGTACTTAATGATAAGGATGATGACGACGACGAAGATGACGAGGAGGAATTGCGTTTGAATTGCCAAGCAATAGAACCAAATAGAATCCTAAGGCAACGCCCACCAAAGTTGCAGCAATTCGAGCTTCAACCACCACAAGAAGCACGACCCCGCCGCCAACGCTCTCTTCTTTCTCCAATTCTACCAGGTAGGGGTGATTAATTCCCGATTCGGTACCTATGAATTGGAAGTCGGATCAAGAGGAATGGTTCCTAATTTTTGGAATCGGGGACCGATTGAACTATCTTAAGCTAGACCGATTGATACGGTCCGATCCTGTCCCATTAAATCAATTATTTAGTAAAAAAAATTAAAAATTTAAAAAATACTACTGTTGTTACGGTTTATTGCTATTTTTAAGAAATTAAAAAAATTCAAAAAGAATCGGTTCGCCTATCGATGCCTGGTTTCGTTTGATCCCCCCCCTCTCCTCTCAAACTGAGAATCAGACCAATAATCATCGGGCCCATTTTTATGGAACTAGAAATTGGACCAAACCAACCAGTCAAGTCCGGTTCGGTCCAGGCGATTCTCAATTTGAGTAGTCCAACATGTTCACCTCTAGAGCTAGATCACTCTAACCGGTCAACCCTCTATGGCCCATTCATGGGCTCCATCTCTGTCCAATCCGCGAAGCCCCCAATTCCCCTCCTCTCTCCCACCCAACCTAACCACCCTCGGCTCCAACCCCCAATCGCCATCTTTCTTTCTTTTTTTGTTTTTTTGGGGATTCAAGGCGCAAGTTCGCCGACCAAGCTCGATCCCGATGACAGAGGACTGAAACGGTGGCGAGGGTTGGATGGAGACGGCGGTGGGGTGATGGTGGTGGAAGGGGAGAGGAGAGATGGGGGGCGCAAGATGAGGGAGGCTTCTGGTGTATAGGGTGTTGGATGACACGTGTCTTTTGGAGAATCAAGCGGGATCTTGACATACTCGAACCGCGCAACCCCCCCCACCTGATATTTTCTCGTCCCGAGTAGGGAAAAGCAGGGAAAAGCAGAATGTACTATGAGGATGCATTCGACGTTTTGTGGCGGCGGAATTGGACAGATGGGAACGGGAGTCGGTTCCTTCGTTTTTCTTTTGGAAGCTCGGTAGTGGGCTCCTTGAATGTCAAGACAAAAGGCTTGTTCGGACAGCCGGGCAGACCTTTGTACTCGCAGAAAAAGGAGAGATTTTCAATCTAATACGCTGGTGACTGTACTCACAAATATATAGATTATCTTTTGAAAATCGGGGAGAATTACGCAAATCTCCTCCTGACTTTAGGGTGGGTAATACGCAGGTGCGACTACACTATCACTCATTATTTTATTGAAACGTCCATTTTATTATGGCCGTTAACTTTGGGTGACATTCTCGGTTTATATTTACAATTCCCCTCGGGTGTCAAGGGGTGGTGTATATTTTCATGTCTTTCCTTCTTTTTCTTTTTCCAAAATAAATCTCGCCTTTGCCTTTGACTTAGGGGTATAAAAATAAATTAAAGAAAAGCGGGTAGGATAAATTAACTAACACATCGGAAGAAGTGTCCTCGATGATAACGTAATGAGTAGAGACTATTAGGAATTTGCTAAAGCATATAAAGAAATTTTAGAGAAAAGAAACAGAGTCAAGTAGAAAAAGGAAAAAGAAAAAAGGGCTTTGCTAACAGAAACTAAGGGTTTGTTTGTTGATGCTTCTATTCTTTTGTTTTTCTATCCTTTGGCTTCTTGAGAATTGAAAAAGAATGGAAACCGTTTGATAATATCAATTAATTTTTCTATTCCCAGAATAGAAAAGTAGTCGGGAATAAATTTGGAAAAGAAACAAGAAATAGAAAAAAATAGTTGCTTCTTCCTAAGAACAATTTTTAGAAATAAGTTATTTTTTCTTTTCTTCATCCTCGCCACGCGCCCACCCCACTTGCTACCACCCATCGCCACCATTGCCGCCCGTTGCCGCCGCCGCCACAAGGAAGAATAAGAAAAAAATCTGAAAAATTATTTAAAAATTAAAAGAAATTTTACTTTACAAAAAAAAAAAAAAAATTATGGATTGTATCAAACACATTCCTATTTTTTTTCCATTCTGAGAATAAAAAAATTATTGTAAGGAATGGAAATAGAAAAAGATTATTTCCAAAATGAAATTGTTCTTGGGAACAAAAGCATTACCGAACAAATCCTAAGACCTTGTTTGGTAACGTTTCTATTTCTCCCAATTTCTGTTTTTTTATTCCCCATAATAAAATAACCGAAATCCGTTTAATAATGTCAATTAATTTTTCTATTCCCCGAAATAAAATAGTAGCTGGGGAATAGATTTAGAATAAAAACAAGAATTAAAAAAAAAAAAAGTAACTTCTTCTTCTTAGGAACAATTTCTAGAAATAAGTTATTTCTCTATTTTTTTTCCTTTTCTTCTTATTTGTTGGCCGCCACCCCCTTGCCCTCTCGCCCTTAACCGATTGTCGCTGCTGACCGCCCACCTTCGACCACCGCCAATCATTAGTTGATCGTGGCTGTCGTTGGTGGCGGGTAGCGATCAACGGTCGGCGGCGGCGATCGGCAGCGGTTTGGAAGAATAAGAAAAAAATTAAAAGAAATTTTACATTACAAAAAAATTATGAATTGTACCAAACTTATTCCTATTCTTTTTTCATTTTGAGAATAGAAATTTTTGTAGTTACCAAACACATTCTTTCATTGAGAAATTGTTCCGGAGAATTGAAATAAAAAAAGACTATTTATGAAAAGAAATTGTTCTCTGAAACAAAAGCGCTACCAAACGAACCCTAAATGGTTAAGTAACCAAACAGAAAAAAAAAAAAATTGAATATATTCAATGATTAATTACTGCCAAAAGAAAAATGATTGCCAAAAATAAAATTCAAAATATCATTATAGATTGGGTGCATCATTTTCTTTTTGACTCATTGCCATCATTTCCTTTCAATTATTCTTTCTTTTTGATATTATCAATCATTGTTTACATCAATTAGCCCTGTAAAACATACATATTAATTTTTTTTGTTTCCTATTTATTTAATCGGTCTTTTTTAATTTTTATTCTATTTTTTTACATCAAGGAAATGTAAAAAAACGATATTTCCTTTGAGAAAACGAGATGAAAATAAATTTCTACACTTTAAAGTCATGCACGCTGCAACTTGTTGACAGTTAAGAAGAAGCTATAACAAAATGAAATTTGATGGAGATATTGCGTAATGATTAAAGGTTCGTTTGGTAACGCTTTTGTTTCAGAGAACAATTTCTTTTTAGAAATAGTCTTTTTGAATTTCTATTCCTAGAAATAATTTCTTAGTAAAAGAAAGTGTTTGATAACTATATAAAATTTCTATACTCAGAATGGAAAAAGAATAGGAATGCGTTTGATACGATTTACAAAAAAATTTGTAAAGTAGAATTTATTTTAATTTTTTTCTTATTCTTCCTTGCCACCGTCACCATTGCCGTCGACCACCACTTGCTACCGATGATGCCGACACCGTCACCCTTTGTCCACCGCTACCGACCACCACGGTTGTGTCGATTTGCAGCGTTGGTCGGTGGCGGCAAGTGGAGGGCGGCAAGGGCGTCAACGATCATTGTTGGCGAGCGAGGGCAACGATCAACCAAGGTTGGTCAATAGCAATTGGCCCCACAAGTGGTGGACAGCGGTCGATGGTAGGCATTGGAGGGCGGCAACGGCGATCAGCGATAATAGATGACATTGGCAATCAGCGTTGGTGGCGGTCGCCAGTAGCGGTGGTTGGCCAACAATTGGTGGTGATTGGCCGACGACAAGCAGTGGCGAGGGGTGGTGGCTAGCAAAGAAGAAGAAAAGAAAAAAAAAATGAAAACTCTTATTTCTAGAAATTCTTCTTAGGAACAAGAAGCTACTTTGTCCTACTTCTTATTTCTATTCCAAATCTATTCCCCCGACCACTTTTCTATTTTGAGGAATAGAAAAATTAATTGACATTACTAAACGGATTTTTGTTCTTTTTTTTTTTCAAAGAACAAAAGAATAGAAATTAGGAAAAACAAAAACGTTACCAAACGAAATCTAAAAGTTCGAGAGCAAAGATTTTACTATAGTTAAAGTTCATAGGGTATTGTGTAAAAATCACCTAAAATAATTTTCTATTTTTAGAGGGCAAAGGTTTGCTATAGCTAAAGATGGTAAGGTTTTGAGTAAAGTCTCCTAAAAATACACCCTGCCTCTCACAAGCCATGTGCATTGCATTTGTAAACCGATAAGATGACTAGAAGTTACCGGCTATATTAAAATGAAAAGAAGGTTACCGGCTATAACGAAACGAAAGTGGAGGGGGGCGTTGTGTAGTGATAGACTTTAAGGGAAAAGGTTTACCATAGCTAAACCTGGTAGGTTTTTGTGTAAAATTTCCTTAAAAATAAGTTTTTCCTTTTGAATTTAAAGAAAGTTTTTTAGTCAGTAAATTACTTCGACAAATGAAGTGGTCTGGATGCAAACCCCCCTCCTTCTTTTTCCATGCCTGTAGCCATTCCTCTCTGGTAGAAATTTCTTCCCTCCCTGCTCTCAATCAATCCAGGCCAAAGGGAAAACTGAAGCTTGCAAGATTACTTGGTACCCTCTGCTAGCTTAAAGCCCAAGCTAAGTAGGCACATTAAACCCATTAAAATATCAAATTATGAGATGCGATGGAATGAGTTCTTTTTGTTTCTCTTTGTGATGATAAATGACCTACTTAACACAGTGGTTAGCGTATTAATACAGCGGGAGTCATTGTATCAAATCCAATAGTAGGTAGAACTTATTAAATACCGAGTCATGGTATCTAATAAGCCAACCCCCAAAATAAAGAAAGAAAGAAAAAGAACAAGAAAAGGGAAAGTAAGAGGAAAGGCTCCGTGGAAGAATGGGGAGCTGACGTCTCCTGCATAACCACCACTGCACACAAGAACAGGCTAATTCGCTTCCTAACCTTATAGACGTGATCAATTTGCCCATTTACGAGAAAATAGTTTGATGAATTGTGGGGGCAATTGATGCATTATGTAGCTACTAAATCATTAGGTGATAACATGAATGCGTGCATCATCAATGGCAAGCTTCGCTCTTCATACCTCGTCCGACCTTGCGACCCTTTGTAGGCATGAAAGGATGGCGATTGAGAGGCGCAGAGCAAAACTCTCTCATTAATTCTGGACCGAGCAGTGCCAAAATTTTATCCGATTGCTGAACCTAAACATAAACCTAGTGCATGACGACCTCACTTGTAGTCTTTCTATGAGGCTATACCAGTTGACATTGCCGCCGGGTCAAATCACTTACGGGGCAAACTCTCGCTCTGCAATTCCCTCCGATCCCCAAAGGCCACCGGACGTCCCGATTGAAGAACCACACATCCTACCCCTGATCGAGTATCCAGCTCGAAAAATCTTCCAAGAACGAACATTCCCTCACACGCACATCAAACACCAGGAAAATCTCATCACGCTGGCTATTTCCCATGGAAAGACCAGTGTTTTCCTTCCAAAGGCAGCTCCTTTGTCACAAGACTTTCCTCGCTAATTCTCTTGAATACTAGCTGATAAATCGGAAGCATGAAATGGAAATTCCCATGTACAATTACTAGTCATGTGGTGATCAATCGGGGTCTAGTAACGTGCAAGAGGTCCTTGAAACATCAAAACTATGTTTACAAGGGTTTTGCTAATTTAATAGTTTTTGAGTTACTGTTGTCGCGACCCGATCTCGCCACCCTCAAATGGCAAAGGTGGGAAAATGTCGGGTTTAAGGGTACTTTGATCACGAGAGTTTCCTCATGAGATCGCGAGCTCTCCCAAGTTTGTACCCCGCGCGACAGCGGATTTATTTATACGATCTAGGTATTTAACAACCTAAAAAATAGACAGGAGTCGCCACTAGCCTCATTTTGGGAATCGGCTAAAAACCCAATCGAGGGTCGGGAGTGTTCCCTTGATTCCTACGTAACCAAATATCTAGATTCGGGGACTTGGTTACGTTAATATTGCTATTAATGCCCTTTCAGTACCTAAACAATATGTTGTGTTTTTCCTAACATGTTCATGCATTTCTTTTTATATTTTCTGGATCATCAATTCTATACTAAATGATCATGCATGGTGGATTACTTTCATTTTATTCTATTCCTAAGAAATGAAAGGAAAACAAACAATGAAAACGAAATTGCAAGACATGAAGTAAACAATCAAGAAAAGCAGTTAAACCTAATCATGTAATTCTAAAAATATGAAAGAGAAAACAATTGGGAAAGAAAGGAAACCCGCAACTCATCGGGTTTTATACAATGCATGGAACCCGAGACATATGTCGGGAAAACAAAATAGTACATGACAATGGTTGGAATGGACATCGATCTCCACCATCTTTACGCTTTATTCATGTTTAGGATCCTATTCTAAACCTAATCTAAGAAATCTGGATGACTAGATGCATACAAATGAAAGAAACAATCATCACGTATCAAAACAATCAAAAGCAAGACATTTTTTTATGCTCACAAATGGTGACTAAAGTCACGAAGTCCCTAAGTCAAGTTCTATGCGGCAACCCAAAGGCTAAAAATTATCTTGCATCGCACCTAAGTCATTCGTCTAACGATCACATGCAAAGCGTATAACATGACAAGTATTCAAGCCATGTGACCTTGGTTCTCAATTAATCAAACAAATGAGTGAGCTAATGAATGATCATTTACTAAACATATACATCATTGAACATGTTCGTGCAACATGTATATTCATGAAGAACAAGGCAGTCAGTATGCAATTCATGTGATACCCAAAACTCACAACTTCGGGAAATCATGTCAAGTCATAAAGAAAGACTAAACAACCAAAACTCACAACTTCGAGAAATCATGTCAAGTCATAAAGAAAGACTAAACAACCTTGATGCAATGCATTTTTTCACAAAGGTATCATATGAACTATTAAAATTGTGAACAAGTTCAAAAATAGTGTCTAGAAATCAAAATTCCAAAACATTCTGCAAATTTAAGAAGGTCGACAAGAATAGTGAATCATGCTTTCATTTCTACAAATTTCCCACAATGAAGTTCAGCATATCCCAAACAAATCTTATAAAGACACTATCATCTTATCAAAACATGAATTTTCAAAAATACTAGAACATGAACTAGTCAATCTATAATAGAACATGGCAATATATATAACAAGCATTCTACAACATATTGAAAGCAATTGAACACATCTACTATCTTATTTCAAGACTAACAGCAACTAGCCACAGAAAAGACAGCATTTCCCTAATCGAATCAACTCCAAAATAGAAGAAATCTGTATGTTGTAACCAAAGGCATTTCACTATATATTCACACAACTAAAACACTACCAAAATGACATTGAAATTTCCGCATTTCCCATGAACATTCCCTATGAGAGCAAAGCAACCAGCAGACATCCTTATCATATTCAAAGCTGGAAACAATGACAATTTGATGAGCACTCCATATCCATACATGCCCATCTCACCATGCATATTTATGCACATCAAAGACTAACATCAGACTCAAGTCATTCATACCAGAATTTCTCGCGTCCAATAGCTTAGAGGAATAGCATTATGTACATTTTCAACATCAGTTAACACAGCAAATGCACGCATGAACAGCGAACATCAAATGTACGATTGAACAATTCCACATACCAGGACATATGAACAACAAGTATGCACAGAAAGGACCAGCTCTAGCATATCAGTAGAAACTCAATCACATGGAAATACTCTCAGTTCACATTAACAGTATGTATAGGATAGACCCAAAAAGAGGAACAAAGCAAGCTAATTTTAGGTCTGAGTGTTAGGATCAAACATCTTAATCAAAATCCATACAGAGAAACTCACACACAAAAAAACAATAAGCTGAACCTGTCGTTCTAGCAATCAATATTTCAGCAACATTGATAGATTGCAGCATAGTTTCAAGTATGCAATTGATAGGGAGAACAAAGGTCGATCAATGCAATCTTTATATTATTGAAAAGCCCATAGAATATACTATGACTTTCACAAAGATCTCGAGACTAAAAGAGCATGTTTAACAGTTCATCCAAGACAAACAACAACCAAGACATAGCCAGGACAAAAGGACGATTTAATGAACATTTTCCTAATCAAATCAACTCCAAAAATTCTAAAAAATCTGTATGTTGTAGCCAAGGATAGTTCAAGCAACTTTCATGAAGCACCAATCCAGGAATTTCAAGCACCAAATTCAGTAGAGAATCGGAAAACAGACAAGGCCGAGTCAATGTATAACAGTAAACTGCTATGTATCAGTTTTCCAGAATCCCTTCTTAACTTTCGAAAAGGATTTCAGGCAGCTAATGATCTCGGATCGGGACGTGCTATATAGCTCGTTGGAAAGCTAATCGAACCATCTTCAACTCTCATGAAGGCATCAAGCACCAAAAGCACATATACAAACTCATTTTCAGGCATATGCGCAAAGAGGTCGAGATACGAAATTGCATAACAAAGCCCATCCATGTTCAAAAATCATTTCAGATTGCAATGCATCCTGGCCCCGAACTATCGTTGTCAAGAGTGTATTTGGACACGAGAAGCCCTCGCCTCATCGGATGCTATTAAAAGGATTTTCGTTTTGCTTACCTTGGTTGAATCTCGCAACTTCGGTGGATGAACAGAGGAGTTCGAATCGAGTTTCGTCGCTTCGAGTTCTTCCACCGGGCAGCCGCTTTGTCTTCGAGAGTTGATGATCGAATGAGCGAGTGTCAGATCTCCGGAAAAGAGCTGGGGAGCGTCCGATCAAGAGCCTCCGGAACCAAATCTAGCAATGAACAAAGGGAATGAACCGATTCCCCTCTCGATCAGTAACGGACTACCAAATCACAGCTACTAGGAGCGTTGATCGGAATCAACACGATCCGGTCGCTCCGGCGGAAGAGTACAAACCTAACCTTAGCGCGCCCCAAAACCAGCCAAAAGCCAACCCCGCACCTCCGGTTTTGAGCCGTCCGGCAGCTTAGCTCAATTGAGCACTCCAACGGAAACTGCAAATTTCAGAAGAGAGAACAAACTTGGATGCCCGCCAATGGAGGAAAATCTCCCGCATTCGATCCGCGCTCTGGAGAGAAAGAAACAGAGAAGAAGCCCTCCAAAGAGTGAGAGTTCCCCCGAGAATCGAGGGAGAGAGCTTCCATTTTTCGAGAGAGAGAGTCCGCCCAAGGCTAGGGTTTCCTCCAATCTCCCATCGAAGAGCTCGCATCGAGCAGTTACCAAGCGAAATCCCCCCGGGGAGAGAGAGATAGAAATGAATGTAAAGAGAGAGCCCCTGAGAGAGAATTCGTGCGCGAACGGCTTTTTTAGAGAGAGAGACCTCCAAGAGAGAGAAAAAAATCGTCAAATGGCCTCCCCTGCCAAAAAATGAGCGAGCCTTTATATTTTTTTGAGAGTTTTTTCCCCTTTTTTTCTTTTTGTTTCCTTTTTGTTTTTTTTTTTTTTTCTTGTTTTCATTCTTTATCTTTCTTCTTTTTTTTGCTCTCTATTTTTTATATTTTTCTTGCAAAATGAATGATTAAAATGTCGACAAAAAATTTCAGGTGTCAACAACTGTGAGAATAACAGTTTGTTGTAAGTCACGAATTCTTAAAAAAGTATCTCGCAAGCTTGAAGGTCAAGCCCAAAGACCAATCATATGAAGGTATGGTGTCTATGCTTATTGAAACTAATCTAATGGTTAGTGCTGAATCCAGCTCATGGGTTCTAGATTCTGCTGCAACTTCACATATTTGTTTATCTTTGTAGAATTTGAAAATAAGCAGAATGCTAAGGCGAAATGAGATTGTCCTGACATTTGCCAATGGAGCAAGAGTTGCTGCATTAACTATAGGGACTTTTCGTTTATGTTTGCTTTTTGGACATGTATTGGTTTTAAAGAACTATTTACTTTATAAGAATGGTGTTAGGAACATCATCTTTATACCTCATCTAGGTGAAGAGAATTATGAATTTTCTTTTGCTGATGATGTATGTTCTATTTATCATAATAAAATATGTGTTGGTTCTAGCTTATTAACCAACAATTTTTATACCATTACAATGTCCGGTAATGCGATTACCAATGTCAATAAGCAAAATAGAATTGATATAAATGCCATAACTAATAAACGCCCTAAAGACGATCCAAATAAAAAGTATGTTTGGCATCTCCAATTAAGTCATATTGGAGAAGACAGAATTAACAAGTTGAGTAATGATGGGTATATCGATCCATTAAATTTTGAATCATACTCGATTTATGAGGCATGTCTTCTAGGAAAAATGACCAAAGCGCCTTTTATGGGACAAAATGCGCGAGCTGCTGACATATTAGGATTAATACATACAGATGTATGTGGACCAATTAATGAAACTGCTAAAGATAGTTATAATTACTTCATCACCTTTATCGATAATCAGTCACAGTATGGTTATTTATACCTTATGAAGTATAAATCTGAATCCTTTGAAAAGTTCAAGGAATTCAAGGCTGAAGTTGATAAACAAACAAGAAAATGTATTAAGGCTCTTCAATCGGATCAAGGAGGTGAATACCTTAGTACTGAATTCCTAAACTATCTTAAAGAAAATGTCATTTTATCACAATGGACACCTCCTAGAACTCTAGAACACAATGGTGTATATAAACGAAGAAATCGTACTTTATTAGATATGGTGCGATCTATGATGAGTTACATTGATTTGCCAATATCCCTTTGGGGATATACCCTTGAGACAGTTGTATATATACTAACCAGAGTGCCATCCAAATCTGTTCTAACTACGCCCTATGAGATATGGCATAGTAGGAAGCCTAGTCTTAATCATATTAAGATTTGGGGTTGTCCAACTTTCGTGAAAAAGCTGAAGATGGAAAAATTGAAGGCAATATCTGAACATGGTCACTTCATTGAATATCCAAATAAAACTCTTGGATATTATTTCTATTTTCATTCAAACCAAAGAATTTTGGTAAGCAAGCACACTTCTTTTTTGGAGAATCAGTTCATCCAAGAAGGTGGTGCTGGGCGGAAAATAGTCTTACAAGAAGAAAATAATGAAGTACCAAACGACCGAATTTATATACCAATCTCTGATTCAGTGGGAGTTTCTAAAACACAACCTCTTAGGAGAAGTGCGAGAACATCTTGCCCACCTGCTCATTATAGACATTCTGTTGATCATATTGAACCATTATTCATTATGAATGATAGTGTTCAACCTGGTGATCATAAAACCTATAAGGAGGCGATGTCAGACATCAATTCTTGTAAATGGCTAGAAGCCACGAAATCCGAAATGGATTCAATGTATTCCGATGAAGTTTGGACCTTAATTGACCTACCTAATGGTATTATACCAATTGGCTGTAAATGGATCTTCAAGAGGAAGATGAATGCTGAAGGTCAAATTGGAACTTACAAAGCACAGTTGGTGGCAAAAGGATATCGTCAGAAAGAAGGAATTGATTATAACGAAACGTTCTCACATGCGGCCATGCTAAAATCCATTCGGATTATGTTGGTTACAGCTACACACCTTGTTTATGAGATATTCCAGATGGATGTCAAAATGGCTTTTCTAAATGGTTTTCTCGATGAGGACATCTATATGGAACAACCACGGAGTTTTGAATCCAATAGTGAAAAACGGAAGGTGTGTAAGCTTAAGAGATCCATTTATGAACTCAAACAAGCCTCCAGAAGTCGGAACATCCGTTTTGATGATGTAGTCAAATCGTTTGGCTTCATAAAAAATTCAGATGAACCTTGTGTATATAAGGAGATCAGTGGGAGTGCAATTGCATTTCTAATTTTGTATGTCGATGATATACTTTTGATTGGGAATGATGTACCAATGATATTATCGATAAAACTATTCTTGTCACAGAAATTCTCCATGAAAGATTTAGGAGAGGCAACCTATATTTTAGGTATCAAGATTTATAGAGATAGATCAAGACGATTGATTGGCCTCTCACAGTCTACGTACATAGACAAAGTGTTAACACATTTTAACATGTAATGTTCCAAGAGATGATTATTGCCTTTTAGGCAAGGGATCCGTCTTTCTAAGGAAATGTGTCCCAACACTCCCGAAGAAATAGAGCGGATGGAAAAGATACCATATGCATCTGCTATTTGAAGCATAATGTATAATATGCTATATACTAGACCTGACATTGCACATGCTGTAAGTATTACTAGCATATATCATTCTGATTCAGGAGAAAAGCACTGGATAGCAGTCATAAATATTCTTAAGTAATTGCGAAGGACTAAATATTTATTCTTGATATATGGAGAAGGAGAATTTAAATGTATAGCTTATATAGATTTCGATTTTCAATCAGATCCTAATGACTATAAGTCAACATTTGGGTTTGTCTTTACATTCAATGATGGTATAGTTGGTTAGAAAAGTTCCAAACAAAGCATAACTGTCGATTCCACCACTAAGGCAGAGTATATAGCCGCTTCTAAAGCAGCAAAAGAAGCCGCTTAGATGAAGAAGTTTATTTCTGAACTTGGAGTTGTTCTTTCAATTGAGCAACCAATCACATCATTTTGTGACAACAATGGGGCGATAGCTCAAACTAAGAAACCAAGGTCTCACCAAAAGTCCAAGCACATTGAGAGACACTTCCATCTCATCAGAGAAATTGTTGGGAGATGTGATATCGCCTTGTAGAAAATTGTCTCGGTAGATAACGTGGCAGATACCTTCACTAAGGCCTTACCTTAGTCTTCTTTTGAAAGACATTGACAAAATGGGTTTGAGGTACCAGACAAGTTGGCTTTAGTACAAGTAGGAGATTATTGGATGTATGCCCTAAAGTTATTATGTAATAGTTACATATTAGGGAGTTGTACTTTCATTATTATTATTTAATTAATGGCAATGACGTATTTATTTATTTGTCTAATTATTTTATATTTATGAATGATTCCATAAGATCAGTTGTAACTAGACCTATTCTTGAGACCTCAAGAATATATGTGATGGGTTCATAGTTAGACTGAATCTTTAAATCGTTCCCAGTCGATGGATTATTGAGTGAATATTAATAATCCCGTTTTTTTTTTTTTGTCAGTCCTACTCTATTCCTACTCTACACTCACTCTCAGACTTTTGCCCTATCTCTTGCAAGGCGTGGGAGTCGAAACCCACTTCTGAAACTTACACGTCCCCACCCCTATCCCCCCTGAGAAGGTGGAGATTTGAACCCCTCACCTCCCCCTTCCATGTTGAAAGGGTGGCCACTTGGGCGAATCCCAGTGGTTTTAATAATCCCGTTGAGACCGGTGTGTTTTTAACTTCACCATTAAGTATTGGATACTTAAGGGAATGATGAATCACATGCCATTGGTTATTATGATGCCTAAGTTAGAATATAGGTGTTTGCACTAGACAAGTTCACTGAACGTGACGCATATGGAATGATTAGCGATATGGAAGCTTTTAGCGTGGTCAATGTCTAATTATTCATGCTTTAGTCTTGTGTAAATAATCCTTAGACCTGAGGCACAGTGTTAACTTGTGTGTCGAACAACTATGGTTCTCGGGTGCACATAATGCCGGGTCATTGATCCGTCTGTATACCTGATGATCATAGTTTGTTCATAGACGAAGTTGCACGTGTGTGCAATATGGAATCTGTCTCCTTGTTACATGCAAGGTATAATAATGATATTTTATGCAATCTGATTATGACAATGCATTGAAATCCTCGGTCGGGATTGTAACTGAGAATAAATTGTTTATGTCTCAAATAAAATGCATGTCAATTATATTTGTGCATATGATCGAATTGGTGACTTGACAAATATTCCATAGTCTTTATTTGATCAGGACATAGTAAGATAGAGGGATTGAGGGTGCGTTTGGGAAGACTTTTGGGGAAAGTCTTTGGGAAAATGCAAAGACCTTTGAGTTGAATGTGTTTTTCAAAATGCAAATTGTGTTTGGTAAATTGTAATTTAAAAGCCCTTTGTGAAGTACCTTTGGCTAAAATGGTGTTTGGGGGACAAAGGGCTTTTGTGAAAAAAAAAAATATCAAAAGAAAAATAAAAAGAAAAAACAAAAAAATGAAAACCAGCGAGGGCAGGCGGCATCCGGCGGCCGGCGGCGACCCTCGGCGACCTCCGGCGACCCTCGATCCGGGGGCCGGCGAGGTCGCGCGACGCCGTCACGACCTCCGGCGACCCCGGATCCGGGGGCCGGCGAGGTCGCGTGACGCCGTCGCGACCTCCGGCGACCCCGGATCCGGGGCCCGCGAGGTCGCACGACGCCGTCGCGAGGGCCGGCGTGGTCGCGCCTGAGGTCGGGGGACCTCGGCGAGGGCCGCGCCTGAGGTCGGGGGACCTCGGCGAGGGCCGCGCCTGGGTCGCGCGACCTCGGCGAGGGCCGCGCCGGGTCGCGCGACCTCGGCGACGGCCGCGCCCGGGTCGCGCGACCTCGGCGACGGCCGCGCGCTGGTCGCGCGACCTCGGCGACGGCCGATCGTCGCCGAGGCTACGCAACCCTCGGCGACGGCCGCGCCCGGGTCGCGCAACCTCGGCGACGGCCGATCGTCGCCGAGGCTACGCAACCCTCGGCGACGGCCGATCGTCGCCGAGGCTACGCAACCTCGGCGACGGCCGCGCCCGGGTCGCGCGACCTCGCCGGCGGTGGCGCGACCTCGCCGGATGTCGGGCGACCTCGCCGGCGGTCGCGCGACCTCGCCGGTGGTCGCGCGACCCGAGCAGCTGCTGCCGGGGACTCGGCGACGGAGAAGATGAACAGTGATCTTCACAAGGGCAGAAAACGGAAAAACAAATAGTTCGTAAGGATAATTTTGGAAAAAAAATATAAACAAGTAGTATCACTATCGAGAAAATTTGAAATGCCCAAGGCGGGGTACCCCGCCTTGGGCTTTCAGCCTTCACAAGGCAGGCTTTCAGCCAAATGCCTTACAAAATATTTTGCCAAACACCAATTTTTTAGCCCAAAG
The DNA here is from genome assembly GCF_016545825.1 of Eucalyptus grandis. Classification (NCBI taxonomy): domain Eukaryota; kingdom Viridiplantae; phylum Streptophyta; class Magnoliopsida; order Myrtales; family Myrtaceae; genus Eucalyptus; species Eucalyptus grandis. The sequence goes on from NC_052612.1 coordinate 8,303,100, forward strand.
GGCTTTGAGGTCTAAAGGGGTTTGGAAATGCTAATTCCAAACGCACCCCGAATTACACCGTAGCTAAACCGACAGGTTCATTATGTTCTCAAAGCATTCACACTATCTAGGTAGTCATGACATATTGCTAGATGTCAATCATGGCTTGTAAGACACAAAGATTAATCAGGACAATTAATTCTTTCAGAAGTATTAATGGGTTAGTACAAGTCTTATTACCAGTTTAGTGATGAACCTAGGGATGTCACACACCATAGATAATTAGAATAATATAAAACAAGAGAGAAATATTGTTGCAAATGTGTTTGCAATTACTGCAATCAAAATGAGTCGAATTGAAATTAAATTAAATAAGATTTAATTTAATTTGTATTATAGTCACAAGCTTACTTGCATATGATGCACACACATGCCCAAAGTGAATATATGTTAATGTATTCCAAATGCACACGTAAAGATTATGTCCTTTATATATATAAAGGGGTTTGATTAATTATTTTTCATTTAATTAATTAATTAAGGTGCACGTGTGCAACGCACATCTTGTGGGTGTTTTTATTTTGAGTTTTATATATATATGTGTGTAAAGCTTTTAAAGCTTCGTGCATATGCACGAAGCAATCGTGCACATGCACGTTTGCACGATGGTGCATGATTGTGCACGATCAGCAACGGTTTAGCAACCGTTGCTGATCCGTGAAGAATTTTTTAAATGCCGCTTAAAAAGGAAAGCCCCACTCTGCCCAAGCTGTGAACAGCAGGTTTCTTCTTGTTCCGGATCAGTCCTTCACCGTGAACAAAAACATGAAGTTCTGCTAGTTGCTGAAAATAGAGAAAAGGGTGTGTTCTTGTGTTTTTGAGACATGAGACAAAGAGGGATCCTCTCTCGTTCAGGCCGTGACTAAATCAAGTATACAGCGGATTGTCTCCACGAGATTGCTAGCACAATCATAATGGTGAATATCCAAAAGTTCTCTCTTCCATTCGACGTCCATTGTTAATGTGTTTGAACTAGAGATCCGACGTTTGTGGGATTCGAACTGTAGAAAATTTGAATCAATTCGTATAAAGTGCGCTTTGAGAGGTAATTCCTTTAACTCCCTTTTTATATTCAGATTTTTGATTAAAATGCACGAACAATGCCTTCGGAGAATCATATATAAAATATTTTTTTTTGTTTTCGTTGCATTATTTTTGTTAATTTTACCTATACATGATTCATTAAACCCCAACAAAATGAGCCTTAAGTCAAGATAGTTTGCATCTACTACTTTATATGGATATGAACATGAGTTTACTTTAGTCAAAATACAGCTGGCCGATACTCAACAAATGTAATGTACTTTATAAATGCGAATTGTTCAGAGATCGTCTGCACGAGATTGCTAGCACGATCATAGTAGTGAATATCCGAAAGTTCTCTATTCCGTTCAACGTCCATTGTTGATGTATCTGAACTAGAGGTCCGTTGTTTGTGAGACTCGAACTATAGAACATTTGAACCAATTCGTATAAAGCGCGCTTCGAGAGGTATTCGTTTAACTCCCTTTTTATATTCAAATTTTTGATTAAAACGCACGAACAACGCCTTTGGAAAATAATGTATAAAATATTTTTTTTTGTTTCTGCTACATTCTTTTTGTTAATTTTACCTATACATGATTCATGATACCCCAACAAAAGGAGCCTTGAGTCAAGATAGTTCGCATCCACTACTTTATATGGACATGAACATGAGTTTACTTTAGTCAAAATACTTACCGATACTCAACAAATGTAATGTACTTTGTAAATGCGAATTGTTCAGAGATCGTTCGTTAGTGTGATTAATTGCCATTGCATCCTTGTGATAGCTGGAAAAAAAACGAATGAACTTCGGACTTTATGTTTTGTTCTAATTGGGCATTTGTTTGATTTGGTATTGGACCTGTAACAAAATGGAAACAAATGAAAAACTTGTAAGAGAGAAAAAGAATTCATGTTTCAAAGTGAATATATTGAAATTGAGGTTATTCTGAAAACGTTTGGTGTTGAAGAGGTACCAAAAGATTATTTCAAATGAACGGAAAAGATTATTACAATTCGTAATCATGAAATTCGATAAGAATCTGTTAATTTGAAAAAGATATATTGTTTTGGATGATTTTGTGAATATTAAACCTGCAAATTTGTACTTGCCTAATGTTATTATTTTTAAAATATCCGAATTTAAATCCATAGTTCACCAAACGATAGATCTAATAAGATATGAGGATATCCGACTTTAAATCCATAGTTCACCAAACGATAGATTGAATAAGATATGAAAATATCCGACTTTAAATCCGTAGTTCATCAAACAATGGATGTGATATGCTTATCCTATCATATACAGTCCTATCCTGTTTAGAAATCCGAATGACCAAATGCTACTTAAGAGGTCGAGGGCAGAGGCTTGCTATAGCTAAAACTCATAGCATGGGGTTTTGTGTAAAATCTCCTAAAAGAATTCTTTTTTCCCTTTTCATTTATGCTCGTTTGGAGAATCCGGCAAACCCGAGCACGCGTTCATACTCGTTTGGGCATCCGGGTAGGCCTATCCGCATGTGCGACTACCATGCATTATTTTATTGAAATTTTCATTTTATTATAACCTTTAAACTCTTGGTTACATTCTTAGATAACAAATGCAATGCACATGGCTTGTGAGAGGTAGAGTGTATTTTCATGTCTTTCCCTTTTTTTTCTTTTTTTTTCATAATCTCACATTTGCCTTTGACTTTAGAGGAAAAAAATAAAGAAAAAGGGAATATGATAACAAATATATCAGAGAAGTGACTCTCCATGGTACCATAATAGTAGAGATTGATGGGAATTCACGGAAGTATTTATAGAACTAATCGGATATTTTAGAGAAAAGAAACGTAGTTAAGTAGAAAATGATAAATAAATAAATAAAAGGCTTTGCTAGCTCCAAAAGTGAAAGGTCAGGTAAAAAAAAAAAGAAAATGGATTTTGAATATTTCAAGGAACAACTAATGCTAAAAAAAATGATTGACATGATATAGATTTAATTTGTCATTTTCTTTGTGAGTTGATGCCACCATTTCCTTTCAATTTTTTCAAAAATATATATTATCAATTAATCCTTTACATATGCATAATGATTAACCATTTTTTTTTTTTGCCCAACCTTCTTATTATTGAGACTTCCGTGATCACAAGTTGGTTTTGCCGGCCTTAAAGAATCTCCTTGACAAGATGGTCAGAGATAAGGTATTGACCTTCCATCAGGTGCCAGATACCCCAGCCAATAGGAGGATGCAATAGAGCTAGAACCTTAGCACATCTATCTTTTCTTTGAGCTGAGGCCTCCCTTGTTTTTTCCTTCTCTTTTGGATGAGGTTGCTGTGGTGGGCTTCCTTGTTTGTATCTTTGTTCTAGTGGAGGACGAGTAACCTTTGGGTGTCAAGTCTTTCCTGTTTTCGTTTTGAGGGTAGCCACTATTTGACTCCCCCTCCTTTCCTTTTCTTCGCAGCACCATTCCACTCGTTTTGACTTGTTTGTCTTAGTCAGTGCAAGTTTTGTTGATGCCAAGCTCTTTTGCTCTATAGCTTTCTTGGTTAAAAGTCAGTATATATTTTACATTTACCAAAAAATAATAATAATATTCCTTTCGAGAAAATGAGACGAAAATATACCTCTTCACTTTTAAAGTCGTGAAGTGTTTTTTTTTTTTTTTTTTTTTTGGGGGGTGTTGGGGGTTGTTGTGCAGCGATCAAGAGTTCGAGGGCAAAAGTTTGCTATGGCAAAAGCTCATATCATGGGGTTTTGTGTAAAATCCCTTTAAAAGATTTTTTTTTTTTTCCTTTTTCATTTAAAGAAAGTTTTAGCCAATAAGAGTGGTTTAGATGGCCCAAAAAGAGAAAAAAAAAAAAAGAACAAGAAAAAGGTACGTAAGAGGAAAGGCTCCGTGTAGGAATTGGGGAGCTGACTTCTCCTGCATGACCATTACCAAAAGCCCACGACACATGAACAGGCTAATTTGCTTTCCAACCTAAGAGAGATGCTCAATTTGCCATTTACAAGAAAATAGTTCGATGAATTGTGGGGTAATTGATGCATTATGTAGCTACTAAATCATTAGGTGATAACATGAATGCGTGTATCATTGATGGCAAGTTTCGCCCTTGGTATCTTGTCCAACCTCGCTGCGAAGATGAAAGGATGGCGATCGAGAGGCTAAACCTGAACCTAATGCATGACGACCTCACTTGTACTCTTCCCTGTCAGGCTATCCCAGTTGACATTGCCGTCGGAGGGACAAAAGCCAGCCGGGTGTCGCCTCCACAGAAGGCCCAGTATTTCGTTTAGGAATTTGGGAGACCTTGATACTGTACTGGGTTTTGGCGAGCGGAATGGTGCCACCAAGGGAAGTACCGATTCCACCTCCATCGCTACTCATTTTCAAGAACTCGTGTGCCTCTCTCGATTCCACCTCCGTTACAACCATTACCAATGACGGCCAACAAGCACAGCAAGCTGCGACATACAGTCGTGTCGAATCACTTACTGGGCAAACCCTCGCCTTGCAAGTCTCTTCGATCCCTAGAAGCCACCGGACGTCACAACCAAAGAGCCATATATTCTAGCCCTGATCGAGTATCGAGCTTGAAAATTTTTCCAGGAATAAGCATTCCCCTACGCGCACATCAAACACCAGAAACTCTCGTCAGGCAGCTTCTCTGTCACAAGACTCTCCTCGTAGATTCTCTGTGAATCTTGCTGATAAATCAGAATCGCAAAACGGATATACTGGTGTAACAATTACCAGTCATGCAGTGATCAACCATTGTTGAGTAACGGACGAGGCCTGTATCTCTTCTTACCTGAAACATCTCAACTCTATTTGCAAACTGCTAGAATTATTTCCAGAACATGAGCGCGACAGCAAAAGAAGTTCATAAGAAGCACTGCAAATGCTCCACCGAGACAGATCAATCCCTAGAAAAAGAAATCAACAGAGAAAGATTTGCATAGTTCATGCTCAACGAGCAATATTTGGGTCGAGAGCTTTCGACCCTCAGAAAGACCAGAAATGCTAGCTGTATTATTACAAACTTACAGTCCAGGCGGAGTACTTGTCTATCCAGAAATCATCAACTCTCTAGGTGATTACGTTTCCAATATAAATGGAAAGCAATCAGTTGATTCAGTTTCTTTCTAAGATAAGAAATACCGCATCAATACAGCACGTTTATTAACCCCATCAAATCAGCTAACTGATGTACTGCGACATCCACTTGAACCCTTCGCCATAGCCCATCTTGCGGATGACGCTGCATGTGAACACCTCAAGGGGCCTAATGGTCTGATCTGCAAGATTCACTTTCCCTTTGCCAGTCGTCAAGCCGGTGAGCCCGAGATGATACCGCAGCTCATCCTCCGAAGCTGCATGTGGGATATCCATCTTGTTCCCGAGCACAAGGAAAGGCAGCTTAGCAAGAGCTTCATGTGAAAGGAGGGCATTGAGCTCCGTCTTTGATTCTGCAAACCTCTCCTTATCGCAGGCGTCCACCACATATACCATTGCATCCACCTAGAGAAGAAAGTGCGGAAGATCAATCGTTCGATATAAATCTCATTTGCAAATGTGTGCCGAAGAGCTGTCCAAGTTGAATTTGTAAACTAGATGACAAAAGTAGTAGAAAGTCATCAACTCACACATCGCCTCCAACCTAAACTAAATAATGGGACAAGAGGAAGCTCGGCAACATGTATGCAGGAGCAAGTACCATCGATATGAACGAAAGTCGTTTGCCTCTATATGCACCTGCTCGAGTTAGAAGAGCTATGGACGATCCATTTATCCTTACTACATAGAGAGCCTTGCCCTCCCGTCAGCAGATAATATAAACTGTCATCTTCACCCTTATGATCTATAACTAATTTAGTCGACAGAGATAAGTCCTTTTTCAGCTCTTTCATGTGTACATAGTTACCATTTAAGTTTTGATTCATAATGGCAACATATTTGACCTCATCGACGCTTGCTTAAGGATTTATAAGTACTTCTTCACCCCTCTCGTCCTCAGTAGATAAGTCCTTATGGTCTATAAGTTCTTTTTCGTAAACTAGATGACAAAAAGCATCCGACTACTCTCAGAGGAAAGAAACAGAGCATGCATCATTTTTTGCATAACCTCTAGAAACTATTACAGAATCCACAAATGAATCAACAAAATTACGGGCAATTATGGGACATCCGAAAACAGGAGCTTTCAAAGAAAAGAAACAGGGCAAAACTTCACCATAGCGTAGTAGTCCGGCCAGACTCTGTGAGCGATCTGGCGACCACCCAAGTCCAAAGCTCTGAAATTTATCTTCCCTATATACAGCTCCTCTGAAGTCGGGCTGCCCATCACAGAAGCACGTCAGAATCGTTCAGCTTACTTTCAATAAGCATGTATCCTCCTACATACGCACTACACATATCTACACATTATTAACTAAGAAATACACGAGAAACCCATATCTCAATAAGTGAGCAGTCAACTCACTAAAATGAAGAAAGGAGGTTTGGAGAAACAAAAGGAATCGATGACGAAAACAAGAAAAGATTGGCAAGAGAAACTCTTGATCACGATAAGAGAAATAAGCAACTTCGGAACTGTGTATTTGTTGAGTAGGTCACTCCCAATTGAAGAGTCAACGCAATTATGTATATTTGTAGTAGAATATATGTGGTAATGAGTGTGTAAAATTAAAAAGAAAAAAAGAAGAAGAAGAAAGAAAAAAAATCAAAAGAGATCGGAGATAAATCAACATGATCTTCCACATCCAGAAAATCAAAGAAGATTGGGAAATAAATCAAAGTGATATTCTCAGATCTACAAAATCACGGGAGATTACGAGATAAATCAACGTGATTTTCATATCATAGAATTCCAATTGGGATTGCATTTTGCTCCTATAAATAGGAATCCTCCTCAACGGAGAAGTATATACAAAAGCAATAATATTAGAGTAGCGTAGCGGAAGAAACAGTTTTCTCCTTTCAAGAAGCAGAGTTATTGTACTACAATCCCGTGGTTTTTCCCTTCACCTTGGAGTGCTTTCCACGTTAAAATTATGGTGTTATTTACTATTCATCTTTATATCTTTCATTCAATATTTTATTCTATTTAATTTTCATAAAAATAGCAGTGGGAAAAAATTATCTGGGCATTCTCCACAAATATGTTCTTTTCTTTTTCCCAACAATATTTCCATCAAGGGGAGTCTTTACGAATTCGAACGGAGGTACCTCACCCTTCAACAGGCGAAGCAGGGTGGTCTTCCCTACGTTATCTAGACCCAAGAACACGATCTTGGCTTCCTTCTGGTGCAAACCCAAAGACGCCAAAGCTCCATAGAACTTAGGGGTGAGCAGCGGTCTAGGGTCGACCCCGGACCGACCCCCCGGACCGGCCCAATCCTACCGGTCCCGGTCCGATTCCCAAAGGAACTGGGTCGGTCCTTGGTCCCGAAATTCCGGGGACCAACACTGTGCGGAGTTAGTCATCGGTCCTAAGAGTCTCGGACCAACCCTATATATTATATTATATTATATTATTTATAATTTTTTATATATTCAAACCTAAGTAAAATTGCTATTATATTATATTATATTGAGATGTTCTATCAATAACACTAATAATAATTTCAATTTAAAAATTTTGTTGAGTATTAATTATGTGTTGTTTGTTTTGTTTTCAGGTATTTAGAAGTTCAAGTGAATTAACAAAATGTAAGTTATATATTCATGGTTTATATTAAGTATTTTGAACTTTTTATGGTTTAATTGTATTTTACTAATGAATTTTAGCTACACTTTGCTTTTCAATTTATGTCAAATGGTAGAAGTTTTTGAAGAGTATAGTAGTACTACAATTGCTACGGTGATTTGCTAGTCAAGCGATGTGAAGCTCATTTTTTAGTTAAGTGGACCCTACATGATCAAATGCTAGTCAAGTGGCGTGAAGCTTTTGACCCAAAAACAAAAAAAAACAAAAGTGGTGTGTAGCTCATTTTTTGGTTAAGTGGACTCTGCATGATCAAATACAGGAAAACGCTTTTGCATATAGTGTTATGAATATTAAAGATAGATGATTATAAGAACTTTTCATCTTGTCCCATATTTCGATGAGCAGTTAGCGGTACAAAATTTATATTATTGTGTCATCTTAAATTTGCTAAATATGTATTGATATTTATAATTTAGTTGCACGATGTCGCATTGTCGATGGATATGTAATTTGAATTTGTAGGTTTGCTTTTTTAGGGAGTATAAAAACAAGACAAAAAAAAATTATCAATCGGTCCTGGTTGACTAAACCGGACCGAACCCATTGGGTCGGTCCAGTCCTTAGTCCTAGGCTCAATAGGGTCGGTCCTCGGTTCTAAAAATTGAGAGGAGACATCATTCCCTCTATTTTTCTTCTTTCTTTACGACCCTTGGAAGAAGAAGCAAGAAGCAAGCAGCAAGTGCAAGAAACTAAATTTCGTTTAAAGGAACAAACGTTGAGCCCTGTTCTTGTTGTCAGACACTCCCTCTCAACGCGCCACGTGCATGGCTGAAGTGCGTTTTGTCAATGTTGAATTTTATGATTAATTCGTCAGACGAAATGAAGAGAGAAGGCCTCGAGAAACGAAAGCAATAAATGACGAAAACAATAACATATTGAAAAGGCAAGTTCTCAATCACGATAAAAGAAAATGCAACTTCACAACTGTGTATGTCCATCAAAGGGAGTTTCTACAAAGTCAAACGAGAGGAGTACCTCATCCTTCAGCCTCTGAAGCAAGGTAGTCTTCCTGAATTATCTAGTCCCAAGAGCAAGATCTTCGCTTTCTTATGCCGCAGCCCTAAAGGCACCATAGCTTCACGGGACCAATCCACCAGAGACATCCCTCCTCTGTTTTTTCTTCTTCTTTACAACTAGAAACGAGAAGGAGATAAGAAAGCAGAGAGCTTCGGAGCAAGAATTGGAATCCTGGAACTCAGCCTGTGAAAAAATGTTAAATTTGCGACCTCAACAATCAAACGGGGTATGTTTCACAGGCCCTTCTCATTTCCAGTTGTAAAGAAGAAGAAAAATAGAGGAGAGATGTTTCTGGTGGATTGGTCCCATGAAGCTCTAGCACCTCTGGGGCTACGGCAGAAGGAAGCGAAGATCACCTCTGGGCTATGGCAGAAGGAACCGAAGATCTTGTTCTTGGGGCTGGATAATTCAGGAAGCCTACCCTGCTTCATATGCTAAAGGATGAGGTATTTTCGTTTGACTTTGTAGAGATTCCCTTCGATGGACATAGACAGTCATGAAGTTTTACTTTTTCTTTTATCGTGATCGAGGACTTGTCTTTCCAATGGCCTTCTCTCTATATTTCGCCCAATGAATTTATTACTTTACTCTTAAGCTTGGACAATCCCAAACATGGGTTTATAGTATATTTCTGAGTCTACAATGTATGTAAATAGCATGTTCATAGGATGATAACATGCCCGTTGAAAGTGAGCTGAACAATTTCGGTCTGGTTCCCTGATTGGCAAAGATTGGTTCAGCACCAGCCCACCCAGTTCCTGACTTCAGAGGAATTGCGTGTAGGGAAGATAAAGCTCAGAGCTTTCGACTTCAGTGGTCGCCAGATCACTCGCAGAGCCTGGCCGGACTACTACACTAAGGTAAAGCTCTGCTCTTTTTTCCTCTCCTCTGAAAGCTCCTATTTTCGGATGCCCCGTAATTGCGTGCCCTTTGTTGATTCATTCACGGATTCTGTAATAGTTTCTAAATGCTATGCAAAAATGATGCACGCGGGGTGGATCATCCTACTGAGAGTAGTCGAATGCTTTTTGCCCCATGAGTTTGGAAATGGGAAAACTTTTTCTTCAACCGAAAAACTAGTTGCGGCCAAGAGAGTTCTTTGCAGAGTTGAAAGGTGGTCATCTACGACCACGACTGATGATGGATGCAGCAGATATAATGCTTGAACTTTTAAGGATTTTAAAAAGCGTTGATGGGGTCAAGCATGTTGCCATCATGAATCTATACTTAAAATGTAACTGTGTAAGCATGAAAAAGCTGAAAAAGGGTCGACCACTTTAGTGTGAAGATGACAGTTTACATTATCTGCTGAGGACGAGAGAGGAAGGCTCTCTGTTTAGTAAGATGGATCGTCGATAGTAGTTCTAACTCGAGAAGGTACATATAGAGGCAAAGGGCTTTCGTTCGTATCGATGGCATTCGCTTATGCATCCATGTCACGGAGCTCCCTCCTGTCCCATCATTTCGTTTAGGTTATAGGCGATGTGCGAGTTGATGACTTTCTACTCCTTTTGTCATCTAACTTACGAATTTAGCTCGGACAGCTCCTCGGCGCACATTTTCCAATTAGATTTATATTGAACGATTGATCTTCCGCACTTTCTTCTCTAGGTGGATGCCGTAGTGTATCTGGTGGATGCCTGCGACAAGGAGAGGTTTGCGGAATCAAAGAGGGAGCTCGATGCCCTCCTTTCAGATGAAGCTCTTACTAAGATGCCCTTCCTCATGCTCGGGAACAAGACGGATATCCCACATGCGGCTTCGGAGGACGAGCTGCGATATCATCTCGGGCTCACCAGCTCGATGAGTGGCAAAGGGAAAATGAATCTTGCAGATCAGACCGCTAGGCCACTCAAGGTGTTCACATGCAGCGTCGTGTGCAAGATGGGCTACGGCGAAGGGTTCAAGTGGATGTCGCAATGCATCAAGTAGAGAGCAGATTTGATGGTGTTAATAAATGTGCTGTTTTGATGCGGTGTTTCTTTCTTCTCTCAGAAAGAAACCGAATTAACTGATTGCTTTCCATTTATATTGAAACGTAAGCACATAGAGAGTCGATGATTTCTGGATAGACATGTTCTCGTTATATGAGGACAATGCATTACCATTCGCTTTTGTTCCACATGTATTGTGTTGAGGTTGTCATACATCGGTTGTGAAATAGGCTGGTAGTCAGTTTATAAGTGTGAGGAAACGCTTACCTCTTGAGCTGCCTTTTGGGGTCGACAACTCTCGACCTAAGTATTGCTCATTGAGCATGAACTATGCAAATCTCTCTGTTGACTTTTTTATGGGGATATGTCTTGACCGAGCATTTCCATACTTCTTATGAACTTCTTTTGTGGTCGCAGTTTGCAGATACAGTACAGATGTTGCAGGCAAAAAGAGATACTGGCCTCTTGTACGTTACTCAACACGGATTGATGACCGAATGATTGGTAATTGTACATCAGTATATCCATTTCGCACATCCGATTTATCAGCAAGTATCAAAGAGAATCTTCAAGGAAAGTCTTGTGACAAAGAAGCTCCCTAATGAGATTTTTCGGCGTTTGATGTGTGCGCAGGGCGAGAGTTTACCCAAGAAGCGATTAGACCTTACCATACATCGCAGTCTGCTGTGCATTTCGGCCATCATTGGTAATGGTTGTGACGGAGGTGGAATCGAGAGAGGTACCCAAGTTCTTGAAAATCGAGTAGTGATGGAGTTGGAATCGATACTATCTCAGTGGCATATTCCACCGGCCAAAACCCAGGAGGGTATCGAGACCTCCCGAATTCCTCAACGAAATACTCAACCTTCTGCAGAGGCGACACCCGATTGGCTTGTCCCTTGGACGGCAATTTCAACCGGGACAGCCTGACAGGGAAGATTACAAGGGAGGTCGTCGTGCATTAGGTTTAGGTTTAGCGACCAGATGAAAGTTTTGTGCTTGGTCCAGAATGAACGAGAGAGTTTCGCTTCCCCTTGCGATCACCATTATTTTGATGTCAGCAAAGGTTGCAAGGTCGGAGGGGGTTCGACAGTTGACGGCGGGGCTCGGGGAGGCAGAGGCCGTTTCATGAGCAGAGAGCCCCGTTTTGCGGAGGTCGGGAGAGTGAGGGGAATATGCGACGGCGGGGTTCTGGGAGGCGTCGGCTTCGGTGACGGCGAAGGCGAAGGCAACTAGCGGAGGCGTCACGTCGGAGGAAAGAGAGAGCAGAGTGGAGGTGAGGAAAAAACCGTGAGCTTCGGAGCGATTCTTTTAACCGCTCCGTAACGAAAGGGAGCGATTTCAACGGGGGGAGAGAGAGGAGAGGAGGGAGAGTTTCTGTAATAATTTTGAATATTTTCCATGTAGGTTCGGACGAGAGGTCTCCATCGTTGAATGGTTTTCTGCATGACCTCCACGGAGTATTTCGCTCACCCAATATTTTCTCGCCTCTGAAAGATCGAAAACTAATACCCCAGGCAGAGTTCTTCATTTGTGGAGCAATTAATGTCATTTTGGTACTTAATATTGTTTATTTCAAAAGATTTTTGTTAGACGGTTTGTATTGATTTTAGATTAATCTACTAATATCTGAGATGATCATACTTGTTCTCAATTGTTAAAATAACAATCAATAACCAAAAGAAGTATTAAATAAATTGCAAGAGAAAATAAGCGTCTAATACTAAGTGATAAATAAATGCCGATCTTAACTACGCTAAAATGAAGTCATAATAATATCACGAGTGTGCAATTAAGGGAATTTGTATTTAAAGATAATTGAAATCCTAAGATAGAGCCTTAAGGGTTTGTATAATTTTGAGCACAATATTAGATCAAAAGGCTCCCACTATTTAAGAGGAGATTACCTAAAAAAATATTTTGTAAGCTTTTTGTGGAATTCTAATTTTTTGGAAATTTTCTTATTTTTCGAGAGTTTGTAGGATTTTTCAATATTGTTGAATTTTCTAAAGAATTTTATTTTTCCGAATTTTTAAATTTTCCATGGATTTTTCTGAATTTTTGAATTTTTAAGATTTTCCGAATTTTTAATATTTTCTGATTTTCTGATTTTTTTAATTTTTTGTAGAATTTTCTGAATTCTTTATATGTTTAATGATGTATTAACTAATATTTTTGTGACTTTTTAATATTATTTATAAAAAAAAAAAAAAAGAAAAAGAGAAGGAAGTCGAACTGGGTTGGGTTGGACTATGAACCGAGCTGACTCTAAGGCCCACTCGGAATTTACTAAATTGACCCATGAAGTTTTTGAAAGATAGCCCACCCGGCCTCCAGTCCACTTCCATTTTCTATTCTCAGCCCAATCCATCTCAGCCCATAACACTAACAAGCCAGAAGCCCATTTTCCGTTTTCTATTTTTCTATCTTTTGCTTTTTCTTTTTATAGTTTTTTAAAATTCTTTTTATTATTATTTTTTTCCCATCTCTCTCCCTTTCTTGCCGAGGCTCCCCTCCTTTCCGTAGCCTCCCTTGTCACGCCCAAAATCTTAACAAATCTTACATTTTCGCTCATCTTCCATCGTGCCTACTGATGACGCAGAACTAACATTTCTCCCTCGTCCATCATCCACCCTCACCCTCGGGAAGAGCCACGGTTGGCCACCATCCATCACCGGAACGGAGAACGCAAAGCATGCCACACATATGCACACCACCGTAATGAAGAAAAGAAGCGAGTACTCGCGACGATGACATATGAAAACCAACAGAGATGGACAGAGGGGTCTACGGTTTCGGCAAAGACGGACGCAACTTTTATGAGCATCGCAGAGACGTTTTGTCGAACACCCGGTGGGCGTCGAGGGGACATCAAACCGAGACCGAGATAGCTATAGGCAACGAAGCGCAGCACCGCCTGGGTCGGGACTCGAACGAACCGAAGAACCGCGAACCCAGTCCGGCGAGCTAAAAAATAGAGCAACGTGGAGCGCACCAGTGCGCTTGGGTAACGGGGCCCTACTCGGCTCGCCGACGGCGGCCGGCAGGAGGGCGTGAGGCGGATCGATCAGTGGCCAGCCGCTGCCGTGGTGTCATGGAGACGAGATCCCCGGGTCAAAGGGGGTTGAACACAAAAAAAAACCCAGAAAAAGGGCGCCGGGGAGCGGGATCTCGAGCACGGTCGAGCTTCTCCCTTGCTCTCCACTCTCTCTCGAGTAGTTCTCTCCCTCAAGCTCTCTCTCGGATCTCCTCTGTCGAGCAACTCTCAGTCGAAGAAAATAACCAGGCCTCTCTCTCTTGGACTCTCGCCGAAGACAGAAGCCTCCCGAAAATGAGCGAGCCCCCTCGCTTTTAAGGGCGACTGGCAGCGCGCATGGCCTCTGCCACTGCTATAGCTTGCCGGCCGGACTGATCCCGATCCGCAGATCATGCTGCCCCATGCCCCCTGCAGAGGCGTCACCGACATGAGGGGGAAGACGACCCATGCGCAGGCCGGGACAAAACGAAGGGAGATGGCCGCGTAGGGGAACCCGAGCCCAAGCGGAGAGGAATAACAGAGGGGGAAGAGAAGAAAAGGGCCGGGCTAGTCTTGCCCTGGCCCCCGGTCCGTTTTTTTTTTTTTTTTTTTTTTTTTTTTTTTCCTATTTTCCTTCTTTTTAATAATAATTTTTCGAATTTTTTTGAAATTTTCTTTTTGGAAATTTTAATAATTAATGCTAGCAATGCAAATATATCTAATATATACGTGATGCATGAAAATTATTTACTTCACTATTTTCTTTAATTAGCTAATACAATAATATTTTTTTTTAATTCAAATTTTAAAAGAATCCAAATTTTAAAAAAAAATCAATTAATACTAGCGATGCTAATGCACCTAATGTGTATATGTGATGCAATTTAATGAAAATAAATTTTTATTTAGGGTTAAAAATTAATCTCTAAATTTCTACCCGATAAAACCCTTAATAAAATAGTCAAATTTAAGTGTCAATAGGCTTGAGCTTGTTTGAATTTGGCAAGCCACAAGCTCACTAGCCTCGGTGAAGCTCGAGCTCGCCTAGTTCAATTGAGCCTCGAGCTCACCAACCTGTGTCTTAGCTAGTTATCAGGTTGCTAGCCATCACCGAGGTACACAACTAGCGAAGGAAGGAGGAGGAAGAAGGAGAAAGGAAAAGAACAATAAGAAATATATTTGATTTTGAAAAACAAATAATAATTTTTTAAAAATTAAAAAATCGATCTTCTTTTTTGTAATTCTTAAAAAAGCAAATCAAATACCAATTGATGGAAAATATTTTCTAGTTTATTTTCTAGTTTATTTTCAAGTTTACTAAATTACTGAAAAATATTGTCATTTTCCAATAAAATGAGAAAATGGCTTTCTACAAAATATTTTCCAAAGAAGTAATATTTTTCACGAAACGAATGGAGTCTTGATAGACAAACTTTTTCTTCTTTCTCTTTTATATCCTTATTTACATCAATTTCTAAACACACAAAAGGATATCCATGTTATAGTGTACTTATAGCCAAACCACATTATATCTTAGTCCTTTCATATCTTCTCTCTCTGATTTCCTCGCGATTGCTTAAATCACTTATTTTAATTTCTAATTAGCGTTGACGCCTAAATTTTGCTTTTTTACTTAAGACTTAATCACGTAAAGAATTATAAATTAGTCTCTAAAAAAAGAAGAAGTAAAAGGTAAAGTAAATAATTTTCATTAAAACGAATATTTTTTCTTTTTTCTTTTTAAATTGCATCGAATATAGGCATTAGGAACTTTGCATTACTAGTATTAAAAAAAAATTACAAATTAAACTTTTTTTTTTTTTTTTTAAAGCATCTGGGTAAGGCTAGGGTAGTCTTAGCCCAGCCCCTCCTTCATTTCCCTTTTCTTTTTCCCAACTGGACCATCCCAGCTCCTACACCTAGGCCAGTGTCCATTAAATTCGGGCCCAAGTCCACATAGGCCAGACCGAGGACTCCAATGCATGTGCTTGGATCCCGGCCAGCCATGTCTAGGTAACCAATTCCTATGCCCACTTCACCAACACTCAGGCTCGAATCCATCAAGTTTGGCTTGCCCCAATGCCCATGCTTGGGTAATCAAGGGCTAGGCCTAAGAAATCAGGTTTCGACGATAGGACGTAGTTATTGAACATTCCTTATATCACACGAATAGTGTATGTCTCTTAGAAAACAACTTTTTGATAATGTTAAATTCTCCGCATAACGAATGGAACAATCCGAACTCTCCCCGAGATGTAGTAGATCTTAAAACAAATGGTTGCCCCCCAAATGACTCCAACAAACGATTAGCGTGAGCTACGAACTTTCTTGGCGTGACTTCAAATATAAGCAGAAGCACCTATTTATTAGCCTTTCTTTGACCCAAACTTTTTCTTTAGAGCCCAAAGATCTCATTGAGGATCGTCCCGGACCGAACCAAAGCCCAGCAGAGTCTAGCTGAGCGCCATTGCCAGCCGAGTCTGTGAAAACTCAGCTCCACGGCCAACTCCTGATTCTTATCTTGTTTTTGCTTTTGCTTAACCAGAATGTCTCAATCTCTTAAAGCCTGGACGGGGGATGAGTCTAGAGCTTCTGAAGCAATCGTGCGCATGCTTAGTGAAATAGCCAAGTCTGTGAAATAGCTAAGGGTTTCAAGCTCTGCGAGTAAAATTCAGACACAAAGCAAGTTGCCTTTGCCCTATGAGAAAACCACAAGAACTTCTTGAGCAAAAAGAGATGTCCCGCCAAAATAGACCGAGCCTACTATCAAAAGCTAAATGAAATGTAATATATATGTATCTATACGCGCCAGTTTCAGCTTCTTACATCGAAATAGACACCCCAGGAAGAGAAATACTCATTTGATGTACTGAGAGAGCCATCTGAAGCCCTCGCCATAGCCCATCTTGCGCACAATGCTGCACATGAAGACCTCGAGAGGGCGGACGTTGGTGCCGGCGAGGTCGACATTGCCCTTCCCGGTGGTGAAGTTGGTGAGGCCCAAGTAGTACCGCAGTTCGTCCTCTGACGCAGCGGAAGAGAGGTCGATCTTGTTTCCCAAGACGAGGAATGGGACGTTCGCCAGCAACTCGTCCGTGAGGAGAGCGTCCAGCTCCTTCTTTGACTCGGCGAATCTATCCTTGTCGTAAGCGTCGACCAGGTACACCACCCCATCAACCTATATAAAAGTTCCAAAGCATTCATCATCTTTGACAAAGTGATCGCTTCACATGCTTCCATACATGCGCAGCAACAATATGAAACGATAATCATATCACATGATCGTTTGAGGTTTAAAAGTGCCTCGTGTGAACGAGTGCCGGCCAGTCAATAAAGGCCACATCATGCTAAACTTGGGTTTCCCTACCGCAGAACCCCGTCATCGTAGTATATCCCAGAAAAAGGAAATTTTTGCAGCAAGGAAAAACCAGTGCCGAATAATATAGTTGTAACATCTGCTTATAAACACTGCAAGTCAGCCACACCGGCTATATACAGTATCTTGAAATTGGATTAGCAAAGGATACAATGTTATCCGAAGAGAGCTAAGAGGGAGAGAAAACAAAAATCAACAGTGTGCAAGAAAACCGTCATACCGACCACCAGATAACATGAAAACATGTCACTTGCCGACCCAGACTACTGAAAATGAAAATCAGTCCCGGTAAATCCATGTTTTTTTTGGGCCAATATAAAGCCCCTGTTTAGAAGCAACGTAGAATATAAAAGATAGAAGCACAAGTGGTCGACGGCTAAGTTGCCGCGATTGCATAAGCATTCCCTCTCCTCAATCCAACAAGGTCAAACCTGATCTCAAAGTAAACTAAAGGTTCGATTTCAGGGTTATCTATTGAAACTTAATGCAGTAAATAAAACCAGTGAACTGAGCGTTAAGAACCACGCATCTGACTTTTTTTTTTTTTTTTTTTTGGTAAAAACGACGCATCTGACTATTTGTCAATTCAAAAGTCAAGAAACACATCCACAGACAAGAATGAAGCGTTCGAAGTGATAAGTTTAACATGATTAATCGAAAGCATCAGACTACTCAGTAGGATGATCTGCCCCACATGCATCATGTTGCATTAAATTCAAAAACTGTTACAGAATTCATGAATGAATTGGCCACATGGCACACAATTAAAAAGATATCCCAAATCAGGAGCTTTCATAGGAGAGAAAAAGAGAGCAGCACTTTTACCTTAGCATAGTAGTCCCGCCAGACTCTACGAGCGATCCGGTGACCACCTAAGTCAAAAGCTTCCCTATACTTAGTTCTTCTGAAGTCGGGAACTGGGTGGGTGGGTGCTGAACCAATCTCTGCCAATCACAGAACCGGGAATTTTTTAGTTAACTTTCAACAAGCATGCTATCATCCTATGAACGCGCTACATATATCTATACATTGTATACTAAGATATATACTATGAACCCGTACCATGCAAGCGCAAGAGTCATGCAATCAACTCACCAGACGACGTGCAGAGAGGACTCAAGAAACAAAAGGAATCAACTATGAAAATAAGAACGGACAAAAAAGCACAATTCTCGACCACGATAAGAGAAAAAGCAACTCCAGAACTGTACGTTCCCATTAAAGGGAGTCTCTGCGAAGTCAAACGAAAGTACCTCGTCCTTCAACATTCAAAGCAGAGTGGTCTTCCCTAACTTATCTAGCCCCAGGAACAAGATCTTCGCTTCCTTCTGCCACAGACCAAAGCACATAGAGAGTTGATGATTTCTGGATACATATGTTCTCGTTATGTGAGGAAAATACATTATCGTTCACTTTTGTTCCACATGTATCCCCAGATGAAGTACTCTGTCTGGATCGTATGTTTCTGGTCTTCCAGATGGTGCAGGCAAAAAGGGATACTGGCCTGCTATGCGTTACTCGACACCGATTGGTCACCGGATGGCGTTAATTGTACACTGTTATATCCATTTTGCGCTTCCGATTTATAGCAAGATGCACAGAGAAGCCGCCTTTGGAAGGAAAACACTAGTGTTTCCATGGGAAATAGCCAGCCTGATGAGATTTTCTGGCGTTTGATGCGCGCGTAAGGGAATGTCCATTCTTGGAAGATTTTTCGAGGTCGATACTCGATCAGGGCTAGAATATATGGCTCTCCAGTCGCGAAGTCCGGTGGCTTTCCTCTTACTTTCCTTTTTCTTGGTCTTTTTTTAACATTTCCCTGATGTAAAAAAATGGAAGAAAAAAAAGAGAAAAAAAAACAATAATTAGACAAATAGGAAAAAGTCTCAATAACAAGAGGGTCAGATAAAAAAGAATTTGATTAATCATTATGTCTATGTAAACGCCGATTAAATAAATAGAAAAAGGCCTCAATAACAAGAAGCTACATATGATAAGAAACAGTTGTTACTATATGCGATGATATCTGGTTCTCGAAGGGACTTGTCGAAAGGCTACTAAGAGATCTATCGGCACTTTTCACCACCATAGAAGATTTCTTGTGGCTTAAACTGTTAGCCATCAAGGAGTTCCCTCTGGGAGGTTCATCTGCTATCTTTAGTGAGAGTTCAGTTCCCTATAGTTTAGAGGATTTGCAGGCTTACCTAAATAAGTTTGCAGCATCATACTATACCAAAAATGGGAAGGACCCTCTTGTATACCCATATATTCTGCTCCTAAGCATCCAGTTCCTACCCGCTATCCTCTATTTCTCTAAAAAAGCAGGAGATGAAGGGTACGACATTGATTACACTCACATAGCTATCGTGCTTGTCGACCATGGCGTCCTTATGGAAGGTACAGAGGCAGGATCAAGTTTGGTGTAATGGATGCTTATGCCACTCACATAGCTATCGTGTTTGAAAGTGTATTTGTTTTGATATGAAAACTTGCTCATGTATCTATGCACCTTCTGCATGGTGCTCAAAGCCATTCTCAGTCTTTTTATTTGAAGATCTTTATTATCAACTAATCGAGTCCTCATGTTGTCATCAAAACATTTGTTTTACCATGGCCATACTGGACAACAAGTTTCTAATACATCAATCTAGTGTCCATCTCTACATCTTGCTCCTTGGTGACAAAATTAAACGAGAATTTCAAGAATTCAGATCTGACAAAAGACATTTCTCAATTTTGAAATGGAGAAATTCTGATAAAATGAAGTCAACTTTTAAGTCCCTTCAAAGAAGTTAAGACATTTTGTTCGATTTTCATTATGACACTTAAAAATTGAATGTCAGAACTTATAATTCATTCATAATTCGATGTGTTAAGTCTGCTGTTTAACTCAACTAAAGCCGAATCCCACCTGTTGCCAAATCTACATGGAAGATACCACACAATAGGTGGAGATCAAGTGCATATGGCCCCGTAAAAAGGGGGAATATGGTGATGGTCAAGTACAAGAATAAAGAATAAATAAAAACATTGAGGTATGTAACCAGCCGGCGGCCGATCCACACAATAGCTTTGAGTAATGATTCAACTGGCGGTCGATCCATAAAATCAAAATTTAGTGTATCGCTAATTCCAAGGCTTTTTAGTGTCAAGACAACATTAGTAAGGTTGGTCCGTTGAACCTCTAGTACAGTATTATCTTCTAGATCAATTTGATGTTCTTCCGGCATGGCCAGCCCTCTGCATTGCTGAAGCTTTGGAGATTGGAGTCACTAGCTGTGATTCCATTCCCGTCCTTGGGTTGTCCGATTTCATCTTGCAAAAACCCGGATCAATCACATAGCTTATTCAGTCAATTGTTAATGACATCTCTGCAATATTTGTCGCAAGGACCACCTTACGAGCACCTTCTGGCGTGGGTTCAAATATCTTTGCCTGAAGATTTGTAGGCAAATTAGCATATATCGGGCATATAATGAGTTCGGCAATTTGGGAGCCAAAACCCCTTACCTATGCTTCAAAAGCTCTTCCACTGCTTCAATTTCCTCTTGACCGGTAAGAAAAATCAAAATATCACCACACGGTTGCTGCACATGTATTTGAAGAGCAATAACAATAGCTGCATCCAAGTAATCTGCTTCGGGTGCTCTAGTGTGAAGAATTTCAACCGGATACCGCCTTCGTGGATATCTAAATATCAGGGTGGAGTGAAAAAAATCAATGAACTTCTCCACATCTAGTTTGGCACTTGAAATAAGCAACTTCATATCAGGCCTAAAGCGAGCAATATCTTATAAGGTGATGACCATAGAAGTCAGAAACTGATAAAAAGGTAATTTGACATCAGGCATCAAGCCGGGTTGAATTCTTAGAATGCTAATTTAGCAGCAAGCTAGAGATTAGGACTTCTTCTGCCTAACTCAAGTAATGCCACAAAAAATTACCATTCACAATCGTAAATTCATTTCTAATGTGTTTGCTTTATGTAACAAAGAAATTGGAATGTGTCACATGTAAATATAGACTTCCCTCAACTTTACATCTCAAAAGTTAACATTGAAAGATGGTTACTTTTGAATTGGCTTTTTCAGCTTGCTATTCCTATTCATATTGAGCATTCAATGGTCTTATGAAAACCAATGACCTTTAAACCCATTCAGAAGAGTCTACACCCTGGAAAATGTCACAACCTAAAAAGAAATAAGGAGCGACCATCATCCAAGCAAGGAGACAATATGGAAATAATTATATACCGCATCACTTTGTTCAAGAAGACTTGGAGGGCCTCCCTTAGAAGACTTCCAAACCAATTCCACTAGTTCAAGCACTTGGGCAAACCAAAGTGGTGTCTCATGGAAAACTTTATAAACATTTCTTCCTTATCACAACATCCGAGTACATGATGACGTTCTCAATCCCCTAGATTTTGCACTTTAATGATAAGAAGAATATACAAAATGAAATGGCATAAAATCAACATCTTTCACTATAATGCCTGCAAGGCAACAAAATGGCTAGGACAAATGATGAGAAATCTAGAGTTTCACTCTCACTCTCCCGTGAGACATCTCCTTCTGTGGTGCAAAGCAAGAAGTCCATGGCATGTTTCTTTAATCTCCAAGGTAGAGTAGCTAAACAGAACATGCCTTAGCATGCCAATTGCTTGCCACCTTCTGGTTTGGCTACAGCAGTTACATCCTCCTCAGCATTATAAGCAACAGTTGGTTTGATTACCAACAGTTATGGTGCTGGTCATCATGTCAATAGCAGACCCTGTTATCAAGCCAATGTAAGATAAACGGCAACATCTCAAGAAGTGTGAAAGTTCAATCACAAGGCGGCAACTAAACCAAAATCTTAAGATCGAAACAAGGTAAGATCAACGAAACCAGAATCTTGTGAACCCTTCAAGTTATGAGCAATGCGATCAGCCATGTTAAAGTAATCCTTCGCATTGCGCAAGGCAGCAGCTAAATTGGGGAGTGAGACTGGAGGAGCTTTTGGTCGGAGGTGGCAAAGGCAAAGGCGGCAGTGTAGTTCATTAGATGAAAGAGAGAAAACTTCGCAGTAATGGGATGCTCAAAAATAGTTCAGAGGCAGAGGCAGCCACGGTGGCATCATCCCATTAAAGAATTGTGAGTTACTCCAGTCAATCGGTATGTGTTTCTTCAGAATTGTTGAATATCCCCAAGAAAATAGGATAGCCCAAAAAGACCCTCTTAACATAAAAAACAAAACAAAATACTTCTTATCTTAAATATTGTTCTTCTTGTAATAGTTCATATACCGAAAGACATGATAGCTGAAAGATAAGTCACTGTTATGTCAACCAAAAGACTCTGAATCTCAATAAAACATCAGCACTTTCTATTTACTGCAGCGCCCCAGCGAAAATGAGGACTTCATCATGAAAGACCAAATTTCTACATTATTATGGTATTGCCTTCGCCACCGAAATAGAAAATGGACTACAAAAAGGAAGCAGCCATAACCTGCTGCCACATGGTGTCAACAGGTGGCTGCCTTCGAGCATCACCAACATCAAAGTCGAGAGCAGCCTAGAAAGAGCAGGAGGACAAAATAATGAGCTCCAGCTCCTTGAATACTACTTCCAAAAAGGTCAAGTTCGATTACTATATGATGCAAGCAAGAGCTACCTCCAAATATGATCGAAGCAGCAATTTTACTTTGAGTTTAAACATAAACAAGAAGCTTTTGCCATAGAAGTTTCATGGAACCAAAATGTCAAGAAAGGTAAAAAAAAATGACTTCATACTTGTGCAGGATGACTTTGTATCGTGTTCCCACCCACCAGAGCGCATCTCAAGCTTGCTCCGCCATCGATGACCAACACTCTCCCTTCGCCTCTAGCTTCAAGCATCTCCCGAACCAGGATGTTGTCCTCGAATACCTTGAGAGTGACGACAACAGGACCCGAGAACATTTTGCTCTAGCCATATATCCAGAATATTGGATGCAACACGAGCAGAAAAAGAAAAAAAAGAAGGAAGAGGAGGGGCTTACATGCTGAGCCGAGAGAATCGAACAGAGACCAGAGACCAGTGAAGACAACCCGAAGTGAAATGATGAGGCCTGGTCAGATTTAGGGCTTCTCGGGGGGACGGCTTTGAGCCGAGCCGAGTGTGAAAGCGATTGAAGATTAGACGAGAGAACAGAGCGACTGCATCTCCGTTCTGCAAGAACCACCCTACACACATTGTGGCAAAACAAGAAATTCTCACCCAGCTTCACCCAAGACAAAGATGCGGACGTAAAACCCCAGCAAAAAGAAAAAACAGAACCTGAAAGGCGGGGATTATCGTCGCAGATCTAGGGCTTCTCGGGAGAGAGCGCGGCCGTCGTCGGAGAAAGCCTAGCGTCGGGAGAGAGTGCGATTCGGGAAGATAGAGGTCGGGAGGAAGAGGCCGTGGAGTAGAGAGAGAGGCCATCGTCGGGAGGGAGCGTCGCCGTCGTCGGAGAGAGCGCGGCCGTCGTCGGGAGGGAGCGTCGCTGTCGTCGGTGGGAGCGCGGCCCTCATCGGAGAGCGCTATTTGGGAGACAACGTCGTCGGGTCAGGAAAGAGGGAGAGAGAGTGAGAAGAGAGAGGAGAGAGAAATGACCCGCTGAGTAAGGTAAAGAAAGAGAGAAGAGAGAGCGCGAGAGCGCTGGTTTGAAGTTGGCTGATGTGGCAGACCACGAGGACACGTGTCGACGTTTGAATGGTTCAAAGCACAAATTACGTGCTGCTACTTTTAGGGTAACGAAGACGTCAAACGCATCCCGACCGTACAATCAGTCTCTCCTCACCTGCGGCCTCCAATCCCTCCACGTAAGCGTCCCACGTAATCGGCCAACAGTCGCGCGCCGTCTCCCGCCGAGAGACCTTAATGCAAAATCCATGCAAGAAGAATTACGTTAACCTCCACCGCCGCCTGCGGTCTCGAAGAGGACGGACCCTTTTTGTCTAGGCGGACCTCAGATTTTCCACACGATGACAAGATACTTTTTAAGATGCGATCAACAATAAGACCCCGTTAAACAAATGGATCGAGTTTAGTTTTGATTGAATCGAAAATAATCCGATTCAAATGGGCATATTTTAATCTGTTTTGACCAATGACTCTTACTCAACACATATTTGATCCAACACACACACACATATATATAACATAATCGTTACGAAAAAACATCAAATGATACGCCAATCAATGCATGAGTAGTAAAGTCAAAATTCAACACCCATCAAGAGAAATTTAGATCCAAATAGAGGTGAGAGTATGGAGCGAGCGAGCATGAATTGAGTAAGGACCAGAGAGAAAGTGAAAAGAGAGTCACAAATGTAGTTTTGATCTAAGTAAATTATGAACGTTTACTCTCTTTTTTTTAGCTAGCAATGTCTAATATCTTTTCTACATAACCACGTTTCTTTTATCTAAAATATCCTATTAGTTCTATAAATACTTCCACGAAGTCCTAACAATCTTTACTTCTTATGCTATCATCGAGAGTCACTTCTTCCGATGTATTAGTTAATTTATTGCACTCCCTTTTATTTATTTTCCCCCCTGAATTCGAAGGCAAAGGCGAGATTTATTTCTTAGAAAAAAGAGAGAGAGAAGAAAGACATGAAAATACACACCACCCCTCACAAGCCATGGGCATTGCAAGAAATGAAAGTTTCAACGAAATAATGCACAGTAGCAGCAGATGCATATATCCTAAAGTCAGGAGGAGATTAGCGTAATTCTCCCCGATTTCCTAAACACCAATCTCTCGTTTCTTTTTGCGCTCATATAGCTGGGGCCGGGTGTTTAATTCAGCGATCGCGAAAGGTAGGTGCATCCTCACCGCACAACACTCCGTCTCAACCCGCGATCCCTCCATTTCCATCTCAATTTCCACAAAGTTACCATTTCCTCATCACCCCAGGGTTTACTTGACCGGCCTCGACGTCCACCGTGGATGGCCGGTGACCGGCTTCTTCTACTCCTGGAAAGGTCGACAGAACACTTGCTTCATTATGGAAACATACGAGGTCGTCTTAGAATGGGGGCACTTTTATTGCAAGAACTCTCTCACACGCTCACTTGACTAAGACATCTCCTCCTCCCCAGTATAAAAGCGCCACCCTCTCATCGCCCTTCCCCCCACATTCCACTCCCACAACCCCTTCCCTCTCTCTCTCTCACTCCCCGTCTGCAGCGAGAGAAGGTACAGATTTCAGAGAGAGAAGGTAGAGATGTTTCTGGTGAATCGGCTCTATGGAACTCAGGCCTCTCTGGGTCTGCGCCAGGAGGAAGCCAAGATCTCGCTCTTGGGACTAGATAATGCTGGGAAGACCACCCTGCTCCGAATGCTGAAGGACGAGGTACTCTCGTTTGAATTCGTAGAGACTCCCTTCCATGGAAATACACAGTTCTGAAGTTGCTTATTTCTCTTATCAGGATTAAGAGTTTCTCTTCCCAATGTGTAGATATATGTAGCGCATTCGTAGGGAGATACATGCTTATTGAAACTAAGCTGAACCGTTCTGACATGGTCCTGTGATTGGCAGAGATTGGTTCTGCCCCTACCCACCCAGTTCCCGACTTCTGAGGGACTGCGTATAGGGAAGACAAAGTTCAAAGCTTTCGACTTGGGTGGAAGCCAGATCGCTCGGAGGGTCTGGCCAGACTACTACGCTAAGGTGAAGCTCCTCTGTTTTTCTCTCCTCTTGAACGTAGCTCCTCTGTTTTTTTCTCCTCTTGAACGTAGCTCCTCTGTTTTTCTTTCCTCTTGAAGCTTCTGTTTTCGGATGCCCCTGTAATTGCCTGTCCTTTGGTTGATTCGTTGATGGATTCTGTTATGGTTTTTAAATGTCATGCAAAAACGAGGCGTGCTGGTGGTTCATCCTACTCAGAGTAGTCGGATGCTTTTTTGCCCCCTGAGTTTGGAGGCCACGTGCAAGTCGATGACTTTCTACATTTTTGGTCCTCTAGTTTACTGCTTTAACTTGGACTGCTTTTTTGCACACATTTTCAAATGAGATTTATATCGAACGATTGATTGATCTTCCGCACTTTTTTCTCTAGGCGGATGCAGTGGTATATGTGGTGGACGCCTGCGACAAGGAGAGGTTTGCAGAATCAAAGAGGGAGCTCGACGCCCTGCTTTCAGATGAAGCTCTTGCTAAGGTGCCTTTCCTCGTGCTCGGGAACAAGATCGATATCCCGCATGCGGCTTCGGAGGACGAGCTGCGATATCATCTCGGGCTCACCGACTTCACGACTGGCAAAGGGAAAGTGGATCTTGGGGATCAGACTGTCAGGCCCCTCGAGGTGTTCATGTGCAGCGTCGTGCGCAAGATGGGCTACGGCGAAGGGTTCGAGTGGATGTCGCAGTACATCAAGTAGAGAGAAACTATATATCATTACTTGTGCAGATCTGAGCATAAGGGATGCATAAAACAGAAAATACAATACTAATTAGAAAACTAAGACTCACAGGATGGCCAGAAAACTTCTGTATCTTTCTGTGATCTGAGCAACTATATATCATTACTTGTGCAGATCCAGAAGCTAGTACACTCTCAATTTCATACAATCATGGAAGACTTACCTAGTATTTTACACTTTTCCTATATAACTTCAGATTAGTTATTCATTTCCTTCTCATTAGATTCACCCTGGTTTCTATTTTGCTCCTCTAATTTCGAACGCTCAGAATGATTTCCGTCTACATGCATTTAGAGAAAGCCCATGTAAGTGAAGCAGACTTAGGGAAGCAAGGTTTGAAGCGCTTGCTTAAGTACATGCGACATGAGACATTCTTACATAATTTAAATGCTTGACCAGAATTGATAGAATAACCAAAGTAAACGTTCCTACCATCATTTACCCTTACACTGCAGAACCTGCATAAAGCACCAAATAGCTGTAAAGAAAGAGGTCTAGAGAAGGACAAATTAAACAAACCAGATGAAACGGCGATGGCAGATATAGTCTTCGTTGGAGTTCTAAACCTTTTTAAAGAATATCCTGCCATGGGATCAATTTCACATATCATCCCATCAGCACCACCAGTGTCAGCGCGTGACCCTTTTTCAAAAAAGGAGATGGCAGTGACACACTTGCACATGAGAAGTAGAATATAGGAAACTTGGTAGAGTGTCAGTGCCTACAGAACATTAAGGATCATCCCTCTACCACTTCAACACACAATGGAAAAAGAGTGCAGCTAAACCTCATGAAGAAAAAAGAACCATTCATCATCACTCCCAAAAGTTGCGATCATGATAATCCTAAATTCCTCATTTCTGTTCATGATAAGACATCCTCTTCATGTTCTCTCACTCCGTGAGAGACTTCAGAAATGTCTCAATCTTGATATAAGAAACTCAAATTCCTTAAAAACTACTAAGCCCATACCATTCCACAAGTTATTGAATAAATTTGCCAAAAAAAGGAAGTTTTCCACTACTTGAAAGTCACAAGAAAAAGCTTATCGGCTGTAAATCCTGGAGCAAGCAATGCCAATCCTTTTTCAAACATTCTCATTCTATACCCCAAATAATGGGCAGATATATTATATTCACTGGGTTAGTGACCAAAATGACAGTCCCAATTCAGCATAAAACTGAGCACTCCATTGGCAAGATAATATCTAATCTAACGTACAGTTTTTGGATTTACGCTACTCTACTAATAATGTCGAAAGAATGCAGTCGGCGAAGAAGCAACAGACTGCAATGAATTAAGATTAGAAAATCTTTTAGAAACAACTAAACTAGAAAACCACAACATAAGGGTCATTCACGACCAACAACAAGCAAGAGATTCCAAGATACTTGGCAGGTAACTCACACAGGGTGACAGTCAAAGAGCCCTCATGCTTTCTTTTCCTCTGCAGTCACCACAGTCGCAGGCCGAATTAGTTACTTCAAATTATAGCGAAAGCCCACCACCCACAACAGATATCAAGAGGCAAAATTGTACCTCAACTCCCATAAGAAACGTCTTTAATAACAACTCAAAATCTCTATTTCTGAAATAAAAATTTATTTGACAATAGAATAAAATTTTTATTTATAGGAGGCAGCGGTTAGCCAACGGCCGATGTTCGGCAACCTTCGTCCGGCGTCCGGTGACCAAAGCCAAGTGGCCAATTGCCGACATCCAACATCCGGGGACCCGCGGCAAGCAGCCAACGTCTGGCATTTGGCAACCCATGGCGGGCGGTGGCTGGTGGGTGAGCAACAGGCGATAACGAGGGTGAATGATGAGAAAATTTTCATTTCTCATTTTTGTTCTAAAAATAAAAAAGCTAAAAATTTTAACTTTTAATTTCTACTCAAATTTATTTCTGAATAAAAATATGTTCTAGAAATAGAAAAATGAAATTACATTACCAAATAGATTTCTATTTTAGAATATGTTTCGGAAAACGAAAAAAAAAAAAACAATAAAATCGAAAAACGAAAATTTTATCATGTACGCCCTAAACTATTCATTCCTCGATGATGCTTTGAGAATGTAAATATTGTGAGTGGTGTAATTAGTTCTTTTTTTATCATCTAAAAGCCACAAAGATAGATGGACTCCTCATATGATTGATTTTCGAGCTCTAGCACAAATGAGGACATATATAATATCTCTGGAAAAAATTTTGAATAGAAAATAGTAAATATTAGATCAGTCGTCATGCCCCTTCACACTTTTTAATAGAAAATAGTAAAAATTAAATGAGTCGTCGTGCCCCTCCACACTGTGCTGGCTTGTACCTTTTTTTTTTCTTTCCACATTGTAAAATATGACCAACAATATTCTCAATTACGAAATGGCTCAATTAACTTGGAATAAATAAATAAATAAACTCATTTTTACATGACGAAATTTCAAATGAAAGTTAAGCGAACTGCTTTCTCAAAAAAGGGTCAAGATTCAATCTTATCTTAAAAAAGAGATTGAAATGGTCAACCTAATTTCAAATAAGAACCCAAATCGCAGCCGAGAATCTCTCCTACCGCTTATTTTAACCGGTTTAATAAAGGCAATATTGTCGATATGGCCCAATTCAAAGAGGCCCCAAATTGAAGAAGCTAGGGTTCCTCTTACTTGAATCTTCCTCGAAGAAGTTAACGTGCCATCGGAGTCAAATTGATTTTGGAATTTGCTTTGATGTGGCTAGGTTCATAACTTGAGTTGAAGAAGTGTTTGTTGTTTGATGCAACCTCGAACCAATTATTATTTAATAATGAAGAATTCGTTTGCTGCGATTAATTTCACTCAAAAAACACGAACTACACCAGGATTGCGGGAAGGGCGTGAATTCCATCTAAATTTTAGCATCCTAAATTGGGGCTGCCGATTCTTCCTTCATTCAAAAGAAGATGGTTGTAGCTTGCTCAAGCAATATGTCGGCAAGGTATGTGACTATATCGTGAAATACCACAACAATGACAGCGATGGAAGTGATGGTGAGGGAACTTTTTTCATTTTTTTTTAGTGTTGCTTCGACTTGTTTGGCGGTGGACTTAATGGGTATATTTTGTGGGAATCGATATACGTGAGTTGCATTTTGTAATGGTAAGTGGTATCCACTGTGAATTTTTTAATTGGATATTGCATTTTGTAATGGTAAGTGGTATCCACTGTGAATTTTTTAATTTGATATGTTGCCATGGTAGTCCTCATCTTGCAATCTTCTACTATTTTCATTTTTTTGGTGTACGTTGTGTTATTCATTGGAGTCGTGAATCTCCCGTTATTATCTCCATCGAATAAAGGCAGTAGAGGACATTTGATCGACTCGACTGCTCTTTTGGCATTTGATGTTAGATATCCATCGATGATCAATTAAGGGTAGCTGCGAGGGACAATCTCTAGCATTTTTTGAGATTTTAATGAAAAGTTGTTGCCAATAAATAGAATGATAGTAAAGAGGAGGATGTGAGGATCTCAACAAAAAAGTGGTGGAAGACAGAGCAAACTTTTTACCATATGCAATAGCAACAAGACCATATCGGAATAAGCTAGTTGGTAGAGATTTAGTTGATCGGCAAGTTCGAGCCTTTATTTTAAACTAATTTAGCCACTCCAAGTCTTTGCGTGAGATAGATGTACTCCCGATCCTTTTTGTAAGAAAAAAAAAAAAAACTTCACTTCATATTCTTATTTGAAATTTTCTTTTTTTTATATATATGCATGTAAGATTTTCATCCCTAGAAACAATTTTCTTGAGATTCATTTTCAAGCCACAAGAAATGTCTTGTCAAACAAGCATTGCACCACACGACTTTTTGGGAAAAGTGAGCAGACAAGGAACTTGGACATTAATACAGAGAATGCTAACACAACTAAGAAGAAAAAAAATAGACATCAATACCCAGTTAGCTTAAGATTCGTGTGCAAGGTAAACCATTCGTCGCTATTGTCTTCTCTGTAAACTTCATGACCTGTTCTATAATTTCGTGGAAGAACATCGAT
This sequence comes from Eucalyptus grandis, assembly GCF_016545825.1. Classification (NCBI taxonomy): domain Eukaryota; kingdom Viridiplantae; phylum Streptophyta; class Magnoliopsida; order Myrtales; family Myrtaceae; genus Eucalyptus; species Eucalyptus grandis. The sequence goes on from NC_052612.1 coordinate 8,333,732, forward strand.
TACGACAAATGGTGATGAACAAATATCGAGATGGGACTTGACCTTCCACATCGCAGGACTACTACTACTCTGTAGAGCAGTGGAACTAAAAGAAAGAACAGAAATCGATGCGACGCCTTGGTAAATAGTTCTTGAGGTCCAGTGATAATGGTCTAGCTGAAAGAATGGTGTGTACCTGTGTGACCTAGAATGACAAACTTCATCTGCAGAACACTTTAATTCGACAGCCACAGCCTCGAGCAATGATTAACCCGTGCTTAGTTCTTGCCATCTTCCTCCTATAATGAATGACATTACGGATGAAGACGAAAGCTTCCCAGCAGAAAAGAGCAGAAACGTGAAGACGAATGCAGCGAGACATGCATAATTTGAAAGGGGAGAGCCCCCTTGCTTGCACTTCCGAATGACCTCATCAAGAATCACTTTTCATATAGTCACATATGATTTCATCTCACATGAAGTCGTTCCAGATAAGGAAAAAAAACGTTACAATGAAGTTACACCCCCCAAAACAAAGATTATGAGAAGAAAGAAAGAAAGAGAGAGAACTGCTAAGTACAAAAAGAAAACAATCTAAGGTGACCCCCTCTTCTACCAAAAATTTCCTTACATGATGAATGAAGAAATGAGGCTGTACAAACAACTTTCAAATAGACAACTGTGATCGACGACCATACAATTCAACTGGCGGACTGAGAGGTTTCTTCTTTCGAACATGTCCCACCTTCTTGAAAAGGAATCTGGCGCCAATTTGAGGCTGCAGAACAGGTAGGATTGATCCTTTATGGAAAATATCACAAGGCTGCCGAATTACCAATGGCAGTTATGCTAGATATGCCAGCTGAGGAAGAATTTGAGGACGAGCCTGCAAGCTCAGGACATGGTTCAGGAAGCACAGATGACGAAGAACCCGAAACATCGGAACAAATCCAAGATGTCACTGAACCAGAGTTGAGGGACAAGGAGATATTAGACAAAGAGATGGAAGTGAATGGAGATTCGCTAATTCCTGTGAAATTTCCAGCAACCGTGATGCTTCTTCCCACCACATTCTTTAAAGTAATGTAGCGCAAAACTGGGAGAGCATTTGGATCGAAATTTTCATCCGGATGAGACCCAAAGTGACCCTTTGCACCAAATGCTATGTGGACGTCATCCATGTCAACATCAGATACAGTTATGTCTTCGATGTAGCCACCTCGGCCCCGTGTTGTTCGGAATTCTACGCCACTTGATGAGCTGTGTATGCTGACATGATTCACGTGGACATCGGAAATCCCACCAGACATCTCGCTACCAAAGGCGATCGCAGCCCCAGAGTATGACTGCAAGTACGCCCGCCTAATGTAAACATGAGAGGTGGGCCTGCTGTAGGAAATTCCATATTCATCCCATCCACTCTTGAGCGAGATGGAGTCATACCCCATGCTAATGCTGCAATCCTCTATGCATACATTGTCTGAGGAATCTGAAATTTTTCCATGAAAGAACAAAATATATCAGTTAATTTGTATTGATATCGATTATCGGGGTATACCAAACAGATTTAACCAAATAATGGGCTTGGCAGTTGCAGAGTTTGCTGTCGCCAGAATATAAAGCCTGATTGAGGGAGAGGGAAAGGAGGGCAAAAGAAGAAGATTATATGAAATGCATAATTAGGTCTTGTGCATAAACTCTCAGAACAGAAGCAGCTGCATCAATTATCAAGTTTTCCAATGTCACCGGATTTTCTTCTTCTCTCCGTGAGATCCCCAAAAAAAAAAAAAAAAAAAATTGTTTCTCAGAGGAGGAAAAAGCGTCTTGGAATTGTTTCAAAGACATGTCCAACTTGCTTTTGGCAAAGAATGAAGAACTTAACCAACTGCCAGTGTTACTCTAGCGAAAGATTCAGACAATCATAACCATTGCCTTCACTAAGTTAACCCATTACAGACTTGGGAACTGATAAAACTTACTGCATAATGCAGAGGTATATTAAACACTGAAGCAATTGTTCAGCTATGCATTTTCCTTAGTCCAAACCACTGTGTCACTGACCTGGTACAATGCCAACAGTCTGAGGGGATTCTGGTGAAGCAGTAATTGAAACATTCTGGATGTGCACATCACTGCATTATACCAAAGGAATGATGATAAATTTCATATGCACAACTAAAATTAAAAAAGTGATGGGTGACATATCAACAATGGGGCTCTCACAAGCATACCTGCAATAGACTGGATGGATGTTATAGGCAGGAGCGTTCAAGAATGTAATGTTTGACACCACTACATGTTTTGCCTCTACAAATTCCACAAGATGAGGGCGACTGTAGTTCAAGGAGTGACTGGTGAATAAATCCCACCAAAATGAGCCTTGACCATCAATCGTTCCATTATCACCTAGAGCATTTATAAATCAATGGATTGCTTGAATGAGGCTTGGTACTAGCATGTGCAAACAAACTATAGCAGCAGCAGGCAAAGTGAAGAATCTGGAGTACCTGTTATCACCACATCACGCAACCCATATGCATTTATCAAGCTTCGGTATCTTCTTCCTGGAGTTTCTATCCCGCGTCCATAAGATGGGAGAGGTTCCACAATATCCCAGTGAGATGGGTCCTGAATACGTGAGCGAGACAATGCATCATGCAAGATTTAATATTGCTTTTTGCTCATTACACTCAAAGTAAGAACATCAAAGGATCAGCAAATTTTACCTGAGATGCAAGAACCGTGGCCCCTCTTTCCAAGAAGAGAGTGAGATGGCTAGTGAGGTTAAAACTTCCAGTGAGCCACCTCCCAGGAGGCACGTAAAGCTGAGCGCCTCCCTTGTCAGCAAAGGACTTGAGGTAGAAAATGGCATTCTGGAAGGCGACGGTGTTTAGAGTTTTCCCGTCTCCAACGGCCCCAAACTCCGTTATAGACACACTATGCGGTCTTGGATCCAAATCCAATGCCAGTTTATACTCACATTGCCTATCACTATCTCCTCCTCTTGTATTCACGGCATTGCTCAGTGCCAGAAGCAAGAGCAATGCTCCCTGGAAAGGCACAAATGATTCACGGGAAATTAAAAACTGAGTATATTGTCAGAAACATTTTTTTTTTTTTTTTTTTTTTTTTTTTTGCGGATGGATATAACTCGTTGTTCCACACATACACAAGCATCAGATTCAGCAAGCCATCCCTGCTGATATGAATGAATCCAAAGGGCGGTAATTGCAAACTATATCAGCCCTCTAAATTTATGGTGAACTCCAGGAGAAACAATAACAGACACCGGGTAGAAACATAGTCTGAGAGTTCATCGGCCACTTCCACCGTACAACGCCAGTAATATTCAGCAAACAAGCAGCAAAATCGCTGTACGGGACAGATTCGAAGAAAAAGTCCCAAGAAACGCAAAAAACTGTAGAATCCAATGCAGGCAACCAGCCCAACCTGAACATCAGATTAGGAAAAGATCGAAACTCTAGAACAAGTAGACAAACCATCTCAGAGAGCAAGAACAAAGTGAAAGAGCACGAGTTGATGAAACATCCAACCAGTTATCGATACCACCACCACCAAAGAAGAAGAAGAAGAAGAACATTATTGGAGCAAAGAACCAACGAGCATAGGCACGACTAGAAGCCCATCGAATTGCCATCTCTCAAACAAGTACGAACTTCGGCACGAACCCACAAGACTAAGGAAAGCAATCAAGCCATGCACAGTTCAAGGGAACCGAGAATCAAACAGAAACAGGGCCGGGAAGTCGGTTCGTCATTCGCAACAAGAAAGAGCGGAACTCGGACAAGTCCCGGAAAGCTAAAAATGGCGAAGACGTACTTACTAGCATCTTCCTCAGTCAAGAGAGCCTCCCCTGCAAACACGAAAGACGCCAAAGAGACGACGACAACGACAACAGAAGCCGATGCAGACAGACAATTTGCAGCAGTAACAGGAGGAGGAGGAGGAGGAGGAGAATTCAAGAATCGCCCCCAGGAGAGATAAAGAAGAAAAAAAAAAGGAAAAACAGGGGTGGAGCTATTGGTGTTTGTATGTGAATCAATGGCATTGATGGCATATAAATGGGGACACATAAATTATTTCCCCAATGAGTCCGCACGAAGACAACGACAGCTTTCCCATGCAAATCAAGCTCGTCAAAACGAGAAGAGGAATCTTATAATTCTGGCAAAGCCACACTAATTACCATTAATTATCACTAATTGCTCCTACTCCAGGGTCGACCATGATTAATAACGTCTCTCGCCGACAGATCTGCTGAAAACGGAAGAAAGAGAAGAGTGTCGTTAGAGAGAGAGAGAGACTGTGTTCTGCGAGTGAGGTGAGAATTTTTACCGTGCAGCAGCAAGAACAGGGAAAAAGGAAAACAGAGTACTCTGTTTTCGGCTCATATCTGTCAAAGTTGATTAGCTGTATAGCCTGTAATGACGACATTAAAAAAAAATGGTCAATTTAAATTCCCCCAAATATATAAATAAATAAAAACACCAGCCTAAATGGAATTTTAGGCCGGACTCGAGAAAAAGATGAATTTAATTCGATTCGCGAAAAAATCATCCCTAATGTTATTTAATGACGTTTCAATGGCTCGACTTACTAGGCAATTTTGCTTTATAAATAATATTATTACTTACCATTTAGCCGAAGATTCGATAGATGATTATAGTAATCTCGTCCGGATATATTCCATCTGAATTCAACGAAATTATATGAAATTAAAATTACCGATCTAATCTCTTAGGATCTCAATCATGCCCCTTATAATCTATGCCGATTTTTTTCTAATTTCGATTTCAACTTTGCGACGGGAATATCGGTGGCAACGAGGTTGGGACAAAATCATGATAAGGACGAGTACTTAGGGGAGGGGCCTTGCAATTGTCACTGTGGAAGGGAAATTAATCATGACACGTGTCGAGCGGAAAGTTGGGTAGCACGGGGCGTTTGGTGCCGCCCCGGGTGATCAGGGGACGTGGGGGAGGGGAATAAAACCCTAGAGAGAGAGAGAGAGAGAGAGAGAGAGAGAGAAGCATGTGCGCTGACAGAGGTGAGTGGGACCCGCAGCCAATCATGGCCCAACGATGCTAGCCTGGCGTCAATCACATGACAGAACATACTAGTTAGAGATAGAGAGAGAAGAGAGATCTCCACCGTCCATTTTCGCACTCCACAAATTCTTTCTCATTTTTTATAGTTTTTTTAATGGTGACTGGGTGTCTTGAGCCCCCGAATCCTTGAGTTCCACGTCACCTTTTCGGCCTTTTTTTTTTTTTCCTCTTCAGAAAAATTTTAAAAAATTTAAGAAAATGCGCGTTGTTGTGCTGTTATTGTGTAAAGTAGCGGGCATCATACCACGGGAGGTGAAAATGGGGCTAGGGGGGAAGGCTGAGAATTGGGAATTTTTGTCGGTCACATGAAATATATTTTGTCTTTTTGCATGGAGGGTTATAACGTTCACAAATATATATAATTTATGTTATTTCTTCCATCACTCATTGGCTAAAAATTGTGGGTGATAGAGACCAACGCGACCCTATTTTTATTTCAATCAAATTCATGCGTCGGATGCACCAACAACCTCTAATTTGTCGATTAGAGGCATTTCTTCAATTAGAGACAAGATGTACGTATTACCCCACTAGGAACTTGACATAGCCTAGTAGCATTTACACTGGACACACCCATTAAGAGCATATTTGGAACTTCTGGTCAAGACATGGGATCACACACAACTTTAATTGTGCACACTTGGATAGTGGGAGATTTAAATGGCTCCGTTTATTTCACAAAAAATTAAAAATTTAATTTTTTTATAAATAATAATTTATATCATTTGAAATAATTAATCAATAGAAAATATATTTTTGTCGATCATAATTTTTATGAATAATATGAGAGATAATTTTTGAAAATTATTTATTTTTTTGCAAAATAAGTTGAATCCTGGTGCCCATGGAAAGAGATAGTTTTGGTCCTCGAAGTGGTAATCCTGGCCGAAGGTTTTATAATGGCGGTACGGAGTGGGATGAATGTAGAACACTAGAAGGTCAAAGAAAACAACAGCTCTCCCTTTGCCAGCCAAAAGGCAAAGGGAAAGAGTACTGTCACAGCGTCACGGTCGCAAAAGCCTGCCAATTGCGACGGCGCAAGAACGGTAAAGAAGCCATCGCCAACCTTTTTCTTCTTCTCGTCTCGTCTCATCGACAGCTGGCCACCAGCCGTCTCTAACCTTTACGCGAACGAGCCGCATTAGTCTCCTTCCTGGATACATTATGTGAAGAGATTTCTTGATCATTAGTATCTCGATAAAATTGTCAAGACAAGCTCACCAACTTCAGGATTTTCGAGTTTGCTGATTACTGAGAGTAATTGTCAAAGTGAGGATTTCAAAACCGACATGTGATCCTTGTCAATGCGGGGATATCTAGGGTGCGTTTAGCAACTTAGGAAAATAGTATTTGATTCTGTTATTTTATTCCCAATAATAGATTTAAAATGAAAATCGGTTTGGTAAATTTTTTATTTTCATAAACAAATTTGTTCTCAAAGATAAATTTTGAACAAAATCAAAGAGTAAAAAAAAGTTGTTTCTTTGCTCTCGGGAATAATTCCATAATCAAAGTCAATCCAAATTTATTTTTCTCTTTTCTATTCTTCTTTTCTTTTGTTTTCTTCCTTCTCTTCTTCTTCCACCACTATCGACATCCACTACTACCTGTCACTGACAACCAATTGGACAAAGTTTGACAAGCTTGCCAAGCCAAAGCAAGCTTGCTAGACCTCACCGAAGGCTTGCCTATGGCTAGGTGGGCCTCGTCTAGGCTCTCCCAGCCATCGGCAAGGCTGAGCCATGGCTAGACGAGACTTGACCTTGCCCTGTTGCCGAGGAGGCTCGACTAACGAGGTGCGGCATCTCCGAGGGCAGACGATGCTATGGCGAAGTCGTCGGTCATCGCAAGGCCAGCAATCGGCCAAAGCTTGAAAAAGAAGACGGAAAAGAAAAGAAGAAAAAGTGATAAAATTAAGGAAAACTTTAGCCTCCACCGCTTCTTTCTATACTTTCTCTTTCGAAAAAGAGAGCATATGGAAGTTTGAATTCAAGAACCAAGTTAAGGAAAACTTTTCAGATCCTAATTCAAAGAAGTGATATTTAAAAGCTTTATAAAAACCTCTCATAAAACCATAGTATACGCCCTGTTTTCCTCCACCCTTATTTGGAGGAGATTTTTCCAATCATATCTCCAATCAGTAGATTACAAATATGGGCATCCTCCACAATTTTGATATCAAATTTGCATTTATAACTTACCAATTGGAGGCAAAGCAGCAAAAAATATGATCTTGATAATGAATATCAATCGCATCAACCATTAAATGATGAGAGGGTAGAGGACGAGGTTGACCATATAGGCCTTAGACTGCGTTTAGCATTCTAATGTGAATTGGGTGTTTGAGAATGTCTTCCAAATCAAATAAATTTGAATTATCCTGACTAAACGAAGGATGAAACATTTGGGAGAAGGGGTGGGATAAAACCAAATTGGGTAAAAGAAATTTTAAATAATAACCTAACGAAACAAGGACAAGTTGCCGCTTGTTCAAATTCACAATTTGTGCACAGGCTTGTACAAACCATAAGGTGCTAAAAGTTAAAACTCCGTAGTCATCTTGCAAAAGATGACAAACAAGCCGTGGCGCAAAAATCGGAGCGGAGGACATAGAACTCTCGAGGGGCGAGGTGAAGATGGTGATGGAAAGGTTGAGGATCTTTGGACGACCACAATGGCCTTAATCCTTAGATCTAGGGTTTTTCCTTTTCGATTCTTTAATCTATTTGAATTTTCTAAAATTTAAGTGAATTTTCAAATTTTCAGCTATGCAATTTCGTTGATTTTTTCAGTTATTTTTTTTAATCTTATCCTCAAGTGTACCTAATGCTTGATAGAAGTAGATATATCCACATTAACCATTGGAGAGGTATTTTCATCTCACTTCATCTTATCCCATCTCAATCCTCATGTTGACAACTAAATGTACCCGTGTGGCATTTATTTGTTAATTGTATCAAGTGTTAAATGGTGAGGGAACGGGAATGCTTTGCTCACTGATCCCCTCGATTTGTCATTGTTGAAAAGGGAGGATCACCCTGTGATATAATTCTTTTCTTTTCATAGATCAACGTACACAATATATATATATATATATATATATATATATATATATATATTCAATCAAAAGAAAGTTAGCCACATTAAGAAAGGCTCGTGTTATTTCCATCCCTATTTTAGCTCCAAACACCCCAATTTACATTAAAATAACTACACTATTCCTTGCAATACTTCTTACCTTTTGTTTCTTCATTATCTTTTGTTTCAATTTTACCATGCTCCCGACAAACAATAATTATTATGGTTAAATATGAGTCCTACTCTTAATTTAAGACTAATGCTTGTATTCTTTTTTTTTCTTTTATTGGTTTTTCCTTTGCTTTCTCATTTGAAACAAAATTTGTTTACTTCTTCTTTGAAAAATATTTTATTTGTTAACTAATTATTATGTTTCTAATTAAAAGAACTAATTATTTTGTTAATTATTTGTATGTTTTTTTTTTTTTGTACTAGGAAAATATTACTAAAAAAATAACCTAAGCACAAGTGAAGGGATAACCTTTGAATAAATTGTGTATAATGCATACGCCAAACACAATGTTTAATTTGTGAGTAAATTCTTGTAAATTTGTGCTAAAAATCAAAGTCGAAAAACTCACGATCATGAGAATATTCTAGGGAAATAAAGTAAATAATTTATAGATAAAACTAACAAATTTTTTACTCTGATATATGATTAGTACTTGATTAGATTATAATAATGAAGAATAAATTTAAAAGAAGACAAACATAAACAAACGTTGAAATGTAATGAGTGTGGAAGAAGCGGCTAGGTTGAAAAAATTATGTGGAAGGAATGTGGACAAATTTTTCTTTTAATGAAATTGAAAAATGAAGGAGGAAAAAGATAATAAATAATTTTAGCTTAAGAGTGGAACCCAATAGATAATGTAGTCAATTCAATGTGGTAGAGAATGTCAGAAGTCAATAAAGTAACAGAAATAGCATGAGCCTTAAGAAAATACCAAAAATTCGAGGCTCGAAATACTTTTCTTTTTCCTTTTCCACTTTTTTCTAATCCTAATAAGTGCCATGTCAGCATCTCCATAAGCACGGTGTAGAATTGCCATGTGATTCAAATGAACTCAATTGATAATTTGTATAGATAGCTTGAGAAAACCCAATAGACATAAGTTAAAATAATGGCCTCTGAAAAGTGGACTTATAAGTTGGGCTTTACAACAGAGCCCACCTCAACCGATGCAGAAATCTATCAGCAATTTTCTTGTATTAGCGCCATTGAATCTTTAGCTTGATCTGACAAACACCCTTTGGAAAATTGAAGAAGAAGATGGAAGCAAACTCCTTTTCGGCGTTCAAGAACGGAGACAGACTGATCTGCTGCTGCTCATCCCCTTCTCTGCTGATGCTTTCTTGCCCATGAAGATTGGAGAACCGAACTCCCCGCTCTTGCTTCTCTCTCTGTGGCTAGAGCACCGAAAGTTGTCCGACATCTTGCACGTCCTGGTCCTCAAATGAGGGTACCCATCAGCCTTATAAAGCGATGGGTCGAAGATGGGGCTCTCCTTGTGGGCGCTGCCGAGGTGGGTCTTGCTTGCGCACGCGGTGTTCGACGAAATGTTGATGGTTCGTTGCTTCAGCGCCGCAGCGGCTCTCAGGCATCTCTCTATCACTCTGGCTTCCTCTCTGAACCTCTCTCTGATATCCTTGAATCCGGGGAAAATTCTATGGGGTCTCCATCCATCCACGGGCTTCAAAGAATCGGAGCTCGGAGGCGGGACTATCTGGCAGTCCCAGCACAGGTTCCTCCACCTATCCAGGTCGAAGGCTTTCCTCTTTGCATCATCAGATAGACATGAATACGCCTGACCCCACAAAAGAAAAAAATCGCATATTTAGTTCATTGCTTGCTGTCCCACCTTAGCAATGAAGTGCTCGGGACTTTTCGAACACTCGACTAATCACTGCACAAGTTGAACTTAAGCATTGAGTGAGGAAGATGGGCACCCTCCCAGCTCGAGCAGCCTCTTTGGGTCAGTTTTAACGACCTTTTTGCGCTCTTTTTCATGAGAGGTAGTGAAGTTGAATTGAAGTGAGCCCTGCCCTGAGCACTGTGACACCATTTCTGTCTGAGGTGAAGTTGGAATTCTTTTCAAGGGTGATCATAAATGTGATGACACCTAACTTAAATAACTATATGCAGATGTCTGTTTGTCGACATGTGAAAATTTTAAGACCAAAACTCTGGCTGTCTTAATTCAATGTCGCTCTCTCTCCATGCCATCATCATGGTCACGAGGAAACCAAGACGCTGAGAAATGCGTCTGAGTCCTTTTAGTATAGTTCAAGGAACAAGGTTCAAATTCTACATCTTCAAGTAAATGGGTAGAAGGTCATGCATCTGTTGATTGTGTCCAGATGCCCTGCTCTGATAAAACCGTGACACGATTCACTATTTTTCTTTTCTTTTTAACAATTAGAAGCAAACTGAATAGGTGTTCAGATTTTATGCATGTGTCCTAAGTTGAAATATAAAAAAAAAAAAAAGGGGACAAAAGATAAAGAGAGGTTTATGTGAATTTTCTCTGCTTTGCAAAATGGGTTTTCTATTGTCACTTACCGACGTTAGAAGAAAGTTAAGGATAAAGTCAGTCACGAACATAAAATCGATTGAATTTAAATTTGATTAATAAAAGTTACGATGAATGTATAAAAGTCACCGAGCCATATGCTGCCAAACTTTATGAAACAGTTTGCCACCAAGAAATTCTAATTAGTTATTTTAGTAACAATAACTTAAAAAAATTGATATTTATGTGGGTAGATCATTATTTTACTAATCATAGAATCCAGAGAACTTACGACCACCGAAGGGAAATTGCGCCCTCTAAAAAAAAGCTTCGAAATGATATTTTACGAACTACTACGAGAGTGAGGACATATACCTACGACAAAGAAAAGTCACGGCCCATTAGGTAATTCCTTAATTAAAAAAAGGAAATTAGATGAACTGCTACTACAACTACAAGCCAGAAAAGTTGTCAAGGTTGCAATCGAGTATGTAGGATCCCATCCCGTCGGGGAAGGAGCCAAGCTGCTTAGCTAACAATGTCAAATCAAGCACGCTGCCCAACTCGTTTTGGGACTCAGTCCCTCTGTCGGTGTCAGTATTTCGGTAGCCCCTCCAGAAAAAAGCACGACAAGCAAAGCAAATTCTGCTAAACGAAACTATTCATTCTGCATTCGAGGGGAAAAAACAGTTGCTGCTGCAACAATTCAAGAATTGCTGAACCCGTAAAAGAGAGTCATCGGCGAAACGTCTCTTACCTCCGACACGAGCTTGAATGCGCACTCGGCTTTCGGATGGCAATTCTTATCTGGATGAAGCTGCAACGCTGCAGAAAATAACGGGAGAAAAATGATCACAATGCGTGCACAAGCCGTCCGCATTTCGAATCCATCTCAACCGGAACTCACCTAGCTTGTGGTACTGTTTCCGAATGGTATCCAGCTCTGCATTTTCTTCCACCTAACGCGCCCCCCCGTGAAAAAGACAAACCGAAGAGTGAGATAGGACTTATCTGGACCCGGAAAGATAAATGCTTTTTGCGGAGGAAAAAACGTACTCCGAGGAGGCGATACCAGTCGATGCAGGGCGGTCCACGGCCCGCCATGTGGGAGCACGGGATTGCGCGGTCGGAGACGGAGCAAATGTCGGCCACCAGCCGGGACTTGGCGGCGTCGGCCATGTTCTTGTGCCCCTCCAACTTGTCCATCGGGAATTGAAAGGCGGAGGAGAAGAATGAAGGAATGAATGGTAATGGTTAAACGGGTGAAAAGAGATTGACTGAAAGCGAGGGCGTGATGAGCTGATGCATTTTCGATGGTGGGTTTGGTAGTGTTGATGTGTTCTTGGGAGGAAGGTTTGAAGAAGAAGAAGATGAGGGAATACAAGGTGCCGTGGAGCGGTTAAAAGATAGGAAGAAAGAGAAGGAAGGAGAAAAGGGAATTGGGATTTTTGAAAGTGAGGAATTTTCACATGTTTAAGAGGGAGAGATTAGCGTTAATCGTGCCACGTGGCTTGCTCAGAGGTGGCGATTGGGAAGATTTTGGCCCCTTCCGTTTCGCTTCCATTCAAGGTTTCGAGCTAATTAATGAATCTTGTGGTTTTTTTTTTTTCTTTTGAAAATTCAAAACCGTCCCTCAGTGTTTCTTTGCGTTTTGCTCATAATTAGGTAAGCTTTGCATTCTTTGGAAACTCCGAAAAATTCGAACATGAAAATTTCGTGATTTTCGCCCTTTTTCCGCATTCGCTAGTCGGTAGAGCTTGGTCGAGGTTGAGTTATTAGAGGAATTTGCATTTTAGTGGACCATCTTGGCCTCACGAATCGATAAAATATAATGTGTAAATTCGAGATTTATTTATCCAAAATGAGTATTCAAAACATTTCGGTTAATATATGTTTAGTGCATCAAATTGGTTCACCATCAATGTGGTTTCATGAAGCATTGATGAGGAAGTCCGACATGGGACCAAAGGACACAACCTTTTAACTATTCTTAGCGGTAAGGTACAAATATTGAATATATAGGCAAGTTTTTCACATGAATTTATGGAGCGCCGCACTCAACCTTAACCTTAGAAATACAAACAAATTTCATATGCTCATGCCCGGCTTGTGAATCCTAGACCGAGATGTAATTACGATAATCAAAATGAATCGAAGCCAAATCAAGCTTAGATATGTGAGAGATATGTTGCGAAATTGGACTCAAATTTGTAAAATGATTCACGACCTTAAATTGGATCGAAATTCGAAAAATAAATTAGATTGAGCTTGGCTCGTGTATCGAGTCTTGAATATTCGAATGGAATAGAGTTTCAATAATGAAGGGTGACTTTTTGGGTCCTTATATGAGTATAAATACAAGTTGGGAGACCCACAATGGAAAGATGAAATTTTCAAATGAACTTGTTAGACATGTGACAAGGTAGGCCAAAATTAAGGAAAAAATAAACGAATCTAAAAGATATAAAGCAAAACAGAACATGTAGGTTCATAGGACCTGCAAAGGCTGGGTCCAATTAGACCCTCCTTTTATTTTTCCTTTTTGACCTTGTAAACTTGTCCTTTTTTTAATTTCCTTCAAATATATATTTTAATAGTTTATCTCTTATTTGTTTTTGTTTATATTTTGGAAGGGATAAGATGAGACCCCGGAAACGAAAAATCATCGAGGATGGAGAAAAGGACCAATTTGTAGTATCTGAAGCTCGAGACATCATTGGACCCAAGGAATCTTGTTTTCTTTTGCTTTGAATTTTACACTTCCCTTCCCTTTCACTTGAAACATCTTTTCTAAAATCTATTTCCCCATCAAATTTAGAGATTCAGAAAAACGTGAATACTCAAGAGATTTTTTTCGCATTACCGAAGTGACTTTTACCTTTTACTTTTTTATTTAATCTAATTCTTACAGCTCACACACTTTGAGCCCCATCCTCTCCCCCCTTTTTTTTTAATTCGAAACACTCAAAGATTTCGCTTTATACAGATATTAATACATCGATTCATCCAGGGTTTCAAAATTATTGCTAAAAAGAAACGGAAAACACTTTTAGTTGTGCTAGATATTAAGCAAGAAGCCCTTGCTTTTGTTTGGCACCCCAATGTACTGCTGCCATCTTGTGCACATGCTTTTTGAAATTTAGGTAGCTAGAGATTTCAAACTGATGATAGTAAACCAGAGCTCAGACAGACCCCCAAGATTATCATATTCAAAGGTTTTGCCTGTGATTTCTCAATCCTTGTCTAGTGTATAGGTCTTTTATCAGCTCAATAATTATAGGGCCATGAGAAGATTTTGGCCTTATATAGAGAGGGACAGATTCCAATGAGCATAGAGGTCCTCAATTCGTTGACCTTAATGGTTGAAGTCATGTTGGAGCTGTTGGAGCTCCCAACACAATGCTCAATTGGGAGGCTCGCATTTTCAAGCCTTGGGCCAAAGCCAATCTTGAATTTCTGGTGACTCACAAGTCCTTTAAACTGATATGGGGTTGCACTGTCAAAATTCCTGGGCTCCATGCACATCTTCCTTTCTGGAATGCATCAGCCTGATTACCAGTGCGAATTCACGATTCGTCAGTCCAAAGATGTAGGAGTACTCACTTCGTCCCTAAAATGACTCAAAGTCTTATTGATGTGACAAAAGTTTGAAACCTGGAGAAAAAGGTAATCGAGAGTCGAGCCATGTCAATTTCAAATTACTCGACTTTGCATTCATGTGTACCTATTGTAGGAATATAGCTGTCTCAGGAATTCGCATCGTTGTGGGTAGAAGAATTCTCTACTGAAGTAATAGAATGGAGATTATTTTTGGCCATGAAAGGATGGAGAGTTTGGTTGATCCTTCTTCTTTACTTTGTGTCTGCCAAGAAGAGTGTTTGCGAGGGTATCAACTCAGAATCAGGCACACAGAAGCAGAGGAATTGGCACTCTTCACCTTGAAAGTCACTGTTTATCAGTAGCCCAGCGTCTCTCTTTTCCTGTTTCTCTGTATCTACGAGCTGGCGCATGTGTGTTTTATATGAGAAGCGGAGCTGCCAAAACGCATCTTGTGAAAAGCTTTACAACCAGATTTCAGCTGATTGCCTAGTTAAGTCGATCAAAAAACAAGAGAAGAAATGATTCAATATCATACAGAATCGCTTTCTTTAGGCTTCTTGAAATTGTGGGAGGATGAACACCACAAGGTCCGAATCAAGAATAACTTTTGCAGAAGCATCACCGGTGACTTTAGCCACCATAACGGGTTCTCAGGGATTCTGGAGGCTCCTCTTCCATGATGCCCAACCCTGTCGTTCCCAAATACTTTCTGATCGTTGTCTGACGGTCAGCCAGGTATGTGTGATCCAGAAAATTGTCATAGGCGACATCACCCAGATTCTTTGCAGCCAAGACACTACATGTTCAATAGCAGCATCAGTAAAAAAATCACCAGCTAAATTTTGGTTGGCATTATTTTGAAAGCATTGGCAAAAGTTGTTGTGCATCATATTGACATAATTAGAGGCTGGATCAACTACTAATCCATCGATTCTTTCTTAAGTAGAGAATTTCCAAGATAAGGAAGATTTTCGATACCAAGACACAGAAACTAAGACAATGATGCAAACATGAATAGGATATCTAAACACCAGGTTGCAGTTGCTCCCTGTCTGCATCTACTGGCAATCAGGCACTGCAAGTAATCTCTCAGTAGTCTCAAAGCACTTACCAGTGCCTAAGATAGACGCGGCAAGGTAAAATGTCATCCCGCCATATCTTGTCAATATTGTAACGTCCATAATGTTGAAAATAGATCTCCTTGCTTCCTGCACAAAAATACACACCAGCAATAAATAAGACAAGGGTTTGGATTCTCTCGACTTTGGGAGAGGGATGGGAACTTGACTCAATTCACCCCTCAAGATCACGACACAACACTTGGAAAGAAATTGGTGATTGATTGATAAACAAGCAACTATAACCAAGTTTAACCCTTGAAATCCTCTGAGTGATGTGTCATGATCAGAGAGGGTTACTTGAATCATTTAGCCCTCTAACTGCACAGAACTTGCATCCATAAGAAAATTACAGCCAGAGCAGTAAAGCAGAGGTATTTTAGTGATGTGAATGAGGATCGATCTGTCTACCATCACACAAGGAAATATTTAAGCAAACATAAGGTTTACTACAAGCTTGTAGATTGTTGATACATTGTCTCCAAACCTCATAAGCTTTTAAGCAACTGTTTCGGTTAATAGATTTCAAGCAACCGATTTCAACTGATGCAAACGTATGAAAATTAGCCTCTGCTATATGAAATGCATTATAATGTATCAAATGGAGGAGGTCATAGAGCGTCCAATTCTCGTTCTCAACATTTAGAAATTTCAAGGAGATATCACAAATCAGTTGGAAATGAATCTTCCTGTCAGATTATTTGTTCATATTAACTACACATCCTGCAAACACTTTGTATTGATCGAGAAAATAGTGCAAGAAAAATAAGACCCGGTAGAATAAATACCTCTGCATCTGATTCGGAAAAATTCCTCATCACTATAACGAGCACAAAGCACCTGGAAATTTTTCACCATATGAATCAGGTCCATAATTCTATTAGTGAAACAACAGACTACCCAATGGCATAAAAGTACGGTGAATTCAAGATACCAAGTAGCAGTCATTCCAACAGTCCCGAAAAGACGAAATTCACATACCGCTAGATTCTCAAAGGGCTTGCCATCAAGTGTCTGAGGTCTGACCTACAGGAAGAAAACTTCTTCTTCAATAACAGGAGAAGCAGAATATCTAAACGGGAGCAGGGAAAGTCAAGCAAATGAGTCCATTGGAAGCGACTCGGTAGCAACTCACGGCGAGAAATCGGAACTCGAGCTCTCTCCTGATGAAAGCTGGTATCTTTACTTCATCAAGCAAACAGACTAAATCAGTTAATATCAATGTAAAATACTAGCTGAATTGCAACAATCTCAGAACCCGATACTAATTCGATGATGCTCTCTCTCTCTCTCTCTCTCTCTCTGTGTCTGGCATACCTCGGATTTTTCGATCTCGAAGACGGTAACCACGAGAGTCTCGCCATCACACGGCTCCACGCTGAGGCTGGAGATCTCCTGCAGCAATCCCAATAGCCGATCAAAAACACCCTTCAACCAATGCAGATTATGTCATTGCACTCGCTCAAAATTCACGCAATCTACAGATCGAGACCTTGGTTTCGGGCTTGGCGATGCCGCGCTCGAAGAAGATCGGAGCGGCGTGGGCGAAAACGCGCCGGAATCCGTCCAATCTCGCCACGCGAAAGTCCACCAGGTCGGGAAACGTACTCCTCGCGCTCCGCTCTGACCACAAAATCCGCGATCGCGCGTTAGCGAATCACGGAACAACCCGCGCAAGATTCTACCTTTCGATCCGCACGTCCATAGAACGACTCGGGCGGACGCTGTCACGTACCGGAGAGAAGAGAACCGAAGCCGCAGATGGAGATGCGGCCGCCGCCGGGAGCGAGGAGCTTCTCGAAATCGGGCTCGTCGTTGAGCTCGGTCAGCTCGAGCGGGAGCCGGTCCGCGCCGGGAGAGGACATGGTGATCGGAGACGCCCGGCGGAGGATGCCGCGGCTGTCGGCGCGCCTTGAGCGGCGGAGGAGGAGCGAGCGCGGCCGAGGAGATGGCGGTGGAGGCGGACGGAGGAGATTGGGGCGGAGGAGAACGCCGGACGACGGGAGAGCGGGCGGTGAATTGGATGGAACGCCGCGAGAGAACAATCGGCGGCGCTCATCCGGCGGCGGCGGCGGCGGCGGCGCTCCTCCAAGTGAGTGGCGGAACGAGAGAATCGGATTGGCGCGATGACATTGCAAATGCATAGAGACTTTTGGCTATTTTACCAAAATACCAAAAAGGTAAAACCGTCCTTTTTTTTTCCCAAAAACTCTATTTGGGCGTTAATAATGTTTTTAAATTTATGAAAAATGAATTATTTAAAAAATATTTTACTAAAAGCAATACTTATACAAATAAATGGAATGAAACTATTTTTATCATTTTTTAATATGATTGACATAAATTATTATCAACAATGAAAGCATTTTTCATTAGTTAATTATTTAGTAATCATGTTCTGACTTGAGTGATTGGTAGTCATGTTTTAACTTATTGATTGAGTTGTCAACTAAGCTCACAACTCAAGTTCTCATGGTTGCAAGCATGAGTGATGGGGGAGGGAGAAGCTCGTGGACAATGGGACCTCTCAATCTCAAGGATTTCGATTCTTTTTTTGGAGTAGATTCTGCTTACATATCGGAGATATGATAACTCTAACATTATTCTAATTTGCATTCGAATGGTGCCATGGTGACAAGACCACTCAAAATAAGTGGTAGTTGT
Organism: Eucalyptus grandis; assembly: GCF_016545825.1. NCBI lineage: Eukaryota > Viridiplantae > Streptophyta > Magnoliopsida > Myrtales > Myrtaceae > Eucalyptus > Eucalyptus grandis. Next base: position 8,351,813 of record NC_052612.1, read on the forward strand.
TCCTCAGATCAAACTTTCCAAAACACGTGCATGAAACTCTTATGGTATAACATCTAGGGGTAGGACGAAGAGCAGTCCTTAAACTGCTCCGTCTGGTTGGAAACAGCTCACGGACGTAAAATGTGGGCAATGTTAACCGCGGACTCGACCACCTCAGCGTGCAAGGATCCCCTGGGCTCGTATAAGCGATGCCTTTTCTGGGGCCAGCGTACTTGGGAGTTTAGTGACGAGGAAAATGACGAACACTGATCCAAGTAGTTCCTTTTTCTCCTTTTTATTCATCGTAAAAATAAAATGTCACTAAATTTTGGCTCTATGTATAATGTAGTTCTTGAACTTTTAATTTGTTTAATATGATCCTTGAACTTTAGTTAAATATGTAATATGGTACATTTTCAATGTAATTCTTAAATTATATGAAAATATTGTTCTTTTTCTATTACTCGGAAAAACCACCGCATGCCCGGCAACGTAAATTCGAAGTGACGCTAGCACGGAGACCCATGGCGACATAAACCTGAGGCGACATTAGCACGAAGACTCACCTCTCACAGCACCGCACTTAAGTGGTGCAAATGCGATCGCGGTGACTCGAACCTCTCCTCTACCAAAAGAAGGGGGAACACCGAACCAACGTGGCCATAGCGGGGTAGGTATGAAAATATTTTATTAAATCCTTCAAAAATACAAAAATTAACACACACTCACCCACACATAAATACACATAGAAATATAAATTTGATGGAAAAATTATCAAAAAAGTCTTAAAATTAATGTATTTGTATCAATTCAACTATAAATCTTTCATCCATACTAATTTATGGTGTGTTTGGTAACGATTGTTCTGAGCGATTTTGACTAGAAATGATTATTTTTATTTTGTTCCGGAAACTAACCCCGAGTAAAAAAAAAAGCGCGTTTGGTAACGAGTCAAAATTTTTTGATTCGGAATAGAATTGTGTTTGATATCGTGTTAATTGATTCGTTCCAAATTAATTTTTTATTTATTTTTAAATAAAATTTAAATAATTTTTACTTTTTTTCCCTTTTTCCTATTCTTATTCTTCTTCTTCATTTGGCCTAGGCGACGCTCACTGCAGCGTCACCAACCCTCGAGGTTGGCCTTCGTCGTTCGAGCCTCCCCAGTAGCCGGGTGAGCCTCGCCTAGGTGGCTAGGCGAGCCTCACCGGCACTGGCGAGGCTCACCCGGCCCCATCAATGGTCGCCGGCCTCGCCGTGGCTAGGCGAGACCGGCCTGGCCACCGACGAGGCTGGGCCTCGCCGGACCTTGCCCTGGCCTGGCGAGCCTTTGGCAACCGGCGGTGGATTGGCAACCGGCGGTGGATTGGCGACCGGCAGCGGACGGCGGTGACAAGCGACGGCGGATGGTGGCGGGCGGTGGTGGACGGCAACCGGATGACGAAAAGGAAGAGTGAGGGTTTCACCATTTTGATTCTTTTTCCGATTCTCGGACGGAGTATTAAATTTTTTTATTCTCAAATCTTGTCCAAAATTGTTTCCTGAACAAAAATTTTACCAAATGCGATTCTCGTCCCAAACCGATTCCCTAACAAAAATCAAAATCTAACACTATTTAAGACGTTACCAAACAGGCCCTTAGTCTTACGTCTTTTGTCAATTTCATCATTTCGTCCAATTTTATCTTGATATTGCCAATACGGACGTCGGTCATCTTAGTGCCACAGCCGACACCAAGGTGATTACAGTTTTCTTTTAAAATATATTCCCTCATTTCAATAATTTGGCGACATCGTTTGGGCTGGGGCCACTCCATAGTAACTCGAAACATGCAACATTTTCTTAGGCTTCGGAATTCTGTCTCGCTTCCTTCAATCTCGAGCCATATATTTTTCGATTCATGTCCTGTGTTGTGTGGTCGAGCGGGACTGAAGGATGGGCAAGCCTTTTGCCTGGGCACGAGGTATGCCCCCCCAACCAACCCCAATCCGTGCCCATTTAATAACTGACCGTGGCCCAACGATCCTCGCCCCGTTTGATACTTGTCCGGCGTGAAACTCGGCGACGACCCGGTTTCTTAAAAACTGCCATAAGATGTTACGAAGGATGTCCGGGTCGTTTCGATCGTCCTAATGTTTCGTTGTGCGAGATGTTTGCCGGACATATTCTAAAAGACGCGAGACCCTTTCGACAATCCATGGTTAATGTAAGATGGCTATAGCCAATATTTTTCTAGAATTTTTTTTCCTAAAAATTAAAAAAATACATTGCACTTTTGTCAAATGAGCTGTGAATCTTTTAATAATATCAATTAAGTTATAAACCTATTTACGTTTTTTCAATTGGATCAATTTGACTAATTTTAAATGAAAATTACTGACATCAACTTCGACGTTGACATGAAATATCTATAATAATATTTTCATTTTTTTTTCAAAATTTTAGTTAATTTTTTTTCTTATTCTTCTTTTCTTTACCTTTCTTTAACTGTGACCCGACGATAGTCATTGGGCCCTTGCCAGCCTTGGAAGAGGGTCACAACCCTAACCCACTACCATGATGGTATGAGCAAGGCTAGCCTCGCCGACTGTGGGTATATTCTCTCAAGGTAGACTTCTCATTTGACCTCTTTGTTCTTTGCGGTATGTGAACTGGTTTTTCTCGATCCATATTAATTTTGAATTTGGGTTAGGGTTTCGTATTCTTCATGTTTTCTTGGTTTCTCAATTCTGATAGTTTAAAGGAAGGCTCAATTTTTTTTTGTTTTTTGGCTTGGAGATGTAGATATTTGTCAAGACCCTCACCGGAAAGACCATTACTCTCGAGGTCAAGAGCTTCAACACCATGGACAATGTCAAGGCCAAGATCCTGGACAAGGAAGGTATCCTGCCATACCAATAGTGTCTAATCTTCAATTGCAAGTAGCCTCATTCGAACCAACATGGCCACATATGAGAGTGCCTTATTTCAAGTTCTAAGTTCATCTATTTAAAACTCAAAACTTATCCATCAAAACAAGTTTTGTAATTTTTGAATTCGAAATCAAACAAGTTTCTACTTGTTCAATTTTTCAATAACAAGTTCTATTATGAAATCATGCTTTCCATGTATATCCCAACCCCTCCCCTTAAATTTATAATTTACCAAAAGTCTCCAACTCACCCCCCTCGAATTAAAATTTTTGGGTCGGCCATTGTCCCCGTTCATATATTATACACATTCCATCACGTATATCTTTTCACCAATTTTGCTTCTTTTTGCGAACGCAATTCAAATTAAAACAAATGGTCCTTTTCTTTTCCTGTTTTTTTCCTAAAAAAGTTTTGGGGAGGAAGATGTTAAGATCTCCTTGCGGTGAGGATCTTGTCCCTCGGGCGGGCAAGCAGGGTGGTGGCCCGAGCCTCGAGACGGCGGGGCAACTCTCGTGCCGGTGCTGTCGCCCTCTCCTGCCGTAGACGCGCCGCTCAAGGACAGCCTCAATCAATCAGCATTCCGCCACGTGCGTCGGCTGTTTCTGTCGGGTAGTTTACCTGCGCTTTCTTTGTCGTTACGTTATGGCCTGCAACTATGCGTGGGCTATACCGGGCCGGGCGGTCCTTTGCGATTTCTCCATACCGATGGTGATCGAACCGTACGAGGATAGATCTCGAGCTCTTGATTGAAATTTTCTTTATACCTTTACTTCCTCTTCTTTTTTTTCTTTTTTTTTTTTTTTTTAAACTTTATACCATTACTTGTTATAATAATTTATTGTAGAAATTATCTATAAAAAAATTTAAACTTGCTACAAGTATACCAATTAAATTTTAAATTTTTAAATTTGACCAATATAATACTAGACTTTTTAAAAAATTTCTAATATAATTCATCTAACCAAAATTACCGACATGACGGTCTAGTTATTGTTAATTGCCGGTTGTCTCATGTGTAGCGGTTGACGAATTAACATGGAACACCTCTACTTAAAATAACGTCATTTTGAGTAATTTCTTTTGATCTTTTTTATACTTTTTTCTCTCTCTCTTTACTTTGGTTTTCTTTCTATTCTATTTTACCGTTGATCTTCAACTTCAAGAATAGATATGGGTTTCAACTCTTTTCTTCTACCATTTGCAACAACAAGGGCATCGGATTTGGCTTCTCTTGTGGCCGGAGAGCGCATGCAAACCCTTGCCTAAATTTGGATGAGGGCTGCAACCTTTGCCAACCATTATCAAGGCTCTAGTGACCCTCATTGGCCCTTCCAATGAAGGGAAGAAGATGAATAGTAGAAATAGGACAAAAAAAATTAAAGAAAATGGAGAAAAGCAAAATTGAAAAAATATTTATGCAAAACCATGTTGTTTCCCTTAAAATTGGCCAACTCATACATCGATTATGCCATATAGTACAATTGATGCTAGCTATACTACTATATCTGCAATTTTCGAAAATTTGCAAGATATGATACAATAATAAATTGTCAAAATATTTAGGATTATATTATCTAAATTGGAAAGTTCATGATATAATTGGAATTCATATAATTTTTTCATATTTTATATAGCATCCATGATAAAAGATCCTATCGATATGGCAAAATGTGACGGGTTATGAGTTCCGTAGAAATCAATTATTTCACTTGTCCAAGTAGAGAGATCTCACAAAGTATCAAGTCCGAAAGTCCTAAATCCAAATTTTTCTAGACTCTGTTTGCCTCTCAAATAAAATATTTCTACTATGCAAAAAGATCGGACTTTTAAGATAGTTGACAACAAATGAAGATACATACTTAATATCTCTCGTTCTATTCCAAATTAGACCAAATGACAAGTTACAAGTTTCATAACGGACGATGATACATACTTTATTTCCCTCATTCCATTCTATTTCCAATTAGGGATGAACAACATTAATAAATAAAAAAAGAAGCAAAGCTAGAACTTACCAAGATTGGTTCACAAAGTCGAGTATATCAAATGATCCGTTGGACTATAAGTGATCCTTTAGACAGTCAAGCAATATTAAAAAACCAATGATGATTTAATATATCAATTTATTTGACCTAATTTTTTATTATTTACTCGGTCTTTTTATAACTCTGGCACGTTCTAAGAATCAATGATGCTTTGACACATTCGCGTACTTGATTAATTGGGGTTTTTTTTTCCTCTCAAAACCGACGCGGCGTAATTCCGGGAGGAACGCACCCGATCCACCTCCTCGACCCGACACGGCGTTCCCCCACCCGCCTACGTGGCGCCAATCTACCGGCTACCGACAGGAGACCGGGGTGGCGCACGCCGCTAACGTGCGCCTGAATCTCTCTTCCTTCTCTCTCTCTCTCTCTCTCTCTCTCTCTCTCATAAATTCGCTTTTTCCTTCTGCTTTCGCTCCTTCCCATGATATGCTCCCTCGCATCAGCAGCCATGATCGCGCCCAGCACCTTCCTCCACACCATCTAGATCGACCCCTTTCTCTCTCTCTCTCCCTCTCTCTCTAGCATCGGCTGCTTCCTTGTCCGGCGGCGGCGCGAGCTTGAATCCATTGTCCGAATCAGCCGGCGGCCGGGACGGGAGGGGACGGGACGGGACGGGCGGCAGTAAGTTTGTGTCGAGGTTTTTGCTGATTCTCCGATTGCCCATCACCAAAGATCGTTTTTTGCAGCTCCTGTTGCTGTCTTTTTCGTTCCATTCGATTCCGCTTCGCTGTTCGGATTCCGGGCAGCTCGCTTTTTCGCCGGTCTCCGACGATCGGCGGCCGAATTTGGACTTTGCCGAGCGATCGGAGTAAAAGGGTTTTCCGTTCGTGTCGTCGGGGGATCTGGGGTTCTGGGGAATTTAGATTAGGATGTGATGGTTTGAGTGGTGGGTTAGATTGGTTGTTGTGCGCCTGTGTCATTGATGAGACGCCGTTCGTCGGCGAGCGTCGGGTCGGAGCAAATGGAGAAGGGGACGGCGAAGAACCAGCACTCCCGCCTCTGTTTCTTGGCCACATTGTCCTTGTTTTTCTGGGTCCTGCTGCTCTACTTCCATTTCGTTGTTCTTGGAGGGAACCCTTTGGAGGAATCCGCCAAATTGCAACCCATTGCGGTTAGGACCGAGTTCACGCCTTCTCATAGGATCGATGACCCTTCGTCGGAACCCCGCACGAGCGCCACGCCGCTGACTGAGAGCCATTTGGAAACTCCCCGAGTGGTGGATCCCCCATAAGGGAAACTCCCCGAGTGGTGGATCCCCCCAAAAGGGAAACTCCCCGAGTGGTCGATCCCCCCAAAAGGGAAGCCCCCAAAGTGGTGGAAACTAAGAGCAAAATGGAGAATTTCCCCTTCATGAGAGCATTGAGAACTACAGAGAACAAGACTGATCCATGCGGTGGGAGGTACATATATGTTCACGATTTGCCGCCTAGGTTTAACGAGGACATGCTCAAGGAGTGTAGGAAGTTAAGCCTCTGGACCAATATGTGTAAGTTCACCAGTAATGCTGGGCTTGGTCCGCCACTTGAGAATGTTGAAGGCGTGTTCTCGAATACGGGATGGTACGCGACGAATCAGTTTGCTGTTGATGTTATTTTCAACAATAGGATGAAGCAGTATGATTGCTTAACACGCGATTCTTCCATTGCCGCTGCTATTTTCGTACCCTTCTATGCTGGATTTGACATTGCGAGGTATCTCTGGGGTTACAACACATCTGTGAGGGATGCTGCATCTCTTGATTTAGTTAATTGGCTGGCGAAGAGGCCCGAGTGGAACATCATGGGAGGGAAGGATCACTTTCTTGTTGCTGGGAGGATCACGTGGGATTTTAGGCGGTTAAGTGATGAAGAAACGGACTGGGGCAATAAGCTTCTCTTTCTTCCTGCAGCAAGAAACATGTCTATGCTTGTTGTGGAGTCAAGTCCATGGAATGCGAATGATTTTGGCATTCCTTATCCGACTTATTTCCACCCAGCAAAAGATGCTGATGTATTCATGTGGCAGGACAGGATGAGGAATTTGGAGCGCAAATGGCTTTTCTCTTTTGCTGGCGCTCCTCGTCCGGACAACCCAAAATCAATTCGAGGACAAATCATTGATCAGTGCAGGAACTCTAAGGTCGGCAAGCTGCTGGAGTGTGATTTTGGGGAGAGCAAGTGTCATTCTCCAAGCAGTATAATGCAGATGTTCCAAAGCTCCCTTTTCTGCTTGCAACCACAGGGTGATTCATATACGAGGAGATCTGCTTTTGACTCGATGCTGGCAGGTTGTATACCTGTCTTCTTCCATCCAGGATCAGCCTACACTCAATACACCTGGCATCTTCCGAAAAATTTCACAAAGTACTCCGTCTTTATTCCTGAAGATGATATAAGAAAGCGTAATGTTAGCATAGAGGAGAGGCTACGACAAATACCCCCTGAGCAGGTGAAGATAATGAGGGAGGAGGTCATAAATCTCATCCCGAGGCTTATATATGCTGATCCACGCTCGAAGCTGGAGACTCTGAAGGATGCTTTCGATGTAGCTGTGCAGGCCGTCATTGACAAGGTTACGAGGCTGAGAAGGAACATTATTGAGGGCCGTACTGAGTATGATAACTTTATTGAAGAGAATAGCTGGAAATATGCCTTGCTGGAGGAGGGAGAGCGTGAAGTGGGAGGCCACGAATGGGATCCTTTCTTCTCAAAGCCAAAGGGCGAGGGAGAGTCTGGAGGTTCCTCTGCAGAAGCTGCGAAGAAGTCTTGGAAGAACGAGCAGAGAGACCAGTCATGATCTGGAGGCTTCATTTTTCCTGAAGAAGCTTTACCAAGTGCTGATGCATGGTGATGCCTCTAGATGGAGTTCATGTCAAGAGAGATTCCGACGAAGGCAAGAGCACATTGGCTCTCCGATGACATATTTTTGAAGCTAATATACCATTCAGTTCAGCCTTTTAGGTCGACTCCTGGGCTAGGAAATCAGACACAGAAACATAGTTGAGTGTCCCTCTTCTTTCTACATTCTGCTTGTATCATGCCTAGTAATTCTTTAATTGCGTTCAATAGGGTATTACATAGCACAAATTCCATGGATGGATCTGTTTAATGTCCATGTTCGCAAAGTTACTGGAACTTTTCATGAGAAATGGAATTTTCTCTTTCTGGTTGCTTGGATCTCAGCATAGTGGGCTCAAGTTGATCCATTTCACAAGTTCTCAATAGAAGCAGCTATATAAGCAAATGTACTGTCCTTTTCTTTAAAGTTGAAGTTTCACTGATTCTGGCATATTTTCTTGTGCCTGCAGTTGGTTGTATGTTTATATCTCATCAAGTTTGCCTGAAGTTTGAGGGGGTTCTCAAAATTTAATCTTGTTGTTGGGTAGGTTCTCTACCTGTTTTTGTTGTCCAACGTTCAAGTGTGTTTTGGTCAGGCTAACGAAATCTGCCACGTGCCTTTATCCCAGCTCTAGGGAAAGTTTTCATTGCATGAACTTCTTGCCACTACATGTTTGCTCTCAAGACTGATGGAACCTGCCAGTCTGTGGTTCTAAAGACTATCTGAACATGGAAATGCAAACTTGTTTTATCTTGTTTAGAAGGTTCAATGATTTAATTTCTCTGTGATTCCTATTTCTATTTGTGTACTTGAGTAGTACTTGGGAGCTTGAGGAGGCCGCTTCTTCTGATGTCTGAAATACCTAGAGATTCTGAGATTCTGGTGGTTTATTCTTGATTCGTGTGTTAGTCTCTGGAAAATGGTATCTTTTCCTAGCCATGACATGAGGATCTTCTACCATCTGTCACCAAGCCATTCATCATCGGATTTTTAAATATGATTTGCCAGATCGGCTTCACATGGTCAGGAATTTTATACTAAACGTGCACAAAGGGAGTCCCTTTCATAATTACCCTTTTCACTTTCCTCTTTCTAGCCCACAATATTGTATCTGGCAAAAATTATGTATGGTGGTCCATTCATCGTGGCGTTTCCCTGGCTATATAGTAGTGACGAACTAGGATTGATCTGTAGGGCTCTTTTCAGGCTTTTTAATGTCCCCATCTCCATCTTGTTCTTAACACGTTTGCTCTCAATATTGCCGTCTCGAGTGCAAATTCCCTTCACTGATTGCTCGACAAGAATCCGGACACTTACCCACGAAAATTCTTATGTTATCGGACCAATTTGAGGAGTCTTATTCGCAACTTGTATGTCCAAAGCATGGTGGATTTGGTTCGACATTCCAAATCGCAGAGACGCGAGCAGGGGCTAATGAGTATAGATAAAGTCGAAACTAAGACAAGTTACCCGCGAGTAGTTTGGGTTCGATCCGATAATTCTTGCCAGATTGAGTTTTGGATTCATCTCCACTCGACTTGATTTGTATTTTTTGTATCCCTAGTAGCTTTGTAACTGACGTATTCCTGCTGGGGATTTTGCATAATTTGACGAATGGAAAGCGCGCCTCTTTCTTTCCCAGTGGGGAAACTCAATGACTGTCTTAATTGCCGTGAAAGCCGGATCTCAACTGAAGTTAACGCGCGATCGCTAGAAAATTCTCTTTTGACTTTTGCTGTTTCCCAAACTGACTCGAGCTGGAATCCAATGGTCCCCAGCACGTTTCTTGGCCAAAACCCAACGACACATTTCCCTCCCAAGACAGCAAGTCAACACGATTCCTTCAGACACGTCTTTGGAACCTTCTTCAGTTTAAAGAAATTGCAGAGGTTTAATATGATAATCCGAGATTTAGTCGGTTCAGATCTAGTTCCTAACTCGTTTTAAGATCTCGTTCTCTCTGCAATAAAATAGAATGGCGGTGGCCCTCATAGTACATCTCGAACGGAGTACACTGAACCTTGCTGGAGTTTAGAATCTGTCCATGGCGTGCTGTGCCGGCTTGTGATTGAGATGGCACTGCTACTTGTCGAAAGATCGCGACATAAAGAGAGACAAAATAATGAGATTTCGATAAATATTTCGTTGACCAACATGTTTCGTTTGGAAAGGTGTATTTTAGGTTGCCATGTAAACACGTATATGCAGTTTCAGCATTTGTGAGGGCAGGTATCTATTAGTATAATTTTCAAGCAACTTGTTCCCAATGAAGCCATGCGCAAGATTGAACATCCTGTGCCTTAGTCAATGGTCCTGTAGCCCTAATTTTTTCCGTACCCACTACCCACCAAGAATTATTTGGTAGGAAAAGTTCTGCACCGCTGCACAATAGGTGCTGTAAGTCTTTCTCTACGTCACATACTAAACTTGATGAATTGGGCCTAGATCTGAATTTCTTGTCTCGTCCAGAAACCACGGGTCGGAGCGATAAGAAAACCCAGCCCAGGAATAGCCCAACATCGTGTATGCATTCGGTAGCCAGTGCAGGAAAACCGTACCAAACAGCGTAACATTTTCAAAAGCAACAGTAATTTTGATATTATTATCCCGTGAAAGCAAATTGTGATTTGCCCGTACGTCATGGCGTGCACAATCATGATTTATATCCCTCGCTTCGAGTACTTACACTTGAATACATGAATGCTTCGCATCTTCCATTTTCCACTGGAATTGAAAGATGTCTAAGAACGATCTTGCACCGATGGATCATACCATAGACCCCGAATTAGCCGGATTGCATCGACAAAAATGCTAGTTCGGTTGTGAACCGCATCCCCATTCCAAGAGCATTGTTGTAGTCGCATATGGGGTCTTTATAACTATTGAGAGCGAGATTCTAACGCATTTTCAGAGATTGAGATATGGTCATAATGCTGCTTATTCCAAGGACAGTGTGGCTCTCTCTCTAGCTAATTTGATTGGCTAGTTGCGTGGTGGGCACGCGTGCAAAATGTTCAGATGCAGAGAGCACAAGCTGTACGTGGAATGGGAGCCATGGATGGCTAGTCCAAGACCGATCATAAATGCAGGCACACGCACATTGATTTTTTTTTTTTTTATTAATTTTATTTTACTTTTACTTTAACCCTCACTCTTAAACATTTACTTTATCTCCTTATAAAACATGAAAATCAAAATTTACACCAAAATTAAATCGTCTCCATCTTAACCTCTTTAAGATTATGAGAATTCAAACTCCACCTCTCCATTCTCATGTGAGAAGGGTGACCGTTGGGACAAACTCTGAAGTAGTTACACACATTGAATCGACAACGGCCATTTCACCTTTCATCATAGTACAGCTTCAAGCTTCTACTTACCATGCTTCTACTTACCGAACATCAAACATTCATCGGACATTTTCATTCGAACTCCAACGGCTTTCAACGTATTAAAACCGACCACAACTTCTCGTGAAGCCCAAGAGCTCAGAGCACGCGCGCGAACACTCAGCTCCTCAAGAGCTCTCTCTCTCTCTCTCTCTCTCTCTCTCTCGACCAAATGATCCTCGTGATGAAGAGCCCTTGAATTTCACGAGTTTCCTCTCCTCTCAGAGCTCAGTTTTGAACTCTCTCTCTCCCCCCCCCTTCGCGAATTCTTCATATAAGTCCACCCTCGAATGTGTCCCCGAATCATGCAGCAAAGTGTCTCGACCCGATACCATGGAAGCCAGTATCAACTCCCTCATCATCGCCTTCTCGCTTTCACTCTACATGGCCGCACTCCATGCCGACACCGACCCTCTCCACACATACATAGTTCAGCTCCATCCAAACGGCCCAACCCGGTTCGCATTCGCTTCCGAGCTCCAATGGCACCTTTCCTTCATCCACCGCACCGTCTCTCGCTCGACGGAAGAAGACCTTTCTTCTCGCCTCCTCTATTCCTACCGCTCCGCCATGGACGGTTTCGCCGCTCGCCTAACTGAATCGGAGCGCGAGAGCTTGGGGCGAATGAGTGATGTCGTTGCCATCAGGCCTGACAGGGTCCTCCAAGTGCAAACTACTTATTCCTACAAGTTCCTAGGATTGAATCCCTCGGGAGGGGCTTGGAGTGAGTCGAGGTTCGGGCGAGGGACGATCATTGGCCTCCTAGACACCGGAGTTTGGCCCGAGAGCCCAAGCTTCAATGATTGGGAATGCCGCCTGTCCCCAAGAAATGGAAGGGGACGTGCCAAGAAGGTCAGGGCTTCAACTCTTCAAATTGCAACCGGAAACTAATTGGCGCCCGGTTCTTTACCAAGGGGCATCGCATGGCTTCTCCATCGCCTTCGGCGGATGATGTGGTCGAGTATATCTCGCCGAGAGACTCCCATGGCCACGGGACGCACACCTCATCGACGGCTGGGGGAGCCTCCGTGGCAATGGCGAGCGTGCTTGGTAATGGTGCCGGCGTGGCCCGCGGGATGGCCCCGGGCTCTCACATTGCAGTGTACAAAGTCTGCTGGTTCAGCGGCTGTTACAGCTCTGATATATTAGCTGCGATGGATGTGGCAATCAGGGACGGAGTCGATGTCCTCTCCCTCTCGCTTGGTGGCTTCCCCATCCCCATTTACGCGGATAGCATTGCTATCGGGAGCTTCCGCGCAGTTGAGCAAGGCGTATCAGTCGTATGCGCAGCCGGAAACAATGGGCCGATGCCGAACTCGGTTGCCAATGAAGCTCCATGGATCCTAACCGTAGGTGCGAGCACGCTCGACCGGAGATTCCCAGCTATTGTTCGGTTGGGCAATGGGAAGTTCCTATATGGAGAATCCATGTACCCGGCGAGGGACCATTCTGCGATGTCTGGCGAAGAACTTGAGTTGATTTACGTCTCTGGCGGCAACACGGGGGGCGAATTTTGCTTCCGAGGGTCACTCCCTAGAGAAAAGGTTCGAGGCAAGATCGTCATCTGCGATCGCGGAGTCAATGGGAGGTCGGAGAAGGGCCAAGTTGTGAAGGAAGCAGGTGGGGCTGCGATGATCCTAGCGAATACTGAGGTAAACCTCGAAGACGACTCAGTGGACGTCCATGTGTTGCCAGCGACGGCAATCGGATATTCGGAGTCGATCCTCTTGAAGGCCTACATTAACTCCACCGCAAGGCCGAAGGCCAGGATCGAGTTCGGCGGGACCGTCATTGGGAAAAGCCGAGCGCCTGCCGTGGCTCAATTCTCTGGCCGAGGGCCGAGCCTGACTAATCCTACAATCCTGAAGCCTGATGTGATTGCTCCAGGAGTCAACATTATTGCTGCTTGGCCTCAAAACTTAGGCCCCAGTGGGCTTCCTGAAGATTCCAGGAGAGTGAACTTCACAGTAATGTCAGGGACTTCCATGGCCTGCCCTCACGTCGGCGGGATTACCGCTCTGATCCGGTCCGTCCACCCAGATTGGACCCCGGCAGCCATCAAATCAGCAATCATGACAACCTCGGACATGACCGACCACTGGGGGAAGCCGATCATGGATGGAAACAAACCAGCGGGGATTTTCGCCACTGGGTCAGGGAACGTGAACCCGGCAAGAGCCATCGACCCTGGGTTGATCTACGACATCAACCCTGATGACTACATCACCCATCTGTGCACATTAGGCTACACGAATTCCGACATCTTCACTATCACTCACCGAAATGTCAGCTGTCGCGAGCTTTTGAGAGCAAACAGGGGCTTCACCCTGAATTACCCTTCGATTTCCGTGTTTTTTAAGGATGGGACGAGGAGGAAGATGGTCAGGCGGCGGGTCACCAACGTGGGCGCGCCGAATTCTGTGTACTCGGTGCAAGTGGCGGCGCCCGATGGGCTGAGCTTGAGAGTTAGGCCAAGGAGGCTTGTGTTCAGTCAAAGGAATCAGGCTTTGAGCTACAGAGTGTGGTTTATAGCAAGGAAGAGAGCAGGGACTTCAAAACTGAGCTATTCTCAGGGACATTTGACTTGGGTTCATTCTGGCCTTGCTCACAGAGTGAGAAGCCCCATCTCTGTGACTTGGAACCGCTAGGAACCCAGATATTTTTAATTTTTTTCGCAAATTAGGACTATTTACAAAGCATGATTTCTTATTGAATATCATAGCGACGGTAATTGATTCGGAGGACGTATTTGAATTGGGTCATGGTTTCTTTAACATGACTAGTCTTTGCGAAATAAAATTAAAATCGGTTTCTCAGGACTGTGAATCTATTTTCTCTCATCCTGTCATTCAGATGGAGAGTGCAGTGCTTTCTTTGCTAGAGAATGTCATGAATTCTTGGACTGCCAGTTCTCAGGACTCACATAAAAACCAGAGGAAGGCAAAAGCTGTTGCAGTCGAAGCATTCCAAATCCAACCTAAAGTACCGCAAGCCGCGTTCTGATCGATCGGAATCAGTGTCGGCTTGACTCGGGAACTCCTACTAGTGCATAGCCCAACAACAAGCTCGGAACTTGCCGAGGAAACAGTGGACATCTTTCACCTTTTACACGCCATTTGCCTTGCCAGTAACTAGAGGATGGTAAATTGTGTTGACCAAAGTACCAAAAAGATAATGACCCCGCAAGGACACATCTTTGATCCGTTGTGCAATCGATTACCTAATTTTCTTTTAATAGGGTATCTCAAATTTCTTATTTGCATTCAACATAAGGTTTTCCAATTTGTGACGGGAATAGATGTGTCAAAATGGGTCATTGACCATTTATAGACCCATTTATAGCTAAATGGGTCGTTAATGGGTCAAGCTTACATTCATAATGGGTTTTAAAAGTAAAAAGACTGAAATAAATGGGTCTTAAATGAGTCTGAGAGCATACCCATTTATGACCCACTTATCAACCCACTAGACTTTTGGCCCAAAAAGTCAGGCCGAGCCTTATAATTATAAACCTTTTGTCCGGATCCACCTAAAATTATCTTCAAGCCATTCTAGCGGAAAGGGTTTTGTAAGCTGTTAAGTTTATGATTAGATCTATTACTCAATTAAAAAGTTGAGTGCAAGTAATTATTAACACCGAGCCTCGCCATTGATACTTTTTAGATGTAACCAATCTTGACACAATGGAGGATTAAATGGCCAGAGGTACACTCAAAATCATGCAGTTTTGTAATGTTGGATTAAGTCTCTAAGATTTGAAATTGAGAAAAGTTGTCCAATCATCCTAAATTTATTGTATGGATGTTAGTTTAATCTTAAACTTTTCAATTTTTTGCCCATTTAATTCTAAATCTTTATGTGAGTTTCCATGCGGGCCTTTTGAACAATTTTTACCGAAAATCGTTGATATGGTGATTTAGTTATTGGTGGCCGTCTTACATGGCACACCATGAGGAATAGCAATTTTTCGGTGGAATTTGGTAAGAAGGGCTATATTGAAATTTCAAGCAAAAGTTTAAGATGATAAAAATTTGAAAAAAAAAAAAATAGGGTTGAATAACCATATGTATAATAAATTTAGGACAAAAAAGACACTAGAAGTGATAATTTTCATATGGTGCTTACTTTAGTGTAAAAACTTTTCGTTAGATCACTTAAGTGCTACTTTTAAAAAGCAAAACAATTATTTAAGCACCAACTTTGATTTGGTCTGTTAGAAATCTGACGTGGCAATATTTTATCAATTTCCTCGACTGACATGGCTCACTAGTGTGCCCAATCAGTAATAATAGCCCTAAACACGTCGTCTAAATCTTTGCCCCAAATATAACCCTAATTTTGATTGGTCCAAATTAGTATTTTTGTCCACATTTGACATCAATTTTTTTTTCTTTTTTTTCAATTTGCAGACAATCAAAGAAGAAGAAAAGGTGGAAGATGATGAGGGGATGATGAAGATGAGGAAGGTGACGAAGGTAGTCGCCTCAGTCGAACCAAGATGTAGGCTTAACGACCTCTTGGATTGGGGCTCATTCCCAAATTCACCGTATCGATTCTTGACTCCACCGCCGTGAAGAGCTCCATGTCCAAATTAGGAGGAACACACTGCTAGTCCATCTCCAGATCTGCAAACATGGGAAAGGTAGCTCGACCAGAGTTTCCTTGAAAACTCAAATTCCCCTCCGACAGTGCAACTAATGGCAATGGAATTTGACAGACATAAGGAGAACAATGAAAAACGAAATAAAATAAGGAGTAGAAGACAAAACATGAATGAATCGGAATCATAATTAGAATTTACGGTGCACTGAGAAAAGCTCTCCACTGTCGTTGTTGAATGTTAAAGTAATGGGGATTAAATGATTATACGACGTCGTTTAAAGAGAATCCAACCACCTCAGAGTTCACATTGGACATTTTTTTTTTTTTTATAAAAAAAGCGATGCATAATTCATTCAATATTAAAGTCGATAAGTACTTTTGGTCGGAATTCGTCACTTAAGGCATTTAAGTGATTAATTTTTTTTTTCGATTTGGTATTTAAGTGATCTGATAAAAAGATATAGCACAAATATGTTATGACACTACTTAAATAATTTTTTTAATTTAGGATAAAGCGGACAATTTTTGGGTGTTTCTCCTTGGAAGTCTTTTTTAGTACAGAGAATTTATGACTCTTTCCTACGAGCCAAAAGACAGGTGTCTTAGACCAACCAAAGCCGTGGCTTTCGCCACGTGTGCGGACGCACAGAGAGGAGGAACCGGTAGCAAAAGGCAAAAAAACGTGAATCAAAGGAATAATGGGAGGGAGGTGGCAGGTCAACCTCGGCCCCTCTCTTGTCCTACTCTCCAGGCAGTGTAGAACGAGCGAATCAGAAGATTCAGAACTAGACAACCAAGCAATGCGTCGAAACGTACGTGCCACATGCTTCCTCAAGTTCCCATCTGTCGTCCGGGGCTTTTTCCACGGCTGGAGATCGTCGTGGAGGGAAGGGAAGGGAAGGAAAATGCAATTTTTGTCCCGTGTAACACGTTGGCGAATGTTCAATTTCCGCGAGCGGAGCCGTCGTTTGGAACCACCCACGAAATATCAGAACATGTGGCAATGTACATAAAAGCTTAAGCTGTCAAATGACGATGAATTCTTTAGTTTTTCTTGGCTCCGATGACGTGATGAAGGACGCCCTCATATGAGACTTGCGAAGAATCTTCACGAGCATATGAAGGCTAGTCAAGGACGTAACATATTATTCTGAACATTCCATAATAGATTTTTTATTACCTACAAGGAGATCTAAATCAATGTAAATCACGACATTCAATAAAGCATAAAAGTGAAATTCTCAGTACCCTAAAATTTCCAATCCCATCATCTTTTTTTTGGATTAATACTATGAAAAATCCAAAAGCGATACACATATAATAAAAAATTCAAACTAATTTTTTACCATCAAAAACTCCAAATTCGTATACTTGTAATAAATTTATCATTCTTTAATTTTTACTAAAATTTACCATTAAATTGCTTAATTGGATGACACTTGATACTTTGTCGTGTATTGATTTGGGTTTTACTCTCTGTTTATCACAGATATATTAATCTAATCTAACGGAAATTAATATATAGTAAGTTTGTGACAAATATACTAATTTAATGTTTCTGGTGATCGAAAAATTAGTTTAAGTTAAATCTGTCACATGTGGACCAATTAGAAATTTTTGATACTAAAAGAAATTATATCAATTTGGAAAAAATATTAATACTTTCTTTTTTCAACCTTTGTCTTTTGTTATTCTTGTTTCTTAGCGGGCTTTCCCAACCCCACTCTTGATATTTTCCAATGCAGTCATGCCCAAGGCAAATCCCTTTCCACACACCTCCACCACATAATTTTCTTTTTCTCTCATCATCACATGAAGTGGTCATGAAAAAGGTAATGAACTCTCCCTTTTTATAAAAGGGGTAGCTCTAAACCAGCTTGTCTTCTCCATCAAATTGATTTAACAATCTCCCTTCCTTTGCCTTCCCTCTTTTAGAAAATTGTTGGACACCCTCATTTGCTCCCCTAATTTCTTGGAGAAGGGAAGAATGCTGCTGAGGAGCTCTTCCACTCCTGTTCTTGGGTCTCTCCTCCCATCTTTCTCAGACAGCCCGAGCCACCACGGCCATGAGGCCGCCGCCCCCGCCGCCCTCGCCGCCTTGCACAAGAGCCCCTTCCACCATAACCACCACAGCTTCTCTTTCCACCCAAAAGGGTCCCTCAACTTAACCACCATCTCATGCAACTCCTCCCCCATCTCTACACACGACTTGGGCGACACTCCCAACCACCACAGAGGCGGCACTGGCAGCAGCTTCCGGCGAGCCCAATCCGACGGCAACTTGGAAGGCTTGGCCTACAATATGTCTCCCTTGAACAGCAATGAAGATCAGCTCCACACCATGAGCCATGTTAAGAAGTCCTCAGCTCGGCCTCGAAGCGTGATGTTGGAGACAATACCGTCTTTCTCATATTATAGGTACGGGCACGGCTACGAGGATGAGGACGAAGAGAACAGCAATTTCGACATCGAGGAGGGAGAGGAGTATGAAGAATTTGAAGAGGCATCGGTGGTGGAGAGCAGTGTGAAGTTTAGGGGGAGTAAAAGCATGAGTTTGATTGCGGAGGAGGAAGTGAGCAGTGCTGGTGGTGTGAATATGATGGAGAGGTTCAACTTCGAAGAGAACAAGGAGAGGGTCAGGCAAGAAATGTATCTCGCAATAGGGATCGGCGGTGGAGGCGACAGCGGCTGTGACGGCACCAGCAGAGGCTGCTGGGGGTCTAATACGTCTGATGACGGAGGCGATGGCGGAGATAATCAGGGTGTTGAAGAGTATTACAAGAAAATGGTGGAGGAGAGTCCTAACAACTCTTTGTTTCTCAGAAACTATGCTCAATTTCTCTATCAGGTAATTGCAGTCACTCCCTGTTTTCTCTGTTTCAGATGATTTCAATTTGTGAAATGTTGATATTTACATGGCATAACAGTTCTCATCACTCAGCACTCCTTTTCTTGGAAATTTTTATGAATCAATTGCAGAAACTAATATCATCTGATATCGGATTCGCATGAACCTCTTCGATATTTGTTATTTTGGGTCTTTTTTAAGGTTCAGCTATATGAGTTTCTTGAATATCTGGCAACTGGTGCACTTATCACATCAGTGAAATCCGCCGAAGAAGAGATTTAATCAGAAATAAGACGCAAATTATTGAGTCACAATTCGTACTCTATCGCACCTCGCACAGTGATGGCAAATTCGGACGAGTACTCAGCTCTAAATCGACAATCATTCGGGAATCCATTCGAAGAACATCTCCTGCAACTTCCTGACTTGTCTAACATATTTTGCCTATGTCTTGTATACCAGAAACGGGGAGACCTGGAGAGAGCAGAGGAATTCTATGCTCGTGCCATTTTGGCGGATCCTAGAGACGGCGAGATCCTGTCGCAATACGCAAAGCTGGTATGGGAGCTCCATCGTGACCAACCGAGAGCGTCGACCTACTTCGAGCGAGCCGTTCAAGCTTCCCCTGAAGACAGGTTTGTGTCTGCTCAATTTGCCGACTAATCCATCACGCCGCGCTTTAACTTTGGCTACCTCCGAGTAGATACCGACTCATAAGTCATAATCCTTTCGCGAATGCAGCCATGTTCAAGCAGCATATGCTAGTTTCCTATGGGAAACAGACGAGGACGGCGAGCACGGCGAAGATGAAGATGAAGAGGAGGCGCCGCTCGCTGCTTATTCGATGTCACTGCAGTTCCGGGGGCAGGCGACGGCTTCCGTCGGCGCCTAACTGCAGACGTTTCTCTCACAATAGACAGAGTTGACACGGCAAGAAGTAGGGCATGGCCATTCATGCCTCAGAAACTACTATGTTTTCCTTTTTGGTAGGCTATATACATAAGGATCTCAGCTACAATTTAGAAAAATGTACAATACTGCGTTTTTCACATAACAGTGCATAAGATCACCCTCTGTTGTGACCATAACAATAGGCTCTATCGAAATGTAATTTTGTTAAATTCGTATCGTGTTCGATTTGTGTTATGATATTGCCTCATGAATTGCCACCCCGTTATGGTGCTTAAAATATTTTGATAAATATGCTGTAATGATTAAACAAAACATAAATGAGGAAAGAAAGGTTTCTTTCGAGTTTGAGGAATACATCTAAATTTAAAGTTCGTAGAGTGAGAAAGATTTCGTCATATTGTCATCATACATCATACAATATCAGGAAATTTTATAAGAACCTTTTATTTAGAATTTGAGATTTAAGTGTACATTTAAAATTGTCCAAAAAGTCATAAACTTATTGCATGACAGTCAATTTAATCTTAAATCTTTCGATTATGTCAATTTACTATCAATTTGTCAATTTAATATTAACAATTTAATTTATGTCAATTTAATCTTAAACTAAACTTTTTGAAAATTTGTCAATTTAGTTATAATTTTTTTGATAACTTATCAATTTAGTCATTAGCCAATTTTGATTGAAAATTGTTAATATTAATGTCAACGACTTGCCACATGACAATGGAGAAGAAAAGGGAAAAAAAAAATAAACGAAAAAAAGTTAAAAAGTGCAAATAATATCCATGTTAGTGCTAGTTAACATGCTACGTGGGATAATTGGCGATTTGCCTGCATTTATTTAAGTGATTTTTGTTTAAAATTAGCTGAAAGGCTAACTTGACAAGTTGTCAAAAAGTTTAGAATTAATATTTCAAATAATTAAATGTATAATTAAAATATTAAGATTAAACTGATATGTTGTCAAAAAGTTTAAAATTAGATTAGTATGATTAAAAACTATACAAATGAATTAATCGCTGTACAACAGCTTTAATTATCCCGAGCTTGCTTTCCAGTATCATCTGAGTCTCACGGAATTTGTCTGAAACCACTCAAAAACGCCGTGAAAATGTTTTATTTATCGGCGACGCCATTAATGTCATTTGTCTGAAGCCACTCACCATCTGGGAGCAGGAAAAGGAGATCTTTCGATTCCAGGCCGCGGTTGGTTTGCCACAGAAAAGGAAAAGCTCCAGATGGGAAAGCCAAAAATTCGATCTTTCTGGTTCTTATAGCTAGTGCAAGAGAGAGAGAGAGAGAGAGAGAATTGGCGAAAACCCGATTCTGCAAATTTTCTTGGACAATGGGGGTGGAAGCACCCGGACGTAAGCTTGGAAGAGATGGTGAAACTGGTGAAGGGGTTCGCGGATATCCTCATCCTCCCATCTGGGTACCAGTCTTCTGGCCTTTTGGCCCACTGGGACCAGCAGAACGTCACCAAAGCCTTTCAGTGGGGCCTCTTCTTCGAACAAGTCCGTATCTTTTTCCTTCTTTTCTCGACGCCCTCGTGTTGGTTTCTTAATCTCTGATGACGAATTGTAGTGATCTTGTTTCTGGGTGAAGGAAGCAGTGAGTGAATGGTTTGTGCCGGTTTATGCTTGTGGTTGTTGGTGTTCCTTTAGTTTGTAAATCTGCTGTCACTCCGTCTTTCTTTAAATTTTGGGTTTATTGTAGCATCAACAAAGCGATAGATGACTCTTTTTAACCCTCCAACCTTTCAATTTGTTTGCTTGAGTTCATGATAGCCACCCTAGTATGAAAATAATCAGAATTGTGGATTAGCCTGTCTTGTTACCTCATTGTCTGAAATAGGCCTTAGTTTCTTTTATTTCTAGCGACTGTACCGCGGTCGGTGATGTCGTTGAATCACTTTCAGGTGTTCAAGTCTTTCAGCTGTTCGGAGGACTATGATGAGTCCCTGCAAGAACTTGATAAAGCTCTCTCTGTGATAGTGGCGGACACTTCTTTCCCTCAGGTCATAGGCCATAAATGGTTTTTCCAAGCTGGGAGCTTTCTGATAGTGTTATAATGATTTTTCCTGAAGCTAGTTTCAAATTCTCAGCTTTCTCTCCGAATGTTCAGGGTCTAGCGAAACTATCCTCTGGTACTCTGAGTAGAGCTAGAGACCTCGTGCTCGAGCAGTTGGTCCATAGCTTGCCGTTAAGAGATTCAAATCTCAGATCACTTCTCTGTTCAACCATTCGGATGGATCTCAATGTCCTTTCACGAGAAGATCCTGATCGCCTCAGCAGATACTTGGACAAGTTGAGCCTGCAGAATACCTCTCGACTTACTTCATGACAGCAATAGTTCTGAGAAGTTTTCACCAATTAATCACACTGACATAGCAAGTAATGCGACTGAAAAACGTACCAAGCAGAATGGGACAAGCTCTTGCATCCAAGAGCTTCTGAAAAGGCAGTCTGCTATTTCGTGTGTATTGTCTGCAGAGAAAAGCTTGGCTGTTATCTCTAAAGCTGTGGGTAGCAGTCAGCTGACTTGGTGTGACCAAAGCATTGATATGGAGCATCCGATGCACGATACAGCTTCAAGGTGAGTGGCATGTACGTGGTTTTCTTTTTCTCGATAAAGATGTCAGTTGACGTTTATAATTTTAACATGAAGTTTGTTAAAAGCCTTCAGTTGATTCCTCGTTGTCTTTTATAATGGATAGCTTCATTATATACCCTAGCATCGGTGGTAAGAAAAAATCTGAACATTTGATTAAGTTAGCTAGCTTTATGCTGTTGGTTTTTGTGATCGTGTCCATTTGAGTTGCTGGCTTTGGTATTTTTTTATTAATATAAGTTGACAATTCCTTGAGCTTAGGACAGTCACATCACCGCATCCTCCATCGCAGAACTTTGTTTTTCTGGTGGAGCCACCACATCAGGCCAATGTATGAGCCACGGAGTACCCATTACATTAGGAACAAGGCGTTCCAACTTATTCTTCCCTATCCTGAGAAAAGATCTCCAAAATGTTTGTTAGTCAGACCATGGCCTTGTGGATTTTCATGGGATAGTAAACTTTAGGAATTTGGTGGAGTGCGTCTGTTCTTGCAATTAGATTGCATTACATGGTGGTGCTCAGGTTTTACTATTAAATAATCTTTTACATAGGCACATTGTGTCTAAATGTCTGCCATTCCAACGTAATGAATGCTGAATGCTTTACCTGAAATTGCCCGTTTGCTAGTTTGCAGCACTAACTTAGCTCGGCCACGCATTAAGAAATTTGAATTGTTGTTCAGGAATAAAGATCAATTGGATGAGGTAACAATTTGGTATCACTGGAAAACAAGGAGCCTCACGTATTTCATTGATAAGAGAACGATCAGACTGGTATCTGGTGCCAGCATGATGTTTGCTGCTTCTCCAATACAGTGGTTGCAAGTTTTTGAACGTATGAATATGTCAGAAGGAAGAAATTTTGGCAGTTTGTCTGACAAAATAGTATGTTTTT
Source organism: Eucalyptus grandis (assembly GCF_016545825.1). NCBI lineage: Eukaryota > Viridiplantae > Streptophyta > Magnoliopsida > Myrtales > Myrtaceae > Eucalyptus > Eucalyptus grandis. Next base: position 8,374,830 of record NC_052612.1, read on the forward strand.
CCCTCTCTTCTGGAAGCGGTGTATTATTAGTACCTCAATGTTTATGCTCTCTGCAATTTCCACTATTGTCCAATTAGTCCATTTTATGGATCATTCACTTCAATACAAGAGATAATCACTAATGTGAATTTGAGTAGATGGACACGGGAAGCAATAAAGGTAACAAGATAAAATACGGGCTTGTTCTGAAGTGATAGTATTTAATCATTGCTGTTGTAAGGTCAATTTGTTGACCCATTTAGATAATAATTTCCTTGTTCACTAATAAATAGATAATTAAATATGAAGGAATGATGATTAATCCTTAAGTGGAACATACTCTTGAAGCTCTAAATACTAAAATTGCTTCAATGTGGACTTGGAGCCTTTTTCTCCCTTTTCTACTGGCGTTGATTTTCTCTTTCCTCTTCTTTGTAGGAACTTCTTTTATTAGGATGTGTTACCAGAAGATGGAGTTTAGTAATTAAACATCTTCAGTCAGTTAATTGGGATTCCTTCACTAGCTCACAGAGATTCTCAGAAGTTTGCAACTTGCTTTCAGGAAGACCTCAAAACTTAATTTTGAAAGAGAGCATGGAGCACTCAAAGGTATGATAATCTTGGAAGATCTTCATGTCAACTACTAATAAAATAATTCATGACATTTGTGAATGCTAGGTTAAGTAATGATATTTTGCAATTGTGTGACTGCCGTTCAACTTTATCATCTTTTGTCATGGGAATCAGATGCATTGACTATGAAAGATATTATCAGTTACATCATCACTACAGGAGCACTTCTTCATAGGCTGTTGACAGCTGCTGCTTCTTCGCTTTGTGGTTAACCATTACTTGAAAGTTGCTGAACTCTATTGTCTTATGATATATGACTTGATTGAACTCAATGCAGTTAGTATTAGTCTTTGTCATGATTAACTCGATAATAGGAATGATATTTTTTAATGGGTCAGCATTCTTTTTTTATTTATTTATTTTGATTTTCCACTACCCTTCCTCGATCCTATACTTCATCACCACCCCCCCCAAAAAAAAAAAAAAAAAAAAACCACCCCAATAGTATCTTAAAAATAAAAGCAATGTAGCAATTAACCTCCTCATACAAAACAATTTAAAAAACTGGCCTCTTAGCCCTCAGGTTCTCATTGAATGACATACAGGGATATAAATGATGTGATTTTGGCACCAGCGAGACAGTGTGATTGTCGCATGATGTTCTTACTCAAGTGTAGTTCCAGAAACTAAACTTTTTACCTCCATTGAAGTTGGGGTTGCTTAGTGTTGCTTTAATGTAAGCAGGAAGGCAGCATCCTTGATTATCTTATGAAATTATTGGACGGTCAAGTTCATCTGCTGTGGATGGTACCACCTGCTCTTTTAGCAGTTGCAGTTCCTTCCTGGTAATCTGAACATCTTTTCCTTCATACTGATTATCTCTGATTTATTGTTCTTTGATTTTATCAGAAAAATGTACACACTTTACAATCTGAAAGATGATCTGATGATCTTTGTATATATGGAGCTTCACTAGCTAAAATGTTTTTTGTAAGTCAAGGCTCCCCTTTAGTGCGATTCAAAATGCCTGTTACTCTGGCAGGTCACCTCTATTCAGATTTTATGTGAGCCAGATTGAGATTCAGCTTAAAGAAGATTCTCCGATAGTAAGGTTTGTAATTCAAGCTTCATTTATTTCCCCTGTCATTATTCTTGCTTCCAAGCCAGGAAAAACATAACTTTATGACTTAGTGGAGATGAAACTGTTGATCTTAACACAGTGCATGGCCTTTCCCTTGTAGATGTTGTAGTTGCTTTCAGGAAAGGAAGGAGCACAAGGATTGTGAGTATATGCAGCATCTCTTCTTACTTCCTTGTCCATGCAGTTAATTATTTGCTTGTATACATGATTTTGGAGACTGCAATATTTCTTCCAGCGCGTTATATATTCAAGAGAGCCAGTTGAACCCGTGTGCTCCTCATCATATGGGGTTTCCTTTTGCAAAGCCTAAGTATAGTTTCCTAATGTCATACAATGCATGCAATGTATCTCACATGTATAGTGTCCCTTTAGGTCCTCCGAATTTAACCAGAGATTCTGTTCTCTGCAGAGCAGGCTGTTTGCATGAAGTGTTAATCATTACAAAAAAATAGAGTTATTGTGACTTTGAACCAAATTCATGCTTCATTTCTAGGTGAACTTGCAGAGAGGATATGGTGTCTTCATATCTTTCACATCCGTGGGCCTCAGTTGTGGCTTTGTGGCAATGGTGAATGAGGTTAGTGCTAAGTGAAAGCTTCTTCCCTCCAAGTGTAGCTGCCCCGACCAGTTGAGTGTGTTAGCAGTCTTCATACAAGGAAAGTTTCACCTACAAATAGCTTTTCAAGTGGTCCTTACGAAGATTTTTGGCTGATAAGTCAGTTGGCCACAAGCATTTTGACACTCAGGTAATTTCTGAAATCGCATGTGGAAGGATATAATAAGTAGACTTCTATCTTCGATTCTCGAAATCTTTAGGCCATAAATTTCAAGAATTGCAATATATGGACTTTTAAGATATTTCTCATATTGAAATTTCTATCTTGCTTTTCTGATCTACAGCTTTTGCAATTTCTTGTTTGTGGTACAAATATCCGGTTCTAGATGTGCACTCGTGTCAGCTTGGGTGGATAATGATATTTGAATATTGAGTTCCAAATTCTACTTTCAGCTTCAAACTTTCATTTAAGTCCTCAAGCTACTATCCATCAGGAGGCAACGACCGGTGGGCTTTATGAATTTCCTGGCGCTGACCTGGGTTCGAGTCCCGGAGAGCCAACCTTCTGACCTGATCTCAAGTCTCAGAGAGATTAACCATTTGAAGCCTAATGGTCAATGCAACACCACCTCAAGGCCATCTTTTCCTGCCTCTAAAAAAGGTTGTCCTCAGCCTTCCTAGTGTTAGCTTCTTTGGTTCGGAATGCCAGTGACTGAGGTTGACGTTGTATGAGAGGGAGCTCATCTTCAGTATGTAAACTTATAGTGCTACATTCGTTGGTGACTTGATGAAAGGTTGCAGAATCCTGCTGTATTCAACCAGTTCTGATTCGGGTATGTATAAAATGTAGTCATGCCAGCATGTTGTCATTATGATATATTTCAAAGGGTGGAATTCTTTGCAATGTTCTACCACATGTATGATGCCATGATGTCATGGTGCATAATCTCTTTCTGTAGAGCTAGCTAAACAGCCGGTGCTATGCACGAAGGAATTGGTAGATTCACTAGTTACGATGTTTAATATGCATAGACAAGAAAATTCTGTCAACCGTTGTGGAATTCTTTTTTTTTTTGTTTTTTTTTTTTTTTGTCAATAAAGCATTTACCATTACTAAATTGTTGTTGAACTGCAACTAAGTTTGAGGTTGTTACATAATAAAACCGAAAGTAGATAGGGGGATATAAAACCCAATTCTGAGGAAGGCAGTTGTCTCGATAGGCTTTTGCTATTCAATCGGCAGGCTTGTTAGCTTCTCTAGGCGCATAAGATACTTGGACTCCTTGAAGTTGGGCCAACAGCACTTTGGTATCTTCTAAAATTGCTTGCACTGTCCATTGGCTCGGAATTAAGCCCATTAAACTTTCCACCATAACTTTGCTGTCAGAGTGTACTTCGCACTCGTAGGTTAGTTCAGGCGAAGCAGAAGAGTTTTCCCTCTTTCCTGCCAAAGACTCCTTTCTCTTTCTTGCCTCCACTAACTTCAACGGAGTTGCACGAAGGGCCAAAGCCTCTGTTTTTAGGGCTGAATCAGTAGCGATTTTCTCCGCAAAACCGTCTTTGAGGATCAGATTGATTATTAGCATCAATTTTTTTCGAATTATTTGACAGGTTTTTTTGGAGGGGACAAACTAATGACATGGGTCCTGGCTCATGAGGCAAGCGAGCAAGGACGTGGGATCGGACGTGGGGATCTTGAATCGAGCGCTAGGCACTCGACTCCTGTAGTTGGGATCTTAAGTTAGGCGAAGTTCAATTGTTGCTCATGAAAATATTTTCCATTGATACATTTTCTTGGTGATGCCAAATGAGGCAAAACGGGAAGAAATTTTTCTACTAGTTTTATCCACGAAAAAAAGAAGTATAGATTTTAAGATGGAATGATAAATTATAACTAAACTTATTTATATTATATTTTGTAATGACAACACCAATTATAATTATTTTGACATAATTGAATAATTAGCATAATATTAGTTGCTTACTAGGTGTGATGATCTAAATATTCACAGTTAAATATTATATAATCCATAATTATCTTAATTACTAATCATATCCAGGAATGCTCAAATTGGTACATACTAATATCTTCAAAACAAATTGTGAGTTGTTTAATAAAGAATATATATACGATATAATTACAGACTATATGATTAAATTTAAATCATAAATTAACTATTGAATAACGGATAGAGATCTATATATGAAATTTTCATATCTTGATGATATATTTGGTGTGTTACATTCACGATTAGCTTAAAGTGATAATTATTACAGTCTAATTTTTATTTTGATATAATCACATTTTATGCACTTAACTTGTGTTTAAATAAACTATTACCATAAACACATATTTGTTATAGTAAACTATAATTATATGAGAGCATTAAACTCATGAATCGTGATTAACTACTAAAGTGATAATTATCATACTCTATCTGACTCTATATTGTACGAGGATTTTGGAAATTCTGATGCTGTCCTCCCTGTCCTATATGTTCTTCACAAAATCAAATAGCGTAATATATACATCACTTAAACCTTATAGCATAATGATTATTACATTATAATCTTATGGGAAAATCTCAAATAGGAACCTAAAGTATCCTCATTTTTTCAAAAAAAGACTTGAAATGGAGTTTATCTTAAATAAGGACCCAAATTAGTCATTTAGTTGCAAAAAAGGACTTGACTCGCTGGCCGACGAACAAATGTATCTCCGTTGCATATTCTTGTAGTCTTGTATTTTTGTCCAAAAATTACTCTTTTTATTTTCCTTTTTCCATGTTCATCTCCTTCTTGATCCCACCTATGGTTGTCCCTGTTCATCATCTTCTTCATCAATGATGAAGATAGGCATTGCCAAGATCAAGAACACCATAATTAGAGAAGGACCGGCGAGAGCTCCACAACCCTTGCCAGATTGGGGAGGGTTGGCCTAGCTTCGGGCTAGTGAGCACTTGTAAGCCAACCTTTGCCAGATCTGGCAAAGGTGGTCTCGCTCGCGGCCGACGAGGGTCATCGAGCCCTTACTGGCCGTGGGCAAGAGTTTGTAGGCCCTCATCAGTCCTTACCAATGGCCAGCGAGGTCAACAAGCCCTCACTAGCCATGGGCAAGGCTGACCAGCGAGGGTTGGCGAGCCCTCACTCATTGCAGGCGAGGCCACCCTTGCCACCCTCACTAAGGGCCAATGAGGGGCAACCTTATTGATGGCCACGAGGGGTAGCCTTCCCCGCCGCTCCACCGATGACCTCAACTTCTAACAGGACTACGATTGGGACGCCCACCACCGCTCCCAAATCGACGACTTCTCCAACTACCCCTCTACCCTCAAGCACCTCCTCATAGGGCCTCGATTTGGATGGCCCTCGCCAGCCGCAAGCGAGGCCACCCTCGCCAAATCTAGCGAGTGTCAACTTGCAAACTCTTGCCCACGACCAACGAGGGCTCCACGGCCCTTGCTCGCCATTGGCGATGGGCGTCAAGCCCTCACCCCTGGCGAGGCCAACCCTAATTTGGCGAGAGTGGCCTCACTGGCCCTTACTAACAGCCGGCGAGGATTATCGAGCCCTCACCAACTCTTTCCCAATTCTACAATTCTAGTATCTTTAACATTAACAGGGAAAATGATGAATAGGGACGACCATGGGGGATTAAGAAGAAGATGAATAGGGGGAAAGGAAAATAAAAATAGAATATATTTTGGACGAAATACGCATCAAATATACATCTGTTCATCAGCCGATGAGTCAGGTCATTCTTTGAGACTAATTGACTACTTTAAGTCATTATTTAAGACATCACTTCAAGTCATCTTTTGAGAAAATGAAGGTACTTTAAGTTCTTATTTGAGATTTTCCCTAATCTTATTTCATTAATGCAATAAAATGGGCTCCTAGAGAATTTAAGTGCTCCTAGCGTACATACAGAACGTCTGTCATCGAAGAACAAATAGAGTTCATAACACGCTGCTTCATCATTGATTTGGTGCATGGCCCTATGGCGCTCGAGGAGCATAAATGGTTTACTTCTAGTTCCAATCGATGTCCATATTAACTTGAAAACGTATGCAAGAAATTGAGATGCAAAAGGAAATATAGAAGACAAAATTACAAGGCAATAAAGAAGGTTGACCTCGGATCACACGCTTGATCTTATAGAACCTACACCCTTAGACATCATTTCGCGACATTATTCATTAAAAAACAGCATGTAAAGTGTACCGCCCCATTCTCTCCTTATTTCTTGGTCTTGTCAAGAACTTCAATATACCTCTTTGGAATTCCGTACTGTTCGATCAGATGCCTCGCCAGATCATCAATTACACCACCTTGGACCAAAACCTCGTATCCCTTTTTACCTGAGAAGTCAACCACATCCAACTTAGATAAAGATGAAATGTACGATTCTAAGGTGACCTTAAACATCTGAGCAATGCAAATAGGGTCACCTGCAGGATGATATCAAATCCAAATCCAAAGCCTAATGTTTTCTGAATCAAATATGCCACTATTTCATCTGCTCCTAGGTTGATTCCATCAACACGAGACAGCTCAAGGCAAGGGCATACAAAAGTCTTAGTGCTAACAAAGAACTTTCTTTCCGCCTCGCCAAATTACAGCAGTTTTGCTTCTCTTAGGGTATAGATTTTCTTTATTTCTTCATTGAGACGAGCTGCATGTGAGAGCATAATGCAACTGGCAGCTTTCACACACCGTGACACGGCTTTCAATTTTTTTCCAAATGGAAGTTAAGTAGTATATTGAACTCCTACTTCCTATTGCTAGGATAAGCTCAGCCAAGCCAATCCCACATGTAAGATTATAATTTCTGCAGTGGAAAGCAAAACGGGTCATCAAAGTCCTACTGACCCACAGAGGTAGAATATGACAGTAGAAACTGCTTACTTATACAAGAGAGTACCCAAGAGTAGCATACCTGGTAGTTCAGCCACTGTAGTGCTGCAGGCAAATTTCTTCTGCAGTTCCGATGCCAAAGCTTCTGGATCCACTAAAAATGTTTCCATACCAGATAGTCTTGTAACCTTTTTGTTACCCTGCCTTCGTTCTGTCATTATCTGAATAGCTTTCAAGGCACCTTTACGAACAACTGAATCGCTTCCTCTGGTAATCACATGATGTGGTTGCATGCGGCTAATGAATGTTGATCCCAGGTCTTTCTTATGAATTTCTGTCGGGTACATTGATCCTTTCTTTATGGCTCCTTTAAACAGTGCATCACATAGCGTAGCATCCAAAACCACAGCGGACTTGTTTGTTGGCTTAACCAGATTTTCTTGCTCAACGTATCTAAATACAATATCAGTTGCTTCTGAAGCTGTAAAGAGTTTTCCCCTATCAGCTCCTACAGAAGTGAAAATGGCATTGACATGCACACTTGGTTTGTAGACCTCCACCACATTTAGAGTTTTGTTTGACTGACTTTCCTTTGCAGCATGCTCACCACCTTGGTCACTTTTCTCCACAGGCCTTTTTTCCGGTCTGAATGCTGAGTAATCAGGGTGATTTCGGTTAACTCCCATTAATACTACCTCCTTCTTATGTTTATCTTCTTTTACAGAAACCTGTCCAAAGAACTAGAGAAGGTCATACAAAAATAATCATACAGGCATACATTTATTGGTACAAAGGCCAAAGAAGAGCCTCATTCGTCCTCTCCAAAAATGAGTAATCCAAAATACTCCAAAAGAACAGACCTTTTTGCAATAAGTTCACATGTATTCCCTGACTGAACTGCTATCGAAGCAATAAATGTGAAGGATGATAGATATTGCTAAAAGCCATGTAAATTCAAGATATACTACCACATATGTTGGAATCATAGAGCTTTAGCACTAGAACAAACTTAACGCTCATTAAGATTACAGGTATACACACCAGTCCGGCAGTTGATTTCGCCTGCAACCACTTAGATAATTTCTTGTATGAAGACTTCTTGATATCAAGAGTAACACCTTGAGGCCTACAAGGCAATACATGGTTTGACCTGCAGCAATCATATTAAAAGAATGTAAAACACGACCCAAGTAAATTACATACAGTGAAATGTCAAAATAATTTGGCATGTGAGTTGACATGGGTATGGCAAAGAGCAGATGATCATAAAGTTTTGCTAAAGCAAGGATGATGAGTATGGGAAATCAAGATATTATAACATCATAAGCATCTTAGGCTTTCAGTTAAGCCAGCTTTCTAATTTTCTTGGATATGATCTTCTTTCACCATTACAACTCCTAATTCGCATGTTGCCTGAAAGGGACCAATCTCCCTTTTACTCAACTGACTGTCAAACAGCATTGAGAGAGACATACTCTGTTACCCATAGAAATCCTCTATCCTTTTCATTTTCAAGTATAAAATGTAATTCAGCCAAATTAGGCTAGAACATAGAAATCAACTATAAAAAAGCAAAATGATTCTGCTTGGAAATAAACTAGGACCTAAAAAGTTATGAATCCAATCTACACTTAGCTAAATGTCTCACACAGAATTGCAAGAGAAGCGATGTTGCAGTACTCTCAACCACAAGACATACTAGTTGATGTTTCCAACAATGGGATATGATGATATTATGCAGGTTGCTGATTGCTATGCACAATTTAGTACCAGGTGAATATTGGACCCATAGCAATTCCATTCACATAAACTAGTACAGAGTCTACTCTGCTTCTGTGGAGCAAAACAACTAAGATCATACTCTAGAAATATGCAAACAAATAAGGCGACTATTAGACAGCAGAACAGAGCCCAGTCAGAAACGCACAGCATGGTACCTAACAAATCCATATATATGGATCAACATAAGGCATGGATCCACAAGTGACTTTCACTGCATTTTCTCTCGCGAAGCTAAAACTCACACAGTTTGGTCACAAGGTGCATATGTGACCCAAACAGGTTTAAAAGGCATCTAATCACAGCCAAACCAAGATCCAGTAGATTCTTGTCCATAGGGCTGAGGACTTTAGGATTGTTTACCATAATGTGCTTCCAGGCATAGGAAGGTCTTTGTCCTTGATGGTTGTATACAGGGCTTGCAAGAGGCATTTGTCAAGAAGTGCATCTACATCCGCAGATGTGAAATTATGCTGGTCTTCAACATTTGATCCCTCAGCAGAAACATCATCTGCAACCGTCAGAGTACCAATATCTGCAACTATTTTATCTGAACTTTCATTACGACCATCCATCTCTCTCATCTGAATAGAGTCGGGATTCATTTTATCAACAGACACAGTCACGTCTTCATCTTCAGCACCATCCCCTTGATCATTTGAAACCTCACTTGGACCTTCACATGCAACTGACTCCTGGCGAGATGATAAGAAAGCAGGGTCTTCAAAAACCATATCCTCTAAGAAACCAGCATTTGGAGCAAACTGGCCCTCAGCAGACTCCCTAATTATGTTCCAGACAAAAAAATAAATTAAACTGAAAATTTTATATCTCAATTAAGCCCTATATTAGGTTTTGGAAATGCTTACCAAAGTATGTCACGATAGTGATGGGTTATTCTCAAAGCCTTTCCACGTAAACCAGCTTTCAAGGCTTCACTACTGCTCATTGTGGTAGTTCCCACCTGCGTTTAAGTGTGGATTGGTACATAACAGAAAGAGAATAACATAATAGCAAGGAAACTAAAGGTCATGAGAAAATCTAAAGAGACACTTACAGCTATCGGAGCAGGATTACCAGGGACTTTAACTGCCCATATCTCCCCTGCTGCAAATGATGGTAGACCTTCAGGAGGCACACTAATTCCAGGAAACATCAAATCTGCTCCACCAATGATAAAGCGTGAAACTTCGCCTCCCTTGAGTAGGAAAGCAGGCACAATTTCAGGGACTCTCCAAAGAGCATAGACTGCAGAAATAAAAGCAGAATCATCAAGTCATGCAAAAATTTCGAGGATATATTACAAAATGCAATGATAAACAACAGGTCAAGCCAAAATGATCTCATGTTCCACTAGGTGTACTAATATATTGATGCTTTCTGCTCCTTTCTTTTCCTTCTTTCCTCTTTTGAGGTTCTAAATTTTCACAGCTTCTAAGCAACGGAAAATCTTAAAGCAAGCACCCATGCATGGGTTCTGGGGAAGAGAGGGACCACTTTGGATCTAATGTCTGCAGCCTCGTACTAGGAGTAAGAATATGAGCCATGGCATCATCAAAGAAAACCAAAAACCACCTCCACATAAGAAGAAATCTTTCACCACCAATAATAGCCTAAAAAAACCCAGATAACATTAACTAGTGCTTCATTGACTTGAGTTAAAAGAAACATCATAAACAATCACAGATCAATATGTGGCTCTTCAAAGTGGAGGTTGAGCAAAAATAATGGCCCAAACAATTATGCGATCTTTTCATGAAGAGGGGGCTGTTAGTAATGAAGCCTTCAATACTGAGCACTAATTTTAGCGGGGTACATAATCGTAAATTTGAAAGAATACGAAGCTTATGCCTCACAATAGAAAAAAGAAAAGAAAAGTTGGGGACGTATAAAGGCATACCTGAGGGAAATATTTCTGAGCCTCTTCCATCGATGTCGAAGAACATGGGAAATTCACCTTCCACACTGTACACATGCACTCGGTTTTGGAGCTTTGCAACCATCATCTCTGCCTAGAATAAACATGCCAGAGGGCGTATAGTGTACACTCGATTAGTGCACTATCACAGTGATGGAAATTATCTTTATCAGTGATGTCAAGGAAAGTTGCACTTGTGAATATAATTTAGTCATCTCTCGGAGAATGGTCGGTGAAAGCAACATGATCTCTGTGGAAGCAGCAAGCTCTCTTTCGAACAAACAAATGTCATGTGCTACAAGGTAAAAGTCAAATGGGATGCTCAGAATTAGGAAGCTATATCTTCCCTTCGTATCATATATTCAACTGAAAACAAGAAAAAGAAGAATCTAATCGAATGCGTTCACTCCAGAGCAGCAGCTCCCGCACTCTTAGCCAAAACAATGAAGTGCCTATACTTTTCAATTGCTCGTAAACTTCCCAAATCACCCATTTTCTTTCTTCACCTCGGGATGTCAAAACGTCCTTTGATTGCACAAGCAAGTAGGACGATTTCATCCATCATATTATACACGCAGTTCGCAAGTAAAAATCCAATCTTTCCTCGACACCGACGCATCTCCACCGGTCCAGCATCGAGCGAAAGCATCCGCGCAGCAGAAAGCTGAACAAGTCCCTCGCGAGTTCAGTCCAGCAACACGGGCAAGCACTCCGGGGGGCGACCCGACCCAATATCGCAATCGAAACACGCCGCTTCAATGCAGCATCGCGAATCGGGACCGACCCGGAAAACGGGAACTCCCCACCGGATAAAGCAGGACCGCCTCCGCCGGAAGAGACGGAATCCGATACGACGTCGCCGGAACCCAATCGGGCCAAAGAAAGAAGAAGAAAGGAGCTTACTTTAGGAGGAAAGAGGGCGTCGAGATCGGAGTCGGAGCATCGGGGGAACTTGTCGCGGACGGCCCGCCGCAGCTTCTTCTTGTCGGCGCCGGACAGCCGCTGCTGCGTCTTGGCTTCGACCGCCTTCTTGAACATCTTCCTTCCTTCCTTCTTCTCCTTCGATGAAATCTCTTCCTTCTTCTTCTCCTTCGATGAAATCTCGCAGACAGCGACGCAACTGCGGCTTCGAGAAAAAGCCCTGGTCTTTTGCTGCGCGCAGGAACTATGGCGGCGACAGGCCGAGCCGCGACGACACCGTTGTCGGAAAAACCTTGCTTTTTCCTGTTCTTCTTTTTCCTTTTCCTTTTTAACAAAAAAAAAACAAAAAATAAAGAATTAATACAATGAAAAATCCAAAACTAATATCCCATGACAGATTTACCACATATTATTTTTTAGACTACAAAAATTCCAAACCAATGTGTGTGATAAATTTTCCCAAAACTAACTTTTTTACAATAAAAAATCCTAAACTAATTTATTTGTGATAAATATATTTTACATTTATTTTTGTTAAATTAGACTAATATTATGAAAAATCACAAAACTTATACATAAGTGACAAATGTAAGGTAAAACCTTAAATTGATAGACATGTCAACTGTCATGTATTATTCAAATTTAAAATTTAACAAAAATTAATAGAAAGTAAATTTGTCATGGATCTATCAATTTTGGGGTTTTTTGTGGTTAACATATTGATTTTGGATAAATTTATCATATGTATATCGGTGTGAATTTTTTTTAATAATATTAACTTTAAAAAAATATCAAATTTTATTAAAAAAATTTCATAACCAATGCAAAAATTGAAATTTGGGCTTGTGAATTTTGTTGGGTCAAGCAAACATAATTATCTTATGACATGACCATTAATGTCATCTAAATAATATGATAATGTCAAATCGATAATATTAACAAATTTTCATGACCATGAGCATTCAAATGTAATTAGGTTAATTATTGATGAATAAGTTGATGTAGGTGATTTTGTATTATATCTCTCGATTGTATAAGAAATCATCATTCTCGTAAATAATGAAATTATTCTATTATCCTGGGGACGTCTAATTCTCTTTGGGCGGTACTATTTTTTTTTTTTTTTTTGATAAAGGTAATGATATATTGAGCTATGAACCAATAATTACAGAAGATTAGGCACCACAAAACTTTCACTCAAAGTGACATAGCGTCAAAAGGAGTGAAAGGGCGCATAATGCAAAAGAACACCACATAGCGGTCAAAGCAAGCAGACCAACATAGATGGCCAAAAACAAAGACAAGACAGCCACGTAGGGCTGGGGAAACAAAGAGAACAACACCAACCAAGGAACAACAACAAGGAGGACTTGAAGATCCAAGGCAAGGCCGTCGAGGAAGGCGCAAAAAATGGGGAGGCAGCCGCAAGACACACTGAAGGAGATACTAGGCAATCGGCGTAGGAGAAGAGAAAATAGAAGGGTCGAGCCCTAATTCCGTTGAAGCCTTCTATTTCTCGGGCAATCTTCGACGCTTCTAAAGGTTAAGGCTTTGTCCTTGACCACTTTAATGAGATGTTTCTTGATAGCCACAGGCACCACTAGATGACCTCTGAAGAGAATGTCGTTCCTATACCTTCAAATAAGGTGGCAGATCATAGCAAAAGAGAAGCACCCTATAGCATGATAGAAGTCCTTACCTGATAGGAATTTCATCGCCCACTGAAGATTTTCCACCCAAGACCCGTTTCTCCACGGGAGATTGCACTTGGTAGCCCAAAAATAAGCCATACTCAAAGTAATATCGCGGCCGAAGAAGAGATGGTCAATAGAATCCGGCGTGAGCTTGCAGAAGGCACAAACTTCCCTCCCGATCCTCCCATAGGACATAAGAAAAGCTTGTGTCGGAAGACAGTTCTTAATGATCAACCATAGATTGAATTGGTACCTTAAAGTGATAGCTTTGTTCCATATAAAGGATGACCAGTCCACTCTCGCTTTCCTCTTTCTGAAAAAATGCCATGCAGAAGCCACCGAGAAGAGACAAGACGGATTGACACTCCACACGAATCTATCCGAAACCTCAGGGAGAAGAATAGGGAGCTGGCCCCATGAGTCCATCACCATCCTAAAAAGGCTCGACTTGGCTCAAAGAAAAGGTCCGCAACGACTGCACACCTAGGAAGCCCCGACTCTAAGATAGTTTGCTCCAAGCAAATCATATCCAACGGCCCACTCTAGTGCCAATGATCAAACCAGAGAGAGATTGTCCGCCCATCACCAATCCTCCAGTGAAAATTGAGTCGGACCTCGGGTCTCAGGTGTAGGATCCTCCTCCAAGCCCAAGAGCAGCAAACCGGAGTCTTAAGCATCTAGAAGTTCTTCCCTCTCAAAAAAGTAGAGTGAATCCACTTGCACCACAATGACTCTTTGTCAGTGAAGAGGGTCCAAATATGTTTAAGCACGGCCGCTTTGTTGTACTCTCGTAGTCTACGAATTCCAAGACCACCTTCCTCCCTAGGAAGACATACATCCTTCTAGGATACCTTGGCACCTCCCTTATCAAGGCTAGGTCCCTTTCACAGGAACTGTCTAAGGATTTGCTTTATACGATCTAAGATTGCGACAGGAATAATAAATACACTGGCCCAATAAGCCTGAAATCGCATGGAGCACTGGCTTTATAAGTTGAACTCTTCCAGCAAATGAGAGAAAGCGATGAGTCCAGGATTGCACCCTTGTCGTAATGCAATTGACCAAGACAACGCAATCCGCCTTGCCGAGCCTCGATGAGATGATAGGGGCTCCTAGATAGCACATCGGTAGCTTTCCTTCAACAAATCCAAGGGCATCCTTGATCTGAGTCCTCAATTCATCCGAGCCACCCACAAGGAACACCTCACTTTTGTTGTTGTTCGGTATCAAACCACTCAAAGCCGAGAATGTATCAAGCCCGTCTTTAAGAAGCCCGATGGAGGCCATATCCGCTTGACAAAATAGAAACACATCATCCGCAAAGAATAGATGAGATAATCGAGTGGCCTTGCAACTCCAGGAGAAGTTGAAGCCAGGTAGCTCCGCACGGGAAGTAATGATCCCCGAGAAGACTTCCATCACCTAGGTAAACAGATAAGGGGACATAGGGTCCCCCTGTCGAAGGCCACGACTGCTAAGGAAGAATTCATGGAAATCTCCATTCAATAAAATAGAAAACATAGGTGTGCGCACACATACCATGATAAGTCGAATGAAGTGGTCCGAGAAGTGAAAAGCCCGGAGAATTATCTCAAGGACGTCCCAATCTACTGTGTTCATACGCTTTCTGAAAGTCCACCTTCACATCACATTGGGGGGTATACGGTTGATGATGAAACCTGTGAACAACTCCTAGGCTAGAAGAATATTATCCCTGATCCGGCGACCCTTAACGAAGGCGTTTTGAGAAGGGCTAATGGTATCCTAAAGAACAACCACAACACGATTGGCTAAGACCTTGGTTACATCCACCTCCATTTACACTAAAAGAAAAAATTGTCATTTTTCCTTCAATTGTAGTTTAAAGTGATGGCCTAACTACTTTTTTCTATTTACGATAGTCACCATAATTAATCATTTCACATGTTTTTTTCTTAATGTATTAAAGAATAGTGCATTCTCTGATATTCTTATAACATCTTACATACTCCATGTAAAATCATTTTGTTAGTAGTATGGAAAAGAAATATTTTTTAATATAGTATAAAATTGAAAAGTCTCTTTTTTTTTTACCATTAATCTTGAGGAAAATTCTAAATAAGGGTTTGAAATATCATCATTTTATCAAATAAGAGTAAGAAGTAAATGTTATTTTAAATAAGAGCCTTATTTTCTCTTAGATCTAGGAGAGGGTTGTCACCCTTTCCTCGCTTTTGGCGAGCCCTCCCCTCTGGTCGGGGTCGCAAGCCCTCGCCTAGGTGCTTGCCACCTCACTAGCCTTTGCCGCCCTTTCTACTTGTGTTTTCCCTTTCTAGGTTTTATTTTTTAATTTTAAATCTAATTTAATTTAAATTTAACTTGTATTTGGATGAAAATATCCCTAATTGGCCGGAAAATTTTTACGGCCAGTGAGATTAAGCCTTTATTTGAAAGAGCCATAACTACTTTAAGCCATTTTTTGGGATTGATGATGTTACTTCGGACTTTTCTTTGAAATAAGATCTACTTTAGACCCTTATTTGAAGAATAAGAGCACTTTGAGTCATTATTAGAATTTTTCCTTAATCTTGTAACAACCTATCTATTTTTTTGTCCCTCTTATCTCAAAAGCTCATTTTTTGTAAACTTTTTATTAATTTCATTAGTTTATAATATATCTCAAGTCTCTTGATTTACCTTTTTCTTTATTATACTAGCAAGATACTTTTAAACAGAGCATGTAAGATATATAAAAATATATAATAATACACTAAATAAATATATTATGCACAATGAGGTATTTTGATATTTTTTTTACAAACAATACATAGATGATATTTATCTTTGTCAATCCAAAATAATGATATTTCACCCGCATTTCCAAAAAACCAAAAAATCTTGCTTTATGCAATGTTTTGATTTAATTTATTTTTATCCACTTAACAATTTATCTATTGATATAATCAACAAGATGGGATAAAGCTAGATTTTTGGAAGTTTCTCTTTTCAACAAAATAAATTTTTATGGAAGTAATTATAATAAAAAAAATAGTGCTTTTAATATATATGGAAAATCTACGATAAACAACAACTAAACATATGGAATTTTTAATCATAGTAAGTAGATCTTATATAGATATAGACAAACTAAATAAAAAAAGAAGGTAAATAATCCAAATTGCAATTGAATAACAGAGGACAATTTTTATTTTCATAAAATTGGGTGGATTCAGTCATTAAAAGGGTAGGTGGAAATAGCATCGCCCTTCTTTCCTCTCTCTTTCCTTTTGTTATCGTGAAAGTTCTCGTGCGCAACTCAATCCACTCTCCCTATAAAAAAAGAAAAAAGAAGAAGAAGAAGATGAAGACCTAGTTTATATTGGTGAATATGCATGCACCTGCGTCAACCCGCACTTCTACAAAAGTTGATTCCCTTTCCTTCTTTCGATTTTCATCCATCGGGTTATCTTATAAAGGAATTATGAGATATGCAAGCGAAAGAGGGGGCCTCCTCGAACCCCGCGTGGAATGATGCTTATTCTAAAGGCACTAGACATTAGGACAATGATAGCTCATACGTTGCCTCACCCAGTGACGGACAAAGTAGATCTCCTAAGATTTGTGATTACTTTTGTTGGGGAAGTACAAAAAAATCCAAAAAAATTCCTAATAAGGACTCGAAATTCACGTATGTTTTCAAATAAAAGTCCAAAGTGAATTTCCTTTTAAATAAGGATCTAAAGTGAACAATATTTTAAATATGAGCCTTAAGTGACTATATCGGTTTCAAAGAAGGGTCTTAACTCACTATTTGATGATGGCAATTTTGTCTTTTAAATTTTTTCATTTTTCCATAAAAAAAACTATTTTTTTTAAAGAATAGAGACGGGAGGGAGGGCTCCCTCCCTCTTGTGGCTGCTGCCCCATCGGCAATGGCCAATGGGATCGCCTTCCTACTAGCGATGGGGTTGCGACCACCCGTCCTACCTTTTTTTTTTTAAAATAAATTTTTATTAATCTAATTTTCAGACACAAAAATCTAATTTAACCTAAATTTAAATTGTGTTTTTATGAAAATACCTCTGGTTGATCGAAATTTTTGTCGACAGGTGAGCCGATGAGGTTATGCCTTTATTTGAAACAAATATAATCACTTCAAGTCATTCTTTAAAATTAATATGACCACTTTAGGCCCTAATTTAAAGTAATGTATATTTCAAACCCTTATTTGAGAAAATGAGTGCATTTCGGGTCATTATTTGGAATTTTCCCAAAAAATTCTAAACGTTTTGCATTTATACAAATTTAATTTATAATTTTTTTTCACAATTTGTCAAATGAACTCGTCTAGTCAATTTTTGTTAGAATTACTGATGTGGATGTCATCCATCTTATGGGCCTGGCCTTTGTAGACCTTAGTCCTAAATGGCGGGACTTGGAAACTATTATTGAGATTCTCGTGTCCAAGCGTAGAGTTTTGGGTCTAAGCGTCAATACCTAGTCATATTCTAGAAAATATTTTTTCATTTTTCAAAGAGGAAATTATTTTCCTAAATTTAAGTATAAATCTTCCATTGACTCGTTTTCCGTGCGAACCAAATGCCGAAAAAAAAAAATCTCCCAAAAAAATATATTTTGCAAAACAAAGGAAGCCTTCCTAAGCTTTCTCTTCATCATTTCACAGCCGATCCCCAACACCAAGCCCTCTCTTCAGCTCTATCCCATGAAAACCCACAACCCCTGCCACGAGATCTCTTCTCAAGCTTGAAAACAAAGATCGAATCTCAGCTTGGCGAAGCCTCCAAAGCAGAGACATGGCTGACAGCTTAAGAGGAATCGCCCGGAATATTCCCTCGCACTTGGCCACGGCTGTAAATGTAATTATCGATCTCGATTACCACTAGGAAGAGTGGAAACCGGAAGTCAAAAGCGAAAACGAAACCCATTAATCTAGACGAGGCACTAACCAGCGGAGCAGGGAAGGCAATCGACAGAGCAAGCGAGAGAGGGAGTGACGAGGCCAAAGGCGGATTGGAAACAAGAGTGATAGAGGGAGCAATGAGGCCGTGTTTGCATACAAGGAGGTGACCGAGAGTGAGATGATGTGAGAGGATTAAGAATTAGGGTTTGATTTTGAAAACATAGAAATTACAAATACATATGTATTGGTCCGGTTTGGATAGTTCAGTTGAGCCGTTTTACACTTACAACCAGAAACTGGATCGGTACTTGCTGATTCCAATTAATTGAGAAGACTCTTCCATAGAATTGGACCGGTACTGCTCCGCCATTAGTATGTTTGACTCAAGTGGTCCTTCATTCAGGAGACTGTTTACATGTTAGATGTCCCAGATTCTAAGGTTAGTTTGATTATGAATTGCCTCATATCATCATCCTAGCAAGTTTTGTGAAATTGCGAGCTCATAAATAAATTCTTTCCAAGCAAGGGAATACGTCAAAGAGACACTCATTCACCATACATCTTTGTGTTTGGCATAGAAATGTTATCTCGCTTCATTAACGATGCAGTAAATTCAAAATGATGGAAACCTTTTTGCTTTCGAAGAAGTGGACCACAAATTTCTCATCTAACGTTTGGGAATGATCCCTGTTAATGGCAGAGGTTTCGAGAGATCAATGAATGTCATAATGGAATATTTATGTGACTTTTGCAATAAATCAGGGCAGATCGTGAGCAAGGCTAAAACTAAAATTTTCTATTCAAAGAATATGTCTCTGGGGCTTGAAACATAATTTAAGCGAGATTTTTGGTTTTGTTGTATGTGCGAAGCTAGGCATACATCTAGGAGGGCCTTTGACTTGATTCATGGAAGAATTTTTTCAGGGCATTTTCAATCTGTATTAGAGAGGATGAGTAAAAGGTAGAGGTGTACAACCAAATTAGTTCTACCCCGGAACTGGATTGAATCGCTTAAAAAACAGGTTTGGGAATTGGTTCTTGTTGAAAGCGGTCTAGGTATAGGTTCCAACGTTTTGGAACCGTTTGTAACTAGTTCGGGAATAGGTTCCGAGTGAATACCTATACAAGAATCAAATTGGATCATCTTGTTTTGGTTTGGAACTAATTTCAAAACCAATTTTATAAGCTAAAAGCCAAAACACTAATTTCTTTTTTCCCTAAATTCTAACTTCAGTACTCCTTCGTCCTATGTCCTTTCTCAAAGCTCCTCTTTAGTCTTTTCTCTTCTTCTAAATTTTTATGGATAAATGGGGGGAGAGGAGCACTATGAGTGCCCAAACTTTCATATGACGTTCACTTAAGCATCAAAACTTTTTTTTTTTGCTTAAACCCTCATTTCTTTGCTAGAAAAGATGTGGATGGGCTAAGGCCAATTGTTAAATATTATTCTAATAGTTTAAATATTTTTTTGAATTATAATAATAATTATTATTTTTGGCTTTTTTACTTTAGGGTGGCAAGGGTCACTCACGAAACCCTCATCTAGATTGGGCTAAGGCCACCTTGCTGGCCGTTAGCAAGGTTGCGAGGGCCCTTGCTAGCTTTGGGCAGTCGTAGGCAATGTTGCTTTGTTTAGGGTTGGCGAGGTTGTGATACCCTTGGCCATGGCCTTCATGGCTAGATTTGGGCGAGGGCCACCTTGCCCTCACCACGATGCCCTAACGCCTCACCCTCGTCATGAAGGCCCTAGTGAGAGCATCGCTACAAGGGCATTGTGACCTCGTTGGTTGCGGGCAAGGGCCTTGGGGCCTTGCTAGTGGCTAGTGAGGCCTCAATGGCCTTGCACGATGCCTTCGCAGCTGAGGGTGAGGCACTCACCTAGAGTGGGCAAGGGTTTTGTAGCCACTGAGGGTCACTATGACACTGGGAACCCTTGCCAAACCTAAAGCCAAAAAGTAAAATAAAAACAAAAGCAAAAATTCAAAAAAATTTCAAAAATAATTAAAAAATTCCATACGTTTGGGCAGAAGTGGCGCTTAAGTGAGCGATTTCACTTTAGTGTGATACTCAAGTGAGTGAAAAAAAAAGGTTTTCGCACTTAAGTGAGTGTTGCACGAAAGTTTTGACAATCCTAATATTCTTCTCCCAATAAATGAGGAATAAAAATTTATAGTTTATGTTTTATGTTATGTGTTTGAATTTTTTATCGTTTAAAATTATATGTGACTACGTATTTATTTTATGGATTGTTGTTTTTGGTAAATTAGGAATTATGTTGTTCATCTTTTACTTTGAATCGTTTCGTTACTTATAGCCTTATATGATGTTGCTGTAAAGATTGAATCAGAAAAAGGAATAGAAAAATAAAATAAATTCTCCGATAGACCCTCAAACTGGACTAAAACCACATGTAGGTTCCAAAACCAGTTCTAGGTAAATAGGGTAGGTTTGAGGGTCTAAAGATTGAGAACCGATTATAATAAAGTAAGTTCCAAGTTCCAACTTTGAAATTGATTGGCCCTAGTAAAAGGCTTAGTGGATGGGAATCTGAAATCTTGTCAATGACAAGTCAAATTACTTTATCCTGCAATAATGTCTATCCCTATCAATCAAATGCAATGCACTAAAGTTCCAACTCAAATTTGTTGAGAGATTGAAAAGATTTGTATGCTTTCATGTGGGGAGACACAAGTGATAAATGTCGAATTTATCTCCTGAATTGGGAGCCTATTTGCAAGCCTAAGAAATGTGGTGAGGTTTTGGTTTTAAATCTCTTGAATTGACTAATAAATGATTGGAGTATAATTTTTGAGGTGTGGCTTTTTTTGCAATGGAGAAATAAGTCACTTTTTCATGACAACTTTTTTCCCCTTCAAATACAAGACAAGTAATTTGATCACACACAAATGAAATCATTAAAACTTCGTTTGTGAATGACTCGATATCCCGTTTGGTTAAGCATTCCCAAGGGGTTTTGAGCCCCCAAAACTCATTGGGAAAAATTTTAGGTGTTTGATTTAGCATTAGAGGTCTTCTTGGTCAAATGCTTGCCTTTGAAATGTTGAAAACCCAAAGTAGGTGAGGACTGTTTTGGGCTTTCAGCATTTTCAGAATGCTAAATAGGAGTTTAATGATTTTTTCTTCTTCAAATATTACCCTCATTGATAATTGCGTTTTCCTCTTTTACTCTAAAAAATTATTGTTCATCTTATTCCTCCTTAGACTTGTTGCTCCACTGGTGAAGCTCAGCCGGCGGAGCTCAGCCGACCAGATTTGGTTGCCGAGAAGGGTCGCCTGAGGTCAGGCGGACCTTGGGCATCAACCCTATGCATCGCAGTCGCCTAAGTTGTGGCCTTAGGCAATGCCGCTTGGGTCGTGCGACCCAAGCGATGGCGATGCGTGGGTCACGCAACCTGCCGCCTCCCCACCACCACTACCACCAGCCACCTCCCCCACCACAACCACCAGCTCCAGCTGCCTCCCGATTGTTCCCTATGCTTCAGCATCTCCTCCTCCTTTTTCCTTTTCTTTTTTCCCTTTTTCTTTTCACCTCAAAGCTACCTTACAAAATACACCAAAATGAGAGTATCCAAACACTTTTGCCTCATCAAATGCCAATTCCTCTAAAGATCTTGGGGAAATGCAAATCCATTTCCCTAAAGTTGAACCAAACGGGAAGTGGATCATGTTCTTTTTTTATTATTTTATTTTGGCCTAATGAGATTCTCCACCTTCTTGGTGGTGGGGCTTTGAAGTAATTCCTGACTTGCTGGTGGACAGGATGTCATTTACAAACAAAGAGTGATTGGACTAGTAATCTTGCCGAATTTGCAGGAATATATTTGTTGACACAAGTAGAACTCTAGGATTTATGGTTGAAATTTAACCTCGCAAAACCACTTGGATTTCATAAGACCACCATTAAAATTGACGTTAAAGATATCAGTTATATTCTTAATTCATGGCTTATCATCGATTACCCTGGCCATGTTTTGCTTAAAAAAATCAAAAGACTGCTGTGCTCTCACTTTGACTTTGAAGTTCAACATAACTTTCGGCAGAAAATCACTCTTCAAATTGACTTGCTAATCTTAGAATCGACAAACACTTGACTACTAGTTATTTTATTTTTTTATTTTTTATAATTATTTCCTACAGAATTAATTCATATTATATTAGGCGGTAAAATGTGGATAGTAGATTTACAAAATTAGCCTTTTTTCTACCCAAAAAAAGCAGATTGGCCTAAAATTCCAGAAAAGGAGAACCGAATAATAAGGGGAGAGAGAGAAAGAGAGAGGAGCTGCCAGAGTCGCATGTTGCATTCCTTTCAGAGATCATCGACGGAGCGGGCGGCCTGTGGCGGAAACTGCGACCAACCCTCGACGCCGCGAAGCCGGAGCCGCCGAGCTCCTCCGTCATCCGCCGCGCCCCAGCCCCAGCCCCTCTCCTCCTCCCCCGCCACCGCCGCCGCCGCCGCCGCCGCCGCCCCGCGGCGATCGAGGCTCTCCGGCGGAGCGCAATGGCCGATTGCTCGGCCCGGTCGGTTCCGGCTGCAATTCGGGTCGAATCTCGAGGGAATTGATCGCGGGAAGACGAGGTAGGTGCTTGTGGTTGCGGAATAGGACGGGTTTCTGCATTTTCGTTTGATTCTGTCTGAGCTGTGATTACGAGTGATGCCCATGAGTAATTTGCATGCAATATTGCTGTCGGGTTGATTTTCTGAGTCCTAAGTGAAGCTGAGACTCGGGGAAAAGGTTGCTGTCGGATAATTCAGTGGAACGATTTTTGTACTGGGTTACCGTCGCTGGTCTTTCTTGTGACACCATGAGAAGGAGTTTGGGAAAACCTTCAAATCTAGTTTCGCCTTGCAACCTCTTTGAATGAAAATCTTGCCGTTCGTCGTCGTTTTTTGGAAGCAATTTGAGCCCAAAGCTTGCATTTTTTAAAGCGTGTTGATCAGAGCAGCTACCCTTCTCAAAGGGCTTTGGAGTCCGAAGCTCGCCTCCTGGCGGAACAGTTTAGTTTCGCATGTTGAATTCTCGGGTGAATCATTGTCGCGCATTTCAGTTAGCTTACCATGTAGGTTGTCAACCAAAAAATCAGTATTCTTTTCCTTTTGGTGAATGGATGAAGAGAATATTCTCGTTAGGTAGAGTGGACTCCCTTTATTGCTGCCACCACCTCTCCAATACAAGCCCCACTACCACTGTCCGACAGGATGAATGTCTGGGCTGCAGTATGATTGGGACAATGGAATAACCATTTCATTCTGGGTTTATTCTTTATGGAGATTCTATCATATGTTTATCAGTCTTCTTGTTAAGATCCATGCCTCTTTTAATTTGTTGATATTTATTTTCCCAGGGAACCGTTATTGCCTTGCTTTCCTATTCCCTTCCGTGACCCAAGTGTGATGATAATGTAGACTTGTGGTGATGGGTGGGCTTCAACTTTTTGCTTTAAGTTTGAAGAATGTTGTTAGTCTTGGATGGCCTCCAACCAGTGTCTGGCTATTCATGCATGTCTTCATCTATCTTGGTGTATAATATAATAAAGCAAAGTTCTCGAGTTGCAATGCTTTCTGTTTGGTTCAGCGCTTTAAAGTAGCAATTTGTTTTGACTGGGGACTGTGATGTAAATTGTGTGAGTTCGTTGCGAACTCACTGATTTGCCACCAAAGGGCTCAATCAGCTGAACGATGATGCTTTCCATTCACTCATTTCAAATTCTTTGATGAAAACAGTAATATCTTTTGACTGTGGAACTTAATTTGTCAGTTCTTATAGGCTCGGACTGTAGTTTCCTAATTTCTCACTACTTAATTAGTGTTGTCACTCATGATGGCATCCTCAGCTGATAAGTGCACCGATTTAGAAATTTTATCATGGAGTTGACAGAAGGCCTTTTTCATGCCTTTTTGTGTCCAAACCGATGAGGTTGTCTGGTGCAAGTAAAGACTGAGGAAAGAAGCTGGCAGGAACATGCTACATTTTTGCTATATTATGCACATTACACTACTCTGTTAGTTGAAAACTGATTTTATCTGTGTTTCTTGATTGTAGGAGCATAATGGAAGCAAGCAATACTTATTCGATTCCAAAACCTGGTATGCAGCAGCTTAATAATGTGAGGGCCTCAGGAGCAATGTCTGCATCCTCACCAGTTCTTCCGACTCATTTTGAAGAGAGATATCCCAAACTTCCAGATTCTCATCAGGTTACCATGTCAAGTTCTCTATCTCATGGAACTCCTCTACAGTCCAGTGGTGGGGCAATTGGTCCTATGTGTTCATCGACCTCTGGATACTCAACGGGTCTTCATTACTCATCTGTTACTCCTTCAGAAAAGCATTCAGGAAATGCTCCCTTTATTTTTCAGTCAACAAGTGGCAGTACGACTTATATAATAAAATCTTCTGCTGATGCCGAGCTTCTTCAAGCTGACGCTTCAACACAGTATGATAACAATGACAAGGCATCTTGGTCTTCAGATGCATTGCCATGTATCTATGATTTTCCCGTGAATTCTCCCTTTCAGAACAATCAGATGGAAAATGGTGATGGGATTGGTGTCCTGGCACCTGAGGACTTTAGTAAACCAAATAATTGGCAGGATTGGGCAGATCAGCTAATCAATGAAGATGATGAGTCACCAGATTGGGCACAGATTCTCAGTGAAACCAACCTCCCCAATCCAGAATCAAAGGTTGGAAACCACACTGACAATATTGGCGTCTTTGGTGATTCTAATTCTTTAACTTACTTGTCGTGTCACTGCAGATGGCACATGGGGTCATCAAATCACCATCAAGTCTTTCAGCACATCAGACACGATTGCATCAAGGACTTCCTGCTTCATCGGGGGATATCCAGAGTGCCAACAACTCTTCATCCACAGCAAACAGTAGTACAGCCAAGGCACGTATGCGTTGGACACCAGAACTTCATGAGGCGTTTGTGGAGGCTGTCAGCAAACTCGGTGGCAGTGAACGTACGTCATTGTCCAAGCTATTGTTATCTAAGATTAAGTAGTTACCAAGAGTCGATTGTTCATTCTGTTAAGTTATGTTTTAGGAGCCACACCTAAGGGTGTGCTAAAACTCATGAAAGCTGAAGGGCTGACAATCTATCATGTGAAAAGCCACTTACAGGTGCGTGACTTTTTTTTCTCTGGTGAAATCTAATTTTGCCTGTTGAGATCTTCACTATAAATCCTCTGTACTTTTTCATTGAACTCTATGCTTTTTGTTGGTTTAAGTTGTTTAACATTTATTGCAGAAGTATAGGACAGCAAGATATAGACCAGATTGTTCAGAAGGTATATAGCTCATGCCTCTGAGTTTCCACATCTTTTGAGCTTATTCTACATTCACTTGGCTTCTTTGTTGAATTTACCATATTCCTGGAATACGTTAGCTTTATATAGGGTTTTGTGTCATATATGCGGATTGACTGTGTGTGCCTTATGGTTGGACTTGGTGCTGTGGAGAAGGGTTTATGGGTTTAGGTTAAAAAATGTCTTTATGACAAGTTTCTGTTTAATTTTGCTCTGATGCTTTAGGTCACAAGCATATTTTCAAGTACATGCTTGAAAATATTAAGGGCGCCCTTCTTTTTTAAACTCTTTTTCTTATTTATGTTTGTTGTAGTCATTCTTTGTACATGCTTCAGTGGAAAAATGATGCATTGAAATTTTGTTATTTTCTTATTTCAGGGTCATCAGAGAAAAAATTGACTACTTTTGAAGAATTGTCATCCCTTGATCTAAAGACGTAAGTGCATTGTTGCTCCATCCCACATTTCTCTTTTTTCTTTTTCCCTTTATTTCCTTGATGCCTAAAAAAGCATATGTATCAGCTGAGCAGATTGTCTTTGGTTATGGTATAGCATAAAATATCCGTATCTGGTTTCCTGGACCTAGAATAGATTCCAAGTGATGTATTCACTTGGTCCTTTTCATAAGAAATTATGGTGCCACTTTGGACTTTGGTCGAATCACCTAAACAGCCAACTCTTCTATGAAACCTAAACGTAGTTGCAGATGAATGTACCTATTGCTCCCTGGTTTTTGTTGAATGCAGATCATTTAGCTAATTTAAAGACTTCAAATTAATTACAAAAGCCAGGATTAAGGAGAAATCCAAACCATTAGCTTTAAATTGTGACTTTATTTATAAATGTGAATCATTCAATGTGCATTCTGACAGAACAAAGTGATAGCCTTAATTGGAGGAACTTGCAGATTTTTCTAAAAGATGGGTTGTTTCTCTATATCTTATGTCTAGGAGTGCTGTTTTTTGATTAAGCGTGTCTTATTTGTCTTTTCTCAAACGCAAATGTTTTAAAAACCTATATGCAGCTAATGATTGAGGTACTTATTACTCCATATTTCTTTCTTTAAGGCAGATTCAGTCTATCTGGCTAATCAAACGGAGGTTTTAGGATGATGGGAACCAGTAACTATTGAATGCAACTGTGTTATTTTAGAGAATACAGAAAAGTGATACAACTGCCGTCAGAGCTAAGTGGAAATTAGTTCAAGTGATGGATTTTCTGTTCTTTTAGTGATTTCTAATGGTGCTATTCTTCAATAAATGGTTTTCACCTGTCTACTCTCTGAAGTTAAAGGAATTTGATTATCGTGGTTAAGCCTTTGTGATTTCGCCAGTTGTTTATCAATTTATTGATGGTCCTAGCTTCTGTAGTACTAGATTCTAAGGGGTCTTTTGTGTATTGCCTAATCTCACCGGGATGGCGCCGCAGCTTATGTAGTGGAGGCAATTGCCCCGTAGGTAATCTGATATTTAAAATTTTAGTATATGTTCTTTTCTTATAAGAAAAATGATGCATTCATAAGTTCTCGGCTTTGACCAACATTTTGTTCTGCTAATCCAAACTAGCTCTCTTTTTGGCCTCCACAGTATAATCTGAAATAAAAGCAAATCCCGTTCTACGAAGTTACCTTCTAATTGTTGCAAATTTAGCGATTGCAATAAGCACACCACTAGTTATGCACATTTCATGGAAAAAAAGTAATTACATAACGTGTTCTAATCTCTTTTGAAATTTTGTCCCCACTGCCTAACTGCTCTAGCTCCATCCCAGAATCTCGGTGTTTGTTTTATATATATGCCAACAAAGGAAGATAAATGTAATGTTGGTTGATTCATGCATAATACTCGTTTTTCTCAAGTTTTTGTATTATGAAGCTAACTAGGTCGTAGAGTTGTAGGCCATGAAGATGACGCAAAGGCAGATTTTATTTTTTTTATTTTTTTTGGTCGTAGATGCTAAGGCAGTTGATTGGCTGGATTTGATTTGTGGTTTGTCTCTTATCTATCAAGCAATTGTGAAAGAACTCATTAAGTTTAGCTTGAATTTTAGGAGCATGGAGATCACTGAAGCTTTGAGAATGCAGATGGAAGTTCAGAAACGGTTGCATGAACAACTCGAGGTATAACTTCTCAGATATTCTTATCATGGTTTGGACTGAGTTAATGACGAGAAGAATATTTGGTAATTTGTTCAACCAAGTCCCTACCACTTCACGTTTATTCTGTATGTTTGAGCGCTGACATTAGCACATGAGTATTCCCTCCTTTATTTTTGGAGTATCCACATAGACTGTAGAGCTTGTTCAGCTTTGGGACCCATTTAGCAAGCACTTGTTGGAGCATGCCTGTAACTTTAAACTTCATGTTTACCCCTAAAAATGTCTTTTTAGTGCACACTGCTACTTGGATGTTGTGAAAACTTAACTGGTTTAGCTGACAACTTCTTTGTTTGATTCATTCTCTACTTTCATTTGTCACAGATTCAGAGGAAACTCCAGCTTCAGATTGAAGAGCAGGGGAAATACCTCCAGAAGATGTTTGAGAAGCAGAGCCACTCAGGAATGAGCAAGCTGAAAGAATCTTCTTCTAGTTTGGATGATCACTCTGCGCCTTCTGGAGAACTTCAAGACTGCCCTGAAAAAGCCGAATATGAAGAATCCAAGGAGGAGCCAGAAAAAACCGATATTGATCCTATCAATGATAGCAACGTTGCTCCTAGAGAGTGTTTGCAGGAGCAGGGGGGGACGCAAAGTGAACCTGCAGCTGTCTCTCTCGAGAGTCCCAAGCAAGGGGTGCGCGAGTCGTCTTCTGAGCCTTCAAAGCGTCAGAAAATGGGTGTTTGAGTTCATGATTTATCCCAACTCAGCATATTGAATTTGCGGTGAGAATGACAAACTAAGCGAAAGGAAGAAATGAGCCGAGAATGGCGTCATTCTCGGCTCTTTTTCACGTGGAGCATCGAGCTTCAAGGCTTTTTGTGTCTTCATTTTTCATCATCTCTTTGCTGCAATTAGATATATGTATATCCGCTGACTAATTATTGCTACTGAAGTGGCGGCTTTTTGGATTAGCTGAACTGAACATGGCTTCGGCCCTGGCGCATCGGTTTTTCTGTCTGGCTACTAGAGAATTTGGCAGTCTCTTATAACAATAACATGCTGGAACGCTGCACTTGATGTGTTTCATTTGCATTGAATGTTATCATCTTTTGTCTGCTCCTCGGATATGAATGCCAGACGAAGAAGAAGCGCTGCTTGGATTTTGCCATTTATTGAAATATCGATGAGAGATAATCATCTTACTCTTCTTTTGAGATGGCTGAACAATACCCCAACTCGTTACGGGAAGTCAGCAAAAGGGATGCATAGTTAGAAAAACAAAGAAAGGTAACCCAAATCAAAGGAGATGCTAGTAGTTTTGCCCGGGCTGCCGTATTTTCCTGTGTCTCCGTTCTGAGAAAACTTAGGTGGGCGCCGCCTACGTTCATTTGAGTTAACTTTGCACGAAAGCATCGCTCATCTTTCGAACTTGCCAAAGAGTTCGGCATGCGAAGATTCGGTCCTATCGATTTATGATGCTGGTTCAGTCATTGGTTGCGTTTCGCTCGACCCGATTCGACCCCGCCCCCGCCCGAACCCAATTCGATGCCACACCTGAACCCGATAATCGAGCTACGCGATACATTGTAAAGAGCTGTATACGCACGTGTTCAAGGAGGGTGTGGAAAGCAAATTTCCCCCCATAAACAACGCTGTCATGGTTTGGAAGAGGGTTAGCATCAGCGCTTTCAAGACAACCTTGGATTCGAAGTAACCGGGGCGGCAGCAGCAGCAGCAGCAGAGCTAACAAGCAATCTCCTCCTCTCTCTCTCCACCAAAACATTGCCAAAAAATTGACGTCTCTTCAACTCAAACCCACGACCTCCCACCTCACACCGTTTGGTAGAGAGATTACACCACTTCCACACACACACACACATACTCTCTCTACGCCCCTCTCTTCTTATATGATGCAGCCCTAGCAAGCACCTCTCTCGTACCGTTCTTCTCCCCGGCGCCTCCCCCTCGCGATCGTTTCCCGCTCGGCCCGTGGCCTCCCCGACACCATGTCCGGCTTTGCCGTGGGCTCTCACTCCCGGAACGAGCTCCATGTCACGAATGGTGGCGCTGCTGACGAAGTACGTAGCCAAACCCCTAATCCCTCTTCTTTCCATCCATTTTTGAGGACTCACCATCACATGTTCATTCGATTTTGTTTTACTCTCTTTAACTCTTGGAGATTTGCGTTTTCTGAGTTACTAAATCATCATGGATGGCGATATTTCTCTGATAAGTTTTACGTATATGTTCTTCATTGCATGTTGCATCATTCCCTCATTCATCACAATTCTTTTGTAATCAATATGGAAGGAGAATACAAGAGAGATAATAATATTATCCATTTGAAGTGTCTATATTGCCAGCTCTTGTTTGAAGGTTGATTATGATCTAAAAGTTTAATTATGGTTCATTTCATTGCTCAATAAATCAATTAATATATAAATCTATATAGGCTAATAACATTTGGCGGGTCCTCGTTAAATGATAATTGGTGGACTAGTCTCTTCCACAAGCATCGCTAATCACATAATATTCTAAAAAAAAACTAAATATAACAGGGAATAAAAATTCAAATTTAAAATCACATAATACATTAAAAATAGGTCGATCCGATCTTGCATCGAGAAAGACCATCTAAATAAGTAGGGGCAAAAATTTCGCAATATTCTACTTTTAAATGATTTCGTTTTCTTCTCAATTTTAGAATTTTAATTTTTATGGAGAAATAAATGATTACTATGATTATCACATGTGCTAAATAATTTAATTCGGATTATTTGTTTATTACCTTATTTTTCATTTTCATTTTCAATATTTTTTTGTTTAATTTTTTTTTTTTTTTTTCCCAGCACCGCTCTCCTCCCCGCCAAAACGCGGCCAGAACCTGCCGCGTCTGCGGCGACGAGATCGGCCTGAAGGACGACGGCGCTCCGTTCGTCGCCTGCCACGAGTGCGGCTTCCCCGTCTGCCGCCCCTGCTACGTCTACGAGCGCAGCGACGGCACCCAGTGCTGCCCCCAGTGCAACGCCCGCTACAAGCGTCACAAAGGTCCGCCTCCCTTCCCCCCCTTTCCTCCGCCGCCGCCGCCGCCGCCGCCGCCGCCGTCGCTGGCGGAGCCGGTCCGGTCATTTTGGTCGGTCCGGCCGGTCCGGTCGAGTCGCTTCTTCGAGTGACGGGGATTTTTTTGATCTCTTTTCGTGGCGGTTCTCGCAGGGTGCCCTCGGATCCCGGGAGACGACGAGGACGACCACTTCGAAGGCGAGGATTTCGAGGACGAGTTTCAGATCAGGAACCGCGGCGAGAATGCAGTTCGCCCCACCGGTTTCGATCGTTCGGTAATGACCGGCTCGATCTGTTGCTGTTTGATTTCTAAGATTTTCTCGTCCTGGTGATCGAATGAAGCTGATCGATTGATGATTGTTGCAGGAGAATGGGGACAGTCATGCGCCGCAAGTCCATCCGAATGGTCAGGTTTTCTCTTCGGCCGGAAGCGGTGAGTCTAGTTAGCCGATGATGATCGGCTTTCTTTCGTGGTGTTATTTGGTGGTGTTTGTGTTGGTTGGTGGTCGAAACGAAGTGAAGTGATCCTGCGTGTTTTGTTTTGTAGTCGTCGGCGCGGAGTTGGAAGGAGAAGGCAATGCGGAGTGGAAGGAGAGGATCGAGAAGTGGAAAATCAGGCAAGAAAAGAGGGGCCTAGTGGGCAAGGACGATGGCGGGAACGGCGATGGAGAGGAAGATGACTACCTGTGAGTTCTATGCAAAAGTTTCGTTCCTTTGGGACTTATCGATTTTCCGTGTTTTGAGGGTGATCTCCATGATTATACTGGTCTGTGCAAATGACTCCCAAGAAACATTTTCTTCTGTGTTGTTTGGAAAAGAGAAAACTGGTCTGTTTGCTGAAACTCTCAATCGGGTTGTCCTCGGTGATCTGATCATACAATGCTTTTGGGGTATATTTTCAACATTAGAATCAGGAAGGATACAGCTTCACACTTCATGGAGAAAATTAAGTGCGTGGACTTGTTGCAAAATGTTTCAAACATACTTTCGAGACGAAAATGTGTGCAATTTATCAAATGCCAAAATACACCTTTGGAGGTCCTTGTGAAAGATCTGATTCTCTTACCTCTCAAAGGACTTACATAATGCAAGGCAGTTGCATTACAGCTATTAAAAGCTGGTGGCATGTGCTGAATGATGCTTATTCTTCTTCATGTAAATTTTGCAGGATGGCTGAAGCTCGGCAACCACTTTCGAGAAAAGTACCGATTTCTTCGAGCAAAATAAGCCCATACCGAATTGTCATCGTCCTGCGCCTCGTAGTCCTAGGCTTTTTCCTCCATTTCCGTATCTTAACCCCTGCAACTGATGCATTCCCTCTATGGCTTATCTCAGTTATATGTGAAACATGGTTTGCCTTGTCGTGGATTCTTGATCAATTCCCTAAGTGGAACCCGATAAACAGAGAAACTTATTTGGATAGATTATCCATAAGGTTTGAGAGGGAGGGTGAGCCCAGTCGCTTAGCTCCTGTGGATGTGTTCGTCAGTTCTGTGGACCCTCTTAAGGAACCACCAATAATCACTGCAAATACTGTCCTCTCAATCCTGGCCGTTGATTACCCGGTGGACAAAGTTTGTTGCTATGTATCTGATGATGGCGCTTCGATGCTGCTTTTTGACACTCTCTCTGAAACTGCTGAGTTTGCGAGGAGGTGGGTCCCATTCTGCAAGAAGTATAGCATCGAGCCGAGGACTCCAGAGTTTTACTTTTCTCAAAAGATTGATTACCTGAAAGATAAGGTGGAGCCCAGCTTTGTGAAGGAACGTAGAGCCATGAAAGTAAGAAGTAGCTTTTATATGTTCGAATGCTGAATGCCCTTTTTCCTTTTTGTTGTGAAATCCACTGAGAGTGGGTGCCTCTCGTATGTGATGTAGAGAGAGTATGAAGAGTTCAAAGTGAGGGTCAATGCATTGGTGGCAAAAGCTCAGAAAAAACCTGAAGAAGGATGGGTAATGCAAGATGGTACCCCCTGGCCTGGAAATAATACGCGCGATCATCCTGGCATGATCCAGGTAATTTTTTGCTCCTTTAATAGAAAAACTTTATGACAGTGCAGAAAACATGACTCCTCATTTTTTGTCGAGGCTTGTTAGTCTCCCTACTTAGAGAATTATGATAGGGTTTTGTTTATTAGACGCTTTCAGCAATACCTTCTCTGAAATTAATAGTAGGTGCAGAAAAAGACAAGAAGAGCAGACTGTTGCTCTGGGCAATGTCAACTTGTATGAACAGATCAACAACGATTGTATAAAAATTCAGTTTTTATAATGGATGAAAGAATGCTCATATACATGTATTTTATAGGTTTATTTGGGAAGTGCTGGAGCATTGGACGTGGAAGGTAAGGAGTTGCCTCGACTTGTATATGTGTCCCGTGAGAAGCGACCTGGTTACCAGCACCACAAGAAGGCTGGTGCAATGAATGCTCTGGTGAGTTCCTTATGAATATCGTCCAATAATTTCGTGATTCCTGCAATGGAAATATTTTGTCTCATGTTGGTATTGAAATACAAAGTAATTCTTAGAGAGACCAATAAGATAAAAGTATAAGAAACTTAGAAGACCTACGAAAATGCTAAGGTTAGTTCTTAGTTATTTGATGTGACATATGTGGCCTCTGTTTCAAAGTTCATCTTGTTTTAGCATGTCACATTCTATTAATTACCTGTTTCTTCAATCTGCTGAATGAACTGAATGCCTTAGCAACCATATTTTTCATAGGTTCGAGTGTCGGCAGTGCTAACAAATGCACCCTTCTTGTTGAACTTGGATTGTGACCACTACATCAACAACAGTAAGGCTATCAGGGAAGCTATGTGTTTTCTAATGGATCCCCAACTTGGAAAGAAGCTTTGCTATGTTCAATTTCCTCAGAGGTTCGATGGCATTGATCGACATGACAGATATGCTAATAGGAACATAGTTTTCTTTGATGTAAGTGTGCAGTGATCCCATCCTTCTTTCAATCCCTATTCTCCAAATAGGTAAAGAGACTGAATGAGCTTTTGTGTCACTTTCAGATCAACATGAGAGGGCTTGATGGGATACAAGGACCAGTGTATGTTGGAACTGGATGTGTGTTCAATCGGCAGGCATTGTATGGGTATGATCCTCCAGTGTCCCAAAAGCGGCCAAAGATGACATGTGATTGCTGGCCTTCATGGTGCTCTTGTTGCTGCGGTGGTTCAAGGAAGTCAAAGTCAAAGAAGAAGGATGATACGAGTTTGCTTGGGCCTGTTCATGCGAAGAAGAAAAAGATGACAGGAAAGAACTACTTGAAGAAGAAAGGGTCTGGACCTGTCTTTGATCTAGAAGACATTGAAGAAGGACTTGAGGGTTTTGATGAGCTAGAAAAATCATCGCTCATGTCTCAGAAGAATTTTGAGAAGCGGTTTGGACAGTCACCTGTATTCATTGCCTCCACACTAATGGAAGATGGTGGCTTGCCAGAAGGGACTAACTCCACTTCACTTATTAAGGAAGCTATCCATGTCATAAGTTGTGGCTATGAAGAGAAAACAGAATGGGGCAAAGAGGCAAGTATAGTCTGGTTATGGCTCCTTATATGCATGAGTACTTTGTTTTCTTACTTTTTATTATCTGAATATCTTCTGCCTTCCTACTTAGCTTCCCCTTTTTAATGGAAATTAATAAGGGCATCCTTATGGTTCCTTGAGCTGGAAATGACATTTTCTGGGAAGAATTACTAGTGTGCCTCCATATTATTTGTGAAATTACTGGTTCTTTTATAGAATTTTTGCTTGGTGAAGTTTTGAGAAGTTTAGTCATCAGAGAAGCTCATAGTTGAATTATTTGGAAAATGTTGCTTTAACTCACTAGAAACGATTTACCATCAGAAAACGGCTTTAGGTATTCTTTATTGTTGTTTCATGAAATGAAACTGAAATCTATACCTCCTTTTGGCAGATTGGATGGATTTATGGCTCTGTTACAGAAGATATCTTGACAGGCTTCAAGATGCATTGTAGAGGGTGGAAGTCTGTATATTGCATGCCCAAAAGACCAGCTTTCAAGGGATCAGCACCTATAAATCTGTCAGATCGACTCCATCAAGTTCTGAGATGGGCTCTTGGCTCCGTTGAGATTTTCCTCAGTCGTCATTGTCCTTTGTGGTATGCTTGGGGAGGAAAACTCAAACTGCTTGAGAGGCTTGCCTATATCAACACCATTGTCTACCCTTTCACTTCCATTCCTTTGCTTTTCTACTGTACAATACCTGCCGTTTGCCTTCTCACTGGGAAATTCATTATCCCCACGGTAAGTTCATTAAGGATAACTTCCATTTAAAAAGTCTACACTTGCGCACCTTAAAATCCTCATTCAGGCTATATGAGTGATAGAATTTTTAAATTTTTTGTGGCATGACACTCTCAAATTGGTGCGATACTAAGGATCAGTGCTTTATATTTGTCTGGTTGTTTATAGTAATGTTCGTTGTAAATAAATTGACATTATTCAGTTAGTTTCTCAAGGATGCACTAGAGAGTGCCCTAAAAGTCATCTTCCAGAATGATAAGAATTATTTCATGGTCGTTTCTCTCTGTTTTTGTCTGGGTAAATCTGAATAGTTGCCAGTTATTCTAATCGACTTTGCCTTTGGCAGCTCACTAACTTTGCGAGCATATGGTTCTTGGCCCTTTTCCTATCCATCATAGCCACTGGCGTGCTTGAACTACGGTGGAGTGGTGTCAGCATCGAGGACTGGTGGCGTAATGAACAATTCTGGGTCATTGGTGGCGTATCTGCACACCTCTTCGCTGTATTCCAAGGCCTCCTCAAGGTGCTTGCCGGAGTTGATACTAACTTCACTGTTACAGCAAAGGCAGCCGAGGACAGTGAGTTTGGTGAACTCTACCTTTTCAAGTGGACTACCCTGCTCATACCACCAACCACTCTAATAATCTTGAACATGGTCGGTGTCGTCGCCGGTGTTTCGGATGCCATAAACAATGGATACGGATCGTGGGGCCCTCTGTTCGGGAAGCTCTTCTTCGCCTTTTGGGTGATCGTCCATCTCTACCCTTTCCTCAAAGGTCTGATGGGAAAACAGAACAGGACACCCACGATCGTGGTCCTTTGGTCCGTACTTCTCGCCTCTATTTTCTCATTGGTCTGGGTCCGGATCGATCCATTCCTGCCGAAGCAAACTGGTCCAGTTCTCAAACCGTGTGGGGTGGAGTGCTGATTCTGGCGTCGGATTTCATTCAACACGCCGTCTCTCCGACCCGATTAGATGTGTCGCTTTACGGAGCTGTTTCTTTCTGTCTCTTACTTGGGACATATTGTAATGCACTAGGGGAAATCTTCCCGATTGAAATCTCTTGATTAGCATAGGTTTTGCTTGAAGAGTGTGGAACTGAAATGTGCAAAGTCCTGCTTTTGAACTTTTTGCAATATATTCTGCTCAAGATTAAGCACTTGCCAACCTTCTGTTGTTAGCAGAGAAAACCAATCCCAGGAAAATGCAGCACCTGCACCTTTCATTTCCGTTGACTTTTGCAGGAAATTTTGCCTTTTGTTTGATTAAATAATTTACATCAAATTAAAAAAATGAAAAAAGCAATTCTCATCAATGGAAATACGACAATCGTCCGAAGAGTTGCGACAGAAGTAGTATGGCATATTTACGTTGGAAACTATAGTCCAAAGAGTTGTGACAGAAGTAGTATGACATATTTATGTTGGAAACTATAACCTTCATGACTGGAGATTTTACGAGTTCTTTGAGTAATTGTTAGTTGTGCTAACTACATAAAGTATATGTCATAAAATGTCATATGATTATTTTCACATATGTAATTCTACCATATAATTAATGTTGACCATGTGAATAATTTTTAATTACCGTTAATATCATCGCACTATTTTCAGTAGGAGAGAAATGGCACGATAATTATTATAACAATCGATACTACCATATCAAATCCGTATCCAATACACACATAATATGATCATTATTATGCCCAAGCATGTTAACCCAACATGAGTACTGATATGAATGCGGTGTGACATTGATCTGATAAAAGTACATTAAATCCCTTTTAACTTTACAAGGAAAATACGAAATGCCTTCTAAAATAAGTTGCTGCTATGTGGTAGGATGTCATCGGCCAGATTTTCATTTGCACATGCCTCATGTTACTTGACACAATTGTAATGGTCCTACTCAATTTTGCAAAATAATAATGTCCATATGGGCATAGAGGGTATCGCGTACTAATTTTCTAAGAAAATATCAAAATTTTGTTACCAAAAAATGAAAGAAAATGGCAATTATCTACAAAATTAAACATCGAGCTTTCGCCTCAATCCAAAACAAATGTAATAAATCCATCATTAAATTATCGTTTTAAGTACTTTTTTTTTTTGTAATCATTCACAAAAATTTCTCAAATTTATTTTTATTATTATAAAAACCTCATCATCTTCCCATTCCGCCTCCATCCACCGCCTCCACCATTTCACACCTCTCTCTCTCTCTCTCTCTCTCTCTCTCTCGCTCACTCTCGCTCTAAGTCGGTCGCTCCCTCCATTACCAGGTGAAGCTCTCTCTCTTTCTCTCTCTAGGTTTTC
This sequence comes from Eucalyptus grandis, assembly GCF_016545825.1. NCBI lineage: Eukaryota > Viridiplantae > Streptophyta > Magnoliopsida > Myrtales > Myrtaceae > Eucalyptus > Eucalyptus grandis. The sequence goes on from NC_052612.1 coordinate 8,412,240, forward strand.
TCGTCCCGCAGGTTTTTCCAACACCTTGCTGCTCAGGTAGCCTAGGGCTTCCGCATGATCATGTCTCCCGAGGCCATTCGCCTGCCGTCGAATTTGGATTTAGCTTGCCGCGTTTCGCTTTCCCGATGGGGTTTCTCGGAGGTTCGATGCTCGCGACCCGACGCCGGGAACTGAGAATTCCCTTTCAAAGTTCGCTCCTTTTTCGTTGAATGTATCCGTAGCGCGCCCTTTGACTGGTCGCTTACATGCCTCTGTCGTGTTCTTACTGAATGAGATGATAGCGTATCGGATGAATCATAATTTCCTGTGGTTCATTCTGTTCTGTCTTGCGATGACGAATGCTTTACGTTGGGAGTATCGATTGGGCCTTCGTTGATTGTGTGTAGGGGGCGCGGCATGTTTTGTGGTCGAGGCGGGAGCTGCTGTGTTTGGTGAAATATGAGTTGCGTTCAAGCTGCTGCCGCCGTCAAGCCGTATGGCTATCTCGTCTGCCGAGATAGGACGTCCCCCTCGCGCAGCTTTCGTTCCGCTCGTGTTCTGCCTGTCGATGCTAATCGCTCATCTGGGACATCTTTGAAGCTATCTGCCGAGAAGCTTGTGTCCCTGCAATTTGTGCCGGTGCCGAAGCACGGGCCACGTTTACCTGTGTTGAGCTACCGGCGACTGGTTCCTCTTGGCTTGTTTGGCGGCAAAGGAAAATCAGAAAGTGAGAACGAGGCAAGTCGTGTGTCTTCTTATTTGATGTTGGACAATGCTTATGGTAAATAAAGTGCTTGGATGGCATTTTGTACATGTTCACTGTATATCTGCTATGTTAAGCAGACCAGATAAGGGGTCCTCGATTATGCATAAAGTTTCATTGATTGCTCTTCCCCTTTTGATCTTAAGGCAGTTGAGCTGAGTGTGCATCTCGTTGCACCTTATCTCTTGAGATCATTCAAGTTGATTGAATAAATTTTTAGTTTGTGCCAAGTTATGTATGGTTTAGGGCAGTGAAGCCTGCTTTTAAAACTAAGTCAGGTTAATGCCACAATCCCAAAGGTAGGTTGTGCAAAATCTATAGTTATTTGTCCTACGCTATCTCTATTCTGAAGTTTTTATTAAGAGCTTCTATGTTTTTGACTTTTTCTTTGGCTTGATGAAAACAATGTCCTCTCTGTAATGATATATTATCTGTCTTGCTTCTGTTATAATCATGGAAAAGGAACTCTAGTGTGAATGGAACTCATTGTAGTGATGCTAAAGGGAAATTAAAAGCTGAGGAATCCTACTGAATTATGCAGAGGACAGAAAACCTTAGAGCTGGGGAAAAGGAACTGGTTTGGCGCTAGATCTGGCTGAAGGTTACCAAGGGTTGGTTCTCGGTTCTTGCCTTGGAATTGACTCAGTCAGGCCATGCACAGCGCTCACTCTTAGAAAGAGGAACTCTAGAGAGAATTTTCAGTCAATGCTCCATTATTAATTCATCCCATGACAGACGTTTTTCATTTTTCATGCAAAGGGACATATTCTATTGTCTAAAACCTTATGTTTCACGTGTCTATTATTTGAGGAAGGGCAAAGGTGGAAATTTTATTTTGTAATAAACAGGAAGGGCAAAGGTGGAAATTTTATTTTGTAATAAACAATCTGCTGTCGGGTTCTTTTAATTCTGCTCTGTTCTGTTCTTCTTTCCGCGTCAAGGTACGCGGCGATATTATGACTTGCCTTATTTCCTTCTTGTTTCATTCCATTGTCGCTGTTATTTGTGACTTTGATTGTCCTTTTATAAGCTTTACAAGTAGATAAGGGAGTTATTTATCTGTTTAGGGCCTACTTAAACAAGCTTCCTGTGTAAGATGCCTCCCTCCTCCTCCTCCTCCTCTCCCCCTCTTTCTTGTTTTTGCTCTGGAAGGTTCTGATGAGAGGATTTGGTTGTCATTAGGGTTCAGCTTGGAAGTCTCTTGAGAAAGCAATGGGAAGTTTTCGCAAAGACCCATCAATCGAGGATGTATTGAGGCAGCAAATTGATAAACAAGATTTCTATGATGATGGAGGTTCTGGCAAAGGACCAACAGGAGGTGCTGGAGGTAGCAGTGGGTGGCAGTGGCAGTGGTGGAGGTTTTGGTGGAACTGACGATGAAGGTTTTGCTGGGATCATGGAAGAGACGCTGCAAGTAGTTTTGGCAACACTTGGTTTTATATTTCTGGTATAGTATTTTTACTTGCTTACAAAATACGAAATTTATGGTCCTTCCTATTCCTTTTTTTTCCCCAAGTAATGAATTACTGGGACAGTTGATAAGAATTGTTAGTATATATCGAGCTTAATAACATCCTGCAAGAGGCAATTCAGTTAATTACACGAAGCTTAAGATAATCTAATCCTGTAAGTATGTGTAAGCCTGCTTGATGTACTCAAACGTGACAAATAATGAGGGGGTACTTAAGGGGAAAAAATGTTGGTACGTCCATAGATTGGCAACTGCAGCGATAGTGGGGGTTGTTGAGAATTGTGGCAGAGGAGGATGTTATCTGCGACTGAAATTTAAGTTCATAGTCATAATGGCGTAGGAGTTAAAGGTAATGCTAGCGAGTAGTTATGAAGTAAGTAGCATTGGTGGTGGCGCCGATTCTAGAGAGGAAGGCGATTGCCTGATTAGTGCTTGCTAGTGGTGCTGTCGGATTTGTTGGTGGTAGTGTCAATATAGAGGAGGTGCTGGTAATGATGGTAGACAGAGGGAATCATGTCTATCTCATAGTTTGTGCTTTGACATGTTGATATTGATAATGTAAATCTCATTTTTTGAAGACTGCTTTATCACTGTCCCATTAATGCTTTAATGACAGTCCAAATTTACATTTCAAATAATTGCAGAAATAATGAGATTGGTTTCTTCAGTGGAAAAGAAAGAAAACCCTCAATTACATCGACACTGGACTAAATTGGTATATAGTGAAGTTGTAGATTGTAAATTGATCTTGAATATGGACCACTTGTTTGAAAGGTCCATTTGCAGTCTGCTATGTCAGATGTTATACCAATTATATAGATTAGTGTAGCATTACTCTTTACATTCAGATGATAAACACAAATCTTCTATCAATGATCTACAGTTTGTACCCCATGAATTTATAATAGTACATCATGGTGCCTGCTGAAGTTCATGTGATATCATTACTGTCATACGCATATAGCTGATTTTTATTTCTATGCTTTTGTTCCATCTGGTGTTATTTCTTATTGTCCTCGTTGACAAACTAATTTGACCATTCAATGCAGTATATCTATATAATATCTGGAGAGGAGCTGTTTCGGCTAGCTAAGGATTACATGAAGTATCTTTTTGGAGGAAGTCAGAGCGTTAGATTAAAACGTGCAATGTACCAGTGGGGAAGATTTAAGAAGAAGATGACAGAGAAGGAAGAGGTTGATAAGTATTGGTTAGAGAAGGCAATAATTAATACCCCGACCTGGTGGGATAGTCCTGAGAAGTACAGGCGCATGGCAAGATCCATCCTAGAAGATTCTGACCAACGTTCGGGCTATGATGATGAAATCTGAACAATTCTTCGTCTTGCCAATTCATTTTATATGAAAGGCGAGATCGTTCTAAGCTTCTAGTTCTGCAGTGATCCAAAGCTCAGTCTTGGTAGACGATGAGAAAGCTGTCTCGTGTAATTTCTACAGTCATGAAGATTTTTGTGCAAAATTTCACAGAAAGGTTGATTTTCTCTCATTACGTGGGAATGCTCCATCAAGAGACAATTTTTGCATACTTAGGATTCTTATGTTTGAGGGAAAATGTTTCTTGATTTTTCAATGTTTGGATGATGGAAATTTAATCGATTTATGAAAAGGTTTTTTATGGATAAAAATTAAAAAGCTTAGGTTGGGAAAGATTACTTTTTAGAAAGAAGTTATTTTACCTAAATCATTAAATAAATGAAAATTATTTTCCTTAAAAATTATTTCCATAGAAGACATTTTCTTTCTGGTTCTTTGGTTTGAAGGAAAATTATTTTTGGGAAATTGTGTTTCGACTTTTTGGTGTTCGGATGATGAAAACTAATCAATTTATGGAAAGCATTTTTCATGAATTGAAATTAATAAGCTTAAATCAAGGAAAACTTATTTTCTCTTAAGATGGAAGTTACTTTTCGTTGACTATCATATAAATGAAAACCATGAAAGTCATTTTAAATTATCAGGAAAAATAATTTCCTCATAACTAATCAAATACATGAGAAGGCCCAAAATAGAAAATGAAAAGTTCAAATGCATGAGAAGTTGAACTCTTATGTCGTTCTGTCTCGTCGCATTATGAATGACACGAGTTCAAGTCGATTCAAAGCGTTAAAAGTCGGGACTTAGGAGGCTGCTTCACCCAGCGAGGACTTCTCCATTTCCACTTTTTTTTCCCCTTTTGATTCGTTTTCATTTCTGCCATTGGTTTTGTCATTTATTAGCTTAGGCTGCTACCTAGTAGTCAGAATTTTTGTAATATTTGATATCATACATAGATACACATTACTTATGTCTATCTAAAAATATTCCGACTTTTAGATTCTGCTTTGGGGGCGTCTAGAAATTCCCTTCTATCAATCTCCCAAGAGTTTAGAAACTATAAAATACAAACTTGAAAAAAGTCAGATTGTGAGAGCAACTCCTGTTTGCTCTTTCATTTGACTTGCATTGCACCTTGGTTGTTCTTCTGATTTTGTGTGCTGATGGCTGTTTATAAACACCAAGTTGCTGCAAAAGTCAAAGGCCAAAGGAAGCACGGCAAAATAAATTTTGCAGGTCAGCAGCAAGCAACTTGCTGCCGCCCATGCTATCAGCTTCAAAATTTGCGGCCGAAGCTTCCACGTACCTATACAATAGAGTTTCTCGAAATTGTCATTTTGCATTTACACCATCGTACGCACCCACCCACTATTCCTCATTCATTACAAGCTAAGTCAAACAAAAGAAAAAAAAAGAAGATGAATAAAAAAAGACGAAAGGACATAATTTGATTTACGCTATCCTTGAACTTTTATTTCTGAAGACTCGATAGCTTGCTGATGGTTATGGAGCCCAAGGGCTCGGACAAGCAAGGCTGAGTGCGCGCGGATAACTCTTGCGCGACGAAACGCATGGTGGGTCGCGAATTGGGACTCGTCCGGGTGCACGCCAGCGCCACCGTGACGATGGATACCACTTCCTCGGCTAGTTGGCAGGCCGGAGGAGGAAGGCGGGGGTCGAGTGCATCCTTTAGTAGCAAACTCGGGTCTTCCGATAATGTCGACGTTTGTGTCGTCTGTAGGGAGGAGAGAAGATCCCCCGGATGCTTCCCCATCATAATCTCTAGCGCCACTACTCCGAAGCTATACACGTCGCATTTGTCCGTCAACCGCATAGTTACTGCTAATTCTGTTTTTCAAGAAGAAGGATGAATCAATGTTGTGAGCATAATGTCAAAACTATATTTAAATTCCAAATTTGTATGACGCTCCAACGCAGACCACTTGTCATAACCTATACTTGCTCATCCTAAAACTCTTTTTTGAAATTATTTGAATGCAAATTCGAGATGTTAATTAGAACTATTTCATAATATGTAACCACGAAATGTATGAATAGACTCGATCATGTAACTTACCAGGAGCCATGTAGCCATAAGATCCAGCCACTGTGGTCCAATTGGATGAGTTCGGATTCAAGAGTCTGGCCGTCCCGAAATCTGAAAGCCGAGGCTCGAAGTCCTCTCGAGCAAGATGTTGTTCAAGGTTATGTCCCGATGGACGATAGGTGGCGAGCAATCGTGATGCAGGTAGGCGATCGCGTGAGCCACGCCTCGGACAATCTTCACCCTCGTACTCCAGTCCAGTTCAGATGCTCCTTTATCTCCATACAAGACCTTTGCCAAGCTGCCTCGCTCCACATACTCATAGACCAAGTAAATGCTACCTCTCCTGGAACAGAACCCGTGGAGCTTGATCACATTACGGTGTCGGACTTCGGTCAGCACACGGATCTCGTTCTCGAAACTCTGGAGGTTGACCATGGGGACGTCGCCCGATTCCAATGCGTTAAGCTTTTTGACAGCCACGGTTTGGCCGCCGGCCAGTTCGGCCTTGTAAACACTCCCGAACCCGCCTTTTCCGATGTAGTATTCTTCGCTGAAGTCATCGGTGGCCTTGGCGATGTCGTTGAATGTGAACTTCGCTCCCATTTCCCATATGATCGTCTCTGATTTCTTGTACTTCGTAAGACTCTCGATCTCTTCATCGAGATGCTTGTTTCGCCGCCGACGCACCAAAATCAGAGCAGTAAGAGTCACGAGAAGTAGTAAGCAGCAGATGCCAACAATCACACCAATCAGAACCTTTTTCCTATGGTCAGTTGATTTACTGCTTGAACGACAAGGCGATAATCCCGTCGCGTTTCCACACAAGCCCGGATTCCCGATAAAAGCATTCCCTGGCGCTTGTTGGAAGAGGCTACCACTAGGAACTGCACCCGTTAGCTCGTTGTACGATAAGTCTATGGAGCTTAAACTGCTCATGCTGGTGAGAGCAGCTGGGATTGTACCCGACAAGTTGTTATGCGAAAGATTGAGAAATTCCAAGCTAGTAAGCTTTGCTAAATTGGAAGGAATTGATCCTGCTAGTGAATTGTGGCTCAGATCTAGGAGAATCTGTAGCGAAATCAAGTTCCCGAGCTCTGGTGATATGTTACCTGACAGATTGTTGTTGCTCAGGTTCAAGCCCAGTAAATTCTTGCAATTCCCTAGCTCGTCCGGTATGCTACCGCTCAAGGCGTTCTCTGACAAATCAAGTTTACTTAGCTTCGATAAGTTTCCCAACGAGGTGGGAATATCTCCGGTCAAATGGTTGTTGCTCAAGTTCAGCGTGAGCATCTCCCCTAGATTTCCCATCTCATCGGGAATTTTGCCGGTCAATTCATTGCCGTACAAAGTCAGGACACCCAACTGGACAATCTCCCGAGCTCTGGTGGGATGCGGCCGGTGATTTTGTTACCATCTATCTGCAAATTGGTGAGATTCGTACACTCTCCCCATTCTGTCGAGAGATTCCCGACAAATCGGTTGTTGCTGAGGCTTATAAAGACAAGATTCGGATAAACACCGAAAGCACTCGTGATATCTGCAGTGAACTGATTGTCGTCTAGACGGACTCTCGTTAGCCCCGAACAATTCCTCAAGCAGTCGGGCAATGGTCCAGTGAAGTTATTCCCATTGGTGAGGAGTTCTTGTAGAGCGTAGCCGCTGCATAACTCCGTCGGCAATTCTCCAGTGAAGCTGTTATTCGAAAGCCTAACGTAGCTCAGAGAAGGGCTGTACTTGCCAAAATCATGTGGTATGCCTCCCGAGAAATTGTTCGTGAACAAAGAGAGTGACCCTAAGTTAGCAAGGCGAGAGATGGTCTCAGGGACCTCTCCATAAAGCTGGTTCGTGTTGAGGTCGAGAATGGTCACTGACGTGAGATTCCCGACCTCCGGAGGAATAGTCCCAGTGAGGTTGTTGGAGAAAAGCTGGAATTTCTGCAGCTTGCTGAGGTTCCACATTGTCGAAGGGATTTGGCCAGAGAGATTGTTCTGTGAGAGGTCTAACGCGAGCAAATTCTCAAAGCTCCCGATCCCAATAGGGATAGGGCCGGAGAGTGAATTGTGGTACAAGAAGAGGTAATTGAGCTTGGTCAGGCTTCCGATTTCCGGTGGAATTTGCCCAGAGAGAGAATTGTACTGCAGTTGCAAAGAAACGAGTTCCGTCCAATTTGTAAAGAAGTAAGGCGATAACTCACCTGACAGATGATTCTCGGCAGCTCCAAAGTCCGACAATCTGACCAGATTAGACAGAGAGAGAGGCAGCTCCCCGGAGATCGAATTCTGGGCTAGGGCTAAAAAGGTGAGGTTAGAACAAAGACCGAGCTCGGAAGGGATCGAAGAGTTGAAGCTGTTTAGTTGCAAATCGAGCACTTGAAGCTGCCTCAATTGACCAATGGAGCTGGGAATTGCACCTTCAAAGGAATTGTTGTACATCTCTATCATCTGAAGCTCAGACAGCAATCCCATGTCTCCGGGAATCAGACCGCCGAACAGATTGTTACCAATCCGGATCTCCTTCAGCCGGGAAAGTTTTGATATGTTTGAGATCGGCCCCTGGAGCGAATTGGCCGTGAGGTTGAGGTATTCAAGGCTCACCAGGTTGGCGTACACAGCCTCAGGAATTTCGCCGGTCAAAGCGTTTTGCGACAGGTCCAGGTATGTCAGGTTCTGGCAATTGGCCACGAAGCCCGGGAACTCACCGTCGAGCGAATTGAGGAAGAGGCTCAGGTAAGTCACCGACGGCATGGCGGAGAATTTTGACCAGTCAGGAGATTCCAAGTAGTTTGATCCAAGATCCCAGTGCCACACCTTCCCGAGATTGCTGATCTGGTAAGGAATAGTACCATTGAGACTGTTGTTCAAGAGGCTCAAGTACTGAATCTCTTGCAACTGGCCTATCTCCGGCGGTATGGCACCTTCAAAGAGATTGCTCCCCAGTTCCAAGAACCCGAGCTTCGAGAGATTGCCGATCGAGGACGGTATCGGGCCCACGAGATTGTTGCTGCTGACGTCGAAGCGGGTCAGGTTCGGGAATGAAGCGAAGTCGAGCGCATCGAGCGTGCCGCTGAGGCTTGAGCCGGAGAGGCTGATCTCCGAGACCGACCCGCCATTGTTGCAGGCGACGCCAGTCCAGCTGCAGAGACGGGTGATGTTGGTGAGGGACCAGGAGCTCAGAGAAGGAGGAGGAGGAGGAGGAGGAGGAGGAGGAGAGAGGGAGTTCTTCCATTTGACAAGAGCTTGCGCCTCCGTGGTCGGTGACGGTGAGGCCTGAAATGGAAGCAAGAAGAGGAGACAGGGGAAGAGGAAGAGGGAGAGAGGGTGGGTTGCGGCTGATTTTGTCATGCCTAGCAAGATGCTGTCGGACTTCACGAGAAAATGAGCACCAAAGGGTTTTTGGGCTTTTTTTTTCTTATTACTTAAATTAATCATGTTGTTCTCGGGACCTCACGTGGATTCGTAATACAATCTCGTTTCACTGCTGAGTTTTGACTCACCGATCCTCTAGAGTTCCTGACCAATCAACCACCTGTTCAAGATAAAAGAAGAAGATAAACGTGGAGAAAATAAAGAAAATATTAGGTGCGCTGGGCGCTCCACGTCACCGTGCGCCCGCCCAATCAGGATGCGAAACGTGTCGCCACCTGGAGCCTGGGTCCCGCTTTTTTTTTAGCCAAATTTTTGCCTTCTCCTTCTCTCTCTTCATTAATCGCTGCGTCCTTTTCTGTCTTCTCCCGCCCTTTGAATTTGAAGTGCCCTCTCTCTTCTCTGTCTTCTCCATCAAGCCGCACGAAGTCTCTCTCTCTCAAAAATCCCTCCTTCCCAATAGCCCGCCGATCGCATCCAGCACGACGCCTCCGCCGCCTCCGGCACGACGCCTCCGCTGCCCTAGAGACATTCCCTCAGGCTGCACGAGGCCCTCTTTCAAATATCTCTCAGGAGCCCGCCCGTCGCATCTCGAGTTCCGCCATCGCCACTCCCTCAAGCCGCACGAAGCCTTCTTTAACAAATCTCTCCCTCCTAGAAGCCCGCTTGTCGCACCCGAGCTTAGATCCGCCGCCTTTGACACATCGCCTCCGCCTCCGCTATCGCCACTCCCTCAAGCCGCATGAAGCCCTCTTTCGAAAATCTCTCCCTCCCAAGAGCTCGCTCGTCGCAGCCGAGCTCAGATCCACCGCCTCCAGCACATCACTGGTGCTTCTGGTGCTTCCTCATCCCGCCCCGCATTCATCGTTGGTGCTTCGTGTCTTTGGGTCTATAGTGTACTCATCCAACACTATGGCCGTGAGCAAATGGGTTGTGCTCACACATGGTAATTTCATCGCCATGTGCGAGCTCTTTGCAAGGTTCGAAGTTTCTTAGTACGAGTACCCGAACTCCAAGAATGTATATTTGGTTGTCCCGCCAATTTTTCACATATATGGTCCGTCTCTGTCTTGGGACTGTTGTCGTTAGGGTGTACGCTGTGGTTGTGATGAGGAGGTTTGATCCCAACATGGAGGTTAAGGTCATCGATAGGTATGGAGCCATCCATTTCCCTATGGTTGTGATGAGGTTCAATTCCAATGAGGTTGGATCCTCATTTTATTATGATCTCGGAATATCAAGTATCTCGAGCAAATTTAAGTGGGATGAACTGCAAAGTTGAGCCTGTATTTTTTAGCAATTCAAACCCGTCAATGGCGTATGTTTAGATTTATCATGGTAGGATATATGTCATTGTGGGAAACTCAATCCTAGTTTAGGGACACGATGTACCTTTTACTTGCAAGTCAATAGGAAAATTTTGAACTTGATTGATATAACATGTGCCATTAAGCACGTCAAAGACAGAGAGATGCGAGAGAGAAGCGGTGACACCTACTCCCTCTCCATTTTGGCTAGCAAAGAGTGCTTGAGATGGAACCCATTTCTCCACATTTCCAGTGATTTACTTTTATACGTACGGAGTTTGTGAAAGAATTCAGAAACGCTTGAATTTGAGATAATGCACTATATAAATGTCCGTACGGTTACACAAGCATTGCTCATGACTCGTTTGAATGTTTTTTTTTTAATTACAAGTAGGACAGGAATTCTTTCAGATCCATCATTAGATCTTAATATAGAGGAGTCGCTGGAGCACTTATAGTTTATGACATCACCTAGTATGTAAAATTTGAAATGAGAGTGTCTGTCTGTTTTTTTCTGGGAGGGATAGAAAATGGGTTAGAATGATCACCTTACATCTTGTGTCCAGGTTAAATAACTTCCTTAGACATTGAGTAACTTCGTAATATGGATGTTGCCACACGGTAATGAAAGCTATGCAGCAAACTAAAAAGGGGAGAAAATGTGATCAGATTATGAGGCCAAGCAACCTATGACAAGAGAATATTTACGTTTGAATTTGATGTTATCATCCTTCATTTGTTTTTCCTTATCCGCATCGACCAATTCACTATACCTTACTTGCTTTGATTCATGAACATTGGTATTTTTCTTTTCTCTTTGGTGGTGATGGGTTTGGTACAAAAATGCTCTTCGGGGGGCCAGAGGGGGAGCGTGTCCGCTTATGAGTTTTTTGCCACCATTGTTAGTGCAAATGAAAGCAAACCACGCATGATGCTCTGTTCTAAAAGGGCTGCTATTTAATTTGCTTCATGTTCTTGTTTAAAGGTTTGAAGGGATCATGACTCTAAGCCAAGGGCAAGCAGTGATTGCTGACATTTTGCTCTGCATTGGCCTTGCTAGCGTTGGCCCGATTCCTACAATAACTGATTACGGACATTCGTAAAAACTGGTTTTGGATCACTGCATTGAGGCCCTTAGCGTAATTGAAGATTGTTTTCCATTGAAGAGTTTGAGTTCTAGTGTTCCTCATCTTGGAAGAGTGGAAGTCATGTGTGAATAGGCTAAACCCTTGATATGGAGGTGAGCAATGAGGAAGGAGCTAATTAAGGTAAAGATGATAGTGGCGGAAGACTAGACGCTATTAGAGATCATTGTTCAGGGGATTGATCAGCAAGTTGAGCAGATGAGGAAGGAGTTTCAGCTCAGTGAGAAGGGCATGGTTTATTTAAAAGGCATATTCAAGAGATGACCAACACCCTAGCACGGATGGGGTGTTGGTCATCCAAGACTTGTAGCAATACTTACTTTGCGGGGCCATGCTGTTACTAGGAAGCTTAATTCTAATGGTAAGGTCAATACTATGCAGACTCGCACAACCTAAACGAAGTTATTGATTTTCTTATTGTTGCCGGATTCTAAAAAGGTTCATTCATATAGTTCATATATGTAACGTTGTGACTATCTAGATGAGCCGCCTCAATTTGAACAAGCCTGAAAGAAAAGTGCTAGAAAGCATTTGCCTGATTGGATCGAGCATTTTGATGGCCATGATGGACGGTGAGTATTGCTATGAGATGATTTTTTTTTCAGCTGCATCTTTTTTTTGGTAAGATTTTCAGCTGCATCTTTTGTGTTAATGAAAAGCAAAGAATCAATGTTTCAATTTCTTACTACTTATGAGGTGGACTACGGTTAGATGATGTTTTTACCTATTGTCATTTTTTTTTTTTTTTGGTTGGTGTTTTGCTTAATTGTTGATGGGGCACCAAACAAGTTCCCATTGTCTAAACGCATCAATTATCTAGTTGAATATGACAATATGCTGTTTTAAGAAGCTTCTTTGTATATTTTCTTCATTCTACAATAAGCATGTGGCAGGTTTTAATGCAAACTCAAGTCACTTATGTTCATTCACATGCACGATGGTGCAGTTGCTTTGATTGGCATAGGTTTTACTGTTGTTACTAGTTTTAAAGAAGCAGCATACCATGCTTGGCTTTGGCTACTATAACTTGATCAAGAGATTGGAATGGACAAAACAACACCTGTGGAGCTAGCCAACCACTTCCGTGGGTCCATTGGGTCAAAAAATCCTCCTGTGCTATTCCAAAGGACAGCACTGAAAATGGGTTTAAAGGATAGATGGCCAGTTGTTTGCTGTGAGATAGATGATAACCACTTTTCAAATGGCTATGGTCATGCTTTTGGTAAAGTACTTATGCCCTGTCCTGTATAGTGTTATTTTGGCCGGTGAACTTGTATGTTGAGTGTATAATAGTTGGCAGATCTAAGCTCTAGAATCTCTTCTTGGTTATTTATTGTGGTGTATATTTACTTCTTCGCAAAATGAGGATATGTGTTAGAGAGATGCATTCTAGGAAGCCTCAACTTTACCGAACTCGCATATATGACGAGCTTTGGGAATCAAAGCCAGAATCCCATTCTAGCTATACCATTGATAGAATATTTGTTGGATGAAGCGAAAGATCTGAACATCAATAGAATCCCTGTACAACCTGTGCATCCAGATGTCAAAGTCATGGTTTTCATCTGCCTCAATCTTCTTTTGCTAATTGTATGCTTATGTAAATTTTGCTCATGGAACCTGATTGGAGTAACTTCAGTTTCTTCCTTTTCTGGATGAGCAATATGATGGTTTTACTCATTATCAAAAGAGCAATTCCGTTGATGCTTCTCTTCGGCTTTTGACAGTTTGGCTTGCCTTTCCTTTTTGTCATGCTTAATGTTTCTCTCTTTGCAGATGGAGGACTTTAATGGCAAAAGTTGATACTAGTTTTAAAGAAGCAGATATCATGCTTGGCTTTGGCTACTATAACTCGATCAGGGAGATTGGGAGGGACAAAACAACACTTGTGGAGCTAGCCAACTGATTTTGCAAGTCCATTGGTTTGAAAAATCCTCTTGTGCTATTCCGAAAGACAGCACTGAAAATGGGTTTGGAGGATATTCCCGGCATCCGAATTTGCAAGCGATCCTTGTTTTGGTGACATCCAAGCCTTGGATAAATATGAAATGGCTTTTTCATGTTGGTTCAATGCTTATTCAATTAACTTTGTTATTAGAGAATAGTGCTCGTCATTAATAAAGAAGAAAGTGATCAACCAAGGATAATCAATCAGGAGACATGGTGTTCCCGATGTCCTGCTTCTTCTCTACTTCCATGGTCATTATCTTCAAGCTCCCTGTTTCATTTGTCCTGCCAATGTGGCATAGATTTCCCAGAACTTGTGGTTGAGCTTCTAAATGTGGAGTTACTCTTGCAGATTTATGAAGTGTTTAACTTGATATCAATTCCCTTGTTAAATCAATACACAAGACTTGATGTAATGAACAATTTCGTTCATAATGTGATTATTAACTCCTGTTGAAACTTGGCACTTTGAATTTTGAATCACATTGATGCCACTCACTTCTTTGTGCAAATTTGACGTTTTCCCCAAATGAAAGATGAGTTAATGTGAGAACAAGTTGAACAACATACGACGGAGATCAACTCTTGAAATTGCACTTTGAATTTATAATTTATTCTCTTGAACTATTGAATTCTCTCCTCCATGAAAAGTCTTCATGGAGATACCACATTCATAAATTAAATATCAAAATTCTCCTCATATTGCAATTGACAAATGAATCTCTCGTTACACAAAGTAAGTAAAGAAACCAAGATGAAATTTACTTACATTAACAAATGAATATTTCATCCTTCTAATGTTTACAATTCATACTTCAACTACTAAGCTAATAGGACACATGTTTGCGTTCACAAAACAAATTCCGAGAAAGAAATAAATCCAACATGTTTTATCTTGTGTAGAAGCATGACATTGGCTTGGTCTTGTTTGAAGAGAACTCTCTCGACTTTTGGCAACGGTTAGTCCTTTTTTGGGACTACAGGCTTGTTTTTCTCAAGTTTTAGAGCAGTTCCGAGCAGCTTTTTGCCTCGCGCAGCACCTGCAGTCAGGATTCTCCTGCACGTCTAGTTTTAACTTTCTCAGAACTTGCTTTGACCAGAGCAACTGAACCGGCAGACTTTTCAGCACTTAATGGCGAAGGAACAACATCCAGAGTACGTCCGACATCGTTGTTACTTGTCCTGGAAAAACCAACAATGGAAGAATGGACAGTGTGAAACATGGTGTAGGCTAGAATCACAAAAAGCAAGTTTCATCTCAGAAACGTACCGAGATGGCATGTTTGCGGTTCCTTTCATAATGGACTTGATATCTAAAAAGAATGATAAGCATGTCAAAAATCTGAGAAAGTATCCTTACCAAAAGAAAGAAGTAAACTGAAGAGCACCTTGCATAATCACCCAAAAATATAAGAAAAAAACTTAGTAAATGGAGCAAAAGCCTCCACATATGAAAAGCCAATACAGCCCATGAAAACAATAGAGGAAGCAGACAAGTCAAATGCCTTTCACTTTAGCCCACGAGTAAAAGGAGGCCGAATCAACAAGAGAAAGCTTGCTATACAGGTTTTCTCCAGTAACCAAGTTGTTGTAGGATATATGGATTGTCACGATCCTGATTATATAACAGGAGAATGCATCAAAAAGTATCAATTAAAACTGAACAATGGCTTGGGCATGGGAGGGTTAGAGGTCACTGCCGTGTACTTAATCAAGTATAACGTTTTGTAATTATCATGTGTATCGCTAGTGTTCAGCTTTGGCTTTAAAAGTAAAAGAAAAAATCCTCTCCTAAAATTATCAAGGTGTGGTACTCCCTGAAAGTAAAAGTAAACAACTAGGTTGAGTAGCATCCTCTTCCATGCAATACCTATAAATAATTTCAGCCAAACAAACTAATCCATCTAATGATGATAAAGCAGCCAAGAGGGGCTTGAAACTCTGATTACGAAAGGTATGAACAAATGCTGTTCCTAATATCTAAGGAAAACATTATTGTTCATTTCAGAAGCTTGGCACCACAATCAATTGAATCTGTTTAAGAGGGTAATTGATAATAGTAGACATTACGGTATATCTGTACTAATTGCTCAGATTTATTTTTCATTCTTTGTATCCTCACGAATTATTTTTGAATTCTTTCAAAAAGAAAAAATTGCACAGTTATTCACCCTTCAGCAAAATGAAGTTTCTAGCTAACATTGTCATCATAATATATCAAGAAAGCACAAAACCCAGAAAAGCAACAAGAGAGGGTGCGTGGAATTCAAACCGCACAAGTGAGAAATATTGAACTTCAAAACATCATTTTCCTCGACTTTGAAATGCGTCTTTCAGAACCTTCAGAAAATCCAATGGATTGTCGACCTTTTCCTGTGTAAGTTCGACAAAAAAATCCAAAGATCCCACGCAGATTTTCGATGAATTCCTTCCTGATTCATGCACCAAATCTCGTACCTACATAAATAAGCATGTGGAAGCACGATTACATCAAGACAAGACGTACACATTCAAAACACCTAACTTGAAGCTATTTATGGTGAGTAAAAAAGAAAAGAAACCTGTTCATTGTGGAGTTCAAAAACTGTGACAGAAAAGTCATATCTAGATGTAGCAGTTGCATCTGAATTCACAAAATCGAAGAACTCCTTGAAACAACAAGCATACAGACCACGATCATGGCTAGATCCTTCCTGAAAAGCATCAAAAAACACCATCATGTCAACTTCCATATCAGAATTTTGTGGAATGACATGGTGGGTGAACGTGGTTCATCATAATGTTACAAAGGCCCCCGTTCAGATAACTATGATTGCCAAAGATCAAACCAATGACAATAAGATCTAAGAAATGCAAGCAGCAGAACTTTTAGCTCCTTAAATTCAGACATGACATAAGACCAATATCTGACAGAAGTATCTGCATTAATGGACCGTGCCCGTAATGGCAGCCATACATGCATAATTCACAAAACACGTCCTCATTCCAGATCAATACCCTTTTGAATGCAATAAGAATAAAAAACAAAATACTTTATTTAAAAAGCCATACCCAAATATTTGGATATTTAGCTCATAGGGAGATAATATTCAATGGGAGCATGTTTGAGAGAGAGACCATAGTGTGCATCTTTCCTGAGTTACTTTGTCCATAAGCAAATATTGACACATTAAATCCATCCAAAGCTGATTGAACCAACAGTTGAACATCATTAAATATGTCAGCTGCACATGCACCAGTCCTACTGTAAGATAACAAACCTCCATGCAAACCACCAGCCATGTAGCTAGTATATACCAAAATTTTTTCAAATGCTGCCTGTTATGTAACAAAATTAATCATTTTCTAGCTCACCCTGTCCAACATGAGGTCCATACACCCTATCGAATTCATAATCTTTCTTAGGATTGGTACGGTCTCATCACTAGTGTCGACACGGATAGTAATCAAGGAATTCTACAGCAGAGGGACCTTTGTCTTCAAATAATGGTCTCGAACGACAGAATACCTTTATGTTCCCTGAAATTAAAAGCATCTTCAAATCATCATAGGAAAGGAAAATACCCATAAATTTCTGACCAAAAACTTCGTACAGCCTCAAAAAGGGAGGACTGGAAATTGAAGAGAAGAGCTGTTGAAACAAATTATTATAGTAAGAGAAGAGAGCACACAAAGAACAGAGGAATTCCCTATCTTGATCGATTTATGTGCTTCCATTAGAGAGTAACCAATTGAACTATAGTCCCTCAACAACTAACTAACAAATAGCCCAACTTCTAAACCAAACAGTTAATTAACGTGTGTGCACCTCCTGCACTCATAGCCAACCAAATGGCTTGAAGATGATCTGTCCTTCTCACTCAAAACACTATTAGTATAACTTAGGTCGACCAATCAAGTGATTGGGCAATCAATGGTGAATTGATGATGTGAAAGGAGTCCAAATGGAAATTATATCATGGGTGAATGGACTCTTGTCTGAAAATCATATTTCTTGGGAGTTCTTCCATAAGTTTAATCTAAGAGACTCAATTTCTATGTAACCATCAATCAAAGTATCAGACTGATCCTAACGAAGGAGGAAGAACATACAGAGTAAAAAATCATTTTCGTTCTTGATATCTAGTCTCCATTTACAGATTAACGAATCTCTGAAGCATAATGAGTCCTTAACTAACAAACAGCTCAATTTTTCAGATTAACAACGATCAGAAATGCATCACAAACTGGCAGCTGTTATCTCAAGTTAATCTGCACTTCATCGCTAAAACTCTATCAGTCATATTCCAACTCGATCTTACTCGTTAAACTCAAGTTTTGTTCTCCAACTACACACTGCAAAATTGCCATACAAGCAAGCTATCTCTACGCATCCATCCAACAGGAACATCATCCCGAAAATGAATTGCAATTCAAACAATAAATTTTCTGAATTATCAGCTCATATCCAAGTACTTCCACTCCACGTGCTTCGTGTGGAAAGTGGGAGAACTCAATTAAGAAACCAAAGACTGACCTTTGGATTTCAACAACTCATTGAACAACTTCCTCTTTCTCACTGACGAGCGGTGCTATCCTAGCCTCACCTTCAAGGGCGACTTGATCTGACACAAAGCACAGAACCTGTCAAAAACCGAAATGAGAAAGCAAACGTGCGTCGAGGCACAACAGACGCCGCACCGCCTCACCTAGTTTCCGCATCTTGTCTGCGAGAACGCTGAGGTAGCGCGTCACTCGATCGAGCTTCGCGTTGGAATACTCCTGCACTTCGCTCGCCTCTTGTCTCAGCTCCAAGTAATCCTGCCTCGCAAGCTGCATCCGGAAATCGCTCTTCTCAGAGTTCGGCAACAGAGAAGGAATCGACCGAAGCAAGAAGCAAAAATTCGAAACAGGCAAATCCCCCAACTTAATCGGGAGCCAAAACAGAGCGCGAGAGACGATCGAAGAGTTTCGGAAAAACCTGGACATTGTCCGCGAGCCGCTGGACCTTGAGGCCAGCAGGAGCTCCGAGGGCGGCGGCGGAGATCGAGTACCGCCGGACGAGGAGGCGGGGGGCGCTCGGCTGGTGCTGGTCGTCGGCGTCGAAGGAGGCGGAGGTCGACGACGACTTCCGCGGCTCGAAGCCGCTCTGGACCTTGGAGGCCAGCGGGAGCTGCGAGGGCGGCGAGGAGGCGGCGGCGGCGGAGATCGAGTACCGCCGAACGAGGAGGGCGCTCGGCCGGTGCTGATCGTCGGTGTCGAAGGAGGCGGAGAAAGATTTTGTGAGAGAGACTTCGTGCGGGAGAAGACAGAAGAGAAAGGGCACTTCAAATGCGAAGGGCGGGAGAAGGACGCGGCCATTAATGAAGAGAGAGAAGGATGCGGAAAAAATTTGACTAAAAATAAAAGTGGGACCCGGCTCCACGTGTCGACATGTGTCGTATCCTGATTAGGCGGGGCGCACGGTGACGTGGAGCGCCCGGCGCACCTAATATTTTCTCATAAACGTGGGTTGCATTTTCATCGACGTGCTGCCTGACTTTCTTCGATTTTGAAGTAATAAAGAAAGGAGCAGTTCACAGGGTTGCAGAGAGATGATGACTGGCTGGCTGGCTGGCTGGCTGTCTTTATGTGCTGTGCTTTTTTTTTTCAGGTTTTTGGTTCAGACAAAAAGGCCAAGAGAAAGTGACGAACTGGTGGTCTCCCACGCGAAGTTTGACCCTTCACCGTTGTTTCAGACCTGCGTCCTATTCATTTGTAAAGAGGAGTAATTTCCGGTGGAGGACCACGTGATTTAATTTAGTCTGCTGAATACTAATAAAGTATTGTAACTTTTATATGACATTCACTTAATTTTAAGAAAATGATTACTTGAATATCATGACTTTTTAAAAATATTCATCCAAGTGTCAAAAGTCCGAAGTAATATGGCACTTGCGGTGAAAGTTCTTTTTATATTTAAATTATGACATTCAAGTGATTGATTGAAAAATTATATGACACTCAAGCAACAAGAAAAAAAGTTATGACATTTGAGTAAACACCGCACATAAGTTGTCACGCCCATCCTCGGGCACGCACACATCCTTTCTACTCTTGGTCGATTTTATAATGCGATATAAAGACTATGTATCGCCGACCCTTTCATTATTTAAGACGCGCTACGGAGCGGTTAAAATCCCTGCATAATAAAACAATAGGATAGAAAAACGGGGTCATATTTCTCATATTGAAACTTATAACCAAACTTTTATGCAAAACACAAACCAGAGCATTTCACAACTTCTTACTCTAAACTCTATTCACATCAATTGAAGTTCGCAAAAGAAGATGGAATCTCAACCTATCCGGGTCGTACTCAAGACCCCCTTCAGAATTATCTTCTTCTTCCAAAAATCATTTTCCTCAAGTTCGCCTTCATTGGTCTCCTTCTCAGACTCCTCCTCCTCAGCTCCTCAACGGAGTCCTGAAATGTTTTTCCCCAAACTGGGATGAGACTACGTCTCGCCGGAGTTCTACCCCACTAAGCCCGATTAGTAAACCATTATACTACAGTGCCTAAACACGCATAGGGCGGATGACTTACCTTGGCCTCGCATTCCATCGCAAGTCAGCACATAATTCGCATACCTTATGTATAGAAGCGATACCTCCAAGAATTGAAACGCATCACTCAACTCAATAAATCACAAGGTCCAGATTATAAGGCCAAATCGTTATGACACGTCCCATTCCATGTCACACAATTTTGTCTCATAATCCGCGCATCAAACTCAACCATCATGCGTTCCAATTGTTAATTACACCTCAAGGGTACGGCCAACTCTATTGGCGGTCTTCTGGCATTGCCAGCGTCGTCTCCCCGCGAGCACGGCAACGTCTCTCAATTAGACGGCTTCCCGAAGGGGCATAGTCCCAATCTCATGCGACCCGCTACCTAATGCATGGGTAACCCGAAAAGGGATTTAGTAACGTCCGGCATAATTGCTCGAGACTCGGTTCTCTTAACCAACACACGACCACTCAATATCGGCCCGGGACCGTGCATTGCACTCAAATGCCTCCATTAAAATAGTGATCCGCGCTATTTCCTTCATTATTAAAAACATCCCGAAAATAGTCGTGTGTGGGTACACGGTCAATTGAACAAGACCGATACTTATCTTTTTCAAACCCCACTATTTGATATAGTACTAAAAATCCATTTTCGGTGTTAAAACCCGACACCGGGATTTTCGAATAAATATCAAAATCCACAACCTTTGGAATTAAATACCAAGAATCCAATCAGCACTCCATTTGCATAATTTAACACCCAATTGCAGAATTTAACCACGCCATTTACCAATCCATAATTCAGTCTCAATCAATTCCAATCAATTTAGAGTAAATCTCTAAAATATCACAATTTATTTAATTCCATACAACGTGGAGCTCAAATAAATAAACGGACTGCGCCACGACGATCAGCACGAAATTCCGGTCGTCGGCCATCAAAATCTTAATTTCGAAAAATAATTAATTAATTTATTAATTTCGAAAATTAAATAATTAATATTAAAAATTCAATTTAGCACAAAATAAAGCCCAATTAAATAAACGGACTTCACCACAGTCATCGGCATAAAATTCCGATTCCGGACCATCTCAGTTGAATTTTCGGAAAGTAAATAATTAATTAATTTAATTCCGAAAAATGATATTTAAATGCCAAAAATCACACTTAGGCCCGAATCGCCAAATTGAAGCCCAATTAGGGGTCGGAAAATTTCCGAGATACTTCCAACAATTAGTAGACCACGTCTACTTGCTAATTGCACAATCAATTTATTTAAATCACATCACAATTAACTAATAATTGCTAATTTATTCTAATCTAACAACCTAAATACAATTAATTAAAACTAAACCAACCTTAAAGCATAATTAGCCAACTAATCCAAGATTAGTGAGATTACTCACCAAATCGCGAGCAAATCGGATCAATCCGACGGCGGCGACGCGAGGAACAAAACTTCCCAAAGCGACTCGCGGACTCGCGGATCCAGGGCCCGGAAACGGCCCAAAAGCGGGCCCGAACCAGCTGGAAACCCATTTCCTGGGTTGCTGGTTGGCTGCGAAACAGGGGAAAACAGAGATGGTTAGGGGCGGAGAAGGGTTCGGGAGAGCGGGCGGTGCTCCGGGGAGGGCCGGTGGAGGTCCGGCGGCTTCAAACGGCGGCCGGAGGTGGCCAGATGGGGGTGGAACGAAGGTTGAGCAGAGGCTGAACCGTGCGGGGGAGCACGCCCGAGCGCGAGGGACGGCCGGCGGAACGCGCGGCGTCGCGCGGGAAAGGGCGACCGGTGAGCGGCTGAGCTTGGGCGGCGACGGTGGCTGCTCTGATCCCAAGCGAGCTGCTTCCGTTTCTGTTCAGCTAGGTCGCACGAAGAAGAGAGGAAGAAGAGGGGTTTCTATCACGTGGGGTGGGGAAGAAGAGAGAGAAGAGAGAGAGAAGGGAAGATGAGGATTGACCGGTCAAAAAGTAAATAGGAGAGAGAGAGAAGAGAAGCCAACTTCAAATTGGCAAGGCAAGTGTTCGGTGGGGGTTTCGCACGATGAGGAGGGGAGAGGAGAGAGAAAGAGGAGAGAAAAAGGAAAGAAAAGAAAAGAGAGGGGAGAGAGAAAAAGTAAATAAAAATAACACAATTATTCTTATTTTCTTTTCTTTTCTCTTTCCCTTTTTAATTCCTTTCGGATCTTCAATTTTCTTCCGACAATTTCTTTATTGAAATTTCGGACTCGTCAACAATTTGACGGACAATGAGACGAGGATCCTAAAAATAAGAATTATGACGCGCTTAAAATTCGATTCCGAAATCGAGTCAATTTCGTGGTTAAAAATCGATCGAGACGTGATTTTAGCTCAATCCAACCAATTAGGTAGCGTTTAAGGATTTTACAGTGATGCATCCCTCAACGGCTTTACCCAATAGGTTAGTTAACTCGTGAGTGATCAGCTCAGAGAAAAAGAACCGTAATCACGTTGACGAAGTGCCCATTTCACTTTATCGAAACGGGGTCGAATTTCAGGATGTCACATAAGTTATGGTTAGGGTGATCAATTCTAGGTTTGGGGTGGGAAATCGAAAATTGCTCACTGAGGTTCGATTCCACAAAATGGGAATCGAGAACCACCCATTAATTCCAAGACCTACCTCGGAATCAGACCATTGGTCTAGTCTAGTTTTTGAGTGGGTCCATAGAAACGAGAATTGAATCGATTTCCATGGGAATCGCCTAGAACCTCCCCCCTATTTTTTTTTTTTTTTTTTTTTTTTTTTGGTCGAAAGCTACTTTGATTAATACCTATTGATTGGGGGAGGCAAAGAAGGGTTCCAATTTATGAGAATCACCAATTGAATAGGTTTTCTTAGGAACTACCCAAAACCTGCCGATTTGGTTTGATTCAGGCAATTCTTAATTTTTTTTGTACCCATAGTTATGACACTTGAAATATGAAAAATAAAGTTATGGCACTAAAATGAGTACTGTACAAAAGTTATGACACTTGTGGTTCTCGAATACTAAAACTTCTTAATCATACTAATAATGGATTTATACTTAATAATTTGAAGATTTCCAATATGGTTTTGAAGTAATCGAAGTTCATCAATACAAAGATTTGCTTATTTAACTTCAATGGTTAATACCACCAAAAACCCTAAACTAATATACTTATAACTAATTTTATCATCATTTAATTTTTGTTAAATTTTTCTGTTAAATTGTTAAATCGGGTGACATGTGACAGCCAATAAGTGTATCAATTTGGGATTTTACCTTTCGTTTGTCACTATTGGACCAAAATGAAATTTTTCATGCTATTGATCCAATTTAACGAAAGCTAATAGAGGGTAAATTAATTATAAATGTATTAGTTTGAGTTTTAAGGTAAAATTATCATAAATATACTAGTTTGACATTTTTTTGTGGTAGCCACCCTAACTATAATAGATACCCTTTAAAAGTCTCGTCTTGACAATCTTCATTGTATTTTGGATTTTGGGACATGTTAATCTCACTCCCAAATTACATTGACAATGAAAAAATGTTTTTCGTTTTACTTATTTTTATAAACCACACAATCGATCATCTTTAAGGAAACTATTTTATAAATGGTCAATTTTTTTGTGAAATAAATGCACCCATCAGTACTATTGGTCTTAAAAACGATCAGCAACTTTCTCATTTAGGCTTTGTTTGTTCTGCAGAAAAAAAGTGATTTGGAAAAAATATTTTCTTAAAAACAATGACTTGGATTGCTTGAAATAATTAGTTAATGATTTTTTTTATTGACAATAATTTATAATTAAATAGTGATAAAAATATTTTTCGTCCATACGTAGTTGTAAGTAATACAAACGATTTTTCTAATTATCTTTTTTAAATTATTCATCTTTTTGCGAAATAAACTAAACCTTGACTTACATTTCCTCGACCACCCAAGCAATGTCAAACTTTCTCTTTGGTGGTCTTTTGCTGACCACCTTTGGAAGGACTTGCGTGCGGAAATAATAATCTAATTATATATATATATATATATTCCCACGTGATTAGTTGACCGAATTAATTTCCTCTTTTTCTATTATATCCTCGGTTTCGACTTCTTCAATTTGTCTATTTTTTCTCCCTGTCGAATCTTCTTTAGTTGATGGTTGAATAAATTGATGGATGATTATGAGCCAAATGAAGTGCATGGAGGCCCTTACAATTTTAGGAAACTACGTGCATCTTTTCAATTATCACTCTACTTTTCATTGCATTATTGAATTTTCGAAAATTTCAATCATGCCATTTGAAGTGTCGAAATGGCTTTGGATGAAATCTTCATCGATATCATTGAAAAATTGTTATCTTTCAAATCTTCCCGCGATTCAAAAACCACTAGTATTTTTTTCGCCTAATCATACAAGTTTAAATTTGGCTCCAAATTTCATGTTGTCAACTAGTCTTGCCCAATTTCGATTGACTTGTAACCTTAACCAGACTTTGCTCCATTTGCGTTGCTCGCAGCTTTTATTTCCCGCTTGATTTACCTGCCTCAATTGATTTTCCTGCAATTGAATTTTCAATCAACCCTATAATGACACATAATCGATATTAACCGATCACAATGATGCATAGTCAATTGCATGAATTCGAATAAATTTCTATCTATTGACGTGTAGTCAAATGGTAGAAAATCGACATTGACCATTCGTGAGATTTTGTGGGATCATAGCTAACTATTCTAAAAGTTTAAGCTATTACGGGAAGTTGTGATTTAATATTTAATTATTCAAACACTTCCCCTCACATTTAATCTTGTCTTTTTTTGCTTAGTACTAATTGTGGACATATTTAATTGGGGAGACAAATGGGCCTTGAAAAAATTTGAATTCATGACCTTCAATTTTGATATCATGTGAGATTTTGTGGGATCGTTGCCGACTATTCTAAAAGTTTAAGTTTTTAGACAAATGCGTAATTTAATATTTAATTATTCTAATATCCTCTTACACTTGAGTTTGCACTTTAATTAGACTAACCACAACTACATGTTACTGGTGCGCTACGGGCATTACTCCTGAATCTTATAGAATGACACTAGCACTTCATCATTCTAATTGACCCATGATCTTTCTTTTTATTTGTTTAGCTAAATCACACATGCTGTAAGGAACTAAGTAAGCAAATTAAAGAAGATGACCATTCTTTAAAATGGCTTCCTTTCAAATATTTGATTATCTTTTACAGAGTCTACACCTGCTCGGTGGCTAGTATTTTATAATTTTTCTTAATTTGTAAAAATGAAATCTTTTTGTTTCGTTTTCATAGTTTTGGAGGGAAGTAATTATTTGGACCCGAAATGAATAGCAGTGAAGAGGTCAAAAGTGTACTTAAATCCATCCACCATAATTATTATCACTTTGGTTGTGATGAAAGCAACTAAGTGGAGTAGGTCCTCAAAAGTCAATTCACTTAATTAGATCATGAAATCTGTAATGGGGCAACATGCACTTGCCCGATTAACTATTACTTGTGGTGAAAGTAGTAGCACTAGGTGCTTTTTCCCTTGGAGCCCGGGGGACCCTTCTTAGTGGGTATTCTATGCAGAGAGAATTATTAGAAAAATATTAATAATTTTTGTTGGAGAATCTAGCGTCATAATTGAGGCAGAAAAGCCAGATCCTATACACGAATGTGAGCTACTCAAGATGGAGTATGACTAACTCACACCGGTAGTCTCCATCATGCTATTCTAGTAGCCTTTGATTTGATAGCCAAGTTAAAGAGGTGGCAATTTTCTACTCACAACTCGAGAAGAGAACAGGATCTTAACAAGTTAAAATTCTTATTAGTCGTCAGATTTTTGCTAACTTATTAGACTTCCATTAAAAAAAGAAAAAACTTCTATTGGAGTTTGTTCACCGACAATAAATCATACTATGCAAACGTTGACTTGGGCTAGAATTTGAGCACGCAAGTATCATTGCATGGCGCATCAAAAAGGCAACTTGGCCACATCCCGTGCCAACATAAAGGAAAACAAATCGAGAATGTATTCTATCTTATCATCAGAAGGGATGACGTAATTTATGTTCACCAGAATATTCATACTTAAAAATCTGTAAAAATGTTTTGAAGACGATGCAAACATCACAACTCCAGCATACTGAGTTTTGTAAGCTCTTTAAGCCTAGCCATCACATGCCGATTTCCCCTTGCCCTTACGAGAAGCTGACAGAGAGAAGGAACTGGTTGATGGTCCTGAGAAGTAGAGGCGCATGATGAGATCCTGCGAAGAAGCTTCTCGTCAATATTCGAGCTATGACGATGAACTCTGAACATTTCTTCCTCGTCTTGCAGTATGAATTGACATGAATTCTTGAGGCCGAAGTTTCCACGTACCAATACAGTAGAGCTTTTCTAAGTTATCCCGTTTGTCAGTACCCTTTATCATTCGTTACAAGCTAAGTCAAACAAAAGAAAGTACCATTTGATTTGCACTGTCCCTCAAAATTTCTGTTCTGCAGACTCGATGGCTTTGCTGATGGTTATCGATCCGAATGGCTCGGACAAGAAAGCTTGAGCACGTGTGGATAGTTCTCGCGCGACGAAACGCATAGTGGGTCGCGAATTGGGACTTGTCCGTGTGCATGCCAGTGCTGCTGCAACGATGAATACCACTTTCTTGGCTAGTTGTCCGGTTGGAGGAGGAAGACGTGGGTCGAGCACATCCTTCAGCAGCTGATTTGGGTTCTCCGATAATGTCGATGTTTGCGTCATAGATAGGGAATAGAGAAGATCCCCTGGATGGTTACCCATCATAATCTCTAACGCTACTACTCCGAAGCTGTACATGTCGCATTTGTCTGTCAACTGCATTGTTGTTGCTAGCTCTGTTTTTCCATAGACGAAGAATGAATCAAAATTATGATCATAAAGTCAAGTTATACCCAAGATTCAAATTTCTATGATTTTCTAACACAAACCACTTTTCAAAATCTATAATTGCTCTTTTATAAGTCTTGTTAGAATTATTCTATGAATCAAAATCTGAGATGTTAATTAGAGCTACTTAGTCAATCGGAGATGATATGTGCACATGAAATGTATGGCTAGATTTCATCATGAAGCTTACCAGGAGCCATGTAGCCATAAGATCCGGCCACTGCAGTCCAATTCGACGAGTCTGAATTCAAGAGTCTTGCCGTTCCGAAATCTGATAGCCGAGGTTCCAAGTCGGGGTCGAGCAAGATGTTGTTCAACGTTATGTCCCGATGGACAATAGGCGGTGAGCAATCGTGATGCAAGTAGGCGATTGCGTGAGCCACGCCTTGAACAATCTTTACCCTTTTACCCCAGTCCAGTTCTGCTGCTCCTGTTCCTCCATACAAGACCTTTGCCAAACTGCCTCTCTCAACAAACTCATAGACCAAGTAAATGCTTCCCCTCTTGGAACAGGACTCGTGGAGCTTGATCACGTTGCGGTGCCGGACCTCAGTCAACATGTGGATCTCGTTCTCGAAACTCTGGCGGTTGACCTCTGAGACGTCGCCAGATTCTGATACGTTGAGCTTTTTGACAGCGACGGATTGGCCGTTGGGCAGTTCGGCCTTGTAGACGCTCCCGAACCCGCCTTTTCCGATGTAGTATTCTTCACTGAAATCATTGGTGGCCTTGGCAATGTCGCTGAATGTGAACTTCCCTAACTTTTCCCATATGATCTGCTCATATTTCTCGTGCTTTTTAAGACGCTTGATCTCTTCCTCTTCGTCGAGATGCTTTTTTCGCTGCCGAAGTAGCAGAATCACAGCAATTAGGATCGCCAGAAGTAGTGAGCAGCAAACGCCAACAATCACACCAACCCGAAGTTTTTTTCTATTGTCTGTTGATTTACTGCTTGTCTTACAAGGATATAATCCAGTCACGTTTCCACACAAGCTCGGATTCCCAATAAAAGCACTTCCCGGGGCATGTTGGAAGATCCCACCAATAGGAATCGCACCGGTCAGTTTGTTGTGCGAGAAGTCTATGGAGGTTAAACTACTCATGCTGGTGAGAGCAGCATGGATCGTACCCGACAAATTGTTATGCGAAAGATTGAGATTTTCCAATTTAGTAAGCTTATCTAAATTGGAAGGAATTGATCCTGCTAGTGAATTGTGGCTCAGGTCTAGGAGAATTTGTAGCGTGGATAACTTCCCGAGCTTGGATGATATGTTACCCGACAGATTGTTGTTGCTCAAGTTCAAGCTCTGTAAA
Source organism: Eucalyptus grandis (assembly GCF_016545825.1). Taxonomy (NCBI): domain Eukaryota; kingdom Viridiplantae; phylum Streptophyta; class Magnoliopsida; order Myrtales; family Myrtaceae; genus Eucalyptus; species Eucalyptus grandis. The sequence continues at coordinate 8,440,361 of NC_052612.1, forward strand.
TTCTTAAAATTTGCTAGCTCATCTGGTATGCTACCACCCAATGCGTTGTCCGACAAATCAAGAAATTGGAGCTTTGATAATTTTCCTAATGAGATGGGAATATCTCCGGTCAAATGGTTGTTGCTCAAGTTCAGATTGAACAACTCCCCTAGGTTACCCATCTCGTCGGGAATTTTCCCCGTCAAATCATTGTCGTACAAAGTCAGGACGCCCAACCGAGACAATTTCCCGAGCTCCGGAGGGATATGGCCTGAGATTTTGTTGCCATCTATCTTCAAGTCCGTGAGATTCATACACTCTCCCCATTGTGCCGAGAGACTCCCAATAAATCGGTTGTTACTGAGGTTTATAGTGGTCAGCTTCGGATGAACTCCGAATGCGCTCGTGATATTTGCAGTGAACTGATTGTGCGCTAGACTGACTCTTTCTAGCCCCGAACAATCCCTCAAGCAGTCGGGCAGCGGCCCGGTGAACTTGTTTCCATTGACACTGAGTTCATTAAGAGCAAGGCCGCTGCATAACTCGGGAGGCAGTTCTCCTGTGAAGCTGTTGTTCGAAAGCCTAACTGTGCGCAGAGAAGGGCTGTACTTGCCGAAATCACGTGGTATGCTTCCTGAGAAATTATTTGTGAACAAAGAGATCAACTCTAAGTTAGCTAGGTGAGAGATGGTCTCGGGGATCTCTCCGTAAAGCTGGTTCGTGTCAAGGTCAAGAGTCTTCACTGACGTGAGATTCCCGACCTCCGGAGGAATAGTCCCAGTGAGGTTGTTGAAGAAAAGCTGGAGGACTCGCAGGTTGCTGAGATTCCACAATGTTTCAGGGATTTGGCCGGAGAGATTGTTATGGGAGAGGCCTAATTCAAGCAAATTCTCCAAGCTCCCGATCTCGGTAGGGATGGGGCCGGAGAGTGAATTGTTGAACAAATAGAGGAGACTTAGCTTGGTCAGGCTTTTGATTTCTGGCGGAATTTGCCCGGAGAGAGAATTGTGCTGGAGCTGCAAAGAAGTGAGTTCTGTCCAATTTGTGAAGAAATAAGGCGATAACTCACCTGACAGGCGATTACACGAAGCTCCAAATTCTGACAATCTAACCAGATTGGACAGAGAGAGGGGCAGCTCCCCAGAGATCGAATTCTTGGCAAGGGCTAAGAAGGTGAGGTTAGAACAAAGACCAAGCTCGGAAGGGATCGAAGAGTTCAAGAGGTTTTGGTGCAAATCGAGCCTTTCAAGCTGCCTCAATTGACCAATGGAGCTAGGAATTGCCCCTTCAAAGGAATTTTCGTGCATCTCTACTGTCTGAAGCCGAGACAGCAATCCTATGTCTTCAGGAATTGCACCGCTGAACTGATTCTTACCAATCCGGATCTCCTTCAGCCTGGTTAGTTTCGATACGTTTGAAATCTGACCATGGAGCAAATTCTCAGTGAGGTCGAGGTACTCGAGGTTTACCAGGTTGTCATAAATTGCCTCAGGAATTTTGCCAGTCATATAGTTCGACGACAAGTGCAGGTATGTCAGGTTCTTGCAATTGGTCACGAAGCCCGGGAATTTACCGTCAAGCTTATTCTCGGAGAGGCTCAAGTAACTCACGGACGGCATGACTGAGAATTTCGACCAATCAGGAGATTTCAAGTGGTTTGATCGAAGATCCAAATGCCACACCTTCCCGAGATTGCTGATCTGGTATGGAATTGTACCGTTGAGACTGTTTTTAGAGAGGCTCAAGTACTGAAGCTCTTGCAATTGACCTATCTCGGGTGGTATGCTACCTTCAAGGTGATTGGTCCCCAGGTCCAGAAACCTCAGCTTGGGGAGATTGCGGATCGAGGACGGTATTGGGGCCCTGAGATGGTTGCTGCTGACATTGAAGCGGGTCAGGTTTGGGAATGAAGCGAAGTTGAGCGCATCGAGCGTGCCGCTGAGGCTTGAGCCAGGGAGGCTGATCTCCGAGACCGACCTGCCACTGTTGCAGGCAACGCCAGTCCAGCTGCAGAGAAGGGTGATGTTGGTGAGGGACCGGGAGCTCAGAGAAGGAGGAGGAGGAGGAGAGAGGGAGTTCTTCCAGTTGACAAGAGCTTGCGCCTCTGTGGTCGGTGACGGCGAGGCCTGAAATGGAAGCAAGAAGAGGAGACAGGGGAAGAGGAAGAGGGAGATAAGGTGGGCTGCAGCTGATTTTGTCATGCCTAGCAAGATGCTATTGGACTTCATGAGAAATTGAGCTGGATCAAATTTTTTTATTGCACCAGAGGGTTTTTGGCTTTTTTATTACTTATTTTTGGTTTATATAGGGACTAAACTAATCGAAGTGTTCTTGGGACTTCATGTGAATTCGTAATACAAAATGTCGTTTCACTTCTGAGTTTTGACTCACCGACCCTCTAGAGTTCCTGACCAATCAACCACCTTTACAAAACAAAAGAAGAAGATAAACGTGGTTTTCATAATTTGCATTTTCATTGACGGCAGCCTGACTTCATTCGATTTTGAAGTCAAGAGAATAAATGAGCAGTTCATATGGCTGTAGAGATGATGGCTGGCTGGCCGACCGGCTTGTGTGCTGTGCTTTTTTCTAGGTGTTTGGTTCAGACAAAAACGCCAAGAGAAAGCCACGGACTGGTGGTCTCCCACGCAAAGTTTGACCCTTCACCGTTCTCCCAGACCGCGTTTCGAACCTGTGTCCTATTCATTTGTGACGAGGAGTAATTTCCGGTGGGGAACACGAGATTTAATTTAGTCTACTGAATACTACTAAATAAATATATTGTAAATATCATAACTTTTGTATGAAATTCATTTGAGTACCATACTTTTTTTTTTCGACTACTTGAATACCATAACTTTAAAAAAAAAATTAAGTTCACCCAAGTGCCAAAAGTCTGATGTGATATAGGGTGCGTTTGGTTCAAAGATTTGCAATGGGCTTTGAGTCCAATGCAAATCTTGAAAGCCCAAAGCTATTTGGGAAAATGCGGTTGTGTTTGGTAAAAAAATTTTGCAAATGGACTTTGAGTTGAACGTGCGTTTGGTAAAAAAAACATTTGGAAAGGGCTTTGGGTATTATATTTTCTTTTCTTTTTTTTTTTTTGGAAAAATCGTAAACCCTTCGCCGGTCCGGCGAAGGGTCGCCCCGCCGGCGAGCGAGATCGCGCGGCGGAGCGTCGGCCGAGGTCGCCCGACCTCGGGCGACCTCCGGCGAGGGTCGCGCGACCCGGTGAGGGCCGCCGGAGGTCACTCGACCTCGGGCGACCCTCGCGAGGGTCGCGCGACCCAGCTCGAGGGCCGCCGGAGGTCGCTCGACCTCGGGCGACCCTCGGCGAGGGTCGCGCGACCCGGCCGAGGGCCGCCGGAGGTCGCTCGACCTCGGGCGACCCCGCCCGAGGGCGCGGAGGTCGCCCGACCTCGGGCAACCAGGTCGCGCGACCCTCGCGAGACCCGGGCGAGGGCCGCTGCGGCCGTGAGACCCGGGCGGCGGTCGCTGGGTCGCGCGCCCCGGGTCGAGCGACCACTGGGTCGCCCGAGGTCGGGCGACCTCCGGCGCCCTCGGCTGGGTCGCGCGACCCTCGCCGAGGGTCGCCCGAGGTCGGGCGACCTCCGGCGGCCCTCGGGCCGGGTCGCGCGACCCTCGCCGGGAGGTCGCCCGACCTCCGGCCCGACGGCCGGCGCAGAGTCGGCTCGCCGTGGCCGGCCGTCACCTCGCCGGGACCGCGAAGGGGCTCTTTTTCTTTTAAAAATAAACAAATGCGGGGGCAACGGTGGGTTTTCAAAAATTTTTGGGGTAAAATGGAAAATAAAATTTTCATTAAATGGCCCTTGACATTCGAAAATCTTTGAAGGCTCAAGGCCGGTCTCCACCAGCCTTGAGCTTCAAAGCATTCCCAAGGGGAAACTTTCACTTGAAAGCCCCCAGGAATGGTTGCCAAACACCCATTTTTTGGGTGAAAGAGCTTTGGGGCTTGGATGGGCTTTCTAAATGCCCATCCAAACGCACCATAATACTTGTGGTGAATGTTTTTAAAAAATTGTAACATTCAAATGATGGATCAGAAAAATTAGACACTCAAGCAACAAATAAAAAAGTTATGACATTCAAATAAGCGCCATATATAAGTTATGGTTAGGATGATCAATTTCAGGTTGGGTGATTCCCACCTTGAAATCAAAATTGCTCACTAAGGTTCGATTCCAAAATATGGGAATTGAGAACCACCCATTAATTTCAAGACCCACCGGGAAGCAGACCATTGGTCTAGTCTAGTTTTTGAGTGGGTCCATGGAAATGAGAATTGAATCAATTTCCATGGAGATCGCCCATAACCTCCCCCTATTGATCGGGGGAGGCGGAGAAGGGTTCCGATTTATGGGAATCAGTAATTGAACATTTTTTCTTAGGAATCGCCCAGAGCCTATCGGTTCAATTTGATTTGGCGATTCTTGAATTTTTTTTTTTCGTACCTCGAGTTATGATGGAAAATAAAGTTATGACACTAAAATAAGTACTATACAAAAGTTATGACACTCGTGGCTCCCGAATACTAAAACTTCTTAATCATACTAATAATGGATTTATACTTAATGATTTGAAGATTTTCAGTTTGGTTTTGAAGTAATCGAAGTCCATCAATACAAAGATTTGCTTGTCTAACTTTAATGGTTAATGTCACAAAAAACCACAAATTAGTATACCGTAACCAATTTATTATTTTTTAGTTTCTGTTAAATTTTATTGTTAAATTGCTAAGTTGGATGACGTGTGGCAATTGATGAGTGTGCTCGCTTGGAGTTTTATCTTTCATTTATCACTGGTGGATTAGTTTGAGATTTTTCATGTTATTAATCCAATTTAACGGAAACTAGTGTAGAGTAAATTTGTTATAAATGTGTCAGCTTGGGTTTTGGGGTAAAATTGTTATAAAAATACTAGTTTGGGGTGTTTTTTATGGCATCAACTCTAACTATGATAGACGCCCTCTAAAGGTCTCGTCTTGATTGTCCTTATATTTTGAATTTTCAGACATGCTAATTTCACTCCCAAAATTACATAGATGATGAAATCGTTTTTTGTTTTATTTATTTTTATAAACAACACAATCGAAGAAACTATTTCATAAATGGTCAATTTTTCGCATAATAAATGCGCCCATAAGTACTATTGGTCTTTATTAATTGCGAGCAAAAATTACAATAGAATTGACATAATACAATCACCAACCTTTTCTTTTAGGCTTTGTTTGTTTTGTTAATGATTTGGAATTTTTTTTACTAAAAACGATAACTTATATTGCTTGAAATAATTAATTAGTAAAAAATATTTTTATTACCAACAACAATTTATAATTAAATAACGATAAAAATATTTTTTGTCCGTACATTGTTATAAGTGATACAAGCGGTTTTTTTTAATATATATTTTAAATTATTCATTTTTTGCAAAATAAGCTAGGCGTTAACTTACATGTCCTTAAACCACCCAAGCAATGTCAAACTTTGTCTTTGGTGGTCTTTTGCCGGCCACCTTCGGAAGGACTTGCGTGCGGCCATAATAATCTAATTACATATATATTCCCACGTGATTAATTCGCCAAATTAATTTCCTCTTTTTCTGTTATATCCTTGGTTTCGACTTCTTCAATTTGTCTTTTTTTCCCCTGTCGAATCTTCTTTAGTTGATGGTTGAATAGATTGATGGATGATCATAAGCCAAATGAAGTGCATGGTGGCCATCACAATTTGAGAAAGCTACGTGCATCTTTTCAATTATCACTCTACTTTTCATCGCATTATTGAATTTTCAAAAATTTCAATCATGCTATTTGTAGTGTCGAAATGGCTTCGGATAAAATCTTCGTTGAATAGTCACCGAAAAATTGTCATCTTTCAAATCTTCCCATGATTCAAAAACCACCAGCATTTTTTTCCCTAATCATACAAGTTCAAATTTGGCTCCAATTTTCATGTTGTCTACTATTCCTATCCAATTTTGATTGACTTGTAACCTTAACTAGATTTTGCTCCATTTGCATTGCTCACAGCCTTTTTTTCCCGCTCGATTTACATGCTTCAATTGATTTTCCTACAATCGAATTTTCAATCAACCTTATAACAACACGGAATCGATATTAATTGATCACTATGATGCGTAGTCAATTGCATGAATTCGAATAATTTTTTGTCTGTTGATATGTAGTTAAATGGCACAAAATTGACATTGACCTTTTATGAGATTTTGTGGAACTATAACCAACTATTCTAAAAATTTAATTATTCCAACACTTTACCGAGCTCGATACCAATTGTTGGAATATAATGGCAGAAACAACATGATCTTACAATTTACGTTAACGCGAAATCGTTAGAGAAATAAATGAGAAAAATAAGGACACCGGAAATTTACGTTGTTCGGTCAGAGTATCGATACCTACATCCACGGGGAGAGCTAGCAGTAAATAATCCACTATAATCGGAGAATTAGAATTTACAATCGTTCACACGCTCGAGTGTTTCCCACACCTAGATTTAACCTCAAATCCGAAGTATTTATAAATAAATAACTCACTTGGATATAAACTCACGGTCACAAAATTACCGTGCATTCAAGCTCGAAACAAAAACTCGCGTAGCTCTCTTCAGCTTGATGTTGTGCGGCTCCTATGTGCAGCTCCTTTTCTTTCGTAGGGTTTTAGCTGCTTCACACACACCAAAGCGGGTATTCATTTCTGTTATTATACGTGTGCCCAAAGGTCAAATATTTGACTTGGGCCCACTAGCTTTTCGGCTCCATGTGCAAAGACTCCACCCTTTAATTTCCATGGGCTAAAAAGAAACTCATGCATGAATATTGTGTGTGCGCGCGCCCAAAAGTCAAGGTCTTGACTTTCGGGCCCCACCGGGATAACAACCTTTGGCAAGCTTCTGCAGAAAAGAAGAAATTCGTATCTTCTTTTTATTTCCTCTTTTTGTAATCCTTCATGGAGTCCGACGAAGTTTCTGTTACTTGGAAAATCTTTATCAATAAAATCCGGTTTAACAAATCGTCATCCGAATTCAAACTCGAGATATTAATTTAACAATTCTCCACTTTGGCTCGATGTTTGAAGCTAAATTATGGTGCTCATCATCCGTGTTACTCTCCCAACACCTCGACAGGCGCTCACTCTCCACAGAAGCCAATAGAGCTCCAGCAGAGCTCGAGCTTTGCCAAAAGAATAGACTTAGTCATCATATTTGTCGGGTTATCTATTGTAGTAATCTTTTTAACAATAACATTACCCTTAGTTAAGACATCTCGGATGAAGTGGTACCTGATGTTAATATGTTTTGTTCGCTCATGATAAATTGGATTATATGCTAAATATATTGTACATTGGTTATCATAATGTATATTCACACTTTTCTGTTCTAACCCAAAGTCCGAGAGCAAATCTTGTAACCATATTGCCTCCTTTGCTACAAAGGTCAATGCCATGTACTCTGCCTCAGTCAAAGACAAGGCAATGTGATCCTATAAGGACGATTTCCAACAAACTGCACCAAAGGTTTTGGCTTTCCTATTACTTATATCGAGGGACTAAATCAATCAAAGTGCTCTTAGAAATACCTCTCGCAATGTCCAAGCGAGCACATGTGCATTCATATACAATCTCATTTCACTGCGAGTTTTTACTCATCGAGTCTCTAATCTTCATATTAATTAATCAACTATAAAAAAAAATAAAAAGGAAGAAGAAGATGAACGTGTTTTTCATAACTTCATTTTCATTTACATGCTGACTTCAGTTGATTTTGAAGTCAAGGAAAACAATAAAGAAAGGAGCAGTTCACATAGTTGCAGAGAGATGATGGCTGGTTTGTGTGCTTCTTTTTTTTTTGGTAAGTGTTTGGTTCAGACAAAAGGCCAAGAGAAAGTGACAAACTGGCCGTCTTCCACGCGAAGTTCGACTCTTTATCATTTTTTCAAATCGCCTTGCGAACCAGTGTCCTATTGACTTTTAAGGAGTAATTTCCAGTGGCGAACCACGTGATTTGATTTAATATATGTTGTCTACCGACTAGTGGAACTTCTTAATCATACTACCACTGGATTTTTGCTTAAACGATATGATTTGAAGATTCACAATCAGGTTTTGAAATAACCGGAGTCCATCTATACAAAGATTTGCTTGTTTCACTATAGTAGACCCCCTTTTAGGGTCTTGTCTCGATAATCTTCCTTATATCTTGATATTGGGTCATTCTAATTTCACTCCCAAATTAACTCCATACACACCATATAAAATTAGGTAACAAAGTACAATTGTGAATCTTGCACCGCCTTCTCTATCACTCAGCTTGTTGAGACTTGTCTCTTGGCTGGGCGACGCCACCACCGCCGGCCTTAGCACACGAGTCATAGCTTACTCATCACTTGTCTATGCTCCAGTTCACTTCTTCATATATATGTATATATAGTGTGCCTTTGCCTTAAATTGCTACCCCTCCTTACTTCAAGCTTCAAGCGCATTTTGCCGTATTTGCTTGGTTTGAGGTATGGAGGAGAGTGAGAGATTGGTTATCAACTACAATCATCTAATTAAAATCGATGAAAAACCTTAGAGGTAACTAGTGACTCGTGGACTGGTCCGCAAGCAATGGTGCTGGTAAGGGCGATTTGGCCAGCCAAGCGATGGCTCTGGATTCACACGTGTGATGGTGCGATGTAGTTGGGGAGAATTACCAAAAAAGTCCTAAACCTATTGCAATTGTGCCAATTCAGTCCTAAACTTTTTTTTTGGCCAATTTAGTCCTAAACCTTTTATAATTGTGCCAATTCAGTCCTTTCGGCCAAAATTGGCCGGCCGGAGCTGACGTGGACGCCGGCCGGAGACAGCTGGCCGGCAAACAATTTTTTAATAATTTTTAAATTTTTTTTCGAATTTTTATTTTTATTTTTACCTCCTTCTTCTTCCTCGGTCGGCGAGGCCGACCTCGCCGGCCACCGGCGAGGCTCGCCCCGCCGGCCACCGGCGAAGGCGAGCCTCGCCCGGCGACGGCGAGGCCGTCGTCGCCCAGCCAAGGCGAGGCTTGGCCTTGCCCAGCCATGGCGAGGGCGAGCCTCGCCGGATCTGGGCGACGGCGGCCTCGCCGTCGCCGGGCGAGGCTCGCCTTTGCCGGTGGCGCGCGGCGAGCCTCGCCGGCGACGGCGAGGCCGCCGTCGCCCGGCCATGGCGAGGTCGAGCCTCGCCAGATCCGGCGACGGCGGCCTCGCCGTCGCCGGGCGAGGCTCGCCTTCGCCGGTGGCAGCGGGCCGCCGTCGCCACCATGGCGAGGTCGAGCCTCGCGGATCTGGGCGACGGCGGCCTCGCCGCCGGGCGAGGCTCGCCGCCGCCGGTGGCAAGCGAGGGCGAACCTCGCCCGGCGACGGCGAGGCCGTCGCCCGGCCAAGGCGAGGCTCGGCCTCGCCCAGCCATGGCGGCGAGCCTCGCCGATCTCGGCGACGGCGGCCTCGCCGGCCACTAGCGAGGCCGTAACCAGATCCGCGAGGCTCGCCTCGCCATGGCCGGGCGAGGCCGAGCCTCGCCTTGGCCGGGCGACGGCGGCCACCGCCGTCGCCGGGCGAGGCTCGCCGCCGGTGGCCGGCGGGGCGAGCCTCGCCCGTGGCCGGCGAGGTCAGCCTCGCGCCCTCGCCGCCGCGGGCCGGCCGAGGAAGAAGAAGGAGGTAAAAAAAAAAAAAAAAATTGAAAAATTCGAAAAAAATTAAAAAATTCGAATTTTTTTTTTTAAATTATTAAAAAATTGTTCGCCGGCCAGCTGTCTCGGCCGGCGCCCACGTCGGCTTCCGGCTGGCCAATTTTGGCCGGAAGGACTGAATTGGCACAATTATAAAAGGTTTAGGACTGAATTGGCAAAAAAAAAAGTTTAGGACTGAATTGGCACAATTGCAATAGGTTTAGGACTTTTTGGTAATTCTCCGATGTAGTTGTGGTATGTGAAGATGACGAATTTGGCTAAGGATTTGAGTGTAGAAACAACTTGTTGGCGAAGTGACAATGATTGCCATGAGGATCTCCATGGTGATGAGGGGGTCTATCGGGTTGGTATGATGAATGGAATTTGCTTAGGTGGAAAGTGAACTTATAGATAATTTAGACTTCTGATTGTTCTTGAAAGGAACTGTTAAATTTTCTCGTGGCTTTAAGATGAACGAATCCCTTGTGGTTCACGTGTGCTATAAAACGATTCACGCATTTTGGCCTTCATTAGTTCAAATGGTGGAAAGCAGATGCCAGCAGCCTTAACTAGTAGATAGTTTCTATTAACGTTTATCACAATTTTTTTTAATGAACAGGGTAGATGCTAGAGAGGAAATAAAGCATATGAACATTATTGATGCATGGATATTTTTGTCATTCTACTTCTTCGGGGCGTGGATTGTGCTAATGTTGAGGTGAACTTAGCTGTCTTTTTTTTTTCTTAGCCATTTTACATAATGTTAATGTTATTCACCGCTATCCTATCTCTATGTGCATTAAGTTCGAAGATCTTAATCAATAATGAAGAAATGATAGCTCTCCTGAGGAGATCGGAGTAGAGAGTGTCTCTGAAAATTTTGTTAGAAATTCTAAACCATTTAAGAAACGCAGTCTAGTCCTCTATTTGAAAATTTATAATTTAGTCATTTCAATCATTAGTTTTTTTGTGATTATACCTAATTGCCTATTATCAAAACCTTTTACAAGTAATCACTTAAAGTGACCATTGATTTCTTGACCACCACAAGTTTTTATAAGTTTGAATGTCACTAGCGGTACATTCATCTCAAAATCATGGTATGACACTTTGCTCGAAAAGAAAAACAATTTGACTTGCAAAGTCCTAATTGAGGCAACATTCACCGTTCTCAGTTATTAGTGGGTTTGAAGTTGGGCATAAATTGCATTGTTGATGACTTGACCCTATCAATAAAACCCACCTATCAATTAAACTTTCAAGTGACATGATTAATCAACATTCATCTTGTTTTGCAACTTTACGGTGGTCAAATGTGCATCGCTTACCATTCCTATATTATTTGGATGGCATTATTTCCACCATCTATATGGCTAAATACAATCATTTTATACAAGATAGACGAAATAACCCCTACTAGATTCTATATTTATACATTTTCTCTATCGCTAGTTAATTTAGTTCTTCTCTATTGTGGTTTCTCTTTATATTGGGAGAGCGTAACAAAAACTCAATACCTTCATTAGAGAAGATTGCTAAAAGAGAGTCCAAGTTCAAGCCTATCAACATATTTAATGGACCCAAATTCAATAAAAAGCTTAAACTAAGGAGTTACAGGTCAATTATGATATGTTAACTACTTTTCATTACACCAATTCTCCGATATATAACTTTCTTTAACACAATTTACACGTAATGATCTCTCAATTATGTATGAGTTTAGTATTAGGTTTGCCCCTCCTTAATTTGGATATGTTTTTTCAAACATGTCTCAACTTGAATCTCCAACGCTCTACGTCGTATCTAGTCTTTTTTTTTTTCACTCCAGGTCTATTGATTACATGTGAGTTTATTCTTTTTTCTTGCTGGTGAATTTTTGTTGACATACATTGTAGAATTTAGAACACAGGTGTTGAAATACACATGTCATGTTATGATTTGCTCAAGATTATGACGAAAAAAAGGATGCCACATCAAACAATGTAAGACAAAACAAAATTGAGAGAGAGATGGGGGTCCATCACGGTCACCATAGCCACGAGCTCAAGCTCAAATCTTGCGGCAATCATTATCGTAGTGGCCACGACTATTGGAGTTTTGAGTTGTGAAGCTCAAGGCCATGGTAGATATAAGCTCGTGGTCATGACTGCTCAATTGTGATTGTAGGCTGGTACGAGCCATATATATATAATTGCTGTGAACATTATGTGGGTTTTCCTCCATATTTATAATTTCCTTTAATTTGTTTTCACTGTATTCACATTTAAGGAAGCTTATTTGGTAGGAGTAGAGCAAGTATCGAGATTTCATTTCGAATTTTCCAAGGAAACTAGATAAACAATATATCCGGTTGCCTTGGGAAAACTAAAGGAAGAACAGGCATTGTCTCTTTTTCAAGAGAGTGGTAAATGACTAATTTTTTGAGAAACAAACACACCCTTACGTAATATTATTGGTCTTGGTTAATTCTACTTGACTCTCCATGTTTACACTAGCTTGACAACTCGCCATTGATTAGGATCAACCGAACAAGAGAAACCAAGTAAAGATGTTTGTTTTGGATTATAGCATGTTTATAATTATAGAAAGAAATGATAGGAGGACTAGTTTAAACAAGGGTTAAAACCACAAAAAACTTAGAATTAATATAACTGTGATATAGTTGCCAAAAATTAATTTTTTTTTTTATCATCAAAATCTCTAAACCGGTACACTTATGATAAATTTACACAAAATGACCACAAAAAAGCCTTAATTGGTACACTTGTGGTAAATTTACCTTAAACTAATTTTTTTGACTGCAAAAATCCCAAATTGATACATTTATGACAAATATACCATTTATTAAATTGGATTAGTACAATAAAAAATCACAAAACTAGTACAATTGTGACAAATAAAGAGTAAAATCTTAAACTAGTATACCAATCAACTGTCACGTATAATTTAACTTAGCAATTTGATTGTAACATTTAATAGAAATTAATAGAGGGTAAATTTATGATAATTGTACTAGTTTTAGGTAAATTTATCAAATGTGTAATAGTTTGAGGTAAATTTTCTATAGGTGTATCAGTTTAAGATTTTTCTTGATATTAATCCTTTGAACAATAACTAGCTTTCTCTTTTTATAATTACATCTCTATGAAACATCAATGTCGGTTTGAGGCTTGATTATGGTGGTGATCTTCACTGACCACTTTTAAGGTGAGGATTCGTTTTTAAATAAAGAGAAGTGCTTATGTGATTGTCATCAATTTAATGTAAGAATGATATTCTGTTTTGGGTAATAAAAAATAAATAACAAATAATATAAATTATTGTGGGATTCACTCTTTTAAGAATTTGTGGCTAATAATATACTATTATTTTAATAGTAGCCCAAAGACTGTTATTGTAACAAAGTCCTTTAATAAACTTATGGGCAGCAATAACAATCTAATTTTATATCCGTAGGTAATTAATCGTGCAAAAATGAATTTGCTCCTTTTTGTATTATAGTCTTGCTTCTAACTTTTCCAATTTGCTTTTCTAATCGAATTTGTTAGGGGCGTTTGGTAAAGTTTCTGTTCAAAAATTGTTCTAGGGAATAGAAATAAAAAAAAAAGTGTTTATGTTCCGGGGAACAATTTTGACCAGTAAACACGCGTTTGGTAAACTTGTTCCAGGGAACAATTCTTTTTTTGTTTCTTTTAATTTTTTAATATTTTTATTTTAATTTTCTTTTTTTCCTTTCTTTTTTTTTCTTTTTTTTTTTTTTTTTCTTTTTTTTTCTTTTGGCCGGTCGCTTGGCCGGGCGAGCTCAGGCTCTCCCGGATCCGGCGACGCTCGGTCTCGCCCGCCCGGCTCGTGACGCCCGGCGAGGTCGCCGCCCTGACGGTGTCGCCAACCTCGACGGCCCGTCGTCGGCCATGGTCGAGGCCGGCGATCGGCCAACGAAAAGAAAGAAAAAGAAGAAGAAAAAAAAAAGAAAAAAAGAGAAGTGTTAAAAAATTTTATTTTAGAAATAAGAAACAACTTTTTTTTTTTTGTTTCTTGTTCTCATTACAGATGTGTTTCTAGGAACAAAAAAATAGTTTTGGAACAAAAATGCACACAAATGCGTTTCTGTTTTTTTTTTTCTCAGGAACAAAAAAAACAGAAATTTTGTTCCTAGGAACAAAAAAAAGTTGCAAACAAACATGCCCTTAATTGACGATTGAATTGATTGATGGATGATCATTAGTCGAATGAAGTGCGTGGTGGTCCCCTTTGTCCTCTCCATATGTCCCATCCTACAACGCATCTTTCGATTTATCACGCTCCTTCCGATGGCACTATTGAGCTTTCGAGACTTTCTATCAGGCCATTCATGGGGTCGAAATGATTTCATCGAATTACTATCGAAAAACCTTTTCTCTTTCAAACTTCTTGGGATTCAAAAGCCAATCTCAACAAAAATTTTCCAAATCGTAATTGAGCATTTCTATTGTAAAACCGATGAGAGGGATGATATTAATACGGACATGCTTGGCCTAATAAGAAAAGAAATGATAAATTGAAGAGAGAGAGGAGGGTATTTTGGCTAGATAACTAAAAAAAGGAGTTTTTAAAAGTCAAAATGGAGGTAGAAATGATGCCGCTCCTCTCTATATATAATTGGAAGCAATTAAAGTTTCATTCGTTTCATTTAAAATAATTTTCGAGAAAATGTTTTTCAGATTTCCCGGAATTTGTTTCACGAAAAATAAACTAGTCGAGGAACATATTTTCCATTAACAAAAAAAAAAAAAAAAAAAAAACAACTTCAAAAGTAGAGAAAATGTTTTATGTAGAAAGCGGAAAATATTTTCTATCCTCTTTCTTTCACCTCTAAACTAAATAATTCTTTTTTTAACCAAACACCTATTCCTTTTGTTTTTTATTATATATATATTTTTAAATTTGAATTTCGAATTATTTTAAAATTCATTTTCCTTTTTTTTTTTTTCTTTCTTCTTTAGTTGGTTGGCAGTCACAATAGTGGCCGACGACTAACCATAGGTAAGCTCAAGCCTTGCTATAAGTCGGCGATTTTCAACCTTGCTAGTATCTAGCAAGTTGGAGCCTTATTGACCTGTGGCGAGGCTCAACCTCACTTGTGATTGGCCATAGATTGTCACTGTGGCTGGTGACCAGTCGTGGAAGAAGAAGAAAAATAAAAAATAATTAACAAATCAATTTTAAAAAATAAAATAAGTTAAAAAAATTGATTTTAGAAAAATAAAATGAAAAAAATATTGAAAGGAGTGCACAGATGAAAAGATTTTCTTCACCGAATAATGGAAACTATTTTTAGTTTAGTTTAGATTTCATCGAACACCGAAAAATATTATTACTTTTTAGAAAATAACTTCTTAAAAAATATTTTTCGGAAAAGCAACATTTTCGTGAAGCAAATGTAGCTTAAGTCTAGGTCATCAAAAGCCAATTCACTTTAATTAAATCATGAAATCTATAATGGAGCAATATGCATTTGGCCGGGTAATGATTAATTGCATTGAAAATAGTTGTACTACATCCCTTTTTTCCTTGGAGCGCGGGCGACCCTCCTCCTTAGTGGGCATTTTATTTCGAGAAAGTTATTGAAAAAGTATTAATAATTTTTGTTGCTGGAGAATCTGACGTCATAATTGAGGCAGAAAAAGCCAGATCCTACACATGAATGTGAGCTGATCAAGCTGGAGCTGTTGGCCAATTCACATCATGCGACTCTTCTAGCCTTTTGATTCGCTGACCAAGTCAAAAGAGGTGGCAATTTTCTACGGGACTCGAGAAGAGGACAGGATCATAACAAGTTAAAGTTCTTGTTAGTGGTGTTAGTGGGCGGATTTTTGTCAACCCACTTGACGCCCATAAAAAAAGAAAAAAAGAGAGACTTCTATTCGAGTTTGTTCTCCGACAATAAATCATACTACGCAAAACGTCGCATTAGGGCTAGAATTTGGGTACACGAGTATCGCTACACGGCACATCAAAAAGGTAGCTCGACATATCCGGTACCAACATAAAGGTAAACGAAATGAGAAAGTATTCTATCTTATCATCCGAAGGGATGATGTAATTTATGCTCACTAGAATATTTATACTTTAAAATCTGTAAACATGTTTTGAAGGGGATGCAAACATCACAAGTCCAGCATACTGAGTTTTGCGTACTCTTTAATCCTATCCGTCGCGTGCCAATTTCCCCTTTCCCTTACAAGAAGCTGACAGAGAGAAGGAACTGGTTGATGGTCCTGAGAAGTAGAGGCGCATGGTGAGATCCTGCGAAGAAGAGGCTTCTCGTCAATCTTCGAGCTATGATGATGAACTCTGTAACATTTCTTCCTCGTCTTGCAGTATGAATTGACATGAATTCTCGAGGCCAGAGTTTCCACGTACCAGTACAGTAGACCTTTTCTAAGTTGTCCTGTTTGTCAGTACCCTTTCTCATTCGTTACGAGCTAAGTCAAACAAAAGAAAGTACCATTTGATTTGCACTATCCCTCAAAATTTCTCTTCTGCAGACTCGATGGCTTTGCTGATGGTTATTGATCCAAATGGCTCGGACAAGTAAGCTTGAGCGCGTGTGGATAGTTCTCGTGTGACGAAACGCATGGTGGGTCGCGAATTGGGACTCATCCGCGTGCACGCAAGTGCCGCCATGATGATGAATACCACTTTCTTGGCTAGTTGTTTGGTCGGAGGACGAAGACGTGGGTCGAGCATATCCTTCAGCAGCAAGTTTGGGTTCTCTGATAATGTTGATGTTCCCATCATAGACAGGGAAGAGAGAAGATCCCCAGGATGCCTCCCCATCATAATCTCTAGCGCCACTACTCCGAAGCTATACACGTCGCATTTGGAAGTCAATCGCATCGTTGTTGCTAACTCTGTTTTTCCATAGATGAAGAATAAATCAATGTTACGATCATAAAGCCAAGTTATACCCAAGATCCAAATTTCTGTGATATCTTAAGACAAATCACTTTTTCAAAATCTATACTTGCTCTTTTGAAAGTCTCGTCAGAATTACTCGATGAATCAAGATATGAGACGTTAATGAGAACTATTTAGTCAATTTGAGATGATATGTGCACGTGAAAGTGTCTGGTTAGATTTCATCATGAAGCTTACCAGGAGCCATGTAACCATAAGATCCGGCCACTGCAGTCCAATTCGACGAGTCTGAATTCAAGAGTCTTGCTGTTCCGAAATCTGAGAGCCGAGGCTCGAAGTCAGGCTTGAGCAAGATGTTGTTTAATGTTATGTCCCGATGCACAATGGGTGGCGAGCAATCGTGATGCAAATAGGCAATTGCGTGAGCCAAGCCTTGCACAATATTAACCCTTGTACCCCAGTCCAGCTCTGTTGCTCCTGTTCCTCCATACAAGACCTTTGTCAAATTGCCTCTCTCAACAAACTCATAGACCAAGTAAATGCAACCCCTCATGGAACAAAATCCGTGAAGCTTGATCACATTGCGGTGCTGGACCTCAGTCAACATGCGAATTTCGTTCTCAAAACTCTGGTGGTTGACTGCCGGGATGTTGCCAGATTCTAGTGCGTTGAGCTTTTTGATAGCGACAGTTTGGCCGTTGGCCAATACGGCCTTGTAAACATTCCCGAACCCACCTTTTCCGATGCAGTATTCTTCGCTGAAATCATTGGTGGCCTTGGCGATGTCGCTGAATGTGAACTTCCCTAACTTTTCCCATATGATCTGCTCATATTTCTCATGCTTTTTAAGGCGCTTGGTCTCTTCCTCTTCATCAAGATACTTTTTTTGCCGCTGAAGTAGCAGAATCACAGCAATTAGGATCGCCAGAAGTAGTAAGCAGAAAACCCCAACACTCACACCAACCAAAACTTTTTTTCTATGGTCGGTTGATTTACTGCTCGTCCCACAAGGAGATAATCCGATCGCGTTTCCACATAAGCCTAGATTTCCAATAAAAGCACTTCCCGGAGCATGTTGGAAGATCCCACCAATAGGAATCACACCGGTCAGTTTGTTGTGCGAGAAGTCTATGGAGCTTAAACTACTCATGCGTGTGAGAGCAACAGGGATCGTACCCGACAAATCATTATGCGAAAGATTGAGATTTTCAATTTAGTAAGCTTATCTAAATTGGAAGGAATTGATTTTTTAAGGGAATTGTGGCTGAGGTCTAGGAGAATATGTAGCGTGGACAACTTCCCGAGCTTGGATGATATGTTACCCGACAGATTGTTGTTGCTCAAGTTCAAGCTCAATAGATTCTTAAAATTCGCTAACTCATCCGGTATGCTACCACCCAATGCGTTGTCCGACAAATCAAGAAATTGGAGCTTCGATAATTTTCCTAGTGAGATAGGAATGTATCCCGCCAAATGGTTGTTGCTCAAGTTCAGCTTGAACAACTCCCGTGGGTTACCCATCTCGTCGGGAATTCTTCCGGTCAAATCATTGTTGTACAAAGTCAGGACGCTCAACCGAGACAATTTCCCGAGCTCCGGAGGGATATGGCCTGAGATTTTGTTGCCATCTATCTGCAAGTCCATGAGATTCGTACACTCTCCCCATTGCGCCGAGAGACTTCCAATAAATCGGTTGTTGCTGAGGTTTCTAGTGGTCAGATTCGGATAAACTCCAAATGCACTCGTGATATTTGCAGTGAACTGATTGCGCCCCAGACTGACTCTTGTTAGCCCCGAACAGTCCCTCAAGCAGTCAGGCAGCGACCCTGTGAACTTGTTCCCATTGACCATTAGTTCATAAAGAGCAAGGCCACTGCATAACTCTGGAGGCAGTTCTCCGGTGAAGTTGTTGTTCGAAAAATAAACATAGCCCAGAGAAGGGCTGTACTTGCCGAAATCACGTGATATGCTTCCTGAGAAATTATTCCCGAACAAAGAGATCCGCACTAAATTAGCAAGGCGAGAGATGGTCTCAGGGACCTCTCCGTAAAGCTGGTTCGTGTGGAGGTCGAGAGTGGTCACTGATGTGAGATTCCCGACCTCCGGAAGAATAGTCCCAGTGAGATTGTTGGAGTAAAGCTGGAGGATCCGCAGGTTGTGGAGGTTCCACAATGTTGACGGGATTTGGCCGGAGAGATTGTTCTTTGAGAGGTCTAACTCAAGCAAATTTTCCAAGCTCCCGATCCCGGTAGGGATTGGGCCAGAGAGTGAATTGT
Source organism: Eucalyptus grandis (assembly GCF_016545825.1). NCBI lineage: Eukaryota > Viridiplantae > Streptophyta > Magnoliopsida > Myrtales > Myrtaceae > Eucalyptus > Eucalyptus grandis. The sequence goes on from NC_052612.1 coordinate 8,459,238, forward strand.
TGTACAAATAGAGGTAATTGAGCTTGGTCAGGCTTTTGATTTCTGGTGGAATTTGCCCCGAGAGAGAATTGTACTGGAGCTGCAAAGAGATGAGTTCCGTCCAATTTGTGAAGAAGTAAGGCAATAACTCACCTGACAGGCGATTAGACGAAGCTCCAAATTCTGACAATCTGACCAGATTGGACAGAGAGAAAGGCAGCTCCCCAGAGATCGAATTCTCGGCAAGGGCTAAGAAGGTGAGGTTAGAACAAAGACCGAGCTCAGAAGGGATCGAAGAGTTCAAGCGGTTTTGGTGCAAATCAAGCTTTTGAAGCTCCCTCAATTGACCGACGGAGCTAGGAATTGCCCCTTCAAAGGAATTTTTGTGCATTTCTACAGTCTGAAGCCGAGACAGCAATCCTATGTCTTCAGGAATCGCACCGCTGAACCGATTCTTACCAATGTGGATCTCCTTCAGCTTGGAAAGTTTCGATAAGTTTGCAATCTGACCCTGAAGCGAATTCTCAGTGAGGTTGAGGTATTCAAGGTTCACCAGGTTGGCATACACAGCCTCTGGAATTTCACCTGTCAAATTGTTTGATGACAACCGGAGGTATGTCAGGGTCTTGCAATTGGCCACGAAGCCCGGAAATTTACTGTCGAGGTTATTTTCAGAGAGGCTCAGGTGAGTCACGGATGGCATGACCGAGAATTTCGACCAGTCAGGAGATTTCAAGTGGTTTGATTGAAGATCCAAGTGCCGCACCTTCCCGAGATTGCTGATCTGGTAGGGAATCGTACCGTTGAGACTGTTGTTAAAGAGGCTCAAGTACTGAACCTCTTGCAATTGACCTATCTCGGGTGGTATGCCACCTTCAAAGAGATTGCTCCCCAGGTCCAGGAAGCTGAGCTTGGAGAGATTGCTGATCGAGGACGGTATCAGCCCCTTAAGATTGTTGTGGCTCACGTTAAAGCAGGTCAGGTTCGGGAATGAAGCGAAGTCAAGTGCATCGAGTGTGCCGCTGAGGCTTGAGCCTGAGAGGCTGATCTCTGTGATTGAACCGCCATTGTTGCAGGCAACGCCAGTCCAGTGACAGAGATGGGTAATGTCGGCGAGTGACCATGAACTCAGAGAAGGTGGAGAAGGAGGAGGGGAGAGAGAGTTCTTCCATTTGACAAGAGCTTGTGCCTCTTTGAATGGTGACGCCGAGGGCTGAAATGGTAGCAAGAAGAGAAGACAGAGGAAGAGGAAGAGGGAGAGAGGGTGGGTTGCAGTTAATTCTGTCATGCCTAGCAAGCTGCTGTTGTACCTCATGAGTCATGAGAAACGAGCTGGATGATACCGTTTTATAGTCCCAACGGGTTGTAGTTTAGACAAAAGGCCTCGAGAAAGTGACAAATTGGCAGTCTCAAATTCACACACAAAGTTGGACTTCGTGATCATTTCCCGACAACCTTGGATGAAGATTCTACATGGCTGCTTTCGTGTCATTCCGCCAGCGTGGACAGCCACGTACAATGTTGTGTGGAAATATTAGTGCATCGGTTGTACGTAAATACAAATTCGATTTAATATCGTATAGTAGCCGTCAAGGAAATACACCTAAATCACAAAAAGTTCGCTACTGGCCACTGAAACTTCTTACTCATACTAAAACTATATTAACAGTTAAAATCATGATTTGAATATTTTTTGGTTAGGTGTCCAAATAATCGGAGCCCATTTATACAATGATTTGCTCGTCGAATATGAGGAAAGTACCTTCAAAAGCCCTAAATTTTGCAAACTTGATTGCCTAGTTTAGGGTTTTTACGATAAAAAAAAAATTTAAGGTATTCGTATCAAAATGGACATAATTTAGAATTTCCTTGACACCATAAATTTTTTTAGTTAAAAGTCATTAACTCTAAATTATACTGGACATCCATCAAGTGTCAAATTATTTAGTCAATAAGTTCTACGTAATGGCAGATGGATTTGGGTGCACATTTCATATTGTCATTGCTATTCATGTTGGATCCGTACTATGAATGTTACTCTAAAACTTTCAAAGCGAAACTAAACATTTTTACCTTTGTTGTTTTAGAAAAGTTATAGACTCTAGTCTATTGCGGATGGTAAATATTTCAAGGGAAGCCATTTTACATAATCACCGTTTTTTTTTTTTTTTTTTAATTTGCTTACTGAGTTCCTTACAGCATATGTGAATTAAAAAAGCATGTACCTGACTTTACCCAAAAAAAAAACATGTACATGAAGAAGTATGGGGACAATTGGAATGATAAAGTGCTAGTGTTATTTTTAAAACTTCAGGAGTGTACTTGTAACTCCTGCAAAACGAAGTTGCAGTTGGTCTAATTAAAATGCCAACTCAAGTGTCAAAGATTGAATGTCGATTTCGTGCCATTGAAAGTTTTATTTGAAATAAACATGTAGTCAGTTGAGGTAGGTAAATTAGGCAGGAATGAACAGGTCGAAAGCAATGCAAATGGAATTAAATTTGATTAAGGCCACAAGCCGACCAGAATTAGGCAGAGGTAATAGATAATATGAAATTTGGAGTTATTGGACTTGTACGGCTAGGAAAAATTATCAAGGCCAGTTTTTTTAATCCAAGAAGAGTCAAAAGAAAGCACATTTTCAATGGTTGTACGAAGAATATTCCTTTGGAAAGCGCTTTGAACCACCACTGATCTTGCAAATTTCAAAAATTAATAACGCGACGGGAAGTAGCGCGGAAATTGAATGACTCACTCATTTTTTTTTTTTTTTCTCTCAAACTATAAGGACGATCCATATAGAGGGGACACGGGACCACGATGCACTTCATTTGGTTATGATCATCCATCAATCAACGAACCTTCAACTAATATATTGGACTAGAAAAACATATTGAAAAAGTTGAAACCAAGAATATAAATGATTTGTACCAGCAATCTTGGAATATAAAATCAGAGCAAAAGTTGAAACCAAGGATATTGCAAAAAAACAGAAGGATATTAGGTTGTACCATTTCTTATGTGGGGATATAGAATAAGACTATTGCTACAAACAAGTCCTTCCAAAGTTGGCTAATAAATGATAATTGACCCCCATAAGGACATTGACATTTCTTGCGTAGGTCGAAGGAGCGTTAGTTAAAAGGAAAGTTATAACTTTCTCTTCAACTAACATCTTTCTATATTATATTATATATACATATATATATATATATATATATATATGTATGTATACTTTCTCTTTAATTAAAAGAGAAAGTAAGTCTTTTCTGTCGGAATGCAATACTTAGTCTTTTCTTGTTTGGTTTAATCAAGGGAACGTAGGCTAGCTAATGTAAACATAGAAAATCCTATGGAAGATCTTCACCAGACAATATCTCAGCTTTGAATTACCACTGATCTCGCAAATTTCAAAAATAATTAATGCAACGAGAAGTAGCGTGGAAATTGAATGACCCACTAAGTTTTTTTCTTTTCTCTCAAACTATAAGGACGGTCCATATAGAGGGGAAAGGGACCACAATGCACTTCATTTGGTTAATGATCATCCATCAATCAACGAACCTTCAACTAATATATTGGACTAGAAAAACATATTGAAAAAGTTGAAACCAAGAATATAAATGATTTGTACCAGCAATCTTGGAATATAAAATCAGAGCAAAAGTTGAAACCAAGGATATTGCAAAAAAACAGAAGGATATTAGGTTGTACCATTTCTTATGTGGGGATATAGAATAAGACTATTGCTACAAACAAGTCCTTCCAAAGTTGGCTAATAAATGATAATTGACCCCCATAAGGACATTGACATTTCTTGCGTAGGTCGAGGGAGCGTTAGTTAAAAGGAAAGTTATAACTTTTTCTTCAACTAACATCTTTCTATTATATATATATATACTTTCTCTTTAATTAAAAGAGAAAGTAATACTTAGTCTTCTCTTGTTCGGTTGTTCCTACTCAAGGGAACGTAGGTTAGCTAATGTAAACATAGAAAATCCTATGGAAGACACTAGATAATATCTCAGCATTTTGCAAAATATTAAATATTTAAAAATTATTTAAAAAATTATTTGTGTGGTTTATAAAAATGAATATACGACAAATATTTTCCTCATCAATGAAAATACCTTAGCATAGACTATTGTTGACAATGAATCTTAATATAACTTTTGGGGAATGAGGGCAACGAATAAAAAGACAAGGAGGATAGCAAATAGAAAACATTGACAAATATTGCTAAGAATTATATAAGAGATAATAAGTGTGCAAAAAGTCTTAAAACTTATTATGAAAGTATAATTACTTTCTAAAATATTCAAAAAGTGTAATTAAATTTTAAAACTTGCCAAACTAGAGAAGTCAAATCCATTCATTGACTTTGTGTAATTTAGGTAATAAAAAATGCCGGCATAGTTTTATCTTTTTATTTATTACTTTCTTAGGATATGTGGCACTAGCCAAGTGCCATATCGGAAAATATTTGAAAATTTTTAAAGAAAAAAGAACAAAAAGACAAAAGAGATAAAAAAATGATAAGAATTAAAAAAATAAAAAAAGTTGAAAGCATTTTTTTAACAAAAAAAAAAAGAGGACAAGTTTTTGGCGGCCTCTGATTCGTAGATCAAGTCGGTTGACGACTCAATCGCATGCATTGCCATGGCCAAGCTTGACAAAGCTCAAGCAACCATGGCCACAAGCAAAGTGAAGCTTGAGGGTCGAGCTCACTCAACTGGAGCTTTAGCACTGGAGGTGTCACACTTCGAACCCTGAGTACGCAACAACCCCTTCCCTTGGTCGATAGAAAGTGATGTCCTAGGAGTCGTTGACGACCATTCATTTTAATCTTTCATTATGCGCATGCGCAAAACGAACCATTCCCCAGTCAAACAGACAATCACGCAATCAAACAAGGATAGAAGGATGAACAGCTAAAACAACATCAACTACCCATATATATATATATATATACATTTTTATTGGATTAAACAATGGAGGATCGTTTCCAATTTACAAGCCCAACAGAGGGGCCGATCCATCCTCTAAGCTAGACCAAAAAGAAACTAGGCTAGGCTAATCCAACTATACAAAACGAACCCTTAGGTTTGGCACCCCTATCACTCGAATCCATCGGACTCAAGCTCCGTTGGGTCATAGTCGGAGGTGTTCGGGTCGATCTTTAGTGAAAAGGAGGCAGGATTCTCCACTGCACCGGTGGGTGTGCCATTCTAAGGGCCCGAAAGTGGTTATACAATAACCAATGAGATAAAATCTCAGTGAGTCCTCCCCCAAAGCTATAGTTAGTATACCAACTCAACTCGGGGTATCTCTTCAGAACCACCCCACAAACAAACCAACGATCAACAACTAACAACCAATAAATAACACAGCTAGGGCCAACCAACAATCAAATAGTCGGTTTGCATGCAACCTTACTCGGTATGTCATATCCTGCACGTTATATCTGAGCATAATATACGCAATACACATGGCCGTTAGATGATGCAATGCATCAATTACATACGAGTTGCGTCACAAGTGATTTCACCTGGCCATTGCCACACCCTGCATGTTATCGATTCGTGCATGCGTGCCATGAACAATGTGATCAACTCATGCATAATCGGAACCAATGATGCCATGTTTCTCATACACTCTTACATCCACACATGTTTCAATTATTACTGCCCCTCGGGGCTACAATCGTACCTTTGTCAGGTTTTCAATAAATTGGACTATCACCCCTCGGACTCCTGTCGGGGCGGCGAGTAAATCAACTATCACCCCCTGAACTCTTGTTGGGGTGGTGGCTATTTCAACTATCACCCCCCGAACTCTTGTTGAAGCAGTGGATAAAACAACTATCACCCCTTGAACTCCTGTCGGGCAGCGGGTTCAACTTAGTGATCATGCAAGCATACCACTACAACCCACTTTTTATCTTTTAGTATTAGCCAATGCACTCATGCTTGCATATACAACATCAAATCATTTTCTTATAAAAGCGGTTCATTTTGGTGTCCCTCGGATAAACCATTTTCCCCTTTTTGTGAAAACCATATGATTTATGCGGATGTCCATGGATTTACACATCCAATTCACATCATAAGATTAAAACACATGTAACAAGGCAATTTTTCGCTTCTAGATGAACAGTGCGTGTGAACAGTACTGCGTGAACAATATAATTTCAAATTTCAATAATTATTAAATTAAATTCAGACATTAAGCAAAACCTTAATTAAAATAAACAATCAATTAATTAAGGCTAAACATGCTTAATTATACACAACCCATAATTAATTAACAAAAAGCAAGATTAGCCTAAAATAATCTTAACCACCTATCTAACCACCTATCTTAGGGCTAATGCAACTTAATTAAACTCCTTAAACTAGAATTAGCCCTAACTAAACCAACCCTAAGCAAGTTTAGGCACTAAACGAAGGATTAGGGGTTAAACTCACCTGTTAAGCGGGTTGGAGATACGAACGCGGTGACATCGATGAAGGCGATGCATGGGGACCTCAACCACGACGATTTAAGGTGGTCTCAAGGCTAAAACAACAGCAACAACCTCTACCTCTCATTGCAACACTGAAAAACTGGATTGTCGGAGGAGAAAATGAGATAAGCGAGATGGCCGGAGCTCTGGCGACTGGTGGCACCTGGGGGTCAAGGGGGACCTACTGGTGGATGGACTGGGTAGAGGTTGGGTCGAAATGGGATGAAAAAGGCTGAAATAGAAAAATAGTGTAGGTGGGCAGGTTGCCAGGCTAGCGGGCGAGCGATTTCATCTAGCGGTTGGCGGTGTCGCCCGGTGGCTCGACCGGCGAGTGGCCGCCACTATTCGTACGGTTTGGACCTCCTAGACATGATGGTGGGTGGCACAAGCGGTGATTCGCACGGGAAGGCAACAAACAACTCTGGTTTTGGAAGAAGGTCAGCGGGAGAAGAAGCAGGAAGAAAAAGGAAATAAGGGGGGAGAGAGGTTCGGTTGAATTGGGGGCTGAAGGAGAGGAGAGAGAGTGAAGTGAGAGCTGCTGTCAAGACCTCATCAAGGCCATTCAAGGCTTGCTTCAAGTCCCCATGCAAGTGACATCATATTCTCTCTCTTCTCTTGACTTTTGTTTACAACAACTAGGGGCAAAATGGTCATTTCCAACTTGCACATTTCCCAATCTGCCCTTGGGTTGAAAATGAAGAGTGGGGCCTAAGAAATGGGCTAGGAAATGAATAGGAACGGACTTGGGAATTGGTTGGGCTTGAAATGGCTCAAGATTATACAATGGGCTCGGAAGGTAAAATGGTTGGTTGGGTCCAATGAGCTCACTTACTTGCTTTGGACGCACCATGGTGGCTGTCCCACCTTGGGCCTGAGGCCCACACTGGCCTTGCCTGGCCCACTTCCTCATAGGCTCGCTTCCTCGGTCCATAAACCCATTTTCCCAAATACTTGGCTCAACTGGCATTGCCGACTGTCGAAGTAGCATCGTCCAAAAGTCCGTCCTAGATGTTCCTGAAAATTCAAAGTCCAATCTTGGATTCACATGCCATGACAATTTCGCCCGTATGTCATTTTGGTACAACTCAAATTGATAGATGGCTTCGAGGATTCACGAGTAACCAACTTGTGCCAAATCACGTTGAAGACATCTCGACACATGGACGTCCTTGATTATGTGAAATTGCTGAGGATAGATTCTTATTTCAAAGTACACGATTACAGAGAATCGACATAGGGTCGTTCGCAGGCTCGATAACAGTAAACAGAATCACCCGTCGTCCTATTACGTTCTGTCTGCGAATCGACTTCTAGTCGTCCCTAAAATCGGCCTGTCTATCTACAGGATCGTCCTCACACAAGTCTCATGGTCAAGTCGTTTTCTTAGGTCAAGTTCTTTAGTCATAAGTTCTGTCCTCATTAGCCTTTCCCCTCAAGGTTAGTATCTCAGGTTTGATCAATTTCGAGTGAGATCAACCAACAACACATTGACAAAATTAACTTTCATTCATCCCTCAAAAGAACTCGAATTTCAGGACATCACAGTAGGGGTGAAGAAGATGTTCACCAATGGCCTAGATACCAAATGCCTTCATATTGGTAAGAGAGGTCGCCTCCCAATGTCACATTTCGAGGTTTTGCGAGGTTAAATTTAGATGTTGTCTCTTCCTGTGATATGAGTTATTTCCAAAGCTTTTAGCTAATCATTTTTTTGTTGTTGATAAAATCCAAATGTGGATGTTGTTCATGCTCTTTCTCCGTATGATAGTGCACTTCCAAGCTTAATAGAGACTCAGTTTATTTCATGGGAAATAAATTATTTAAAAAATATTAAAAAATGAAGTTGTGAGATTTTGTGAAATCACTACTAATCGTTCCTAAATTTTAAAAGTTTTAAAAGTTTAAAGTGTTAGATGAAAGCATGATTTATTAACTAAGCATGGACATATTTAATTGAAGATGGCCTAAATTTGAATTCAAGACCTCCGAGCTTTGCTACTATATGAGATTTTGTGAGATTATTACTAACTATTCTAAAAAGTCAAGCTGTTAAATGGATGTATGGTTAATTATATTAAATATTCTAATATCATTGATTAATTATTTCAAGTGATACAAGGTAGTCATTTGATATTTTTTAAATCATTTATTTCGTAAACCAAATGAGAAAATATTGGCCACTCTATTGGTAGCCACGTAATCAATGCATTAGTCCATTCAGAGGATGACAAGTGGCACGGTGGGGGAGGGGTGAGCATGGTCTGGGTTGGGCTGGTCCACCCTCTAACCCTAGGGCCAACCCGCATAGTGTTGGTCCTCAATTTTTGGGACCAAAGACCGACCCTATTGAGCTTAGGACCGAGGACCGGACCGGCCCAATGGGTTCGGTCCAGTTCCAGGGTCAACCCGGGACTAATTGATAATTTTTTATTTCATTTTTTGTATTCCCTAAAAAAGCGATTGAGGATTGGATTGACCCAATGAGTTTGGTTCTGTTTCAAAGTCAACCCAGGACTAACAAATAATTTTTTATTTCATTTTTTGTACCCTTGAAAAGGCAACTAAAGACCGTACCGACCAAATGGGTTTGATGATGAGCAAGGTCAGCTAAGAAAGGCAAGCGGTGAGGGTCAAGTGGGGTGAGCATCGAACGGAATAAGCATCGAATATCGAGTGGGGAGCAACAAGCCAAGTGAGTATCAAGCGGCGAGCAACATGAGTTGAAAGGGCAACCGAAGACCGTATCGACCCAATAGGTTTGATGATGAACAAGGTCAGCTAAGAAAGACAAGCGGTGAGGGTCAAGTGGGGTGACCGTCGAACAAAATGAGCAAGGAATGTCGAGTGGGGAGTAACAAGCCAAGTGAGTATCGAGCGGCGAGCAGCACAAGTGACCAAAAGTGAGCGAGGCGAGTGTCAAGTGGCGAGCAGAGAAGTTGTTTTTTACGATTTTAGCAAATGGAAAACTAAGAGACAAATAAGATAGAAAAGAACGAATACTAGATAAGGATGTCATAAGGTGCCTTTTTGGACGCCGTGAGGACTCCCCACAAGAACATTTTCCTCATTCGTAAATTATAAATATTGATGTCGTAAAAGACATTAAAAACCTAAGTTATTGAAGAACAATGTAAAATGACTTGAACTCTTTACTAAAAAGTTATTTAATGTTGTTGACGTCGTTTATTTTAAAGTTTTCTCTATATAAAAAATTATATATATCAGGGTAGGTTCGGATTGAACCGACTCGAAACTCTCGGGACCAATGACCGACTCGCACGGTGCTAGTCCAAAAATTCGAGGACCAAAGGACCGACTCGGTCTCTCGGGAACCGGACCAGGACCGGTAGGGTTGGGCCGGTCCAAGGTTGATCTAGGGTTAACCCTGGACCGATGCTCACCCCTACATTCAGAGGATGACAAGTGGCATAGTGGGGGCCCGCTCTGTCAGCAAGTCTCTCTCCCCTCCCGTTGGACTCTGCTTTGCATTATATTCTCCTCTCTCCTCTTCTTTGTTTTTCCTTATTAGAAGAATAAGAAAAGCCATTCCTTTCAAAGGGTTTTTGATCGAAGCACGATGCAGAGCAATAATGGCACTGCGTGAAATGAGGGGAGCAAAAAAGTCGAACACTTTCATCATTTCTCTGGGTAACCAAAGCAGACTTTATTTATTTATTTTTTTTTCGAACCAAAAAAAAGACTCGAACTGCCAGAAAAAACCGAGATATGAGGGATTTTGATTAGATGAGTGAGGCTCATATGGGAAATGTACTTCTTTATTAGGCAAAAAGAAGAAACTTGGAACCCCCTCATGGCTGCGCCACTCGAGCTCCAGATATGATCGCATTGCCAAGATAAGGATGGTTCTCTAATGCCTGAAATTCCTTTGTGTTTTCTATTTCTAGGAATCTTCATCGCCTCGCACAGTTCACCATTTCAACTATAATGGTTAGAGGAGAGAAATGTCTCAACCAGAGAAACATATCTATCTCTTCGCATGTACAAGCCAGCGAAGAAGGTCGAGAGACATTTTGTTTTCAGCGGAAAACGGAAGCTGAAAATGCTTTCTCGAGCCAAACAGCCCTGAGTTTGGCCCAATATGGGTAGAGAGACTTGCTAACAGACCAGGCCCCATAGTGCCACTTGTCGTCGACTGAATGGATTAATGTATTGATTACATGGCTACCGTTAGTGTACTCAATATTTTCTGAAAAGAAACAGAGTGTGAATGTCATTCTTACTCCTTTGGTTTCATCATTGGCATATGATAAGGTGGCCGAGGTTTTTTCCCTTACTTTAAAAAAAAAAAAAAGTTGTACTTTTTTTTTTCTTTTTGAGACCTTATCCTTTTCCCTTTGATCTTCTTTTTCTTTTTATTTAATTTTGTTATTCATTTTTTTTCTTGACGTAGTGCTTGGTGGATGCCACATTAGCGTTACTAATCTTAAGAAACTAATGCAAAAAAAAAAAAAAAAAAAAAAAACTACATCAATAATTTTCACGGTAAAAGTTAATGGAGTTAACGTAGGGATTTGATTGTACAAAGTCAGCAAATTTTAAGATACGATTGTGCTTTTAAAAAAATTTGTGATATAATTGCACTTTTGCAATAAGTTTATGATTTTTTATTCACTTTTCTGATTAAATAACACAGCAATAACACATTAGACACGCTCTTCATTTATTTTCAGCTAAACTACTTTAACATCTGATAAACTAATACTCGAATATGATTTAAATTTGTCTAGAAAAGCATGACAAAAGTTCAAACTACATGTAGGTTTATGGTATCTACAACTGTGAACAATACTATTCAGAATAAGATAAGGTAGTCTTGTGGCTTTGAAATAATTGCAAAATTGATCAATCTCAGGCATATAGACCAAAGCCAGTTCACGTCGAGTAGGTTCACCTAGACTCATCGAAACAGATTGAGTTTTTAAGTACATTTGTATTTATAACTAGGTTTTTAGCTTTACATTTACGTCAGATATTCTCTTAGCCTTTTGTACGATTTCATTGCACTGCGTGTCTAGCTTTAGATGGATTATGTGGATCTATGTATATTTGATACTAAAATTTTGAATTATTAAAATAATGTGCGGCAATCCTTTTTTTTTTCCGGTGCGGCAATCCTTAATTAGAGGCAAATTGTCAATGGTGCACAATTACATTTTGTCTCGATTTAGATCTATCAATCGTCATTCGTTTTGTGGCTGCCAATGCTCCTCCCGTTAGACCTCATGTTTGACAATTTCAAAAAGGGCAAAGCTATCTTCACACCATATATGACTAGATCCACTCCATTTTCATTTGAGAGATGGAATTGCCATTAACTATTCAATTAAAACTTAAAGTAATGGAGCCCCACGTATGAACTTTCCTTCTTTATCTATTTTTTCTACTTTTATATAGAATTTGGTTACTATGATTGAGAATAACACATTTAATGGATATTACCATGCACATAAGAAGCCTATCACTATATTGTTTTTTTTTTTTTTTTTGGTAAAGACCTATCACTATATTGTTTGATTTTTTTGGTAATAGACCTATCACTATATTGTTGACCTCTATAAAAATTAATAATTTTGTCTAGTAGAGAAATTCTCTAGAAATTTTCACGTGGTCAAGGACTTTATATGATTATTTTGTCCAATCGAAATCCATAAAAATCCAAATATAAACAATTTTTTTAGATATAGAAAAATCTGCAGAAAAAAAAATCATTTTGTTGATTTTATATAAGCAAAATGAAACGGAACAAAAAGAAGCCCCTTGGAAATTCTTTTACTACAAAGTCGCAACGGCATTTCTCTATATGACAAAAATGGGGAGAATTACTAAAAAAGTCATAAACCTTTTGCAGTTGTACTAATTCAGTCATAAACTTATTTTTTTGCCAATTTGAATCCTAAATCTTTTATAATTGTGCCAATTTAGTCATTCTAGCCAAATTTGATCGATCAAGCCGATGTGGTCGTCGGTTGGCACCGACGACAAATTTTTTAATAATATGTTATTTTTCTGAATGATTTTATTAATTTTTAATCTTTTTACATTTTCTCTCTCTCTCTCTCTCTCTCTCTCTCTCTCTCTCTCTCTCTCTCTCTCCTTCTTCCTTTGGCTCTGGTGATCGGCTAGCCCTTATTGGATTTGGCGAGGCGAGCCTGGTTGTTGCTAGGCAAGTGCAAGCTGGCCTAGCCACTAGCGGGGTGAACCCTTGCCAGATCTGGCGACGGGGGGCCTTGCCACGCTTGATTTGGCGAGTGTGGGCGCTACACTCGGAGGGGTGGCTGAGGGCGAGGGTGGCGTTCTTAAGGCCGAGGTTGGGGTTGTCGCCGTCCTTGATGAGGATGCACAGGCACTTCTTTCTCTTTCACAGCATTGCCTTCGGCCTTGTGCATCGATTGATGGTGGGGCTCTTGGTGTCCCCGCCCATGTATGGCAGGTAGCTCGCTTGCCCAACCAGTTGGTTTGTGTAGTCCACCTGGACCAGCCCACACTTGCCAAATCGAGCGACAGGGGAGCGAGCCCTCACTAGATTCGGTTAGGGGGGCCTCATTGTTGCTGGGTTTGGTGAGGGGAGCCCTCCCTAGATCTAGCGGGGCCTCACCCCGCCGGTGGTAGGCAAGCTCGCCCTTGCCTAGCCACCTCGGTCCGACGATTGACGTGAGTTGGTCGGTCACCGAGAGCCAAAGGAAGAAGAAATGAGGAGGAGGGAGGAGGAAGGAGGAGGGAGGAGAAAAAGAAAAGAGAGAAAAATGTAAAAAAGATTAAAAAATTAATAAAATAATTCGAAAATAAAATATTATTAAAAAATTTGTTGTTGGCGCCAGCCGAATGCCACATCAACGCGCCCAGCCCAATTTTTGCCAGAAAGACTGGACTGACACAATTATTAAAAGTTTAGAATTAAATTGGTCAAAAAACTAAGTTTAGAACTAAATTGACATAACTACAAAAGGTTTAGGACTTTTTGGTAGTTCTCTTGACAAAAATAAGAGAGAGAAAAAGAAATATCTCAATGAAAGCTGAAGTTCATTCAATTTGGATGGACAAAGAAAAAGCTAATTTTTATTTTCTATAACAATAGTGGATTTGTTTTGAAAACAGTGCAATAGAGATTTTCTAAATTATACTTTTGTACATACACCCGTGCACATAATTCTCTTAAAATTTTCTAAATTACCCTTTTGTGTACACCCACTATTTCTCATTCATTATAAGCTCAAAAAGGAAAAAGAGAGACAGAAAAGGGTCATTTGATCTGCAGGATCCCTTAAAATATTACTTCCGAAGACTCGATTGCTTTGCTAATAGTTATTGGCCAAATGGCTCGGACAAGTAAAGCTCGAGCGGCTGCAGATAATTTTAGCATAACGAAATGCGTGGGTCGCGAATTGGGAATCATCCGTGTGCACGTTAGTGCTGTCATGACGATGAATACCACTTTCATGGCTGGTTGGCTTGTACGAGGGGGAAGAAATGGATTGCGCACATCCTTCAGCAGCAAATTGGGTTTTACGAGAATGTTGATGTTTGCGTCATTGATAGAGAAGAGAGAAGATCCCCTAAATACTTCCTCATCATATACTCTAGCGCCATTTCTTTGAACCTATACATGTTGCATTTGTCCGTGACTTGCATCGTAACTACCAGCTTTGTTATTTCATGAAAGAAGAATGAATCAATGTTTTGATCATGATATAAATTCAGACACAATTTCCAAATATAAATTCGAACAGAAGTTCCAAAGTTTTGAGATATCTCGACACAAACTACTTTTCCAAATCTACTTGCTCTTCCAAAAATGTTATAATTATTCAATGAATCCAATCTTGAGATGTTAATTAAAGCTATTTGATCAATTCGAGATAGTACATGCCCATGAAATGTAAGATTAGATTTGATCATGTAGCTTGTCAGGAGACATGCGGCGATAAGATCTAGCCACGACGGTCCAATTGGATGAGTCTGATTCAAACAATCTTGCTGTCCGAAATTTGACAGTCGAGGCTTAAAGTCAACTTGACCAAGATGTGTTCAATGTTATATTCTTATTATAGTAATTAAATATTAAATTATGCTTTCATCTAACAGTTTAAACTTTTATAATAGTTGATAATGACCTTGCAGAATTTCACAATCGCAATGGGATAGCAATGAGCAATTGTGATGCAACTAGGTGATTGCCTGAGCCACGCTGTGAACAATCTTCACCCTTGTACCCCAGTCCGGTTCAGCTGCTTCTGTTCCTCCATACAAAACTGTTGCCAGACTTACTCTCTCAACAACCTGATAGACCAAATAAATGCAACCCCTCTTGGAACAAAAATCGTCGAGCTTGATCACATTATGATGCCAGACTTTGCTCAACACGCAGCTCATTCCCAAAACACTGGCAGTTGATTGCTTTGGGACATTGTCGATTCCGATAGGTTGAGCTTGTTGACAGCAAGAATTTGGCCGCTGGGCAATTTGGCCTTGTAAACGCTCTCGAACCCACCTTTTTCGATGCAGTACTCTTCGCTGAAGTCAGTTGGTGGCCTTGGTGATGTCACTGAATGTAAACTTCCCTTCCTTTACCCATATGATCAACTTGGTTTTCCTGTTTTTGAAGTCTATTGATCTTTTCATCAAGAAGCTTGTTTCGCTGTTGAAGTGCCACAATCACAGCAATTAGAGTCGCTAGAAGTAGTAAGCAGCAGATGCCAACACTAGAATCACAACTTTTTTCCTGTGGTGGATTGATGTAGTGCTCGTTGGAAGATCCCACTAGTAGGAGCAGCACCGTCAGCTTTTGTACGAGAAATCTATGGAGCTTAAGCTCTCCATGTCGGAGAGAGAAGCCGGGATCGTACCAGACAAATTTTTATGCGAAAGGTCGAGATTTTCTGGTTTAGTAAGCTTTACCAAATTGGAAGGAATCGATCCTGTTAGGGAATTGTGGCTCAGGTCAAGGAGTAATTGAAGCATGGACAACTTCCGGAGCTCGGATGGTATGTCACTTGACAGACTGTTGTTGTGCACATTCAAGCTCCGTAAATTCTCGCAATTTGCTAGCTCGTCCTGTGTGCTACTGTCCAATGTGTTCTGTAACAAATCAAGATGATTGAGCTTCGATAAGTTTCCTAATGAGACAGGAATATCACCGGCCAAACGGTTGTGGCTCACGAGACCCAAAAAAGAATTAAAATGGTTGTGGTTCAAGGTCGGCGTGATCAACTCCCCTAGATTCCTATCTTATCGGGAATTTTCCGGTCAATTCATTACTGTCCAAAGTCGGGACACGCAATTGAGACAATTTCTCGAGCTCCGGCGGGATTTGTCCGAAGATTTTGTTACCAACTATCTGCAAATTTGTGAGCGTACTCTCCCAACTTTGTCGAGAGATTCCTAACAATCCGTTACTGCCATGGTTTATAAGGTCCAGATTCAGACAAACTCGAACGCGCAGGTGATATCTCGTAGTGAACCGATTGCCCTCTATACGGATTCTCGTTAAACCCGAACAGTTCATCAAGCGGTCGGGCCGTGGCCCAGTGAAGTTGTTCCCATTGACTGCAGGATATTGTAGACCGCAGCTGCAGCATAATTTGGGCTATAGTTCCATGAAAAGCTAACATAGCCAGAGAAGGGCTGTACTTGCAGAAACCACGTGGTATGATTCCCGAGAAATTGTTCCCGAGCAAAGAGATCGTCCCGATTAGCAAGGCAACAGATGATCTCGGGGATCTCCTCATAAAGCTGGTTCATGCGAGGTCGAGAATGGTCAATGGCGTGAGCTTCCCAACGTGCGGAGGAATAGTCCCAGTGGGGTTGTTGGATAGAAGCCGGAGGATCTGCAGGTTGCTTTGAGGCTCCACACTGTCTAAGGGACTTGACAAGAGAGATTGTTCTTTGAGAGGTCTAAAGAGAGCAAATTCTCGAAGCTCCAGATCCTGGTATGGGTTGGGCCGGAGAGCCAATTGTTGTACAAGTATTCGACTTCGGGCAGTATTTGCCTTGAGAGAAAATTGTTCTGGAGTTACCGAGAAAAAAGTTTGGTCCAATTAGTGAAGAAGTCATAGGTATTCTCTTATTTGGTGATCGGTGTTTATCCGAAGCTCCAAATGCTAATCTGACCAGAAGTGAGAGAGGTGTTGGAGAAAACTTCCTTGAGTGTTTTGAAGTTGACAAAATGTTTTCATCAGTCTAGTCTGAAGACTTGCCGACTCTTCCATCAAAGTTTGAAGACCTCCGGACTGCCAGATTTAAGACTCAAAGTCTATCCTCATTGACAGTTTGTAGACGGTCGAAGAAGGCTTATCCAGAACTAAATATCTCGTTAAGGATTTGATTCTATCGACTGAAGAAGATCTCTTGGCTGGATAGAGCATGTCGGAATCCATTATTCAAATTGAGATTGATTCAGGGATTTTGGATCCGTTGAATGGCAAAGTATACTTGGAAGCTTCTACTTATGAAAACCTAGATCCTGATTGTATGGGCGAGCAAGATTGGTGGGCTATTGACATATTCCTTAAATAACTCGAAATCTCTCAAATTGATTATGTCCAACGGGTAGATTGGAAGAACTCCTTTGGTAAGTACCAACGGGTGTGATGGCATGAAGGGGTATATAAGGAAGACGTTCCAGTTATTTGAGTGTGTGCGCGATAGAAGAATTCCAAAATTTGAAGCTCCTTATTCTTAGTCAATTCAATTGTTGAGCGAAATCTTGTACTCAAAAGAGAGTTTATATCTTTGTGAGACCTTGAGAAAGTGTAGCAGAGTCTTTACATTGTGGAATCAATGAAGAGCTTTACTATAACAACTCTTTTGATTCATAGTGAAATCTAGCCGGTGGGTTGTCAGTGCGGAAGAGTGGATGTAGACTTGGATTAAGTCGAACCACTATAAATCCTGTGTTCTTATTCTCTTCCCTACGCTCTTTTAATTTGATCGTAATTCAATTTGATAACAATAGTCTAATTTCCTTTTTATAATCTATTGTTGATTAGAGTTGCACACTTCTCTCTGGAAAATTTGTTTTTGCACCTATTCACCCCATCTAGGTGCTTGTACTAGCTTTCACAATTGGTATCAGAGCCTGTGTACTCACTTAAGTTGAAGTGTTTTACTTCAGAGTTAAAGATCCATGGTTAGTATGTTGGCTCCAAGTCTGGTTGAAGGGCAAAGCAATATCAGACCGCCTTATTTTGATGGAAATGAATACAACATATGGAAAAACAAGATGAAGGCATTCCTAAGATCAAAGGATCCTCTAGAATGGGATATGGTAGATAAATGAATCATTCCTAAAGCTGCAACAGTCTCAGAAAGAGGAAAATAAGCTGTTGAGTCCAGTGAAATGACTCAAGAAGAGATAACCAAGAGACAAGCTCTCGATGTAAAAATAATTTATTCTTTGTATTGTGCATTATCTCCTACTGAATATAACATAATATCTTCTTGTGAAACAGCAAAAGAAGTCTGGGATAGATTACACATTACTTATGAAGGAACTGATCGAGTGAAAGAAACTAGAATCAACATTTTGCTCGGTCAATATGAAGCATTCAAGATGAAACCAGGAGAATCTATCATTGACATGTTTAGTCATTTTACAGAAATCATGAATGGTCTTGAATATCAAGGTCAACCAATTTCTGGACCCATGAAGGCAAACAAGCTACTGCGTGGACTGTCCAATGATTGGAATCACATAAAGACCTCAATAAGGGAGACACAAAGAATCATGCCACTCTCTGTTGACGAATTGGTTGGGCCACTTCAGTCTTATGAAGTGGAGCAAATCAACGAAGATGAAGATCCTAAATGTAAGAAATTCATTGCATTAAAATCTAATGATGATTCTGATGTCACAGATTCTAAAGATGATATGGATGATGAAGAGCTTGCTCTCATGATAAGAATGTTCAGGAAACTGAATAGAAAGGGGAGAAGATTCAATCCAAAGAAACAAAGTTTTCAAAAGCTACAAAATAAATCAGTTGAGGATGATAAATCCAATAAAGATGTAGTCTGCTTTGAATGCAAGAAAAATGGACACATCATACCCAATTGTCCCCTTCTGAAGAGAAAAAAAAAAGGAAACGTTAAATATCGAAAGGCACTTAAAGCAGAAACTTGGAGTGATATTGAATGTGAGAAAAGTGATGATGATTATGCCAATATTTGTCTCATGGCACAATCAGACTCAGATTCAAACTCCGAGACAGACTCAGACTTAGACAGTGAAATCGAGATAAGTAATTTAAAAATCCCTACTAAAATCTCTAGATACATTGATGAATTGCGTCTTAGTCTTAAAACCTCTCTCAAAAGGATTTCCGAACTTAAAATGGAAAATTTTGCACTAAAACAACAG
The DNA here is from genome assembly GCF_016545825.1 of Eucalyptus grandis. Lineage (NCBI taxonomy): Eukaryota > Viridiplantae > Streptophyta > Magnoliopsida > Myrtales > Myrtaceae > Eucalyptus > Eucalyptus grandis. The sequence goes on from NC_052612.1 coordinate 8,478,098, forward strand.
GAAAATGTTTGGAAAGAGAAGGTCAAAAGTTTAGACAAAAGTGTTACTACTTTGAAAGAAAATGCAGACAATTTTTCAAAAGAAAATGCATTCTTGAAAAATGATATCTCAAGTATTTCTAAAAGACTTTCTATAGGATCCGAGAAACTTGAAAAAATTCTTTCATCACAAAGACCTTACTTCAACAAATCAGGTTTATGAATGACTACTGAAACCATTCATCTAATTGATTTTCCTAAAGTAAAGGAAAGAATTAAGCAAAGACCTACAAGAAATTCTTACAAAAATCATTTCCAAAAAGTTTTTGTAAAACCTGTAAGCCGTAATACTCTTAAATGTTCTAAGTGCAATAGCTCAGATCATTTTGAGAAAGAATGTCCTATGGTTTGGAAACCTATTAAGAAGGTATGGGCAAATACCGTATATTACACTAACACTAATGGACCCAAGAAAATATAGGTATCAAAGAAAGCTCGAGTCTCTTTTCTAAATGCAGGTCACTATCAAGAAAAAGGTTAAATGGTACTTGGATAATAGATGCTGAAGACATATGACATGAGACTCAAATTGCTTCATAAAACTTGTACAAGTTAATGGTGGAAAAGTTTCTTTTGGAGGAAATAGCAAATGAAGAATTGTGGGATACAGAACTGTAAATATTGGAAGCCTCACGATCAGTAATGTTTCCTTAGTGGAAGGACTCAACTACAACTTGCTGAGTATCAATCAATTGTGCGACACTGGTTTCAAAATCAACTTTCAAGAAGGAATATGTTCAGGAACCAGTAAAGACTCCTCTCAGTCTTTCACGAGGCGAAGACGTGGGAATATCTACCTTTTGGATATCAAATTAAATGAAACTCAATGTCTAATCTCAATTCAAGAGGAAGCAAACTTATGGCACAGAAAACTTGGGCACATTAACATGAAGCAAATAGCCAAAATCTCAGCAAAAAAGCTTGTTCGTGGACTACCCAAACTGACATACCAAAAGTCCAATCTATGCACACCATGCGTGTTGGGAAAACAGGTAAGAAACTCATTCAAACCAATAAATCAAGTATCCATTAATCGTGTACTGCAGCTCTTGCATATGGATCTCTTTGGACCAACCAGTACTCAGAGCATTGGAGGTAAGAAATATTGCCTAGTAATTGTGGATGATTATTCACGATTCACTTGGGTATATTTCCTGGCAAGTAAGTCTGAAACCTTTTCTTATTTTATAAAGTTTGCTAAAAAGGTCCAAAATGAGAAAGGGTATGTTATTTCAAGTATACAGACATACCATAGAGGTGAATTTGAAAATCAAGACTTTACAAAATTCTGTGATGAATCTAGCTTTCAGCATGTGTTCTCTTCACCATGTACTCCAAAGCAAAATGGAGTTGTGGAAAGAAAGAATAGATCGCCGCAGGAAATGGTTAGAACTCTTTTAATTGAAAGTAACATCTCTTATCAATTTTGGGTTGAAGCAGTTTCTACAGCGTGCTATATTATTAATAGAGTCTTCTTAAGGCCTATTCTTAATAAAACTCCCTATGAGTTATTCAAAGGAAAGAAGCCAATTGTTTCGTATTTTCATGTGTTTGGATGTAAATGTTTTATATTGAAAAATGCAAATGATCGAGTTGGTAAGTTTGAAGAAAAATTAGATAAAGGTATTTTCCTTGGATATTCTATCACAAGCAAAGCTTACAGAATATACAACAAAAAGACTCAATCTGTGGAGGAATCAATGAATGTCAAATTTCAAGACGTTATGCAAAATCAATCGATTTAGACTCAACTTGAAGAATCTGAACCTGCTCCAAACTCTACAAAGTTTAAATCTTCAGAAGTATCTTAGACTTCAGTAGACCAGCAACAAATGATCATCAAAGATTCAAATGAGAGAAATGATCAATAGTCTGACAAATCAACCAGCAATTGGAAGCATAAGTCCAGTTATCCCAAAGATCTCATTATTGGTGATATTAATGAAGGAATCGCACAAGATCCAAAAGGCGTGAAGAGTCTAGTGCTGTGGCTTTTATTTTTGAAATAGAACCCAAAATCATATAAGAAGCTTTATTAGATGAAAGCTAGATTGAAGCTATGCAAGAAGAACTCAGGCAATTCAGTATTAATGATGTCTAGGAATTGACTCCTAAACCGAAAGGTAAATCCATCATTGGAGCTAAATGGGTTTTCAGGAACAAGATGAACGAGAAAGGAAAAGTCGTAAGAAACAAAGTAAGGCTCATGGCCAAAGGATATACGCAAGAAGAAGGGATAGACTATGATGAGACTTACGCGCTAGTAGCAAGGTTAGAAGCAATTAGATTATTAATTGCTTTTGCTTGTTATAAGAATTTTAGGTTATTCCAAATGGACATCAAAAGTGCTTTCCTAAATGAATTTATCCAAGAGGAAGTCTATGTGGAACAACCACCCGGTTTTGAAGACCCAAGGAAACCAGACTCTATATTCAGACTGAAAAAGGCTCTATATGGTCGAAAGCAAGCACCTCAAGCTTGGTACGATAGACTAAGTAAGTTTTTAATTCAAAATGGCTTTGTTAAAGGTAAAGTAGATACTACACTGTTTATCAAAAGAGAAAGAAAAAGCTTTTTACTTGTTCAAATTAATGTTAATGATATTATTTTAGGATCTTCTAATGAAAATCTGTGCGAGAAATTCTCTAAGTCTATGCAGGATGAATTTGAAATGAGCATGATGGGTGAACTAACCTTCTTTCTTGGGCTTCAAGTGAAATAATTGAAAGAGGGAACCTTTATTCATCAAGAAAAATATGCTAAAGAACTTGTCAAAAAGTTTAGACTGGAGAATTGCAAAAAGACTGATATACCAATGTCAAGTTCCTTGAAGCTGGACAAAGATGAAGGAGGAAAAAAAGTTGACCAGAAGCTATACGGGAGTATCATTGGTTCACTTCTTTATCTTACTACTTCTAGACCTGACATTCTGTTTAGTGTTTGTATTTGTGTCAGATTTTAATCAGACCCTAAAGAATCTCATTTAAGTGCTGCAAAACGTATTATCAAATACATTGCATCAACTTCAAATTTAGGTCTCTGGTATCCTAAAGAATGAGACTTCACACTTCTTGGATACTCAGATGTAGATCTAGCAGGATGCAGAGTTGATAGAAAGAGCACCTTGGGCACCTGTCAACTACTTGGTAACAGGACAGTGTCTTGATTTTCAAGGAAGCAAAGTACCGTAGCTCTTTCTATAGCAGAAGTAGAGTATGTAGCTCTTGGAAGTTGTTGTTCACAAATTCTATGGATAAAACAACAGCTAAGAGGCTTTGGAATTGAAGATTCATGCACTGAGATCAAATGTGACAACACCGGCGTAATCAATCTTACCAAGAATCCAATTCTTCATTCAAGAGCAAAGCATATAGAGATTCAACATCATTTCATTAGAGATCATGTTCAAAATGGAGAAGTTTCGATTCAGTTTATTAATTCAAACAATCAACTGGTGTATATATTTACAAAGCCTTTGGAGAAAAATCCATTTGAAGTTATTCGTTCCAGACTCAATATCTTGAAGTCTGAGGAAGTTTAGACTTAGGGCTGAAAGTCTAAAGACACTCCGACTCAGACGATCAAGATTCATAACTATAAGTTATTTCTATTTTAGAAACTTATCTCTCGGATCAAATCTCGAAAAAGTACGATCATCTATCTATAATTGATTGATGTTATTTCCCCAGTTTTCGTGATTATTGCAATCTTTCCTTTTCGAAAAGGAAGTTATTTTTGAAATGACGGTTATCTAATTTTTGAAAAGGCAGTTATTTTTTAAAAAGGAATTTTTACATTTCCTTTTGTGACGTTCCGTATGCCTCGCTTTGACTGCCTTAAGAGAGCATAGATCTTCCACTTCTCTTTTCTTATCTTGTTTAATCCTTGAAAAGTTTTCACATTTTTTTTGCGAAACAAGCTTAGAATCTCTCAAAGACTATGAAAGATGCCGTCTCAAAGAAAGTCTTCGAGGTTCGCGAACAGGGTACCACATCAAATGCGTGAGGGACCTACGCATTTTGATCTCACCGAGGAAGAAGAATCTCCTAGACAGTAGTAGAGCCCACAACATTCTCAGCAACGTCCATCTCCTCCATCTAGACTTCAAAATATTGAACATCGAGAAGAGGAAGAAATCATCGAAGATGTAGAACCCGTAAGAACTCAAAAGCCTGCATTTTAAGCTTTACCATGCTTTGAAAAGGGATGGTACTCCTTTGAACTATATTGATGAATTTTTTAAAGACAAAGGGTATTGAAATGAAACCTACTTTTTACGTATAATGGAACGATTGGGAATTGCTCCTGCGGGGTTAGCAGAAGAAGCATTGGTAAATATCCCAAGTGATCCACGTGTTGGAGAGCTGAGTCAACCTGATGGGAATTACGATGATAGGATGTACACTCAGTTTAAACCTAGAATGGGTGTTGCGGCGAAAATCCGAAGCAAAAAGACAGATTTGTTTCGTTCGGAGGAACACAAGCAACTGTACTATAAGTTGCTAAAGCGTGGTGTGGTTAACCCTAGAAGTGTGGACTTTGATTCTCTTGATTTTCTAAATGTCAAGCTGCGAGAGAAATTCAATCTTCTTCAACCAGAACGGTTTTGTTCTGAAACGACAGAGGCTCATGCTGAACTCACTGCTTAATTCTATTCGAATCTAAGTTTCTTGGATGCGAATAGATTCTCTTTCAGTGTTCGAGATTAGGACTATGTGGTTGACATGGATATATTGGCTTTGAAAGAGGAAAATACCAACTAATCACTGTGTTTATTGGACGTGCGACGATAGAGCTTGTTCGGGATAGAACGGCGGAAGGAAAGATTTCATATTTGAGGATGAATGCCTCAAATATTTTGCTTCACAAGATAGTGATCAACTGCTTCAGACCCACATCGACTTCGAAGACCGGTGTTTCAAACTCGGAGGCAAAGCTGATGTATGCCATTAACACTGGCAAAAAGTTCTCTCTTCCACACACTATTATGTTTCACATGTACAGAACGATGGTGAAGGACAAGAGCCAACTTCCTTACTCAGCACTTGTCACTAAGTTATTCAAACATTTGAACATTCAGCCTCCCAGGATTCTTTGTGTTCGAACATGCGATCAAATGGTAGTAGGACTGAAAATGGTCTCTAAAATGTGTCTGAAGGAACTAAACAAGGCTTTGGAGCGATTCAAGGTTAAAACCCTTATTAAGACTCACCCAGTCTCTTCGGCTGCAAAACGGAAAGGGAAGGAGCCCATGGTTGCTCCATCCAAGAAAAGAAGAGTACTCATCTTGGAGGATGAAGAGGATGAGGATGATATCACAATTTCTACTATTGCATTGAAGAACTTAAGTCGTTTTGTTCTTGAGACAGAGGTGAGACAGGAACAAGATAAGGAGGAGATCGAACAGAGGACTAGAGAGAGAGAATCAATGGAGAAAGAAGCAGAGGAAGAAAGGATTGAGGACGAAGAAGAAGAGGGCAGAGGTGAACAAGAAGAAGTAGAGCATGAAGAGTACTTCTCACCTCCCCGAAGGCAATGAAACAGGGGAGATGCTGAGAAAAGAGGTACGTCTTCAATTGCTGCTACAAGTGAAGAAATAAGTCGTTCACTAGCAGATCTAGAAGACATCTATGCCTCTCAATTTCCTGAGGAAGGCCATGAGGTTTCATCGCCCAATCTGCATGATTGTGCTGACTTGTCATCATCTGCCAATACACCTTCTGATCGTGCAGAAGCTAGTACTCAAACTGATAATTCAGCAGACTTTTGCAGAGTGCTTGATGTTCTCTTGGAGATGCGAGGCCAAATTTATGCTTTGGGATGCGAAGTTCAAAACTTGCAGAATGCAGGTCAAGCCTCTTCAGTTTCTTTGCATGATCAAATCCATGCTATTGCTCTTCAAGTTCAAGCAAATGCCAAGAGTGAAGATGTGGCTCAACTGAAGGAAGATTTGAAAAAGCTGAAAGGGATTGTCCAGTCAATGGGAGATTTCCAGCTTGTTCGTGTTCCAAAGCAATCATAATTCCATTCTCTTTTCATCTCTACTTTTTTAATGCTAACAAAAAGGGGGAGAGATGTGGTGCAGATTTGAGATTTAAACTCTTGAATTTTGTGTTTGATTGACTTTACTTTTGTGTTTGGCTGTTTGGCTGTGACTGGATTTGGATTTGGACTGTTTGATCGTTTGTTTATCTTAAGCACTATTGGTATTTCATGGCAAAGATAGTTGCTCATTTATAGGACTAACCTACTTTCTGTGGATGCAGATTTTAATGTTATCTTTACTAAGCCAATTATCTTTTGTGAGATATCCATGTTTGCTTGAGTATTGTTTTGCAGGTCAAAGTTTTCCAAATCTGCAGGAAAGTTTTGTCACCATAAAAAAAGGGAGATTGTTGGAGAAAACTTCCTTGAGTGTTTTGAAGTTGACAAAATGTTTCCATCAGTCTAGTCTAAAGACTTGCAGACTCTTCCATCAAAGTCTGAAGACCTCCGGACTGCCAGACTCAAGACTCAAAGTCTATCGTTATTGACAATTTCTAGACCGTCGAAGAAGGTTTATCCAGAACTAAGTATGTCGTTAAGGATTTGATTCTATCAACTGAAGAAGATCTCTTGGCTGGATATAGCATGTCGGAATCAATTATTCAAATTGAGATTGATTCAGGGATTTTGGATCCATTGAATGACAAAGTATACTTGGAAGGTTCTACTTATGAAAACCTAGATCCTGATTGTTTGGGCGAGCAGGATTAGTGGGCTATCAACATATTCCTTAAATAACTCGAAATCTCCTTAATTGATTTTGTCTAACGGGTAGATTAGAAGAACTCATTTGGTAAGTGCCAACGGGTGTGATGGCATGAAGGAGTATATAAGGAAAACGTTCCAATTATTCGAGTGTGTGCGCAATAGAAAAATTCCAAAGTCTGAAGCTCTTTGTTCTTAGTCAATTCAATTGTTGAGCGAAATCTTGTACTCGAAAGAGAGTTTATATCTTTATGAGACCTTAAGAAAGTGTAGCAGAGTCTCTACACTGTGGAATTAAGGAAGAGCTTTACTGTAACAACTTTTTTGATTCATAGTGAAATCCAGCCAGTGGGTTGTCAGTGCGGAAGAGTGGACATAGGCTTGGATTAAGCCGAACCACTATAAACCCTGTGTTCTTATTCTCTTCCCTACACTCTTTTACTTTGATCGTAATTCAATTTGATAACAAGAGTCTCAATCTATTGTTGATTAGACTTGCACACTTCTCTTTGGAAAATTTGTTTTTGCACCTATTCACCCTCTCTAGGTGCTTGTACTAGCTTTCACAAGAGGGAGCTCCCCAAAGATCAAATTCTAGGCGAGGGCTAACTGGGTGAGGTTAGAACAGAGCCTGAGCTCGGAAGGGACCCAAGAGGTCAAGCGATTTGTTCCCAAATCAAGCTTCTCAAGCTTCCTCAATTGTCAAGTGGAGCTAGGAATTGCCCCTTCAAAGGAATTGTTGCACAGCTCTAGTATCTGAAGTTCAGACAACAGTTCAGTGTCTCCAGGAATCAGACTGCTTAATGGATTATAACCAATTCGGATCTCCTTCAGCCTGGAAAGTCTTGATGTCTTTGAGATCGGCTCTTGGAGTGAATTGGCGGTGAGGTTGAGGTATTCAAGGTTCACCAGGTTGGCATACAATTGAGTAAGAGGCTCGGGTAAGTCACCGATGGCCTGGCAGAGAATTTCGACCAGTCAAGAGATTCCAAAAAGTCTAATCCTAAATCCAAGTGCCACACCTTCCAGAGATTGCTGCCCCTGGTATGGAATACTACCTTTGAGAGTGTTATTCAAGAGGCTCAAACATTGAACCTCTTGCAATTGGCCTGTCGTGGATGGTATGCCGCCTTTAAAGAGAATGTTCCCCAAATCCAGGAACCTGGGCTTGGAGAGATTGCTGATTGAGGATGGTATCGGGCCCTCGGGGATTGTTGTAGCTTGCGTCGAAGTGAGTTAGGTTCGGGAAGAGAGTGAAGTCGAGCGCGTGGAGTGTACCATTGAGGCTCGAACCAAAGAGGCTGATCTCTGAGACTGACCCGCCATTATTGCAGGCACTGTCAGTCCAGTTGCAGAGATAGATGATGCTGGTGAGTGACCACGAGTTCATGTCCCTTGAGAGCGCACATCTAGAGTTGTACATAATCTCGTTTCGTGGTTCTACGAGTTGAGCTTGTTAGGCTATATATATTTATGCATCTTCATTCCTTTAAGGCTTTGTTTGCTTCATGAAAATATGGTAAAATATGGTGATATCGGAAGATGCTTGAGTTTTGATTCACCAATTCTCACATACTTTCTCAAATCACGTTGTGGACTGGAGTCCTATTTTATTTGTAACGAGATGTAATTTCTGGCGGAGAATCGTGCAATGCAATTTGAAATAATCTGCATCCGGATCGTTGAACTTCAATGACTATTTATTCTAGTCATTTTCCAATCACTTTGGATGAAAATTCTGCATGGCTGCCTAAATAAGAATTCATCACATGGGTTATATGGAAATAAAAGACGTGTGGACCCCCTAGAGTACTATAATTTGGCACAAATGGACACTTAAGTGCCATAACTTACGAAAGTGACACTTAAGTGCCAAAATTGGAGTAAAATGGATCACTTAAGTGCCAATTTGGTCAAAACACTAACGTGTCAATTTTTCGGCGAAGCAAGTCTAAAACAGCATTGTTTTAGTTCGACATGGTAAAAAATTAATATAAAAATTAATTAAATTAAATTTATTAAAAAATTATAAAAATTATAAAAAAAAGGGAGGCGGGGCAATGGAGGGGGAGGGGGCTAAAGTCGCCAGCAAGGGCTGTCAATGGAGGGGGAGGAGGAGAAGGAGGGAGGCAGCTGGTGGTGAGGGCTCAGCCCTCGTTGCCATCGCCACCATCTCCCTTCATCACCGAGGAGGTGGGAGAGGGTCCGTTGGGGCGGCCGAGCCTTGGCCGAGGGCCAACAACCCCACCCGGGAGGTGATTGGCAGCAAGGGCCTGCGCCCCAATTGACCCTCCCCCAACTTTTGGTGACGGTGGGGAGGCAGCGGCGGCGAGGGCTCAGCCCTTAGTTGCCGGCTGCCTTCCTCCTCCTCTATTTTTTTTAAAAATAAATATAAATTATTATTATTTTGTTTTAAATTTAATTTAATTAATTTTTATATTATATTAATATCAATATTATGCCAAAATAATGTCGTTTTGGGTGAATCAGAGCTGAGTCGGCTCTCCGGCGAGCCACCTTGGCGAGAAATATTAATATTTAATTTCCACGTATGATTTCGGCCGGTTTCGTTGGAGGTAGCACTCAGGTGTCTCACTTATCTTAAAATGTAGCACTTAAGTGTCACTTTCAGTAAATTATGGCACTTAAGTGCCCATTTGTGCCATGTTATGGCACTTGAAGCGATCTTTTGCCGGAAATAAAAATTTACCTAACATTCATTAAAAATGTATAGCAACCGTCAACAATATCCACTCAAATCACGAAAGTAGTCTACTGACTACTAAAACTTCTTACTTATACTATTGCTTTATTAATGCTTAAAAGCTACGATTTTGAGATTTTTGCTCAGATGACTAAATGATTGAATCTATCTATAAAAATATTTGCTTCTTTAATTGTAATAGACACCCATTCGAGTGTCAATTTCATACTATAATAGCTGGTCTGGTTTCAGTTTCAGGGTGGGAAACCGATCAATCCTAAAATTGATTATTCCTGATCTGAACTGTCACTAATCCAATCGTTGATTTCGAAAGTTTAGTAATGCAACAAGAAGTAGAACGGAATTGGAGCAATGCACTAAACTTTTCTCAAATTATAAGGACAGGCCATAAAGAGGGGACACAAGGGCCCATCATGCACTTCTTTTGGCTAATCATCAATCAATTAGTTCAACATCGCTTAACCTACTTGATTAGGAAAACAAATTGAAAAAGTTTAAACCAAGGATATAATAAAAAGGGAGGAAAGTCATTTGTACCATTAATCACGGCAGAGTAAAAAATAAATAAGATATTGCTGCACACAGGTATTAATTTGACCCCCAAAGTGACTTTGACATTTCTTGCGTGCACCAAGGGTGTTAGAAAATAATTAATTATGTTCGTAATTACTATATAGGATTAGGTTAATTATAAATTATATTAATTATAATTAACTCTAATTGCACCCCATACATTGGGAATGCAAATTAAAAGAGATAGTTGGCAATTGCTTAAATTAGTCCTAAACTCGCATCTCTTTTGGATTGGATTTTGTCATTTCTTGTTCAGTTGTTCCTAATCAAAGGAAGGCAAACAAGCTAATGTAATTCGACCAAAAAAAAAAAAAAAAGGCTAATGTAAACATAGATTCAAGTAGATGATATTTGCCTGCTTATCTCAAAATTAACAAAGACCAATCATATGTATGGGTACACATTTATTTCATGGAAAATTAATTATCGATTTTTTTCTTCTAAAACTGATTATTTGGGTTGTTTAAAAAAAATAATGAATAAAAAATATTTTCATTAATAACAAAAATAGCTAGACATAGACTGTTATTGAAAATGAGCCTTAGTATAACATTTGGGAAACGAGGGCAATAAGGAAAAGGACAAGGACAATATCAATTAAATAACATGGGGCTAGTAATATTGCCATGAATTATATAACCGAGCAATTTTCCTGGACACACTATTCATTTATCCAGCTAAACCACTTTTATGTCAAATAAATTATACTTGAATTTAATTGGAATTTGTTGAAAAAAGCGGGACAAAAATTCATCAAGAACCACTACATAGAGGTCGATGGTATGTACAATTATGAAGAATTTCATTTAGAATTAACGAAAGCAGTTTTTTGGCTTTGAAATAATTGCAAATTTTTTTACCTATCTTGGCATTTTAACCAGAGCCAGCCCGAGTCAATTAGTATTTATAGCCGGGCCTTTAGCTTTACATGCATATACGGACATTCTCTTAGCCTTTTATGCCATTAAAGAAATACTTAGGTGACTATCTTTAATCTGTTGTGATTTTTTTTTGATGACCGGGGAACCGCCGTCGGCCGGCAGCCTAGATGTAAACCCGGGGTGGACTGAGCCACCACCACAGACCCAGCTGCATTTGAGTCGCGCGAACGCGATGCCTTTGAGATTCGAACTCCTCCCCTTTGTGATGGGGAGGGAGCCCGAAGCCAACTGCGCCACTGCGGGCGGTGGTATCTATTGTGATATTAATAGTCTATTTTGGGTTTAAAAAAATAGCAATTAATTATGAATTGTTGTGACATTCACTCCTTTAAAAATTTACGGCTCATAACATGCTGTTTACTCTTACAGTGGCCCAATAGCAAAGCCCACATGATTACATTGCATTACAAATCTAGCTTCATATTGATTATGTGGATCTACCCATATTTAATAAAAAATTTCGAATAATGAGAAAATGTTTGACTATTCCTAGTTTAAGGCAAATTGTCGATCAAAAACTAGATGCACGATTCCCATGTCTCATTTGAGATGTAAGTATTCCGGACTTATCATTTATTTTACTTTGCTTACTAAAGTTTATTTTCTTCAGATTATGTTGCACCATTACATGTTTTGTCTTGATTGATTTAGGACTATTAATCACAATTTACCATGTGGGTCCCCATGCTCCTCCCAGTAAAACTCTTGTTTGACAATTACATATTGGGCGAGGCTCGCATTCTATAATCTATATGACTAAATCCACTCCATTTTCGTTAATGGAATTGCCTTTTATTATTCAATTGAAACTCAAAGTAGTGGACTGCAATTTACGCATTGTCCTTTTCTTTCTAGTTTTTATAGTTTTATACAGCATCCACTTAATATAATTTTTTTTGGGTCCGTCCACTTAATATAATTGAAGCGGTTATTATCATGCATATCAAAAACCTATATTTTCTTCTCTTTTTGTTTTCTTTTTTCATTTCCATACATATTAGTAACTTTGTCTAGTAGAGAAATTTTAAGATTTTTTCCTCTTGTTGAGGATATTTCTCAATTAATTTCCATGTAGAAACGCAGAAAATCTACATACAAACAATTTCTTTTAAAAATAAAAATAATGCCTAAAGTAAAAGATTTTTTTTTTCATCAGAGTATAATTTCATTTATTTTGGATTGACTAAGAAAATCTAACAACAATTGAAGGGAATCACATTAGAAAAGAACTAAATTGAGGGAAAATGCATGAATGTGGAATCCATCAAGGGTCATTCGGTCTATCTTGTATAAACGAAATATTTTTAGTCATATGGAGGGTTGGAATTATGTCACCAAAATAATATAGGAATGGTTAATCATAAAATATGAAAGCTTAATTAATAAATGGTAGTGGTGAACGGTTTCAGGTTTCATACTGATTCCACCTAAAACTTGGAATCTCACCGTTGGAATAGGTTTTTCATTTCTTGGAATCTAAAACTTACCCGCATACCATAGAACTTGGAACCTATCCTGTAGGGTTTATGCAAGTTCCACCTATATTACTCATTCAACGATTGCAAAGAATTAAAACCTTTAATGATCACTATTTGCTACTGCAATTTACTAACCATAACTTATTTTTAGATAAATGAAAATATAAACATTAATAAAGTAAAAGTCTTAATCATAAGATAGAAATTCAAACTTGTGATTCTACATTATAAATTCATCACTGAACAGCATGGATATCATGGGATCGTGCAAAGACATGGACTAAGCAAAATATTAAAACTTGGCCTAGGTTTTAGGTTACGGGTTGCAGATTGTAGGTTCCAAGTTCTAGGCTCTTCCAACTAAAAATTTGGAACCTATCCATTGAAATAGATTTTTCATTTTTTGGAACCTAAAACTTATCATGTATATCTTGAAACCTGGAACTTATAAATTCTTACTAGTTCTATTCTCAGGTTCCAGGTTCTACTCTGAAACCATGCTCATCCTTAATAAATGGGTATGATTAGTAGATCAAGTCACCAAAATTGCAATTTATGCCTAACTTCTAACGCACCAATAACTAATTAAATCAAAGTGGTTTTAGGAACAAAGTGTCACATTGCCTTAGCGTGCACATGTGGTGTCACGACCTGACTCTGAATACATGCACATCCCTCTGTGGTTGATATAAATATTTGCAACATCCCAAAACCTATTGCTGACCCATTTGATTATCAAGCATGCGGAAGCGAAATCATATTCTCCCAACAACACAGAAATGGGATAGCAAACATAGGATTATATTTTTACAAATCACACGTCTTACAAACCGCACTTATTCTTACTATAGCATTCCAATATAGAAGAGTCTAACAAAACATGGAGTGTTTCAAGATGAAAAGCTTCTAGGCTGACTACGCTCTGAGCTCTTCGTCCATGGGGTCAGGTTTCTATGTACAACCCTGCCAGACTCTTTAATAGACTAGGTTGAGTGGTCACCCACTATCCAGACTCGATGGCAGACTCGTCATTATCTAGCAGGAGCTACCAAGGCATATGTACTCCACTGCCTATAGACCTTTGCCTCTTGCCTGTCCACCCTCCATCTAGGGACCTGAAAATGTTAGCCCACTAAGGGGTGAGATCACATCTCAGCAAGTCAATCCCTTAAATCCCGATTAGGGAAAGGGTACACACAACATGCAGTCTAATCACATTTCTTATACTTTCTTATCACTCACACTTTCTTGCATGTTAGTGGCATCCAATCACACAATAAAATATTGACATCATATAGCAATTTAATACTTTGACGTATAGACAGATAAGGATGCAGATATCAGTTCAGTGGCCATGGCTAATTTTAACAAACAACAATCGTCTGGCATAATTGGGCATTGCCTCACACTGTTGAGCGCGTCAACGTCTACATCTAGATGGCATTCCAAATTAGGAGCATCGGTCCAGCATCCACTGCGACCGGCATCCATTGACTTGGGGCATTCCCGAAGGAGCATCACCCGATCCCAAAGGCTCGTGATGGAATCTCATGTTATGAATACGTTTATTCAATGTTACACTCCAATAATCAATCACACATATCATTTACAGCATCAATTAGACAATTTTACAGTAAGAACACTTCAAAACAAACATACATTCTTACTAACCCAAATTGACAGGATACTGTCCAATTATGCTCTCTCAAATTCGAAGTTAGAAACCCACTCATATGAGCTCGAAAAATTCTCAAAATTGGAAACGTGCTAGAATGACACATAAAAAACATTTTTCATGAAGACACCCAGATCTAGATCCTTCTGGATTTGGCCCAGAAATTCTCTCTATCTAGCTCAAAAATCTGGTCTAGTTCCGAGAGTTTGATTCATCAAAATCAGTTCGGTTCGGGTCGAAATTTGGTCCGTTTGATTTGAAATTTGAGTATGTTAAAATAGAAGTTAAAAAAAAAAAAAACAACTTTCCTGAAGAAACCAATTGGAAATTCGACCTCTAAAGGTCGGTAACATCCCATGGAATCATAACAGGTCAAGGTATACAATACTGTCCGGATTTCTGCTTAAGGGATGACGTAGTTAAAATTGTCATCTTTTTAATTTCCAAAAATTCCGAGAAAAATATATATTAATATTTAAGATGTTTAAAATATTTCTTAAGAAGAAAATTTCTTCAAAATCGCAACACAGAGCAGTCTACAAAATTAGCAAAATGCACATGTCCAGGAAACTGTTTCAAAAACCAGCCTCTGTCCTTGGCCGAATCCTCATCCACGGTGTTTATCTTGCCCTCTAAACCATAACTAAGCTTTTTTTTTTTTTTTGGTATGGTTATTCTAACATTCCTAACCAACACCCATCCATGTATAACATTATCTACCCCCTTTTTTTTTTGTGCATAGGAACTCCTAAATAAGGGTACTTGGCCCCTAATCTAGATTTAGGAGACAACTTGGACAGCAGCACATAGACAAGCCTTGAGTCCTTTGATGGTGAGTTGTAGTTGAAACAGCAGCTGGAGGTGCTGTTGGGCGACCGCAACAGCAACATAGGGAGTCACGAATTTTTTTGTAGAGGGAGGAAAAAGTGTAGCTTGGTTGGCTAGATGTTTCTCTTGCTGGTGAGGAAGCTTCGCTGCCACTTGGACTCCAAGTTATATTAATAATAAACATAATGGTAGTTGGGTCGAAGTTTCTATGGTTCCAGGAATTTTGTAACGTCAAGACCACGCCTTCCTCCGTTTTCTTAGTCTCTGGTTTGTCGTCTAAGAGGGAGCAGGAACGGAGATTGCACGTTTAAAGAAGAAGAAAACAACAACTTGCACGGTTGAAAAAGAAAAGGGAAAAAGAAAAGGAACAAAAAGGGAAAGAAGGAGACAGGCGCACGTCAACAAGGGAGAAGAAATACATGTGGAAGAAAAAAGAGATAGGGAAAAGAAAAGACAAGCTTTTCGGCTGAGAGAAAAGAAAGGAAAGGGAAAGAAAGAGAAAGGGGGAGAGAGAGAAGAGAGTAGTTGTATGGTGCCAAGAAGGGGAAGGGGATTGCACGGAGAGGGAAAGGAGAAGGAGGAAAAAGGACCATGAGGGTCCCTCCTCTCACAATTCCACAGCCTTTTTTTTTTTTTGTTTTTCCACAAGAGCTTTAGTACTTTTTCCATGGAAAAATTGGTTCTTATCCTTCTCATGGGGACCACCTTGCTTGAACACACTTATCTCTTCCAAAAGAGATGCAAAAGGTGGTGGAATTCATGTAAAGTGCAGGCATCCGAATTTGGAGCTAATTCCCATAACTTTTCCTTTTCCATTTTACCAATTTATCACTTGAGTTAATAGAGTCAAGTCCCCTATTAGTCACTTATAATTCTTCTCTAATTGTTCCATACTAAAGACCCAACATCCTACTTAATAAATGGCCTTTCCTTTATTCTTTTAAAATTGCTGCATTTGTATTTTTCTCTACAAGTCCCGTCATCAATAATTCTTGGAAAGATGCAACATCCCTGGGATTAATTGTGACACATTAAGGTTCTCAATTTTTTTTAAAATCGGCATAAATTTCACAGTTAAATTCGGTCAAATGTGATTTTAGCGCGACCTAAATTATCTGTAGTTTTTGGGACATTTCGGTGCAAATAACCCGTGGCAGATTATTTTCGAACCATAATGTGCATCTTCGATCCATTAGCAACCCTCGATTTTCGTGCGAATCTCAAGGTTTCAAATACGAGCACATGGTACCAAAACAACAAAAAAATCGGTTTAGTGTCGATTGACAAGAATTTTTGTGATTAAATGGAATCACCCATACCTAATTACATATCTCAATCGCATCGACCTATTTCCAATCCCTCATAGATTTTCGACTGTGTCGCAATGACTCTTGCAGACTAACACGATCGAGCAATCGATTTCTGGTCGAATTCTCAAGTCTGTTGTATCAAAATTCTTTAATAGCTTCCCCAACTAGTCTAGTTATCTCGCGAATGATCAGCTCGGAGAATAGCGCTATAGACACATCGATGAAAAGCTCGATTTATTCAATTGAAAACAGAAGTAGAAAATCATACTGTCACGTGTGGAGTTGTATATAATCTCCTTTTGCCAATTGAAAAGACCCATACTCTTTCAAAGGTGGCGTATCAAACTATATATTCTATATCTTTGTTATTAAATTGTGAGTAGACTAGTAAAATTGGTGTATAGGGTAGGTTTGGGTGAGTCAAAATAGGGTCCAACCCAAATGAACCTATGTTAACCCATTTTTCTACGATACATGTTTAGGGATCATACCTATCATAGAACCAAAACATTCTTAACCCAACTGGAACTCCAATTCTAGGAAATTTTCTCAAATATAGAAAATAACGTACTAAAAGAAATTAACTAATTTTAAATAAAAAACGAGAAAAAATCAGCAAATAAGAAATTACTAACAATAGTCCACCCAAATAACTCAACGCATTAACAAAGTGACCAATGTTATTTTTCAGCCATCATCTTGCACCGTCAGCACATTCACATTAATGTTGTCAAAATTTTTGTAAATTAAAAAAATTAAATCTGAAATAAAATTTATATGAGGAAAAGATCTAAAATGTTTTTCTATTTTCTTTTTATAACCACAAGGAAGAACATAACAGACAAATGGAAGAACCAAAATTCATCCAACCATCTCCCATAAAATCGCTATAACAATCAATTTTATAATGTAGTATGTTCTTAAGAGAGCTAATTGTGTGATTGGACCTTTGAACTCGTGTTCCTAATTTATTTAATAAAGATAGCTAATTGAGGTGACAATTACCTTTTTTCCCTCTTTTTTCTATTATGCATTGCATCATCTACATTATCTAGAGCATGTAAATTGAGAGGATTTCAAGTTTATTGACCATAGACGTGATTTCAAAAGCTTGCAGCTTTGGAACATGAGATTGCCGTCAATTATCAATCTTTATGCATATATGTTTAAAGAAAACTATTTAACAATCTAGAAATAGAGCTTAGTCAATCTGAAGTCTTTTTTATGCTCAACCTTCTAATATTGTCAATTTGAAGTCTTTATTTATGCCCAATCTTTTTTTTTTATTTTTTATAAAGGGGTCAATATATACAGACCAATCAATCAAATCCTACACTTCCATCCAAAGAAAAAGGGCCAATAGCCCGCTGTACCCGTTGGACTGTACCCTGAAAGTGGGTAAACCAACAATTAGGATTGATGAATGTTCTCTCAAATAAGGACTCTTGCAAGTCAATAAATTCTCTTTCTGAGCAACATGTCGTGCCACAAAGATGAATGCACCACAAGCCACGGTCAAAATTATGGAAATTTATGGTGGCCGACAATTGGGGATCACTTTAAGCGATAACTTGTGGAAAGGTTTCAAAGTAGGTGTTTAGAGGTTGTTGAAAAGGAAAAATTGGGAGAAAAATGATGATCGAAAGGACTATATTGCAACTTTTCAAAAAGATTCAAGACTTAGAGCATGTTTCCCACGTGGTTTTGAATTTCCAATGTAAATTTCTCATTAGTTAAGTAACATTGTTTGAAATGCCTAACAAAAGGAACATAATAAAAATAAAAATAAGTAAAGGACGGACGAGTGGAAGATAAGATAATTAATGTTAACTAACGTGTGAATTTAAAATGGATAAAATAATCAAAGCAAATATCAAATTATGAGGAAGATTATCAAGACAAAAATTTAATGGGACGAGGGCTAGATAATTTTGCCACTATGATTTTAACATTGAAGAAACACACACACACACACACACACATATATAGCAATATGCATTTGCTCAATTAATGATTAATTGTATGGAAAATAGTTGCACTAAATCCTTTTCACCTTTGAGACTGGGGGCCTCTTAGTGGGTATTTTATTTGAGAGAGTTATCAAAATATATCAACCTTTATGTTGGAGAACCTCACATTCATAATTAAGGGAGAAAAGCCAGATCCTATACACGAATGTGCACAAGTTTAAGTTCATGTTAATGGAGTTAGTGCTCTGATAATTGTCAACCCATTTGATGGGTAAAATTGCAAGTGTTTTGAAGACAATAAATCTTCTTGTGATAAGATTTATGAATTGTTTTTTGAGATTGAAATCTATTTTTTTTTTTATGGTTTTTGATGAAGATATATCTAAAATCACTTCGACTGTCACAAATCTGATTGGAAATTTTGAAAGTTCAGTATTGAGACAAGAAGTAAGGACAAAAATTGGTGATGCACTTGACTTTTCTCAAATAGCAAGGATAGGCCACTTAGAGGGGACACAAGTGACCACCATGCGCTTCATTTGGTTAGTTAGAAAAAAAGCGGAAAAGTGAATTAAAGAAATTTATGTATATTTCAATGTACTATGCAAGAGCCTATTTATGAACTTTACTTAATGGCTATGTATAGTAACATAATATTACAATAACAATGAGAATCAACTAGGATTACAATCGAAGAGATACACAAAATTAGAAAATATATTTCCAACGCCTCTCTCAAACTCAATGTGACATGGAAGAAGTCAACTTGATTTTGGAGGAAAAAAATCATGAAAACACTCAAGTGGTTGAGCCTTAGTGAAGAACATTAGCAATTTGATTGACTGATGAAGTGCAGATGAGACAAGTTGTGACATGAAGCATGTGAGAGCATATGAAAAGA
Organism: Eucalyptus grandis; assembly: GCF_016545825.1. Classification (NCBI taxonomy): domain Eukaryota; kingdom Viridiplantae; phylum Streptophyta; class Magnoliopsida; order Myrtales; family Myrtaceae; genus Eucalyptus; species Eucalyptus grandis. The sequence continues at coordinate 8,497,287 of NC_052612.1, forward strand.
TAGACTATTTTAATATATTTGGCGTGCTCATGGAAAGCAATATTATGTGTTGTTTGGATAACACTTCACTTGTCACAAAAAAAGTACAGTTCCACCGTTATGACGGACACCCATGTCCTGCAATAACCATTGCAACCACAACAATTGTGTTGTTATATAAGCAAGAGCACGATATATTTTGCTTTGATATTAGATCCAGCCATAATAATATGTTTCTTGTTATGTTGTGAGATAAGTGAGTTAATTAGAAAGAAGCGGTAGCTAGTAGTGGAGCGATGATCAAAAGAGTCTCCAGCCTTGTCGGCATCATAATAAGCTTTCAACTTTAAGTTAGATTGAGCATAAAAGTGAAGATCATGAAATAAGGTGCCCTTGACATAGAGAAGAATTCGAAGAACAATTGCAAAATGAGTGGTTCGTGTTACGGTCATGAACTAACTCAAAAGGTAAATAATGCAAACTGTGTTAGGATGAGTGGTAGTAAGGTATATAAGGCTGCCAACTAGCTGTCGATAAATAATAGGATTTGGAAGAAAAGTCCCATATCTGTCATTAATTTGGCTTGAGTCTCAATAAGAGTTGTAGCAGTCTTGTCTTCACTAAGTTCACTTACGAAAGAAGATCAATAGCATAACTTCAGAAAGATAATAGCTAAAGGAATCAAAAGTAACCTCCACGGTTAGAAAATAATTGAGTTGCTCAAGATTTTTCATTTTGAACTATTGACGGAGATATTGCTAGACTTTTGTAATTCCAGTATGATCACGCCAGTGATAACCGTATCTTCTAAATATAAAAGAAACAAAATATATCCATGAGATGTCGTTGAACAAAGGTCATGTTGTCATAAGGGCTGCGTTGAAATCCAAGGTGTTTCGTGGTGGAAATGAACTTAGAGTACCATGCACAAGGAGCTTGCTTTAATTCATATAACCCTTGACCTGATCGACACACTTTGTTAAAAGTAGTGTATTCAATAGAAGGTTCGATACACACACACACACACACACACACACACACACATAAATATTTCATCAATAAGATCGCAATTAATACAAGTATTTTTAACATCCATATGGATTAGAGGCTATCGCTTAATAGATGTGACAAGAAGAATACTTTGAATACTCGTAAGTCATGCAACCGGAGCAAAGGTCTCATCATAGTTAATCCCATACTTCTAAGTACAACCTTTTATTATTAGTTGAGCTTTGTTGCATTCCACTGTACCATTGTCTTAGTTTTGATCTTATATACCAATTTACAACCTATAGCAGACTTTCTAGGAGGCAAATCAACAAAATCTCAAGTATGAGATTTGTCTTATGTTTGCAATTCATCCACCATTGCTTGCTGCCAAAAAGGATTTCTACAGGCTTCTCTATATATGCGAGGCTCATGAAAAGAAATAATAGTACAAAAACAATGAAAATCATGAAGCCAAATAGAAGGTTGACTTACATGGGTGAAGCGGTGAATAGGAGAAGAAGGTATCACTAAAGGTGAAGAATCAATGGATGGCATAGACATCTCATGATCTGCCAAAATAGAATTGCCAAATGTAACTATATCAACATTAGAAGAAGACAACTCCCAAGATGAAGATGTAAGTGTCTCATCTTTAGGAAATAGTTCCACTGAAGGATTGGTGAAGAAGCAAATGACTGGAGATGACTCAAAAGGACGGAGAGATGAGAACATCTTGTCTTCTCAAAAGGTAACATCATGAGACAAGTGTAGAAGATTAAAGATAGGATCCCAACATCTATACCAATTATGCTCAACATCATACCCAAGGAAGCAACATAAGCAAGCATGGGGTTCTAGTCTTGTGCATTCATTAAGAAGTACATGCACAAAACATGCACTACCAAACACTTGAAGAAGATCATACAATGCCATACAAGCACTCTTGAAGAGATACATAGTAAGTAACAAAATATGATTAATAATATATACAAAGGTATGACTAGCTTCTCTCTAAAATTGTTCTAAACAAGAGGCTAAGATAAAAAGAGTGGTACAACATCTAAGATATACCTATGTTTACGCTCTACTTGACCAATTTGTTGGGAAGTTCTTTGACAAGAAGCATGAATGATAGTACCATTTTGAGAAATAATTCAAAGAAACTCTTTATCTTTATATTCCATGGCATTATCGATATAGAAAACCTCAATATCTTGAGAAAATTGTATTTGGACTATGACAACAAATTCACTATGGATGTAAGTGAGTTTAGATTGATTTTACATAAGATAAAGTAATGTATAACCAAAAATTTTATAAATAAAAAAATCAGTAAATAACAAAACCTCACTTGGTTGGAGTAGGAGCTAGCCCCTAACTATCAAAGGGAGTAAGATCAAATCGAGCATAAGAGACAGAGCCACCAATATCAAACGGTAACACATGATGTCTTCTCAACTTACAAAAAAAGCTATCAAATATTTTTTGTCAACAAAACCTAGATTACAATTGATAACCAAAAGATCCAATCTTGATTACACATGATGTCTTCTCAACTTACAAAAAAAGCTACCAAATATTTTTTGTCAACAAAACCTAGATTACAATTGATAACCAAAAGATCCAATCTAGAGAAAGAAGCATGACCCAAGCAAGAATGCCTTGTTTTAGATGAAACTATGGCAACACAACCAATAAAAGAGCTCCGAAGTAGTAAGGAAACAATCTCAAACAAACTTTCCACTTTACAGCTTGTCCCAATTCTCTGTCCTGTCTGTGGATCATGGACAAGACAACATTTATAGAGAAATGTATGTCAAAATCATGTTCACATAATTGTCCAACAAATTTCAAATTTAGGGAGAACTTAGGAACTAAGAAGGTGTAAGCTGAGGACAATTTTAACGTTAAAATGTTCCCTATATGGCTAACTATCATTTGTGGGTTATCAACTATATTAATAATATATACTTGTGAAGTGAATGATTTTGACTTAAATAAACTGTAATTAGAAGTCATGAGATTACAACAGGCAAAATCAAAGGATCATGAATTGGGAGTACATGGAGCGACTAATAGAGTAGAAGTACTAGGAATGAAGGAGCGAGAAAAGTACAAGATTCTCAAACAATAGAACAAAGATATTCTAGTGATAAGAGTAACATATGAGTCTTTAGTGGAATTCTCAATGATAGCAGCAATGGATTGATGTGCAAGTTAAGGTGGATGTCTATACCGGGATTGATTGTCTGGGATTGATTGTCTGTCCTTATATAAGTTGCTTGGGCTGTTGTCGATAACAATTGGATGCAAGTGACCGGATCGATGACAATTCGTACGATATTGTCTACATGAGGAGGAAGAACCTAGAGTGGCAAGCATCATGTTTGTAGGCAAGGACAAAGAGCATTGTGCCTTCAAGATAAGTCAAGTCTCCTCAATCAACAACTTTGAAACAACTACCTCAAGACAAGGTAATGGATCTTGATATTGAAGTGAAGTTTGCATAGATTCAAATTTATCATTAAGTGCCATAAAATTTTGCATAACACGCATGCAATCACGATATTAGCAAACTTGCAAGCATCGAGATAAATGTCCCATTGCGGTTAATATAACGCTATTTGATCCCAGAAAGAATGCATGGAGGAATAAAAATCATTAATAGACTGATCTATCTCTTGATGCATGTGATGCAGATTCGCTAACAACTGATACTGATGGACAATATCTGAGATAGCATATTGGCTGACAAGCATATCCCATGCTTCTTTTGTTGTGTTAAGACATTCAAACTAGAGTCTAATAGGAGGAATCAAAGTGTTTTGAAACCATGTACGAATATGGTGATTCTTGCTATCCCAATAATCCTTTAACGTTCATTGAATATCTCCTCAGTCTCATCGGTAATCTGAGTAGGTGCATAAATAGCACCAGCGACCTAACACCAAAGTTAACGTCCTAAAAAAAAAAGAGAGTAGATAATTATTGAGCCCTATTGCGATCAAATTTTCGGGTGAACCACCTAGGGTTTGGCTAATGGATTGTTAAGCCTAGACTTAACTCGGGCTCTCTCAAGCCCATACCAATTTGCGACTTTAAATTCAAGCTCTTAACATGCAATTGATTTTTTTAATTGGGAGTCGCCACTAACCTATTTTAGGTGGGTCGATTAGAAACCCAAGTAAAGTAATGGGAGATTTACTTTACTCCTACGAACTAGAGATTATGGATACGGGGATTTGGTTACGCTAGATTTCTCTAGCGCCCTTTTGGTACCTTTCTCTTTTATTTTGAAAAAATGTTTGGCAAGCAGCTTGAATTGATTTTAATTATCTCCCTAACATGTGAAGTGATCATACGGGTGCACAAACCACCAATTTAACACCCAATAAAGCAATAAATAAAATTACGGGACTTACCTTGTAGCAACAAAAGCATCTGCGTTGTTAGATTAGAATTCACATCAACAACCCTAGATATGATTTCTAATTAACACGCAATTTCTCTTTTTTTTGTTTTCACTTTGTTTAATGGGAACTTAATCTATATGTAATGCATGCTAATAATCTAATATGACATGGCAACATGACCTAAATTACATGACATGGCAACATGATCTAAACTATTTGAGATAAGTAGAGTAAATCCTAAAGAAATGCAATAATTAAGTGCAACCTAAATGACCTAATTCTATTAACGGGCAATTTCTAATTAAATGGGCCTAAAAACTAAATGACGTGCATTTGATATTTCTATTCCTAAAAAGGGGCAATTTATTTTAGAAAATAAAATGAATCCACTCTAAGACAATTTTTTATTTTTATTTTTAAAATGTGGAAATTATCTAACTAAATTAAGATTCTATTTAATTTGTATTAGGAATTAGGCTAAACCAAACCCTAATTTAAACTAAAATTTTACCTTAATTCAAATAGTTCTAAAGTGCAATCTATCTAAGAAAATACCTAAAATTAATAAATTAAAAACATTATCTAAAATTAGACTAAATGCAATTTTACACTAATATGTAATGACGTGCAAAATATGTCCATATGCATGATGTTTTTTTTTTTTTCCTTTATTTTTATTTTTTTAATTCTTGAAATTAATAATTACAAAATAATTAAACATGCAATCCAGATTAAAAAAAAACTAGCAACCTAAATTAATTGATTTGATTTTTTTTTTTTAATTTTTTGAGTTTTTACATTTTTTTTTAAAAAAATTCAGGATAAAATTTCTATTCTAAAATGGGGCATTCGACTGATGAATGTTTCACCCTCATGCTCGGTAGCGGATTTTTTTGGATGTTCGGCCGAGCAGTTTGGAACGAAAAGGCCTTTGTGTTCGGGAGGTTTTGGATCTTGTGTTTGAGGGCGAAACATTCATCGGTCGAATGCCCCGGTTCACCACTATGGTAGTCACATTTCTTTGTTAGGTCATAGCCGTGCATGTTTTCATGGTTAGGGCGCTTCGGTTCAGTAGAAAACAAACCTTTCTTAGGGAGAATTGCCAACACTTGGGATGGAGATCCGGGGAGGGGGTAAATTGCCTTCTTGCTTGGGCAAATGATCGACGACCAGCAGTTTTTGTTGCCTTGCATTCATCGGGGCATGATTGGAACTTTCTTGGCTATAAGCGACATTCACATCCACGACAGCTTCTTTCTCCTTCTTAGCAAAGAATCTTTTACTTGACGGCTCAGCAAACTATCCCTCCCTTATCCCCATCTCGATTTGTTCTCCCACAGGAATCAGCTGATTGAAACTCTCAACATACATGCTTGCCATCCGATTATAGAATTGAGACGGGAGGGTCTTCACGAACAACTTCATTAACTCCTTGTCAGTAGGCTCAGGAGTGATTTGAGCAGCTAGGTTCGCCATCTCACGACATACTCCTTAAACGACTTGCTCCTTTTTTTCTCCATCCTCTCAAGATCTTCTCGGGAAGGAGCGATGTCCATGTTGAACTTGTATTGCTTGAGGAATGCATCAGCCACCTCATTCCAGGTCTCAAGAAGGTTCACATTCTTCATCACATACCACTTTAGTGCGGGTCCGGCCAAACTCGCGTGAAATGATTGGATCATGAGGGGCTCATTCTTGACATACTGGGCCATCCATACGTGGTACATCTGCAAATGAGATTTTGGGTAGGAAGTACCATCATATTTTTCAAATTCCGGCATTTTAAACTTCTTTGGCATCTTGACCTTTTCGTAAACTGACAAGTTGAAGGGGAGTGAGCTTTGTGACTCCTACAGTTGTTTCACTTTTTCTTCGAGTTTCGCGAAGCGTTCATCCGACTCCGTGAATGGGTCATCTTCTAAACTAGGCATGTTGTCATCACTCAACTAGGTCTTATCTACCTGCTTCGAGAGAACAATCTGGGGGAGAACGGGTGCAGGAGCTGGATTGACTTGGAGGGATTTGATTTGAGTCGTTATAAGCTCCATAGAGGCAGCTAACTGTCGGAGTTGTCCTACCATATAGGAGATACGATCACGCATTTAAGTTTGTTTGGCCATTCTTGCTCTTAATCGCGTGATAATGGGCGAGCGTGGAGGATCCGTTACCACCTAATTGAAAGAAATGAACAAAAATAAGTATCTCATAAGAAAAACACTGACCCATGGCAACGGTCTAGAGCTTTTATTCATTAATAGAGTTTTTGACAAGCCTAGCAAAATCGAAATTTGAGATGCCCTAAACAAATAAACTAGGAAAGTAAAAGACTTGACTTCCTAAACATTAATCTAGAAATGAAAATAACGAGATTGATTCAAGCACTTCATCTAGCTTGACCAATATACACTCAGGACACCATTTGGCACAATCGTTTATTCTCCTCTTGAGCTTTCTCGGCAACCCTTTTGAGGTGTTTATTCTCGGCTCGGTTGGTGATCTTCAGCGGCGCCTTTGGTATCCTCGGAAGTAGCTCTTTTGGAATCTTGTGTTGTTGAATATACTTAGTTGAGGCATAATACTTCCTTTCTTTACCCTTCAGCTCCTCCTCGGGCCACTTGAGTTTTCGTGGATGGCACATGTCTTACATTGATTTGATCATGAGAATGGAATCTTCATGGTCTCGGCTTCCATCAACGAAGCTGACTTGGAAAGGATCTGCTTGCAATGCCGGGGGAAGCTCTTGCACGACTTGATACTAACGAGTCACTCTAATCGGATAGTACTCCAAAGCTCCAGTGAATCCCAATAGAGGGATTGGGCCAACACCTCCACACGTGAGTCTCGCCACACGAACTTGGAACCACATAGCATGCCATAGAAAACTCTTGGAAGTGGGTTTTCTTATGAAAGCTAGCCACCTAGAATAGTAGTAATCCGGTGCATGTTTTTGCTTATTCTCAAATCTCATAATGGGGTGATTAGAGTCATTAATATCATGTATAGTCATTAGACCACCAAATCCTTTTATATGATAAAGAAACCAAATTTGCAAAAGCTCGGGAGAGGAATGGAAAGTCTTATCACCATCTCCTTTAAATCGAGTGAGGGAAAGGAAAGTTTCAGTCAAAACAGTGTTTACAAAATTCTTTCCTTCCAACACTTGTTTAACTAAGTGAGCCATCAAATGGTTAATAGCAATCTTATAATAGGGAAAAACTATAAACCTAAAGAAGGCTAAAAGAAAAACCCTTCGCATTTGAGATGAAGGGCCAGTTTCAAAACATTCTTTCAGAAAAGATAGAGGACATGCATCACGATGAACCTTTAAAACCTTTCTTATATTATCCTCTTTAATTCTCAAAAAATTAGATAAGGCCACAACGTGATCCATTCCAATAGGCGGACTAATTAACTCAACTTTCAAAGACTTTCCTATGGCAATGCTATACTATTCCAAGTTAGGCATGAGCTCATGCTTATCGCCGAAGATGAAAGTAGAAGTCTTGGGGCACCAACAATGGGCAAGTGCTTGGATGAGGCCACCATGGATGTTGATACGCGGCAATGGAAATAGTCGACCAATGTGCGACTCTACGAATTGATGGCCATCTTGGTCTAACTTGTCCCACCATGTGCCAAGCTCTTGCTTTGGAGGAAGAATAATTCGAATGTTTGGTATCCCCATTGTATATTAACCAAGACTCAAGACAATCCTAATGCCATTGACCGACAATATAATATGAAAGGTAAGTAAATTGCAAAGGAAAAAATTTAGAGAACTTACTTTACCAATGAGGGGCAATCACATAGACATGCGCATGATAAGTGGTTCGACTTCTACTCTAGAAAGCTTAACAAAGTGAAGCCACAAGGATGATCGGACTAGCCACGAGCGTGTGGATTATGCCGGGTCCTCATGACTCGGGCTTCGCCAAAGAGCCGACTTAGGTCGCGAGCGTGTGAACCGAGGTGGGTATTCTTGACACCATGAATGAAATTTTGGGATTGAGATGGGTGACTCGTACCGCATGCTTGCGGTCGGAGTGGTATCTATCTCAATACCATCCTAAATGATCCTATGCGATCCAGGTCTTGCGGCAGGTTGTTTGTGCAGTAGTGTAGTGCTAAATGCAAAGCATGCACAACAATTTAAATCACACAACACTTCAATAACTTGAATTTAAAACATTTATTCCCAACTCCAACCTGCAAGACAAGGGTTAGTAAATACTACTCCCTTATACCTCCCATCTATAAGAACATTTAACACCTTAAATGTTAGGGACGTACCTGAGATCTTCGCTGCCAAACAAAAACATTTTTTAAATGAAAAAAAAAAATTGGTCTAATTCCACTAAGTGTTTTAACACAGGTCCCCAGCAGAGTTGCCAAGCTGTTACGACCAAATTTTCGGGTGAACTACCTAGGGTTTGGCTAATGGATTGTTAAGCCTAGACTTAACTCAGGCTCTCCCAAGCCCATACCAATTCGCGACTTTAAATTCAAGCTCTTAACATGCAATTGATTTTTTTTTTTTTAATTGGGAGTCGTTACTAATCTATTTTTGGTGAGTCGATTAGAAACCCAAGTAAAGTAATGAGATATTTACTTTACTCCTACGAATTAGAGACTATGGATACAGGGACTTGGTTACGATAGATTTCTCTAGCGCCCTTTCGGTACCTTTCTCTTTTATTTTGAAAAAATGTTTGGCAAGCAGCTTGAATTGATTTTAATTATATTCATAACATGTGATATGATCATACGGATGCACAAATCACCAATTTAACACCCAATAAATCAATGAATAAAATTACGAGACTTACCTTGTAGCAACAAAAACATCTGCGTTATTAGATTATAATTCACATCAACAACCCTATATATGATTTCTAATTAACACGCAATTTTTTTTTTTGTTTTTTTGTTTTTTGTTTTCACTTTGTTTAATTGGAACTTAATCTATATGCAATGCATGCTAATAATCTTATATGACAACATGACCTAAATTACATGACATGGCAACATGACCTAAATTACATGACATGGCAACATGATCTGAACTATTTGAGATAAGTAGAGTAAATCCTAAAGAAATGCAATAATTAAGTGCAACCTAAATGACCTAATTCTATTAACGGGCGATTTCTAATTAAATTAGCATAAAAACTAAATGACGTGCATTTGATATTTCTATTCCTAAAAAGGGCCAATTTATTTTAGAAAACAAAATGAATCCACTCTAAGATTTTTTTAAATGTGGAAATTATCTAACTAAATTAAGATTCTATTTAATTTGTACTAGGAATTAGGCTAAACCAAACCCTAATTTAAAGTAAAATTTTACCTTAATTCAAATAGTTCTAAAGTGCAATCTATCTAAGAAAATACCTAAAAGTAATAAATTAAAAATATTATCTAAAATTAGACTAAATGCAATTTTACACTAATATGCAATGACGTGCAAAATATGTCCATATGCATGATGTTTTTTTTTTCCTTTTTTTTTTTTTAATTCTCAAAATTAATAATTACCAAATAATTAAACATGCAATCTAGATTAAAAAAATAGCAACCTAAATTAATTGATTTGATTTTTTTATTTTTTTTATTTTTTGAGTTTATATATATATATATATATATATACATATATATTTAAAAAAATTCAGGATAAAATTTCTATTCTAAACGTGCAAACCCTAAAATAAGAAATAAACCTAATTCTTATCTACATTTTTGATTTTTTAAAAAAGAAAATGACCTTAGATGACACAACAGCAAATAAGCAATATTGATATCCAAATCGTGTGAACCATATCTCGCTCATGAGATTGGGTTGGCTAATTTCACGAAAAATCACAAATCGGATCTCGAGCGGGAGATTGAATTGACAATTTTTTAAGTAATTGCGAGTCGGATTTTGGGCGTGAAAATCGGATCGACAATCACTAATTTCAATTCAATTTCATAACATGCAATTTCAATTTCACATAAAAAGGATAATTACACTAAAAAAGGAAATAATGAAATAACAATAATAATAATAATAAAAAGATGAATAAACAAAAGAAAAGAAAAATAAAGTAAAATTACCTAATTTTGTTTTTGTTTTCTTTTTCTTTCTTTTTTCTCTTTTCTTTTCTTTTTCTAAAAAAAGAGAAAGAAGAAAAAAGGCTGGTGGCCGGCCGGCGAGAAGGAGGGATCTTCGGCGAGGGTTCCGACGAGGATGTTCCTGCAGAACAGGAGCTCGGGTCGCTGGTCTGAGGCGTCGCGGGCGTCGGAGCGGCGTCGGGGGTTCGGATCTGGATCTGGATCGGGTCAGCGACGCTCGGGCGGAGACCTTGGGGCGCGGGCAGAGACGAGGCGGAGGCGGCGTCGGGGCGACGTGGCGAAATCGGCAGACGGCGTCGCGGGTGGCACGGCGAGACCGGCGGGCGTCGTCATGGGCGGAGCAGGAATCGTCGAATCACTGGGGAAAACGGAAGCCGCGGATCGTCGGAGCGAGGGCAGCGACACAGGATCGGGACCGGCGCGAAATCGGATCGAGTTCAAAGGCGAGGCGGCATCGGTGCAGGAACGTGGGCTCGGGGTCTGCAGAGTGGTGTGCGGCGTCCGGCGGCGGCGTGGGTGCAGCGATCGACGGCCGCGGAGGCGCGGCTGGGTCGCGGCCGCGGCGGTGGGCGAGACGGCGACGGTGCGAGCACGCGGCGCCGGCGTCGGTAGGGGCACCCTCCCCCTCCCCCGGAAGGAAGACGAACGATTGCGCTAGGGTTCCGGACCCCTTTTTTTTTTTGCACGTTTCACTCTTTTTGACTTTGGCCTTTTTTCGAAATTCTCCACAAAAATCAACCTTTCACCTCTTTTGCTCTCAAATTTTGCCGACCCCCTTTTCCTTACATCTTCACACCTTTTATACGGTGAAAAATTGAATCCTTATTGCATATTTCGTCTCCAATTTTGCTCGTACAATATTCTCTTTTGCATTTTCCCATATTTCAAACAAAAAATTTCCTTTCCGCTCAAAATACATCATCTAATGTATATTTCCTGAATATATGAAAAATCTGAACGAAATATGTGAAAAATATTTCCTTACCGATGGCTTAAAATAAAAATAAAATAAAATAAAATAAAAATGTTCCTATATTATATGCCATTTTTAATTTTCAATTAGGAAAAATTAATACAAAATTTAGGTGTCAACAAGCCCATAAAATATAATTGGATCCAATGGTCTATATGGTTATTGTAACGTCCAATTTTTCTATTACATGCAAAATACTTCTATAAACCTAATAGATTTTATGATGAGTTCGAAGAGAATTGATACATGCAGAGCTGATATTGATAAAATAAGGCTAAAAACAGATTTAGGACGTCGAAATGCCTTAGCTACCGGTTTGAAAGCACCAAAGATCAGTCTGACAGGGGTTGAGCCGATTAGAAAAGTAGGCAAATCGGTTTGGTCAACGCCGGTTCATGACCACAATCATAAGCTAACGTGGCAGACACGTGGCAGACGACTTGGCTAAAATTTGGCAATGACATGGGGGATGACGTCACTTGTTTAGTGCTCGTGAGAGGCACGCAGGCATGTGGATCTCACACGCCAAGGACTTGGACGACACGTGAGGGCGCGTGACGGCTCTTCTGGCGACGTTCTTTGCTGGGTGGGACTTGTCAGAGGACGAGGAGCCTGTTTTGGTGGCTCTTGTCGAAAATATCCTACTAATGACTTCGGAACTCGGAGGCGATGGTGTAATTGGAACAGTGACGTGGTACCACACGTGGAAGTGCGGCAGCTTCCCGAGTCTATTTGGCAATGAATTTTCAGGGTTTAACTCGTTTAAGGGTAGCCAGTCCATGACGGTGTTCATTTTTCAAAACAAGCAATGTGATTAACTAAACAACAATCAAGGGTGGTGATTCGGTAATGAATGGATACTGGTGTGGCGGTGGCAACGTTGCTATAGCACTGCATAACTCAATGGTCGCTCACTCATACAACAGTGGTTTTGATACCAAATTAGAAATAATGAAAAAAAGCGAATTGAAGAACTTTCTGTATATCTAAATGTACCATAGGAGAGCCTCTTTACAGGTTTTACTAGATGTCTATCTATTTTATCATAATATTACACGGAATTAGATAATATATTTCCAACATGGCTAATGCTCATTGATCAATTCAACCATCGACTAATAGATTCGATAAGGAAAAAAAGCAAATTGGAAAAGTTGAAACTGAGGATATAATTGAAAAAAAGGGGAAATTCATTTGTACCATTGATCACGTCGGAATAAAAAAATAATCAAGTAAATCAGACGTATCAAAGCCGGCACAAAAGAAAAAGCACAGTGGTACGCACCACCTTAAAAGGGGTGGGCAAAACATCGCCAAATGCAACTCACCTCTCGTAAGTGATTATCGATCCCCAACCCCCAGAGGCACAAGCTCACCTCTCATTAAGTCCAGTAGCATCTTGCTAGGCATGAAAAAATCAAACGCAACCCTCCCTTTCTTACTCTTCCTCTGTCTCCTTTTCTTGCTTCCATTTCAGGCCTCACCATCACCAGCCACAGAGGCGCAAGCTCTTGTCAAATGGAAGAACTCTCTTCCCCCTCCTCCTCCACCTTCTCTGAGCTCATGGTCACTCGCCAACATCACCCATCTCTGCAACTGGACTGGTGTTGCCTGCAACAATGGCCGGTCAGTCTCAGAGATCAGCCTCTCAGGCTCAAGCCTCAGTGGCACACTCCATGCGCTCAACTTCGCTTCTTTCCCAAACCTGACCCGCTTTGACGTCAGCAACAACAATCTCAAGGGCCTGATACCGTCCTTGATCAGCAATCTCTCCAAGCTCAGGTTCTTGGACCTGGGTAGAAATCTCTTCGAAGGTGGCATACCACCGGAGATAGGCCAATTGGAAGAGATTCAGTACTTGAGCCTCTTGAATAACAGTCTCAATGGTACTATTCCTTACCAGATCAGCAATCTCGAGAAGGTGTGGCACTTGGATCTTGGATCAAACAACTTGGAATCTCCTGACTGGTCGAAATTCTCCACCATGCCATCGGTGACTTACCTGAGCCTCTTCTACAATTTTCTCGATGGCAAATTTCCAGGCTTCGTGGCTGATTGCCAGAACCTGACATATCTGGACCTGTCGCAAAACATGTTGACCGGTGAAATCCCTGAGGCTGTGTATGTGAACCTGGTGAACCTTGAATACCTTAACCTCACTTCGAATTTGCTCCAGGGACCGATCTCAAACATATCAAAACTTTCCCAGTTGAAGGAGATCCGGATTGTTAACAATTCGTTCAGTGGTCTTATACCTGGAGACATAGGATCGCTGTCTCAGCTTCAGATGATAGAGATATACAACAATTCCTTTGAAGGGGCAATCCCTAGCTCCATTGGTCAATTGAGGCAGCTTGAAAAGCTCGATTTGCACCTAAACCTCTTGAACTCTTCGATCCCTTCCGAGCTCGGTCTTTGTTCTAAGCTCACCTTCTTAACCCTTGCTGAGAATTCGATCTCTGGGAGCTGCCTCTCTCTGTCCAATCTGGTCAGATTGTCAGAATTTGAGCTTCGGATAATCACCTGTTTGGTGAATTATCGCCTTATTTCTTCACGAATTGGACCAAACTCATTTCTTTGCAGCTCCAGAACAATTCTCTTTCTGGGAAAATTCCGCCAGAAATTGGAATCCTGACCAAGCTCAATTACCTCTACTTGTACTGCAATTCGCTCTCTGGATCAATCCCTACTGGGATTGGGAGCCTCGAGAATCTGCTTGAGTTAGACCTCTCACAGAACAATCTCTCCGGCCAAATCCCTTTGACATTGGGGAACCTTAGCAACTTGCAGATCCTCCAGCTTTTCTCCAACAACCTGAATGGGACTATTCCGCCGGAGGTAGGCAATCTCACGCGGTTGATCACTCTTGACCTCAACACGAACCAGCTTTATGGAGAGGTCCCTGAGACCATCTCTCGCCTTGCTAACTTACAGTCTATCTCTTTGTTCACGAACAATTTCTCGGGAGGAATACCACGTGATTTCGGCAAGTACAGTCCTTCTCTGGGCTATGTTGGCTTTTCGGACAACAGCTTCACCAGAGAACTGCCGCCAGAATTATGCAGCGGCTTTGCTCTTCAATATCTCTCGGTCAATGGGAATAACTTTACTGGGCCGCTGCCCAACTGCTTGAGGAATTGTTCGGGGCTAACGAGAGTCCGTTTAGACAGCAATCAGTTCACTGCAGATATCACAAGTGTGTTTGGAGTTTATCCAAATCTGACCTTTATAAGCCTCAGCAACAACCGATTTGTTGGGAATCTCTCAGCAGAATGGGGAAATTGTAAAAATCTCACGAATTTGCAGATAGATGGTAACAAAATTGCCGGCCGCATCCCACCAGAGCTTGGGAAATTGTCTCAGTTGCGTGTCCTGACATTGCACAACAATGAATTGACAGGGAAAATTCCGGACGAGATGGGAAATCTAGGGGAGTTGCTTAACTTGAACTTGAGCAACAACCATTTGGTCGGAGATATTCACATCTCGTTAGGAAACTTATCGAAGCTAAATTATCTTGATTTGTCGAAAAATGCAATAAGCGGTAGCATACCAGACGAGCTAGCGAATTGCGAGAATTTATTGAGCTTGAACTTGAGCAACAACAATTTGTCAGGTGTTGTATCGCCGGAGCTTGGGAAATTGTTCTCGCTATGATTCTCCTAGACCTCGAGCCACAATTCATTAGCGGGATCAATTCCATCCAAATTAGCAAAGCTTACTAAACTGGAAAATCTCAATCTTTCTCATAACAACTTCTCGGGTACAATCCCAGTTGCTCTCACCGGTTTAGTGAGTTTAAGCTCTATAGACTTATCGTACAACAGGCTGACGGGTGCGGTTCCTAGTGGTCGTCTGTTCCAACAAGCACTGGGAAGTGCTTTTATTGGGAATCCGGGCTTGTGTGGAAACGTGATGGGATTATCTCCATGTGTGACAGGTAGTAAATCGACCGACTATAGGAAAAAAGTTTTGGTTGGTGTAAGTGTTGGTGTTTGCTGCTTACTACTTCTAGCAACTCTAATTGCAGTGATTCTGGCAATTCGGTGGCGAAAAAAGCTTCTCGACGAAGAGGAAGAGATCAAGCGTCTTAAAGAGCACGAGAAATTTGAGCACATCATATGGGAAAGGTTAAGGAAGTTCACATTTGGTGACATCACCAAGGCCACCAATGATTTCAGCGAAGAGTATTGCATTGGAAAAGGCGGGTTCGGGAGCATTTACAAGGTCGTATTGGCCAGTGGCCAAATCGTTGCCGTCAAAAAGCTCAACGCATCAGAATCCGGTAACATACCAGCGGTCAACCACCAGAGTTTCGAGAATGAAATTCGCGTGTTGACCGAGGTCCGGCACCGCAATGTGATCAAGCTCCATGGGTTCTGTTCCAAGAGTGGTTGCATTTACTTGGTCTATGAGTTTGTCGAGAGAGGCAGTTTGGCAAAGGTCTTGTATGGAGGAACAGGAGCAGCTGAACTAGACTGGGGTACAAGGGTGAAGATTGTTCAAGGCGTGGCTCATGCGATTGCCTACTTGCATCACAGTTGCTCACCGCCTATCATCCATCGGGACATAACGTTGCACAACATCTTGCTTGAGTCGGACCTTGAACCTCGGCTCTCGGATTTTGGGATAGCGAGACTCTTGAATTCAGGCTCATCGAATTGGACCAACGTGGCTGGATCTTATGGCTACATGGCTCCTGGTAAGCCATACGACCAAAGCTAACTATGCATTTCATGTATATATATTATTTGGAATTGTTTAAATTTCTCTCATTAACTTCTCGAATTTTGATTTATCAAATAATTCTCACAAGACATTAGAATAGCAAGTATAGATTTGGAAAAGTTGTTCGTATTAATAATATCAAAGAAATTTGGAATTTGTGCATAACTAGACATTATGATCAAAACATTATTCCATTGTTCTTTCATGAAAATACAGAGTTAGCAATTACGATGCAATTAACGAACAAATGCGACGTTTATAGCTTCGGAGTAGTGGCGTTAGAGATTATGATGGGGAAGCATCCGGGGGATCTTCTCTCTTCTCTATCAATGATGAAAACATCAACAATCTCGAAGGACCCAAATCTGCTGTTGAAGGATGTGCTCGATCTGCGTCTTCCTCCTCCGACTGGCCAACGAGCCAAGAAAGTGGTATTCATCATCATGGCGGCACTGGCATGCACGCGCACGAGTCCCGATTCACGACCCACCATGCATTTCGTGGCGCGAGAATTATCCGCATGCGCTCAAACTTACTTGTTTGAGCCGTTAGGTTCCATAACTATCAGCAAAGCTATCGAGTTTTCAGGAGTAAAATTTTAAGAGATTGCAGATCAAATTATATTTTTCTATCTCTTTCTTTCTTTATTTTTTTTCTTTTTTTGTGTGGAGTTCGCTTGTAATGAATGAGAAAGAGTGGGTGTACAGTTTGGATAATTTAGAAACTTTCTATTGCACTGTCTTCAAAACATGTTTACAAATCCTAACCACGGATCCTTTTAATGAATATGAAGTTCGTCATCACTTCGGATGGATCAAGTTCGTCATCACTTCGGATGATCCAATAGACTACTTTTTCTTTTGCTGTCCTTTACATTGGTATGAGATATAAGTTGCCTTTTCGATGGGCCATTATAGATAATTTCGTACTCTACAAATTCTAATTAAGGACCTAAAATAGGATTATTTTCTCAAAAAAGAGTTTATGTTGTAAAATATTGCGTTGCAAATATATAATAGAGAGAATAGAGAGATTGAGTAGAGAAAATTAGACACCAGAGATTGTAGAGAAAGTCAGAGGAGAGAATGCTATTTCCAGTGTATCACTGTTATATCACTGTTGTGTGACTGTTGTTGTATTCTATATTTTTGTACATCAAAACTAAACTCCTATTTATAGAAAAACAAAAATGTACTTATCATTAATATCAATGTATCGAATGATATATGTACTGGATAAGGGAGATGAATGTTCATTATGTAGGGAGATGTACTTAGAACGTTTGATACAAATTTACCATAATAAATATATTAGATAAGATGAATATAATGAATATTCATTAATACATTTCATTCATTCATGTATTTCATAACACTCCCCTTGAATATTCATTGTATTTATTACAAATGTGCATTGAATGATATTGCCTCATTAAAAACCTTAAGCCGAAAAAACCCAATGGGACAAAAACCGGACAAAAGGGAAAAAGAGTATAGAGCACAAATGTTATAATCTCTCTCTTTTATAGATGCATTAATTGTCTCATTAAAAACTTTTAGCCGGAAAAACCCTGTGGGGAAAAACCGGATAAAAAGAAAAAAGAGTGCAATGTATATATAGTCACTGCTGGGGCTAATTAATTTTGCATCTTGTAAACTCGCCACATATCAATGTTGCAATACATAGTTCATAATATCTCCCCCGCAATTGAGCCATGTAACTACTGTTGGGGCTAATCAATCTAGCATTTTGTGAACTCACCGCATACCAATGCCATATACTAATTTCTCAAAAGTTGATGTTGGCAATGATTTGGTAAAAAGATTTGCAAGATTATTTATGGATCGAATCTGTTTAACATCAATTTGTTGACTTTCTTGGAGTTCATGAGTATAGAAAATTTTTGGTGAGATATGCTTGGTCCTATCACCTTTGATATATCCTTCATTAACTTTGTGCAACACAAGTAACATTATCTTCGTAAATTATAGTGGGAGAATTTGTAACCGGTATTAAACAACAAGAATTATGAATATGCGTTATAACGAATCTTAACCAAACACACTCTCTTTCAGCTTCATATAAAGTAATAATCTTAGAGTGGTTAGAAGATGTAGCTACTAGCAATTGCTTCGTAGAGCGCCAAGAAATAGCGGTGCCGTTATAACAATATAAATACTTATTGACGCCTAAATTTTGATTAGTTTTTTTTTTAAATTAATACTTAGTCTCTTATAATCTTTATTTTTCCTCTTTTTTGAATAAAAACAAATAACAAAAATAAAAAGAATAAATAAAAACAAAGAAAAACAAAAGCAAAGAGCCATTGGGGCTGGGCCTCCAAACCTAGCCCCATCCTTTTTCTTCTCGTGGGCTCGCACGACTCGGCCCAACCCCCTCTCTCCTTCTTCCTTCTTCTTCTTCTTCTTCACTCCTTCCTTCTCCGCCTTTGTAGTTCACGTGCAGCGACGATGACGCGCTCGAAGATAATCGACGGTTGAGGAGGGTAGGCTGATGTCGGCTGGAAGAGACAGATCTCAGGCGTCATTATTGGTTGCCTTCAATGCCGAGCATGCCTTGTTGGAGGAGCTCGGATGGGACGCTGGTTCAGCTGAGGGGGACTGGTTGGCAAGCCAAAGATTGGTGACCAAGGTTCTCCGTCGATTGGACCCTCTCGCCTATAAATAGTGAGGCACCACCTCTGTCAAAGGACACGGCAAACTTGGAGATTTCCCTTGAGAGGCTTCAGGGGAGATCAAAGAGCGAGCACGCAAGAGGAATCGGGTCGCGAGCTCAGTCGACCTCCCTCCGAGAGACTTTGAGGGAGGCAGGCAGCAAGCAAGCCCTAGGGGGAGAGATTCGGCGTGTGAAGGCTGAGTGAGAGAGGAATCAGAGGGAAAAGTGCAAGATATGAGAAGCCGAGGATTTGCCATCGCTACCTTGTCTCGACCGTCGCTGCCTCGTCGCATCTTTCGCTCTGGGCAGTCACCTCCACCACCAACGACACTATCTCGCCGATCAGTAACGCCGCTGCGCCCTACCCTCTCCACAGATAGGTATCAACCTCGCTTGGCCATTGATGTTTCTGCTAGAAACCCTTCTTGCCACCTCGAGCCACTGCGAGATCCAGTCCTCGGTCGCACTCGTTCGCCATTCCCCTCTGCATCTCCACCCCTCACCGCCACCGTGCTGCCACGCTGCATCCTCCTACCGCTGCTGTCCTTTGTATCGCCGCCGTCGTTGATGCCGATCCGCTGTCCCAGCCCCTCCGTTAGCGCCGTGAAGAAATGAGCGTGAGAGAGGCGCTTGTCGGGTTAGAAGTCGGGTCGGGCGCTCCTCACTCGGGTAAGGTTCCGCCTAGGCCAGGTTGTGCACGTGGGCTGGTTTGCTGTTGGGCTGAATTTTTTACGAAGTGGGCCAAAATGGGTTTGGGATTTTATGTTATTTAAAAAAAAAAAAAAAATCCAGACCGAGCTCGCAATGTGGGCCCGTCCGGGTCTCGGGTCAACCACCGAGTCGGACCACACCCGTGGATCCGACTGGGTAGCCTTTTTAATATTATAATATTTTAATTAAAAAATCAAAAAATAATTTATTTTCCAAAAATAATAAAAAATCTCATATTTTCCAAAAAAGAAAAAGTCAGAAAAAACAAAAAAATGATTTATATTTCCAGAAAATAAAAAATCCAAAAAAATGTCTTTTTATGTTAAAAAATGAGAAAAAGACAAAAATGTTTTTCCTCAAATGCATGGGAAATCCCTTAAAAATTCAAAAAGCCTTAGGGTTTAAACAAGATTAGGTACCGGAAGGGCATTAATAATTAGCTAGTGTAATTAAGTCTCTGATCCTAATTTTTCTGGTTGCGCAGAGTAAGTATTTCTCTCGATACTTCGCTTGGGTTTCTAATCGACCTACCCCAAACCGATTAGTGGCAACTCCGTTTTAAAATTGACTTACAGGTTAAAAACTTGGACTATTAAAGTCGTGAATTTGTCGACTTGGGAGAGTTCAGGCTAAAATAGACATAGCCGAACCATTAACCTCCGTAAGGCGCTCGCCCATATTGGGCGCTAAAAAAGAGAGGTCGCGACAGCTTGGCAACTCCGCTGGGGATAATTTGAGGACTTAGGCCATTTTATCTTGTTTAAGCATTTTACTAACTTGTTTTTGTCTTTTTCTTTATGCAGGTCAGTAGCTTAAAAGTTTATTTCAATTTTTGTTAAAATAAAATGTCTTGTGATTATAAAGTACTGTGCATGCTTTATTGTTTTAACACTACACATGGCACACACAGCCCGGCCGTTGGATCAGGGCCGCCATAGGATATTCAGGATGGTGTTAAAAAAGATACGGCTTCGAACTCGAGACTGTGTTGTGAGGTTGCCTTTCTTTTCCCCGAATTTCTCTAGCTGAGGTTAAGAGGGTACGCTGCTAACGTGAGATTGCGATAGTCGGATACCTTGTTAATTTCAACATACCTTCTTAGTTAGAAATTGAGCCGCACATATCATGCGCATGTCTATGTGATTGTCATCAATTTTCTCACGTGATGTAAGTTTTTTTCGTGTACTTTGCAATTTACTTACCTTCCTACATATATGGAACGGTCCATGATTAGTCTAGGATTTAATATCATAGTCATTTAAATTTGGAAGTAATTGTCATAAAGTTAAAAAAAAAAAAAACTTTTGCAAAAGAAATTACTTTCAATTGATTTTTTATTCTCAAGCATGTTACAAAGTTCTTTTCCACAAGAATTTTCATTTGCTTCAAAAGGGATATAAGTCTTTTTCAAATTTTGTTGCAATTCATACTTTCTTCACCTTTCAAATTGAGTATCTTTTTAGTTCATGCAAACATGTCACATGCCTTTTTTTCAATCTATGCTTAGGAAATCTTCTACATGTACAAACTTTTCATAAACAAACAAAAGGGTAGGATTAGGTCGTCATCATGGACTGACTCCCTATTTACCCCTTGTATTCACACACGTTTGTTTATTCATGACTAGGTAATCACGAAACGTCAACATTCGCCGATCCAGACTCGTTCAAAAGCAAGAGCAAGAATGGCAGAAGAGAATGTGCCAAGCTATGTCGCAGTCATGGAAATCAAAATGAAACAAGTCTTCAATGTGCTTCAACAACTCTCAAAGCAAATAGACTCCATCTAGGGCAAAATTACTCCCCCTCGGCCTCAGTCGAAGTATTGTTACCACAATCATCTACTAGAGGTGATCAAGATAGAGATATCGACGATAACATGCTCGAATTGGAGGATGATCCGCACCAAACTGCGATTGAGGAAGCTAAGCCAGATAGTTTTTCTAAAACTGAGCATGACAAATGCCTTGAAAAGCTTGAGGAGAGGCTGAAACAACTGCAAGACCTCCAAGATCCTACTTTGATGGACCTCTCCATTTATTCGAAGGTCAACATGTCGGAAAAATTCAAAATGCCTGAGTTTGAGAAGTACGATGGCACAACTTGCCCTAGAGCTCATTTGCAAATGTACTTGGTTTGAATAACCCAATACGTTAATAATGCACCATTAATGATCCAGTTGTTCCAATCAAGTCTAATAGGCACATCACAAAGAACATGAACATTCTTGAAACATGGAGCAAAGTGAGTGAGGCATTCCTCAAGCAGTATAAGTTCATAATGGGCATTACCCCTTCTCGTGAGGATCTTGAGTGTACCGAAAAGAAAAAAGCACGAATTGTTCAAAGAATATACTGTGACACCTCGAACCCTTCCTAGGGTCGCCACAGGCACCTGGCGTTACACCTAATTACATCTCTTAGCCGAAGCGTCGTAAATCATAGACACATTCTATTTTTATTTTTTTAAAACGGTCCCATCGCGACTCATTAGCGGAAGCAAAATAAAACATCACCATCTCTCCCCCTACCAACCATGATACAAATACACACCACTAATCATCATGATTTTATAGACAAGCCATGACACTTTATTTACATATATTTTCAAGATGGGACTTCTTTGGGTCGATACATCAAAAGGAAAAGCCAGGACTCAGCCACGTCCGGCCTAAAACCCCAAAAAGAACCCTTGACCCTCTACATCTCACGTGCAACAATCCCCATCATCAGTGTCCGCTAACTATCCCCAAAAAGATCCAGCTCCTACTCGTCACGCACAGGCCTCACACCCAATCCGGTGCTTCAGGTGGTGGCGGTGGCAACATCCCTCTCATCACCCCGTCGCGACGAACGTGGACGAAGACGAACTCCTGGACAATCGGGCCCCCAACTAAGCCTATGTCGTACATGACAAAACAGCGCACTCGTATATATGTCAATCTAGGCATAGAAGGACAGCCGAACTCCTCGCACTCAACCTCGACATAAGATGGTAGACCGTAAAATACACCCCGCGTGACGGCAGGGAGCGGCATGCTGCTAATCTGAAATGTTGGTCCCCAAAAGGGGTGTGTACAACTACTCAGCAGGTAAAGGAATCCAATAACCACTCAATGCATCATACAAGTCATACATGCATTTCAAGCATTACTTACCTTGAAGCCATACGTATACCATCATGTATATC
This sequence comes from Eucalyptus grandis, assembly GCF_016545825.1. Classification (NCBI taxonomy): domain Eukaryota; kingdom Viridiplantae; phylum Streptophyta; class Magnoliopsida; order Myrtales; family Myrtaceae; genus Eucalyptus; species Eucalyptus grandis. Next base: position 8,520,056 of record NC_052612.1, read on the forward strand.
ATCATCACAATCATAACACATACATGTGTATCATCATGTCATACTCATATAGTCGTCATCATGACATTATTATATTACACATATGTCATCATCATCATATACATGACATCATCATACCATCATGTCATCATCATCATATTATACACATGTCGTCATCATCATGACATCATCACCTCACACATGTCATCATGCCTTATCATATATCATCATCATCATCATCATCATCATGCATATCATCATGCCATGTCATATATCATCATCATCATCATCATCATCATCATCATCATCATCATCATCATCATCATGCCATATCATATATCATCATCATCATCATATCATCCTTCCTCGGATCATTAATTTCATCTCATATTTTACACTCATGCCCCATCCTGGCATGCCCTCGGGCAAAGACCTCCGAGGTTTTCGGCATTCAGCCATTCCAGGCCACCGGGCATCCGGCCCCCCACATTCCGGGCATCTCGCATCCTAACTGGCATCACGAGGCATTCCCCTCGGGCAAAGACCTCCGACAGGGCTTCCGGCATTTACACTCCCTGGCCAAGCATCCCGCACCCCAATCCTGGCATCGCGAGGCATTCCCCTCGGGCAAAGACCTCCGACAGGGCTTCCGGCACCCCCAACTTTCCGGGCATCCTGAATCTCCCAGGGTCATCCGACAATGTATCTCTATACATTCCGGGCATCATCATCCACCACAACCATCTCCTCATTTAACATTATTCGTGTTCACCAATTTCAGTCTTAATTTAGCATGGCATATGATGTATTGGAAATCAACAATCTTGTTCAGCATTTGAATTCACACATGCATCTCAGTACATACATCAAGACCTCATCACACATACTACATGGTCCAATTATTTATAAAATAAAATTCATGGAATTTATGCCAATTAAAATAATCCATTTATCATGCCCCTTTTTATTTTTTTATTTAAATTCCAGCTTGTGCCATTTTCAAAAATATTAAATTTAATTATTTATATAATCTCAAAATCATAAAATTAAGGCAAGTGATAAACAAGACAACAGGATGATGATTTCATGTAAAATACATGGCCAAATAGAATTTCACATAATTTCATAATTCACACAAAACAGCATGTAATTTTCGGATGAAATCAGAATGTACAGTTTCCGACAAAATTCGATTAAAATATCCATACGACCTCCAAAAATTACGAAATTTTACTGAGTTATAGCCAAGACATTAAAGTACATTTTTCATGAGGGCTTCCAAGTCAGATTATTTTTAGATAAATTTCTACAGTCTCACGAAGCTTCTGGATCCAACACTGAATCGTCCAGTACATGCTTCTCCGAAATAATGAGTTTTCACCTACCTATTCTTCTTCATTTCCACTGAAATTTGGATATGTTATACATCAAAATGTTCTCTACAAGTTTTATGAAGAGATCCAAGTCAAATATTCAGAGTATAGTCGACATTTAGGTCCATGAAGTCTCGGGTGTCCTGTAATACATCTCCAGAATTACCGTCTTCAAGATCTAGTCGATTTACCAGGTTATACTTGTTCATTTCACTTCAAATTTGAGTATGGTGTAGTTTAAGATGTCCCCTAAAACTTTCATGAAGAAATTGAAGAGATATTCTTAGCACAAATCAACATACAACCACAAATCCATCAAAAAGGTCAATAAAATCTTTCCAGATCTGAGGTCTCCGTAGGATTAGAGTTTAACCCCTAAAATCTCCATCATTTTCCACCAAATTTTAGTATGTTGTAGTTCAAGATGTTAGCTACAACTTTAATGAAGAAATCAAAGCCAAAATCGGACTCTAAACATGTATGCAAGCTCACACAACATTCTGACTCAAACTGTTCAAGCGAAAACAGCAACACCACTCAAGAACAAGCCATTCAAGCTTCGGTTTTCCTCTCCTAATCACCCAAAATTCGACATACATGTAACACACACACATGCAAGAGAAGCTAGAGGACTCCAACTTGCCTCTAGACCGGACGGACGATGGCACACAGCGGCGAGCATGGCGGACGGACGGACGGCGACGACTCCTCCTCGGCTCCTCCTCCCTCTCGGCCACTCTCCCTCTCTCTCGCACAATCTCTCTCTCTCTCTCTTTGGGCGAACAAGCAACTGGCCACCTCTCCTCTCTCTTCTCTTTTATCCCCCATGAACCTCATCATTAGTAATCATTGATTGCCTCCTAATTAGCCAATGCATGCCATCTTCCTTTGTGCCACTTGTCTCAATGCATGCATAATGGGCTTGGGCTTTTGGGCCTTCTCTTGGGCCTCCTTTTGTGGTTGACGGCCACTCCTCCTTGGGCCTCAATGGGCTGGTGTACAGCCCCACCGTGGGCTCCTATTGGGCCGACTAGCTTGGCCCACTAAAGCTTAGGCCAATGGGCCTAAGGCCCATCCTAATAAAATTTAAATTTTCCTTTTTATAATTTCTTCTATGAATTTTAAATTTTAAAGTCCACATGGCCAAAGTCTTGTGACATTTTATTTATAGGAATTTAATTCATAAAGTGCATGGCCAAGCATAGATTATCATCATTAATCTATCTAATTTAAAATATCATGAACATAAGCACAATTCACCTAATCTTAAAAAGAGACTAATGGCTAAAGCATAAACCATAGGTAATCTCATTACCTAATTAGAGACTTTAACACACCTTATAGCTTGACTTTGAATTTTTAGGATGCCACAATTCTCCCCTCCTTAGAGAATTTCGTCCTCGAAATTAGACACCACTCGTGCCTTCTTGAAATAAGTAAGGGTACTTTTCCTTCATCTGATCCTCACTTTCCCATGTGGCTTCCTCCATATCATGATGTCGCCATAATACCTTAACCGGAGGAATCTTCTTAGTCCTAAGAATTTGCTCCTTTTGATCCAATATCTGCACAGGTTCTTCAATGTACCTTACTTTCTCATCCACTTTGATGGCTTCATGATCGAGTATGTGACCAGGATGCAGCTAGTACTTCCTCAACATCGATACATGAAACACATCGTGCAGATTTTCTAACTTAGGAGGTAGCGCTAAGCGATAAGCTACATCCCCTATCCTCTTGAGTATTTCAAAAGGTCCAACAAATCTAGGGCTTAACTTACCCTTCATCCCAAATCGAGATATCCCTTTCATTGGAGATACCTTAAGGAATACATGGTCTCCTACACTAAATTCCAAAGGCCTTCTACGCCTATCTGCGTAGCCTTTTTGCCTACTCTGAGCTGTTTTAAGTCTTTCTCGATAATTTCAACAACCTCGGTGGTAACTTGTACAGTTCAGTCCTGTCAATTTCCTCTCACCTACTTCATTCCAAAGACGGGAGTCCTACATCTCCTTCCATATAATGCTTCATAGGGAGCCATGCCTATACTTTTCTGGAAACTATTATTATAGGTAAACTCCACTAAATGCAATCTTTCATCCCAATTTCCTTTGAAATCAATTACACAAGCCCTTAGCATATCCTCTAATATCTGGATTACTCTTTCTGTTTGTCCATCTGTCTGGGGATAAAAAGCAGTACTAAACTGAAGCTTTGTCCCTAATGCAATTTGAAGACTTCGCCAAAAGTTCGAAGTAAATCTCGGATCCCGATCTGAAGTAATGGTCACTGGAACACCATGTAAGCGTACCACTTGACTTGCATACATGTCCGCATACTTATCCATTGGGTAGTCCATGCGAATTGCTAAGAAACGAGTTGATTTAGTCAAATGATCCACTATTACCCAGATAGAATCATGACTGGTTGACGTCCTTGGCAATCCTTGCACAAAGTCCATCATTATATGCTCCCATTTCCATTCGGGAATGTCTAATGGTCTCAAGAGTCCTGCGGGTTTACGATGTTCCACTTTCACTTGCTCGCACATCAAACATTGAGAAACATGCTTAGCCGTATCTGCCTTCATGCCATTCCACCACAATTGCTAACGCAAATTTCTATACATCTTTGTACTACCTGGGTGGATACTACAATTACTCTTATGTGCCTCCGACAAAATTTCCTTCCTCAATTCTTCATTGTCGGGAACACAAAGTCGTCCTTGACATCTTACTATTCCATCATTAGAGACGTGAAATTCTGATCTTTTTCCTAAAGATACAGTATCTTTCACTTTCAAAATCTCTGGGTCAAATTCTTGCAGGATTCAAATTTTCTGGATAATCTCCAGCTCAATCCTTAATGCACTAAGCATGCCAGTAAGACAATCCATTTCCAATTTAAATTCTGAGTTTGCTACAGATTCTAACAATTCCCATTCTGTCATCCTCAAACTAGCCATTTCCATAGCCGACTTACGACTAAAAGCATCCGCTACTCTATTCGCTTTCCCTGGATGATATCTTATCTCACGATCATAATCCTTTAACAACTCCATCCACCTCCTTTGTCTCATGTTCAACTCCTTTTGTGAGAACAGATACTTCAAACTCTTATGATCCGTATAAATCTCAAACTTCTCCCCATACAAATAGTGTCTCCATATCTTCAAGGCAAACACTATAGCTGCTAGCTCTAAATCATGCGTCAGATAATTCAGCTCATGGGGTTTCAATTGTCTGGATGCATAGGCTACAACTTTGCCATGCTGCATCAACACACATCCTAGTCCTTTGTGAGATGCATCACTATACACTGTGAAACCATCAGGTCTAGTAGGTATAGTCAGAATTAGAGCTGAAGTTAATTTACTTTTGAGCTCCTGGAAACTTCTTTCACATTCCCCATTCCATTCAAATTTTACATTCTTTCGGGTTAACTTAGTTAAAGGTCCTGCCAGTCTTGAAAATCCTTCAATGAACATCCTATAATAACCAGCCAGTCCTAAGAAACTTCGTATTTCAGTAGGTGTCGTCGGTCTCGACCAATTCACTACCATTTCAACTTTTGCCGGGTCTACTACAATACCTTCTCCTGACACCACATGTCCTAAAAATATTATCTGGTCCAACCAGAACTCACACTTACTAAACTTGGCATACAACTTATGCTCTCTCAGGGTCTGCAAAACTATCCTTAAATGTTGCTCATGCTCTTTAGGCCCTTTTGAATATACCAAAATATCATCAATAAATACAATCACAAACTGGTCTAAATAAGGCTGAAATATTATATTCATCAAATCCATAAATGCAGCCGGCGCGTTAGTCAATCCAAATGGCATAACAAGGAACTCGTAGTGTCCATAACGAGTCCTGAACGCAGTCTTAGGAATGTCCTCCTTCTTAATTCTCAACTGATGGTATCCCGACCTCAAGTCAATCTTAGAGAAGACCGAACTTCCCTGGAGTTGGTCAAACAAGTCATCAATTCTAGGCAAAGATTACTTATTCTTAATGGTCACCTGGTTCAGCTACCTATAGTCAATGCACAAGCGCATCAATCCATCTTTCTTTTTCACAAATAAGACCGGTGCACCCCAAGGTGAAGCGCTTGATCTAATGAATCCTTTGTCAAGCAACTCCTGCAGTTGCACTTTCAACTCCTTCAATTCAACTAAGGCCATCCTATATGGGGCTTTTGATATTGGTCCTGTTCCAGGCATTAATTCAATTTCAAATTCAATCTCTCGCTCTGGCGGCAATCCAGGCAATTCCTCAGGGAATACATCTTGAAATTCGTTAACTACACGAACTTCCTCAAGTTTAGGCTCCTCCCTTGCATAATCTCTAACTATGGCTAGGTATCTTTGACATCCTTTGTCAAGTAACTTACAGGCTTCTACTGCCGAAATAAGTGCTACAAGAAGATGGGTCTGACCTCCTAAAAATTCACAACTAGACTGATAACGTAAAACGAATTGAACCACTCTTCTATAACAATCCATTCTAGCCTGATACTTACGAAGCGTCTATTCCTATAATAACGTCAAAATCATACATAGCCATTACAACCAAGTCTATTTCCATATCCTTTCCTCCCATTGATATCTTACAATTTCCACATACCAGCGTAGAGAATACCATATCCTTTAAAGGCGTGGAAACACAAAGAGGCGTCTCAAGAGGCATAACTTCTATCTTATTCAAACATCTATATCTTTCAGACACAAATGAATGCGTTGCACCCGTATCGAACAATGCATATGCCTTTTCACCATTGATAAGGATCGTACCTAAGATAACATTTTTGGAAGCTTCCGCTTCCTCTTGGGTGACTGCATACACCCTTCCTTGTGCTGGTGGCCTCTGAGGATTTCCTTGTGGGTTTGACCTAACAGCACTCTGATATCCCTGTCGCACCGAGCCAACACTCACTTGCGACCTTTCTTGTGGGCAACTTCTCCTAAGATGACCCACTTGTCCACAACCAAAACATTTCAATTGTCTAGTACAAGGTCCTGGGCCATGGCGCCCATTACATTTTTGACAAATATCAGGCTGATAGGGTGCTTTCCCTATATTCGGACCATTTCTTGCTCCTCCAAAATTTCCAAAATTACTCTTCTTCTTCACATTCCAGGTCTGACCTTGACCAGAATATGGTCTCTTACCCCTTCTCACATCATTAAAATTCAACGGTTTCTTAAACTCTGACCGCTGTCTTAACGGTTCTTACTCCACTAACTGTGGCATTTCATAAATCTCATTATAATCTCTTATGTTCAATGGCACCAATTGCTTCCTAATATCAGTCCTCAATCCTTTTAGGAATCTCTTAGCCTTTTCCTCCTGATCCTCAATCAATCTAGGAGCATATCTAGACAATTCAGAAAATCTAGCCTCATACTAATCTACTGTCAACTCCTTTTCTTCTAGCTGAACAAATTCTGTAATCTTCCTATCCTTAGCACAGTCAGAAAAATGCTTCCTATTGATAGCTCTAACAAACTCCTCCCAGTTAATATCAATACCTTGTGGAAAGATTATGTCCTTCGAAGCTCTCCACCAAAACTTCGCATTTCCCTCCAGCTGGTACTCTACTAAAACTATTTTCTCAGCATCAGTGCAGTCCAACAGCCGGAAAATTTGTTCCATCCCATCAATCCATTGCTCCGCCTCCTCAGGACTTCCCATTCCATTGAACTTTAATGGCTTCAGCTTCAGAAACTGCTCCACTAGTCCTTGAGTACGGCGTTCGACTCCGGGCTGTTGCTGCGCCTGGCTTTCCATCAGATTTCCAATATTGGCTAATGCTTGCAGAATGTCTTCCATTCGGGGTTCAGCCCTTGCAGTAGAGGCTCCAACCCTCGATGGATGAGCACTTCCAGCTCGCACCATGACTTTCCTGCAATTTCCAAGCATTGCCTCGGGAATAATCTGAGACTCACCGCTCCATTCAAAGCAACTACTACTACTACATAAGTAACATATACATGTTACTGGAACCTAAAGGCAACTCAAAATAAACTACTAGGGATCTACGAGTGAATACTCATCACCCGTTATTCAATTATTTCGTTTTACATCCTATGGTGTGCATTGTCATCATGTTCCTCAATTTCCAATTGAGGCTCCTTATCACTCCACCTATAACCATTCGCTCTGATACCAAAAAGGGCGGCTGTGATACCCCGAACCCTTCGTAGGGTCGCCACAGGCACCTGGTGTTACACCTAATTACATCTCTTAGCCGAAGCGTCGTAAATCATAGACACATTCTATTTTTATTTTTTTTAAAACGGTCCCAGCGCGACTCATTAGCGGAAGCAAAATAAAACATCACCATCTTTCCCCCTACCAACCATGATACAAATACACACCACTAATCATCATGATTTTATAGACAAGCCATGACACTTTATTTACATATATTTTCAAGATGGGACTTCTTTGGGTCGATAGATCAAAAGGAAAAGCCATGACTCAGCCACGTCCGGCTTAAAACCCCGAAAAGAACCCTTGACCCTCTACATCTCACGTGCAACAATCCCCATCATCAGTGTCCGTAACTATCCCCAAAAAGATCCAGCTCCTACTCGTCACGCACGGGCCTCACACCCAATCCGGTGCATCAGGCAGTGGCGGTGGCAACATCCCTCTCATCACCCCGTCGCGACGAACGTGGACGGAGATGAACTCCTGGACAATCGGGCCCCCAGCTAGGCCTATGTCGTACATGACAAAACAGCGTACTCATATATACGTCAATCCAGGCACAGAAGGACAGCCGAACTCCTTGCACTCAACCTCGACATCGGATGGTAGACCGTAAAATACACCCCGCGTGACGGCAGGGAGCGGCATACTGCTAATCTGAAATGTTGGTCCCCAAAAGGGGTGAGTACAACCACTCAGCAGGTAAAGGAATCCAATAACCACTCAATGCATCATATAAGTCATACATGCATTTCATGCATTACTTACCTTGAAGCCATACGTATACCATCATGCATATCATCATCACAATCATAACACATACATGTGTATCATCATGTTATACTCATATAGTCGTCATCATGACATTATTATATTACACATATGTCATCATCATCATCATATACATGACATCATCATACCATACATGTCATCATCATCATATCATACACATGTCGTCATCATCATGACATCATCACCTCACACATGTCATCATGCCTTATCATATATCATCATCATCATCATCATCATCATGCATATCATCATGCCACATCATATATCATCATCATCATCTATGATCATGCCATATCATATATCATCATCATCATCATCATATCATCCTTCCTCTGATCATCAATTTCATCTCATATTTTACACTCATGCCCCATCCTGGCATCCCCTCGGGCAAAGACCTCCGAGGTTTCCAGCATTCGGCCATTCCAGGCCACCGGGCATCCGGCCCCCCACATTTCGGGCATCTCGCATCCCAACTGGCATCATGAGGCATTCCCCTCGGGCAAAGACCTCCGACAGGGCTTCCGGCATTTACACTCCCTGGCTGGGCATCCCGCACCCTAATCTTGGCATCGCGAGGCATTCCCCTTGGGCAAAGACCTCCGACAGGGCTTTTGGCACCCCCAACTTTCCGGGCATCCTAAATCTCCTAGGGTCATCTGGCAATGTATCTCTATACATTCCGGGCATCATCATCCACCACAACCATTTCCTCATTTAACATTATTCGTGTTCACCAATTTCGGTCTTAATTTAGCATGGCATATGATGTATTGGAAATCAACAATCTTGTTTAGAATTTGAATTCACACACGCATCTCAGTGCATACATCAAGACCTCATCACACATACTACATGGTCCAATTATTTATAAAATAAAATTCATGGAATTTATGCCAATTAAAATAATCCATTTATCATGCCCCTTTTTATTTTTTATTTATTTAAATTCCAGCTTATGCCATTTTCAAAAATATGAAATTTAATTATTTATCTAATCTCAAAAATCATAAAATTAAGGCAAGTGATAAACAGGACAATAGGATGATGATTTCATGTAAAATACATGGCCAAATAGAATTTCACATAATTTCATAATTCACACAAAACAGCATGTAATTTTCGGATGAAATCAGAATGCACAGTTTCCAAAAAAATTCGATTAAAATATGCATACGACCTCCAAAAATTATGAAATTTTACCGAGTTATAGCCAAGACATTAAAGTACATTTTTCATGAAGGCTTCCAAGTCATATTATTTTTAGATAAATTTCTACAGTCTCACGAAGCTTCTGGATCCAACACCGAATCGTCCAGTACATGCTTCTCCGAAATACTGAGTTTTCACCTACCTATTCTTCTTCATTTCCTCTGAAATTTGGATATGTTATACATAAAAATTTTCTCTACAAGTTTCGTGAACAGATCCAAGTCAAATATCCAGAGTATAGTCGACATTTAGGTCCATGAAATCTCGGGTGTCCTGTAATACATCTCCAGAATTACCGTCTTCAAGATCTAGTCGATTTACTAGGTTATACTTGTTAATTTCACTTCAAATTTGAGTATGGTGTAGTTTAAGATGTCCCCTAAAACTTTCATGAAGAAATTGAAGAGAGATTCTTAGCACAAATCAACATACAACCACAAATCCATCAAAAAGGTCAATAAAATCTTTCCAGATCTGAGGTCTCCGTAGGATGAGAGTTTAACCCCTCAAATATCCATCATTTTCCACCAAATTTTATTATATTGTAGTTTAAGATGTTAGCTACAACTTTCATGAAGAGATCGAAGCCAAAATCGGACTCTAAACATGCATGCAAGCTCACACAACATTCTGACTCAAACTGTTCAAGCGAAAACAGCAACACCACTCAAGAACAAGCCATTCAAGCTTCGGTTTTCCTCTCCTAATCACCCAAAATTCAACATACATGTAACACACACACATGCAAGGGCAGCTAGAGGACTCCAACTTGCCTCTAGACCGGACGGACGACGGCACACGGTGGTGAGCACGGCGGACGGACGGCGACGACTCCTCCTCGGCTCCTCCTCCCTCTCGGCCACTCTCCCTCTCTCTTGCACAATCTCTCTCTCTCTCTTTGGGCAAACAAGCAACTGGCCACCTCTCTCTCTCTCTTCTCTTTTATCCCCGATAAACCTCATCATTAGTAATCATTGCTTGCCTCCTAATTAGCCAATGCATGCCATCTTCCTTTGTGCCACTTGTCTTAATGCATGCATAATGGGCTTGGGCTTTTGGGCCTTCTCTTGGGCCTCCTTTTGTGGCCGACGGCCACTCCTCCTTGGGCCTCAATGGGCTGGTCGACAGCCCCACCGTGGGCTCCTATTGGGCCGACTAGCTTGGCCCACTAAAGCTTAGGCCAATGGGCCTAAGGCCCATCCTAATAAAATTTAAATTTTCCTTTTTATAATATCTTCTATGAATTTTAAATTTTAAATTCCACATGGCCAAAGTCTTGTGACATTTTATTTATAGGAATTTAATTCATAAGGTGCATGGCCAAGCATAGATTATCATCATTAATCTATCCAATTTAAAATATCATGAACATAAGCACAAATCACCTAATCTTAAAAAGAGACTAATGGCTAAAGCATAAACCATAGGTAATCTCATTACCTAATTAGAGGCTTTAACACACCTTATAGCTTGACTTTGAATTTTTGGGATGCCACATATACTATTAGATGGAGGAATCTGGTTGCCCAAATCAGTTCTGAACCAACCAATTTCGAGTTGAGAAAGATGTTTATCAAAACCCTCCCCTACGAGTACCGCAGTCGAATGGTAACCACGATCGCTGAATCATTTAATCAACTCATGCCAGTAAGGAGCAAATCGAGATAGGGTTAAGGGATGGTTCAGCATGAAAAAAAAGATAAAGAATCCCTAATAGATGTTATTGCGACCTACAATCATCCTCCAGCAATTCATAAAGTGCAGGACAACAACAAACCACCAGTCATCAGCTGTCCCAGCGTTACGGTAATAAGAGACAGTTCACTTCACTTCTTGGATCTCCATCACAGGTTTTGGCAATCCTTCGGAATAAGAACCTCCTCTCGACTAAGCCAAAGTGACCAAACGTCAAAAACTTCTCTAGCTATGACCAGTCCAAAAAAATGCGACTATCACATGGGAGAAGTGGGGCACTCGACTGATGAGTGTTTTGCCCTCAAGAGTCAAATCCAGAACTTGTTAGACACTAGAGCTTTCTCATTCCATAGCAATTCGCTCCCTCATCACACCAACAAAGTAAACACGATATTCAATTTTGAAGATAGTTAGAGCAGAAATGTCAAAGCACATACTGCTGACATTTATCAAGGGCTGGAAGAGGCTAGGTATTATTCAAGCAATGAAGTAGCACCGTTAGCAACAAAGAAAGAAGGGCTAGCTGACATGACTACCATGTTTGGTGACATTTTCATGGGTGCCATCAACGAAGGACCATCAGTGGAAATGGGTGCACGCCCGCTCAAGTAAAACCCTTTTTAATTTCCTTGCATACTCTCGTACGTGGGAACTTGTACATTTTTCTTAAGTTTGGCTTGTTTTATTTTCAACATTAGTTCCGCTTGAGGAACTAACTTTTGAAAATACTTTTCCAAAATGTAAATCCATCTATTAAATAAAGTTGAAAATATTTTGAGAGCATGAGGCGGTATCCCAAACCAGCCCAGTGATGCTATCCAACCATGAAAAGAAAATATCATCCAAGGAGAATACTGAGGGCTGGGCTTCCTCATGCTTTTTCTCCCCTAAAGACATATTTTGAAAACAAAAAATATTTTATTACCAAAAGCTTTTGTCAAAACAAGATGATTAAATTTAATCATGTTTGTCTTTCTAACTCACTCACTTCATGTTTCAGAAGATCATTCCCATCCCCTTTGACTTAGTGTGACAGGGGACATTTGAAGTTGGCGCATCATGTGAACTCACCGAACTCAAAGATACTCTTCCAAAAAGGCAGTGGGGCAAACAGAAAAGATCACCCCACTTCAAAGAAGATAAGTTTCATTCTCTGAATATAATTTTGAAAATGATGTCCTCTCTCTTCTATTTATAGGAAACGAAAGATAGGACGTAATAGGTACATGCATACGGTTGAAATCAAGCTGTCCCCAGGAGCTCTATGCACTACATCTCGTTCCTATCCAACTCCTTCTCAAGATGGAGCAACATCTTCTTCCCTCAACGTGCTCGAGCAACTAAATGCTGCGATTTCATCAATGGGATTTCCGGCTTCGACAAGCCAAAGAAGTGCAGAAAAAGAATTTTTCCTCTCTTCCTTTGAATTGAATACTGTCAACAGGGAGAAAATCTAGACGGTTGAGGCAGTCTCTAGCCCTTTATTTCGAATGATGACTTAGGGCCTAGAAACCTCACTTCATGCTCCAGACACATGCTCTCCCAAGAAGTAATTGCCATAAGAGAATTGGAAGTTTTAGTTGTCCATCTCAGATTCCATAGAAGCTTGAAGTACATGACTTTGCCCAATGCTGCTAATGGTCATATACTTAAAGACAAAAGGAGAAATTCCACAGAATGAAGGCGTTAAAGATGAATCAACGACTAGCAATCATGCATACATGGCCACAAATGAGAAATGCCAATTGAAAGAGACATCAAACTGTGTCAAGACGAAAAGGCTGTCATCGAAATTCAAATATCCCTAGGAGTCAACAAATATAAACTTTGAGGAAGGGTACATTGGTATCGTTTCCAATACTCCCTCTATCTGAACCTGATTTTGACGTATCTTCCATATTGACAGGAAGCATCCGGATTCAAGAATCAAGCTTAATTGTTAATTTGGGCAAATCAAGTGACCCATATTGATTTACCAACTTGGTATGAAAGGACGTGTCGTCCAGGAACTGAGTTGGTTAAATGAAAAAGAAGCGCCTACGGACACTGTCGGCGCCTCTAGCCGAGTGGTACACGGGAAGAAGCAAAATGGTCTGAAGTCGGGGTTCGAATCCCCGACGCGGCAGTTAGCCTTTTGGTAGAAAAAAGAAAAGAAAAATAATAATAAAAAATTGCTTCTCTTGCACCTGCAAATTACGAGAGAGCATGTGACCTAACGGAGTTAAAATTGCAGGACTTCATATCCTCCTCATACTTCAGGTCTATTCAAACATCTGCAAACTGGTGAAGGGCAATGTTGTATCGCTTCCAAGTTATTCGACTCTTGAAAGTGCTTCTAACGCATCATCTGTTGCAGGATCACTTGACTGTAAAAAATGCGAATGACAAATCAATGAAAGACATGTCAAACTCTAATAGGCTCTCCTAAGTGAAATGGCGTCCTGAGTAATCACCAAAGCAAATGACAAAAAATCTTCAGGCCTCAACTCACATTTGATTTTGGCCAGACTAATTGAGCTACTTGTACATCTTCTCTTCTGCAGGGGCAAAAGCAGAGATGCCCAATCATATCCTCAATCCTTGGCTGATCATTCATGTGTCATATCCCTAATCACTAGGGACAATTCATCAACACCCAATTGTGAATAACTCCTTTTATGTTCAAAATTTAACATATTTGTAAATACAATTCTGTTAAATAAACATCCCTAAAGCTATTAATAAGGCTTTTTGAGTAAAAACCATCCATTTGCTCTGAGAGCACAAAATCTTTCATATTTAAAATGTTGCATGCCTTTTCCAAATGAATTTTGCATGATGATTTTGTCTATTTAAATCACTGATTCCGTTGGAGACTATCAGAATAGACAGCCGAATGAAGGACATAAATGGGCTGAGCATGCTAGATGAGGCGCGTCAGAATGATGACAAACAAGCCATATCCTACACACAGTCCCCCATCTATACACTTGGGAGATGAGTGCAGAAGATTCCATGACGACAGGGTAAAGAGTTCTCTCGCGATTGGTACGATAACCAAAATAATGAGGGGCATTTCATTACTCACCCCCTTTGAGCCCTAAACACTAGTGAAGTTTCTATCCTACCCCCTGTCAAGAACCACCCCCACATTGGGGCAGATCGGAGGCGAAGCAGTGTCACAAGGTGAGAAAGGGGATAGAAATTTTCTTGCTCGCACTTACATCAATCTTCAGGTGTCTTTATTGCATATGAACACTCACGTTAATTTAAGTGCCATAGAATGACAAAAGAGCAATTCTTTCTCTACACACTTGTATTCATTGTATAGCTCAAGCGAGTCTGTAATTTTACCCTCACATTGAGACAAAGCAGAAGTCATTGCCATTGCCATAGCCTAGAGCGCCGGTTGAAGATGAAGACTCAAGAGTCTAATAACAGTGCTTCAATTGAACTTGCATAAGCCAGTTTCTCCAACAACATGGAAAAGCAGTGGCATAAAAAGTAGTGTACCTGGTAAAAGCAAGGTCAATGCCCATAAATGAAGAACTGAAAAAAAAAAATAGGGGCATGAAAAAGCAGTGTGCCTGGTAAAAGTAAGGCCAATGCCCCCTAGTAAAAAATACATCTAAGAAAAAGTTGCTTTATGGTTCATAAAACCTCCATTTGACAAGAAAGACGGGTGACAAATGCCAAGGCAATCGCCAACTCTCACCCTGTTACACATGAGTCAAGCCTACATTATGTCAAATTGTAAAAGTCTCTTCAGACTGGGGCACTTCAATTACGTAGGATTTCATATGTCTATAAGCATCGCTCGAAGAAGTATGAGCAAGACTATTCTATCTCTTTTCACAGGACTCTTGACTTGCAAATCGAGAGATGATCGTGCAACATTTTCGTCCATCGGCTTTGACCTTGATGAGCCGCTGACCAAGACTTCATCACATTTTCAACAAAGACCTCTCACATTGGTAAAATTGTACCACTTGCAAGAATACTCAGACCCCTGTTAACATGATGACAGTGAGATATTGTGGTCCTTATAAATCCTGCATCAATGGTCAAGATAACTTTTTCCATGAGAGTGAGTGGAAAGTCTTTTCAGACTGAAAGTCCATCATCTGGCATGTTTAAGACATCTACATTCTAAATATTTTCTCTAGTAGAACTCAAATGATGCAAAATCGTGATCTTCAACCAATTTTGCGCTTCAATATAATTACTAGGAGTAAGCGCTATAGCTTGTTTCCAATACTCAGCGGCTTGATCGAACCAAGCCCCCACAATTTTAGAATCACCCCGTCGAATGGCCTGCTCTCCCCGGTTAGAATAGGTGGGTCAATTCCTTCCCTTAGAACTGTACTTGAGAGTTTCCTACCTCATACGGCTCGTCGTTCAATTCTTGTGGTGTCCCATTTTTTTTTCTCAGGTTAACCAAAAGCAAAAGAGGTTAATTCCATGAGTTTCAAACTTGAATTTTTATTAATAATAAAAAAGAATTTAATAATAAAAAATCTTTTTTTTTTTAGTTTTATCTTTTCTCCCACCTTCGAAGAATAAAGCATAGGCATTTCCACTATTGCTAGAATTTTCTCAAAGGTAACTATCTCAGTTTCATAGAGAAATTGATATAGAATCTTCGAAAAAGTATTTTCTTCATAATAAAGAAAAGAATTACTATCTTTGGGATCTGATGCTACGCTGCTCAATACCTTAGGGGATCAACTTTATTACATAAATGGATTCCTAACTTTTATCTTCTATCATGACATAAGTAAGTAAGCAGTTCTTATTGTATCGGCCCAAAACCTCACTAATTGATCTTTACGGTGCTTTCTCTATCAATTAGATCCTTTACCCATAGAATAAAGTATCTAGGCATATCCATAAATGAAATCATCATGCATGAATCCCATTTGAACTCATGAATTTACAGCATATACAATCATGTGTGCATATTGTGCAAATAGCAAACATACTCTCAGAAATTAGAGATATTGCCAGGTAAGCATATCCTTATCCCCATTTGTCTTAAAGTACCTACCACTGTCTAGGTACTCTCTTCTTGTCACTAGACCTATTTGAGTCGTCCCTTGAGTTTGGGTGCTTGCAACTGTCTAAGTATCCTATTGTCTTTGAGTACCCACCACTTGCCAGGTACTCCCTCTTATCGACACTCGACCTGTTCGAGTTGTCCTCAGAGTATTGATACTTACGACTGTCCAAGTATCCCTTTGTCTTTAGGTACCTCCCACTGTCTAGGTACCCTCCTATCGACACTCGACTTGTTCGAGTCATCTTTAGAATTTAGATGCTTGAGACAAACTAAGTATCTCATCATCCACGAGTGCCTATCATCATCTGGGTACTCTCCTTTATTGACACTTGACCTGTTTGAGTTGTCCTCAAAATATTAATATTGGTAGCTGCTCAAGTATCCCGTTATTTTCAAGCACCTGACGCCCTCCAAGTACTCTGTTCCCATGACACTCAACTTGCCCGAGTTGTCCCCAAATAATATTAGTAGCTGTTCAAGCATTCCACTGTGTTGTGCACCTGCAGTTACCCAAGTATGCTCTCTTATCATCATGACACTTGGATCTACCTGAGTAGTCTTAGATCGTATCATTAAATATTTGTGTTCATCTAAGTAATCCAGTACTTTGTACACCTGTGGCTACCTAGGTGTTCCAGCCCTTTTGAGTGCCTGCGACCACCTAGGTAAAGCCTCGTGCTACATTCAAATTCTCAATTACCAGGAGGTGAGAGACCTTCATGAATATGCGAGGCACGTCCTCGATATTCCCACATACCAGGATGTGAGAAACCTTCACGAATATCTCAGGTACATCCTCGATATTCCATATGCCGGGTATTCTGTAGAATTTCATACTTGTGATTATCCAGGTACTCCTTCAATGCCTGTGAACATCTAGGCATCCTTCAGATTTCGTACTTGTGACCATCCAAGTACTCTTTCGATACTTGCAAGCAATCAGGTATTTTCTAGCATCTAGTACTTGTGATCATCCAGGTACTCCTTCAACGCTTGCGAATGTCCAAGCACCCTCAAGAATTCTCACTTGTAATCATCCAAGTACCCCTTCAACACTTGCAAAAGCCCAAATATCCTCCAGGTTAGTACTTGTGAATATCCAGGTACTCTTTCAATGCCTGTGAATGTCTAGGTATCTTCCAGAACATATGCCTTGAGAAAGGTCGGCGCATCTCCTGAGAAAGGTCGGGTACCAACTGGTGTCCTCGACTGAGGTTAGACACCCCAACAAATTGATGCCCTGAGAAAGGTCGGCGCATCTCCCGAGAAAGGTCGGGTACCAGCCGGAGTCCTTGATTGAGGTTAGGCACCCCTAATAAATCGATGCCCTGAGAAAGGTCGGCGCATCTCTCGAGAAAGGTCGAGTACCAACCAGTGTCCTTGATTGAGGTCAGGCACCCCCAACAAATCGATGCTCTGAGAAAGGTCCGCGCATCTCCTGAGAAAGGTCGGGTACCAACCAGTGTCCTCGACTGAGGTTAGACACCCCAACAAATCGATGCCTTGAGAAAGGTTGGCGCATCTCCCGAGAAAGGTTGAGTACCAACTAGTGTCCTCGACTGAGGTCAGACACCCCAACAAATCAATGCCCTGAGAAAGGTCAGCGCATCTCCCGAGAAAGGTCGAGTACCAACCGGTGTCCTTGATTGAGGTCAGGCACCCCCAACAAATTGATGCCCTGAGAAAGGTCGGTGCATCTCCCGAGAAAGGTCGAGTACCATCCGGTGTCATTGATGATGATCAGACACTCCACAAACAGATGTCTTGAGAAAGGTCGACACATCCCCCGAGAAAGGTCAGGTAAACAACTTATTACTCTAACAGGCCATCGAAGAATGGTTTGGGTCTTGGAGGAGCATCCTCCTCACGTCACCAGGTAAGATGATGCCCTGATACTTGCCAAACTTGAGATTCGCGCCCTAACTCACTTGTGCCCGGTAAGTAACTACAGGTATCTTCTTATTTGTCTTAATATGTGTAATGTTATATTGCTCTTTTTCTGCATAGGACAATAGGTCCCAGATAAAATATAATTTGCTCCATATGCATGGATAAAATTTATGCATCAGTTTGTCTTTGAATGCAACTTCTGCAAGCTCACCTTCAAAGAGAGGTAGCTATTGACGTCTAAATTTTGATTAGGTTTTTTTTTTTTAAAAAAAAAAAAGTACTTAGTCCCTTTTAATCTTTATTTTTCCTTTTTTTTTTAATAAAAAAACAAATAACAAAAACAACAAAAAAATAAATTAAAACAAAGAAAAAACAAAAGTAGCGACCATTGGGGCTGGGCCTCCAAACCCAGCCCCATCATTTTTTTCTTCGTGTGGGCTCGCACGACTCGGCCCAACCCCTCTCTCCTTCTTCTTCCTTCTTCTTCTTCCTTGCTCCTTCGTTCTTCGCCTCTGTAGTTCACGCGCAGTGACGGCCACGCGCTCGAAGACAACCTATGGCCGAGGAGGGTAGGCCATTGTCCGTCGGAAGAGACAGATCTCAGGCGCCATTATTGGTTGCCTTCAATGCCAAGCACGCCTTGTTGGAGGAGCTCGGATGGGACGCTGGTTCAGTTGAGGGGGACCGGTCGGCAAGCCATAGACCGGCAGCCAAGGTTCTTTGTCGACCGGACCCTCTCGCCTATAAATAGTGAGGCACCACCTTCGTCAAAGGACACGGCAAACTCGGAGATTTCCCTTGAGAGACTTCAGGGGAGATTAAAGAGCGAGCATGTGAGAGGAATCGGGTCGCGAGCTCAGCCGACTTCCCTCCGAGAGACTTTGGGGGAGGAATCGGAGGGAAAAGTGCTAGCTCTGAGAAGCCGAGGATCTGCCGTTGCTACCTCGTCACGACCGTCGCTGCCTCGTCGCGTCTGTTGCTTTGGGCAGCCACCTCCACCACCAACGACGCTGTCTCACCGACCAACAACGCTGTCGCTCCATACCCTCTCTACAGACAGGTATCAACCTCGCTTGGCGTCGCCGTTTTCGCTCGAAACCCTCCTCACCGCCTTGAGTCACCACCCCCGTGCCGCCACGCCGCATCCTCCTACCGCTGTTGTCCTCTATATCACCACCGTCATCGACGCCTATCCACCGTCCCAACCCCTCCGTTAGCGCCACGAAAACACGAGCATAGAGAGAGGCGCCCGTTGGGTCAGAAGCCGGTCGGGCGCTCCTCACTCGGGTAGGGTTCTGCCTGGACCGGGTTGTGCGCGTGGGCCGATTTTCTGTTGGGCTGAATTTTTTTATGGAAGTGGGCCAAAATGGGTTTTGGCTTTTAAGTTTTTTTTTTTTTCTTTTAAATCCGAACCTGGGTAGCCTTTTTAATATTATAATATTTTAATTAAAAATCAAAAAATAATTTATTTTCTAAAAAAATAAAAATAAAAATAAAAAAATCTCATATTTTCCAAAAGAGGCCAAAAAGTGATTTATATTTCCATAAAATCAAAAAATCCAAAAAAAGGTCTTTTTATGTTAAAAAAATGAGAAAAAGACAAAAATGTTTTTCCTCAAATGCATGGAAAATCCCTTAAAATCCAAAAAACCTTAGGATTTAAACAAGATTAGGTACCGAAAGAGCATTAGTGATTAACTAGTGTAATCAAGTCCCTGATCCTAATTTCTCTGGTTGCGTAGGAGCAAGTATTTCTCCCGATACTTCACTTGGGTTTTTAATCGACCCACCCCAAACCGATTGGTGGCTACTCTGTTTTAAATTTGACTTACGGGTTAAAAACTTAGACTATTAAAGTCGTGAATTGGTAGACTTGGGAGAATTCGGGCTAAAATAAACATAGCCGAACCATTAGCCTCCGCAAGGTGCTCGCCCAGATCGGGCGCCGAAAAAAAGAGGTCGTGACAATACCCAGTTTGAGAGCGAGCCTTACGTGGATTAGATCTTTATCCAGCATTAGCATATCCAACTAAACTAGAGTTAGTGGAATGTTTGGAATAGTATAATCCCAAATCTATGGTTCCTCAGACATAACGGAAAATATGTTTAACTCTATTTCAGTGTCTCCGAGTTGGCTTAGAACTAAAACGTGCTAATAAATTTACCGCAAAAGCGATATCTGGTCTCGTACATTGTGCCAAGTACATCAAAGCCCCAATTGCATTGAAATATGGTACTTCAGGACCAAGTATCTCTTTATTTGATTCTCTAGGACAAAATGGGTCATTTTGGGGATCTAGAGACCTTACAAACATAGGGGTGCTCAATGGGTGAGCTTTGTCCATGTTGAAGCATTTAAGCAATCTTTCAACGTACCTTAATTGATGGATGATTATTCCATTTGCTTTATGCTCAAGCTCTAGACCAAGACAAAGTTTAGTTTTACCCAAATCTTTAACTTCAAACTCCATTTTCAAATACTTAGTAGTTTTAGCTAACTCTTTTAGAGTTCTAATTAAATTTATATCGTCGACATAAACTACTACAATAGTAATCTGGTTTCTGATTTCTTAATAAACACGCATGGGCAGATAGGTACTCACTTAGGTGTTGATACCACATGCGGCCGAATTGCTTTAAACCATACAAGGATCTTTGCAATTTTATTGAGAACAAATTGCGGGGAGTGCATTCTTCAGGCATTTTGAATTCCTTGGGAATTTTCATATAAATATCAGAGTCTAATGAGCCATATAAATATGTCGTCACAACGTCTATAAGACGTATTTCCAATCTTTAAGAGATTGTTAGGCTAATGAGAAAACAAAATGTAATCATATCCATCACAAGTGAATAGGTCTCATTATAATCAATCCTAGGTCTCTAGGAGAATTCTTGGGCAACGAGTTGGGCTTTATACCTGACAACCTCGTTTTTCTCATTTTGTTTTCGGATAAATACCCATTTATATCCAATGGGCTTTACATTATCGGGGATACGAGTTATATGTCCAAAAACCTCTCGTTTAGTTAGGGAAGCTAATTCTGCTTTAATTGTTTCCTCCCACTTAGGCCAAATTTTCCTTTGACGACATTCAATAATAGATTGCAGCTCACAATCATCATCCATAATTTTATGACCAACTAAGAATGCAAAAGCATCATCAATGTGATTTTATTTCGATCCCAAATTTTATTACAATATGTAATAGAATTCTCGGTATTCCCGGGGCTAGTGTTCCTTTCATGGGTTTACGCCTCTTCAGGGGCAATAAGCTCTTTGGGAGCAAGCATAACGCCAGGCTCTTCTGGAGCGGATTCCTGATTCTTTCCCTAAGAAGCAGTATCTTTTGATCCTATCGGTCTACCACGCTTCAAGTGCGGGGGATTTTGATCCATTTTAGCCTGTCCTTCGGGAATAGCTATCCTAGCTAGAGCATTTGCAGCTGGAATGTAAGACTTCATTACCTTAGTAGCATCATTAAATGCGTCAGGAAATCTATTGGCCATAGCCTGTAAATGGATTATGCGCTGCACCTCGTTTTCACATTCAGGAGTCCTTGGGTCTAATTGAGATAAAATTTTCTCATTCCATGAGAAAACCTTAACTGGTTTTTGTTTTGCAGTCATGGAAGTTGTAGGTATCCCAATTGATGGAAACCTAATCTCATTGAAATGACAATTTACAAATCTGGCAGTAAAAGATCACCAGTAATTGGTTCCAAGAATCTAATGATAGACAATGAATTAAACCCAACATAAATGCCCAAACAGCATTGGGGACCAATTTTTATAATTTTTAGCGGTGCTATAGGCACCTGTTCTGCACAACCAAAGGTGCATAAATGTGAAATATTTGGTTTATAACCAAGAACCATTTGAAGGGGAGATTGGAAAAGACTAGCAGTGGGGCATAATTTTATTAGAGTTGTTGCATGCAAAACTATATGACCCTATGCTGTATTGTTGAGATTCGTTCTCAATAATAGAGTGCGGGCAATGATTTTGATACATTTAATCAAGGATTCTGCCAATCCATTTTGAGTATGAACATATGCAACTGGGTGGTCAACCTCAATTCCGAGTGAAGTACAATATGTATCAAAACTCTTTGATGTAAATTCACCAGCATTATCCATCCTTATGCTCTTAATTGGATAATCGGAGAATTGTGCTCTGAGCTTTATAATATACGCAAGTAAACGTGCAAATATGACATTGCGCGTAGATAATAGGCAAACATGGGACCATCTACAGGATGCGTCCACTAGTACCATGAAATATTGAAATGGTCCACTTGGTGGTTGTATTGGTCCACAAATATCACCCTGAATTCTTCGCAAGAATAGAGGGGATTCGAGATTAATCTTTATTATAGAATGTTTGATAATGAGCTTTCCGTATGAGCAAGTTTCACAATTATAATCTTTGGACAACAATACCTTTGTATCCTTTAAAGGGTGCTATTTTGTATTTTGAATTATTCTACGCATCATTGAAGTGCCAAGATGACCAAGACGATCATGCCACAATCCAAATTGATCAGGGTTTACCAATCTCCAGGATGTAGTAGCGTAGGTTTCAACAACCTTAATAATGACACAATACAAATCCATAGAAGAAGCTTCTAGCTTCTCATGGATGGTCTTCAGGCCCATCTTATAAGAGCAAATGCCAATATATTCCTTATCTTGCTCATAAATAGTCTCAATATGGTACCCATTATGGCGTACGTCTTTGAAACCGAGCAGATTCCTTTTTGATCTAATGCTTAGAAACGCATTCTCAATATGCAGGATTGTGCCATTTAGCAAAATAATTGTGGCATTCCCAAAACCATTAATAATCGGAACAGGACCTGATATTGTATGGATTTGTGCCTTCGCAATGTCATACTCAAGAAAAAGTGTCTATTATGAAATATAGTATGTGTTATTGCAGTATCCAGCAAACAAACATCTTCATTTTTCTCGGAATTTTCCATTTGCATTTATATTGACAACTTCAGGTGTCAAGTATTATAAAAATTTGCATATAATCATTGCAAAATCCAATCCTTAAATTAATTAAAAGGATTTCCTAATATCCACTGCCACTTTAGGAGTAGAAGGATACCTTTAGATTTGAAATTGGCTTCGGGACAAGAAAAATAAAAATGAAGAATTGACAGAAGAAGATGAAGTATAAGTTGATTAATAAAAAGAATACTCATCTTGCAAAAATTACTTACTTAGTCGGTAGATCTTCGTGTTGATAATGTGTTGTAAAATATTGCGTTGCAAATATATAATAAAGATAATAGAGATATTGAGTAGAGAAAATCAGACACCAGAGATCGTAGAGGGAGTTAGAGGAGAGAATTTTATTTCCAGTGTATCACTGTTATATCACTGTTGTGTGACTGTTGTTGTATTCTATATTGTTGTACATCAAAACTAAACTCCTATTTATAGGAGAACAAGAATGTACTTATCATTAATATCAATGTATCGAATGATACATGTACTGGATAAGGGAGATGAACGTTCATTGTATATGGGGATGTACTTAGAACGTTTGATACAGATGTACCATAATAAGTACATTAGATAATATGAATATAATGAATATTCATTTATGCATTTCATTCATTCATATATTTCATAGTAGTTTAGAGTGTACTTTATTTTAAATAAGGCCCAAAGTGGCTAAGTTACTTTCAAATAAGAGCTTAAACTTACCGGCCCACCAAATATTCACCAGTGAATATTTTCTGGTGACTTGAATAGGGGTAATTTAGTCGAAATCTACAATTGGTTAAAAATTTGAAAAAAATCCCAAATTGAATAGGATTGTAAATTTTTCACATTTTCTTGCTTCCTCTCCCTGAATGCTTAAGCATATTGCTCTCGCTTGATCCTCGTCACTCCTTACGAGCTTCAATCTATTGTTCACCATCATCTCTTATTTCACAAGTTCATCATCCACAAGCTTTAAGTGGTCTACAAGCTTCAAGTTTGTTGTCTGCAAGCTCCACTCACATTCATCCGTGGTTAGTGTTGTTCATATTGGTGCAATTGGTCCTAAGGAAAGTGATCGTAGGTTGTTGAAAGAACATGCCGCCCAAGTATGGGCATGTCGTGGAAAATCACCCCAATGGTAGTGAGGCTCTCTTCCCAAACCTGAATGGCTAGTCCAATTAGAGTCACGAAGCAATTCTCGTGAAATACCCGAGTACCTCGTCCTCTCTTCGATGCTTCTTGGTCTATTCGTGCCACTACAATCCCAAAAGAAAGGAGGTATGGATACTTGGAATGTCAAAACTTGGCATGGATGGACACTTAAGTACCAAAAGTTAGGAAAGTGACATTTAAGTGCCAAAATCGGAGCAAAATGGATCACTTAAGTGCAAATTCGACCAAAATCCAGCCAAAATACTGACGTGGCAATCATTCGACAAGGTAAGTGCAAAACGATGTCGTTTTGTCTCGACGTGGCAAAAATTTAATATAAAATTAATTATATTATATTTAAAACTAAATTTATTTAAAACATTTAAAAATACAAATTCAAATATTTAAAAAATAAAATAATTATAATATTTAAAAGAAAAAGGAGAGGGAGGAAGACGGCTGAGCCCTCGCTGCCGGTTGGTCAAGGACCGGCGACCCCGGCCGACGCTCCCCATCGTCGTCGGCCCTTCCCGGCGACAGCGGGAGGTGGCGGCGGTGAGGGCTCAGCCCTCAACCGCTGCCTCCTCTCCCCACTTTATTTATTTATTTATTTATTTTTTATAAATTTAAAAAATTAATATTATTTTATTAAAATAATAATTCATTTTTATAATTTAATTAAATTAATTTTTATATTAACATTTGAATCTGCTTAAAAATGACGTTGTTTTTGGCTTTGTTTGTTGAGTCGCATTCCAGCGAGCCACATAGATGAAAAAATAATAAAAATTGCCACGTAAGATTTCGGTGGGGTTCGCCGGAGATAGTACTTAAGTGTCCCACTTTTTTTGAAAAGTGTCCCACCATACTAAGTTTTGGCACTTGAGTTGTACTTTGCCCCAAAGGAAAGAAATCAATCTATGTGGCGAGGAGGGTTCTCACCCAGGCTAAAATTGGGTTTGCCTTGCTCCGCTGTCGCTCTAGCAAAGGATTTCTTTTGTCCTGTGCCTTTAAACTTGAATGCTTGGCTTTTCTCGTTGTGATCTATGAATTATTTGTGCATTGTGCTCATTAGTGAACTTAACAGCAAGATTAGTGATTTCTAATATTTTGGAGCTGTGAGCATAGAAGCTAGAGCTACAGCCTCTGGACATTGCAGAAAAGGAGGTCGGAATTCTTCTCTTTTGTCGATTTTCATGGCATCCTTGAGTTAGTAATTTGACTTTGTTATTGTCGGTAAGCTAGACATGGATTCCTCTGAGTAATGCTTTCGTGGTAACCGGCATGAGGTGGATGAATTCATCATTGGGCTCCTATATCTTCTGATGGAAAAGAGAACATTCTGTCTAATAAATTTTGCAGCGTTGTTGGAAGACTCGCGGCTCGAGCTTCGGGGAGGTGAAATGATTGCATATGTTTTATTGATTATTAGTTATATCTTGTATAGAAGATAGATTCTTCAATGAGTTTTTCATTTAAACTTGTTGTTCTATAGTCATGTAGAGATAGTTGCGTGCTCAAATTCCAACTCCAATATCGGGTTTTTCCAAGTAAGTTTTTTGTCTGCAAACAAACTCAAATTGAAATCATTTTCTGGATCGCATCAAATGGGTTGATGGAAATCTTTGAACTTGTTCAGATCATGTCGCGTTCCCGTCATGTTCTCGAGTCGTGTAAGGAAATTCCACGTCTTGAACTTCCTTATCGATTTCAAAGACTAGAAAGAATAACATGATGGAGATTTAGTGCAACTATTTTCAGGTGACTAATCATTAACCGAGCGCACGTATATTGCTCCGTTATAGATTTCTTGATTTAATTTATGTGTGAATTGGCTTTCGAGAACCTACACTTGGTATGTATAAATATATATAAATATAAATATATATAAATATAAATATAAATATAAATATAAATATATATATATATATATATATATATATATAGACACACACATACATACACACATACACAACAAAGAATGTCAATTCATGCATTATTTGATATTGATTGTCTTATTTTCTGCTCGTTCGTTCTTTGTTTGCTTTGTTTATTTCCTTTTGTTTAGCCAATTCACATAATGTTGCTTAATCAATGTGTCACGCCCTGAACCCCGAGCGCGCGAACATCCATTAGTGATCGATTAAATTGCTATGCCCCAAGACGAGTTACTGACCCATTCTTTTTATCTTTCAATTAAATGCAAGCTGAAGCATAATAAATAAACAACACCTGGTCAATCATCACATCAGAAATAGTAAAACACAATAGACAATTTCCAAAAGCGGCATCTTTATTTATCCACTTGTTAACCCCAAGAAGTTTAATATTTACAAGTCTACCTCAAAAGACAACTTCCTAATGACCAATAGGCAAAAAGGGTTAGAGAGGGTTGGGGTTAGCTTAAACTTCATTATCAATGAGGCCATCCAAAAGTAACGCCATAAACACCCGTGTCTTGTTCCATCGAGACCCCAGACCGCGCGTGACGGTTCTCCATACTACAAACTTGAAAATATATAACAACAACGAGATGAGATATAAATCTCAGTGAGTTAACAACCCAAACCTCAATTATGATGCAAATTCGTCTTAGAGGCAGCTTAAACACACACCACATACAAACTTACCTCACCTAAGCACATCCTTGCATATTAGCACATCTCACATGGTAATAATAGTACAACATGCATAAATAATAATCAAAACACACTATAAAAATTCCATGCGCACTGCCAACACACGTGTTCCAATTATTACTAGGGCTGAGCATGGTTCCTAAGTAGAATCGGGAACCGGAGAACCCAGCCAGAGGGTTTAGTTCGATTCTTGGTTCTAAAGGGACTGGTTCCGATTCCTAGTTCCTTTTTTTTCTGGGAATCGGAACCGGGTTAGGGTTCCTAAAACCTAAAAGGTAAAAACCCATCTCACAATTCTCACTTCAATTGAATCAATTTGTCCCCTTCTCCCGTTCTCCGCCCAACCCTTGTCCCTGATGCTACTCGCCTTGTCCCTCTGCCGATTGCCGCTCGTCCCGCCATTGGTCGTCACTCGACTTGTCCCTCCACTAGTCGTCGCTCGTCTCACCACTCCACTGGTCGCCACTCGTCCCGCCAATGGATGCCGCTTGCCTTGTCCCTCTATTGGTCACCGCTCGTCCCTCCACTGGTCATCACTTGTCCCGTCGCTCTGTTGGTCGCCGCTCGTCCTGCCGTTGGACGTTGCTCGCCTCGTCCCTCAGCTGGTCACCACTTGTCTTGTCTTACCGCTGGTTGCCGCTCGTCTCGTCCATCCACTGGTCGTCATTCGTCTCGCAGCTAGTCCCCCCTCGCCTCGTCCCTCCGCAGGTTGTCGCTCGCCTCTTCCCTCCGCTGGTCACCACTCATCCCGCCACTAGTCGCTGCTTGCCTCACCGCTGGACATCGCTTGCCCCTTGGCGACACCCTTGATGAAAACGCCCCGCCCTTGCCTCCCTCGACGCCGCTTGCACCCCGCTCGCCCCGCTGGTGGACGACGCTCTCCTCCCCTTTGGACTTCACCCTTACCAACTTGGGTAATCCATTCCTTCTTGTTCTATTCTTTTATTAGAAGGGGTTGTCATGGTGGTTGTTTTTATACTTCTATTGATGCGAGTTTTTCTAGTCTTTTAGCTCTGATTTCAAATCGATGGTTTTGTACTAAATTTGTTTCTGATTTGAATTTTGTCAATTGTTTGAACGAAGGATTCAGTTGTCGTTCGAACTTGAAGACCCAATTTGCTTGAGTTTTCTGGGTTTTTTTTTTTTTTTTTTGGTGAAGTGCCCTGCCTTCTAGATAATTGATTATTGTATTCCAGGACATTCTCTGAGATTTCCCCTTCCTTGCAAAAGTTTAGTCCGTTTGAGCATATAAATGTCGAGGTAGAAGCTTATGTTGGGAGCCGAGCTCTACCCACAATATTCAATTTCACTATTAACATAGTTGAAGTAATTTAACATTCGACTCATAACATATCTACATTTTCTAGGATTCTGCTCAAATTGATTGAACCTCATCTCATGTTAATCAATGTCAACATGGGTTTCTCAACTGTTTTCACATCCTTCCCAGTAGAAAGAAACCGCTACCGATCCTCAACGATGTCAACAGAATCATCAAGCCTTGTAGGTAAGAAGAGAGACAAATTTTTATCAGCATACACTGCTCAAGGAGTGAAGTTCAGATATTGTTGACAAAATTTTTATTTCTCTTTTGTAGAATGACATTACTTCTGGGGCCTCCAAGCTCTAGAAAGACCACCTTACTTCCAGCATTAGCTGGGAAGCTCGGCAAACATTTGAAGGTACGCATATAGAAAGTACTTTTAGAGCTATCTCACTTTAAGAGTGAAATGTTTTGGCGTGCAAGTCACACAGAGCTTGTGAATCGCAGTTTTCAGGAAGAGTCACATACAATGGACACGGGATGGAAGAGTTTGTACCACAGAGGACATCGGCTTATATAAGTCAACATGATGACTATTGTTTGGTTATTGTTTGCGATGACTCGAATTTCCTTGATTCCGGCTCGTTATAAGCGCAGCAGCACTATAAGCAAGGCTAACATTAAGGGGTCGCCATATTATTGTAGAAAATTATGATATCAGTGTAATCTCTGCTTTATAAGCATGGCTAGCATTGGGGTGCAAGTGCTGTTATGGTGAGATACTTCTTTCCTGGCTTGAGCTCGATTTTATTGTCATCTTAATTGCAGGATCTGTGACAAGATAGGATACCCAGATCACATATGGTGTATATTGTATTTGAATGGATTTGCAAGCCTCGGTTGCAAGAGATTAGGCTTGGTATGCATTTCTGGATCCTTTGTGTTTGTGCTCTTTGATACTTTAATACGGGGTGGATGTTTATCTTCTTTCATTAACATTCTAGGTGTGAATTGACAATGGTCTGAGATGAGTTGGAACATGGATATTAAATATGTTAACACTGGCTATCCATACAATACGCCCAAAATTTTTATGGAGTATTTCAAGGGTCTTACGTATGAACACGTGAATTTCATATTTTCTGGTGTTCTCATGCTCAAGTACATGTTAGTTGATTATTTTGTTTTCCATTTCTAGAGAGGTGGCTGGTCTGTATCTGTGTAGTTTTTTTTCACTTCTCAGTATTATTATTTTTTTCTTTTTTGGGAAGAGGACAATCACAGCAGGATTTGATATTTCTCTACTTTGTGTCGTAATTTATACTTGCCAATCTAACTGTGGGAGCATTTGTGGGCATCTTTCTAGTTTCCTGTATTTTCAGATCTTGGTCTAGCATTAATTCGTCCTCCTTATATTATGCAAGAGAGCATATATCCACCAGTGAATACAAACCACTACAAAATGGGTCCATCAGAATAAGGTAGTAATTACTCGTATTACGACTATGATCATTCGTATGAAGTGGATGGTCATTGATGGTTTTATTAGTGATGGGCTTAAGGCCCGTCCGCCCAAGTTGGGCCCAAAAAGCCGGCCCATGGGAATACGGCCCGTGGATGGAGGGACATATAAAAGGGAGGAGAGAGAGAGAGAGAGAACGTACCTGTTGAAAACATAAAACGTATGTACGCATCCCTCCTTTTCTCTCTCTCTCTCTCGCTTTCTCTCCCAAAAGGAAAACGGTGAAGCGCGAAGGAGAATTTGCTTCACCAGATCGAATAGGACCAAGTTTCTCTTCCTCTATCGGCGTCGGTGTTTAATCTGTGGCTTAAAAGGTACGCTCGAATCCGTGGTGTGCTTTAGGATCAGTGATACATGTTGTTTTCCCGGGCTCATCTTCCGCATTGATTTAGGGGTTCGATTTAGTGTCAAATCCCCTTTTCGGGGATTCGTTATTCCCAACATTGGTATCAGAGCCCTAGTTCATGTTTTCCCGACCCTTTTTTATGTTTTCTGATTATTTTTTTGCGAAGTAATTCGGCTCACACGGATCGGGGCGCAAAATCCCGACACCCGAGCGCTGTTCGTTCGTTTTCTCGACTTTCTGTGAGTCGAAATCAAATTTTGATGACATAGGGTGAAAGGGCTCGTCGAGACGATTCCGGTGACATGTCTTGCGCTGCTGGGCGATGCCGCACGCGCCCACACGCGCGGCCAGAAGCCGCTGCGCGTGGCGCCATGTGCCGGTTCGCGAACTTGCACGTGTGCGGCGCGGCGGTGGCGGCACGCGCCGATCGGCGGACCGACGCGTGCTGGACGTCAGCATGATGTCACCCAACGGTCGCATCGGCTGGGGTGATGTCATCGATGATGTCAGCACGACGACGGTTGGCCAGGCGGTCACCGGCCGGCGACCCGACCGGCGACCCGACCGGCGACCCGACCCTGAACCGCGGATGCCCGGCACGCACGCGGCACGTGCCGGCTGGCGTACGCGTGGCGTTAGCCCGCACACTCGGCGACCTAACCGTTGACCCGTTGACCGTTGACCGACGACCGTTGATTGTTGACCCAAAAAAAGAGGGAAAAGAATGTGTTTCTTTTTCAATTAAGTCTATGTGGATTATTTGTGATCCCTTATTTATTCTGCATTTGTTGCAGGAACATTTCTGCATTTGTTGCAGGAAAAATGCCTCCCCTCAGGTTGCGCACACCGATTCGCGCAATTACCGATGAACAAAAGGAAAGGCTCTCTAAGCTCGTAGTTGAGCTGATTGATCATCGATGGGAGAGTGGAGACTTAATTGATCATGTCCGTGAGGTCAATGGGAAGATTCAAAAGGTCATATGGAATGGTTGTCCTATGCCACAGTCTAAGATGGTGGATTTTTCCTGAACACTCTTCCACCTGAATGGCAAGGAGTGTTGAATCGCATATGGGATGTCAACAGAGCTGCTTCTTATAAGAAAATTATGATAGATTTTGTAAATGAATATTACTAGATTATGACAAGGGAAAAGATCAAGAAATTGAACAAAAGAGGATCTTTCCCAGTTCGTGTGCTGACTTTGTGTTAGTTGTATTGGCTGATTTATGTTAAGTGTGCTTTGTGGACATAATTATGTAATGTTTACTACCTAATTGTTGTTGATGTAGCAACCAATATCTTTGTTGTATTAGTTGAAAGCATTATTATTTTATTGGAAGTCAATTATCTGTTGCTTTCTGTTATTGCTGATTGCTGTGGGTAGTTAGTTGTGGGTAGTTATAGAAGTTTTTGTAGCTTCATAGAATTTATTTTGCATATGACAATCATATTAATGATAGTTTTAAGTTAGGATTTTTGGAGGATGATTGGAAACGTAGTGACCTTTTGATTTTGAAACCTTACTTAAAATTGTTCATTAATATGATGGGTCTATGCAAAAGGGATGCATAAATGATAAGCATTAATAATTCGTGCATATATGTCTGATGTGTTCAGATCAATGGCTTCAGCCACGAAGAGCATAGTTGCCGAGCTGAACAAAGGTGAAAGGCTCAATGGTGACAACTATGAGATATGGCACATGAAAATCCAATATGTGCTGGAAGAGTAGGAGGCACTTGAGGCTCTTAACCTGACCATGGTAGAACATGAAGAAGAAAATATTGCACAGCACAAAAGAGATAAGGAAGCTTTTGCTGCATGGAAACGAAAGAACTCTCTTGCTCGCATCACGTTGCTGAGCAGCATGGAAAATGACGTCATGCGAGAGTTTAGGCATTTTGACAATGCCAAGGAAATGTGGGAGGCATTGGTAGCTAGATTTGGTCATACTTCGGTGACCAGATTGAGATAGCTCACTATTAGGTTTGACTCCTATAAGAAGCCTCATGGTCAGACCATGAAGCAACATCTTAGAAAGATGTCAAACATGATAAATGAGCTGAAAGATACTGGCCATGTCCTCACAGATGAGCAGCAGGTGCAAGCAGTGATTTGTTCCTTGCCTTAGAGTTGGGAGCATATGAAGGTGCACCTGACCCATAATGAAAATATAAAAAATTTTGAGGATGCAGTGCGCCATCTTGAGCTGGAAGAGGACCGCCTCTTGGCGGCTAAGCCGGATGCTGAACTCTACCATGCTAGTTCTAGCTCAAATGGAGCTTCGAGCTCCAAGCACAAACGTCCTAACTGGCTTGATAAAGGAAGAGGCAAGGAAAAAGGTCCTTCAGGGAAGAAACCCAAGTTTAACCAACATGGAAGAGGAAAGCGTCTTCGCATGAAAAAGCTTGCAATGGAGAAATGCTACAACTGTGACAAGAAGGGTAACTATGCTCGTGACTGTCGTGAGCCAAAGAAGGTATGCACCCCTTGTACTTTTCAGAACTTTGCTTTTGTGTCGAGTTCTGTGTTTTTAACTGAGTCTAATCCTTTGTGGATTGTGGATTCAGGAGCGACAGACCATGTAGCGAAGGATAGAGGATCCTTCGTGGAATTTCAACGAGTACCAACTGGAACTAAGTGGATCTATGTGGGAAACAACTCCAGAGTTGAAGTGAAAGGAATTGGCACATGCCAACTGAATATGCGTGGTGGACGCACTTTGTTCCTACATGATGTGTTGTATGCTCCGGAGATTCGTCGGAATTTAGTGTTTGTATTAGTGTTGGTTAAATTAGGTTTTAATATGAACTTCTATAGTAGAGGTGTGAATTTGTTTTTGGATACAAATTACTATGGTTGTGGTTATTTTCTGGATGGTTTCATTGTATTAGATATTGATTATGTTAATGAAAATGCTTGTTATTCCCTTCTCACGTCTCCTAATAAATATAATAATGATGTGAAAGTGTGGCATGCAAGACTTGGTTACATTAGCCAACAACGTATGAATAGACTAGCCAAAGAGGGCTTGTTGGGCAACATTGAAAAAGTCGATTTGCCCATATGTAAGCATTGCCTAGAAGGGAAAACGACAAGGAAACCATTTGGAAAAGGAAAAAAGAGCTGAATTTCCTTTGCATTTAATCCATTCTGATGTCTGTGGTCCAATGAATGTGAAAGGAAGGCATTGGGCTGTTTATTTCATCACTTTTATAGATGATTACACTCGATTTGGATATGTCTATTTGATTTCTCATAAATCTGAAGCAATAAGTTGTTTCAAAAGGTTTATGAACTTGGTGGAAAATCAATTAGACAAGAAAATAAAAGCATTGAGATCCGATCGAGGTCGAGAATATTTATCTGATGAGTTCAGAAAATTATGTGATGAAAAAGGAATAGAAAGATAGCTGTCTATTCCATATATTCCTCAACAAAACGGTGTTGCGGAGAGAATAAACAGAACCCTACTGAAAATGGTTAGGTCCATGATAGCGCATGCTAATTTACCTATTACCTTTTGGAGTGATGCGTTGTTAACTGCTGCCTATATACTTAACCGTGTGCCTTCCAAATCAGTTACTTCCAATCTATATGAGTTATGGACAGGTAGAAAACCGGACTTAAGTTTTCTTAAGCCATGGGGTTGTGCCGCCTATACACATGAGTCCTCTCACAAATTTGGGAAATTGGGTCCCAGAGGAAAGAAGAGTATTTTCATAAGGTACTTAGAACACTCGAAATGATATGTGTTCATAGGTGAGCAGGAAAGTGGGAGTATAACTGAGTTTGAATTAGAGGATGAATTTCCTAAGAAGGGCGAAATAGGGAAGATTGTTCCCTATTTGAGACCTTGGATCGAGGATAATGATGTTAGTGGAGTTCGTCCAAGTGGGAGTAATATGAGAAGTGATGAATTGAATTCAACTCATTCTCAATTGCAACCACATGATGAGACGACATCATCATTACCTAATCCAAGTGGGAGCATGATGGGGAATGATGTGCAAAGTGTACAATCTCCCATACGGTGAATAAGTCGCCAAAGCATTCCCCGTCGACGTTTTGACATTGAAGGGGAAACTTTTATGGTTGCTCCACAAGATGAGGATGAGCCAAGAAATATTAATGAGGCTCTGAATTGCCCTAGTAAGGAAAAATGGATTAATGCAATGGAAGATGAAATGGAGTCAATGAAATCAAACCAAGTCCGGGAACGGTTGATCTTCCAAAAGGGCGCGAGCTATTGGGAACAAATGGGTTCTCAAAATAAAGCGAAAGGCTGATGGCTCGATAGAAAGGCATAAGGCTCGCCTTGTGGCGAAGGGGTATAATCAACAGGAAGGAATTGATTATGAAGATACATTTTCTCCTGTAGTGAGATTTACCTCGATTTGCATTATTCTGGCAATAGTGGCTAGTCTGGATCTTGAGTTACATCAAATGGATGTAAAGACTGATTTCTTCAATGGAGAATTAGAGGAAGAAATATATATGGAACAACTTGCTGGTTTCATAGTGAAAGGCCAAGAAGAAAAGGTATGTCGACTTTTGAGATCGATATATGGCCTCAAGCAGTCATCAAGACAATGGTATATACGTTTTCATAATGCCATAATGGCATATGATTTTACAATGATTGATGAGGATCATTGTGTATATATCAAAAGATCCAAGGATCAATTTGTGATCATATCATTATATGTTGATGATATACTAATTGCCGGAAGCAATATGGAGTTTGTTAAGACTTTGTCAAGAGTTGGTTGTCTTCCAACTTTGAGATGAAGGACATGGTTGAGGCTGCATACATTCTTGGAGTTAAGATTTCAAGAGATCGTTCGAAGAGATCGTTGTCTCTTTCGCAAGAAACATATATAAATAAAGTTCTTGAACGATTTCGTATGCAAGATTGTAAACCCATAGACACTCCTATTGCAAAAGGTGAAGGATTGAGCCATAGACTGTGTCCAAGGACTCCACAAGAGAAGGAACAAATGAAACATGTTCCTTATGCTAGTGCTGTTGGGAGCTTGATGGACGCTATGATGTGTACAAGACGACATATGTTTTGCAGTTGGAATGGTGAGTAGATACCAATCCAATCCAGGTCCAGCACATTGGAAGGCCGTTAAGAGAATGCGAGGTATCGAAGGGAACTGCTGATTACAAGTTGAATTACCAAGGAAAGGATCTACGACTTGAAGGCTATTTAGATGCTGATTGGGGAGGAGATTTAGATGATAGGAAATCTACCTCGGGATTTGCTTTCTTCGAGCAATGGCGCCATATCATGGAGTAGTAAGAAGCAAATGTGCATAGCCTTATCCACGATGGAAGCTGAGTTCGTGGCATTATTAGCAGCAGTACAAGAAGGAGTTTGGCTTAAGAGATTCTTGGATCATTTAGGAGTTATTGAGAAAGCTGCAAATCAATTATTGGTTAACTGTGATAGCCAAGAAGCTATAGCATACACCAAAGATCCAAAGTATCATGGCAAGACCAAACATATAGATACAAGGTATAACTTTGTAAAAGATATGGTTGCACGAAAGGATGTGAACTTACGGTACATATCTACGCATAGAATGGTAGCAGATCCTATGACAAAGCCAATACCTAGAGATGTGTTTTGTGGTCATGTAAAATCTCTAGGATTGCGTAGAGTCTGATGTACTGGATTGTAATTTCCCTGAGTTGTTCACATTTATGAACTTTTGTTTTTTCATTGTTAATGCCTATGAATCTTTGTTTGATCTTTATGCATCTTAATACTCAGTGTATTATTTTAAGTTGAGAAAGTATGTCGGACAGATAAAAGATTAGCCCACTCACATGGGTAATCGCCTCTATTTACTGTGTGATAAATAGAGATGAGACTGTATTTAAGCTTATTATCTAGGTGATAATCGAGAGCTCAATCTTAAAATACGCATGTCGCCTTAACTAAGTGTTAAGATGAGGACATAATACTTGTGATGTCCGAAAGTAAAATACCTCACATATTTTACTTTATCTGTCTAAGATGCCAGATGTGAGTTCTGATGAATTTTGTGAATGAGTAGATACGTGAACTCAAGTTAGACATTGGGTATGTCTGAACTATCATCTGTACTGTATTGAAAAGTGTAGACATACGCTCCATGGGAAATGAGTTAATACCGTAATACGTATTTCATACTACGTATGCGTAAGACGACCAATAAGAGTGACAAAAAGTTTGATCTCAACTTTTATGACGTGTGAGACTCTTGAGGAAAAGAGTTCCTCAAATTTTAGTGCCCTCATGATTTTTACTTATTCTCAAGGTTTCTATTTAGTGTTTGCTATCTTAGGATGTTGCCAATGGTCATGAGTTGATTCGATCTATTGGGACATTTCTAGAAAAGCAAACTGAACTGAAATTGAGAGTTTGAAGGAAAGAGGAAGATCGATTTTGGGGAATCACATTGTAGTTTTATGAACTGATCGACCAATTATAACTGTCTTTAGGATAATTATAATTGTGAATACAATATATATATCATGTTTAAAAGAGATCAAGAGAGATATAAAATGTGATCAATCGATCTAGGGTACTGCATACTAAATCTACTCAAAGCGTGATGCCCATTATGAGTTGCTATATATTCCTAACAGATGTATAGCAACGAGCTCTCAAAGTATGCTGGTTGCATGGATTATTCACCGGTATGAATGTTGAAGAGAGGTAAAGAGAATCCTGTTCGGCCCACCATGTGCGAGTGGGAGATGATGGTTTTATTAGTGATGGGCTTAAGGCCCGTCCGCCCAAGTTGCTCCCAAAAAGCTTGGCCCACGGGAATACGGCCCGTGGATGGAGGGACATATAAAAGGGAGGAGAGAGAGAGAGAACGTACCTGTTGAAAACAGAAAACGTACGTATGCATCCCTCCTTTTCTCTCTCTCTCTCTCGCTTTCTCTCCCAAAAGGAAAATAGTGAAGAGCGAAGGTGAATTTGCTTCATCGGATCGAACAGGACCAAGTTTCTCTTCCTCAATCGGCGTCGGTGTTTAATCTGTGGCTTAAAAGGTACACTCGAATCCGTAGTGTGCTTTAGGATCGGTGATACGTGTTGTTTTCCTGGGCTCGTCTTCCGCATTAATTTAGGGGTTCGATTTAGTGTCGAATCCGCTTTTCGGGGATCTGTTATTCCCAACAGTCATGGACAAGCCTATCATGAGATTAGAAGACCTATGGTTAGCCCTTCAATGACTAATAAGCAAACTCCTACAATAAGCAGTGGATGGGAGGGCAATGCAAATAGTGGATCTCATGACCACTCTGCAGCATGTGAGTTCTATGTTTTATAGCAGTGCATCAACCTTATTGTTGATAGTGTAAAATTATTTTTTGGCAAGTAATGTTTAAGATTTTTTTTTAACCTCATTAGAGGGTGATTAAGCATTGCCTAATTCTCATCAGAAGTCGCTGGCATGGTTTTTCATGGCATAATTCTCATTATTGCTACATTCATTTCCTTTTTTTTTTAAAACTAAAAATGAAAAAAAAAAAGAACCTGTTGAAACCTGGGACTAACACCGAAACCTGTGACAGGGTAGGTTCCAGGTTCTTGATTCTGACGGGTAAGTTTCAGGTTCCAAAAAATGAGGAACCTGTACCCGAGGATAGGTTCTAGGTTCCAAACAGAACCTATGAGGAACCGGGAACCGCTCACCCCTAATTATTATGATCCCTTGGGCCACGCCCAACGCAAGAGTCGGCTATCTTCTGATACGACTGGGTATTGTCATGCCCCATTGGGCACGGCATCATCTAAAACCCCCACCTAGACGGCATTCCATAAATGAGCATTGGTCCGGCCTCAACCGCGACTTAGCATCTGAACCCCCGCCGGACATCCGATAAAAATTGGGCATCGTCCCCAAACTCCAGGTGGGTGACGGATTTGATTAAATGACCACTTAAGCACACCATCAGTCAAGCCAATTTTTATTGCAATTATTTAGTCAAGAACAAAATAGTTTGTCTTCAAATAATCAACTTTGGCAATTTTTCACAATTAAAAATTCCAGTAAATATTGATACGTAGTCACGTATTTGAAATCAACCCATAAAGCTTTGTACACTTTCATTTTAAAACTCCATTGTTTTATTTAGCACGTAAAATTTGGCGTCCGAACCCGACACCTCAAACTTTGCCATTTTATTGCCTATAAAACCTTTTTTTGGAATGGTAAATGAAACTCATCGTAGGGCAATAAATAACATGGCATCACACGTGCAAAAAATTGGAATTATGCATAAACTCATCCGGGCATAAAATTCTACTTAATAGCTAATTTGTCATTAATTACACTAATAACGATTAATTAAGCTAAACTTGATTAATTGATCTAACTACAATTAGTTAAAAATTAATTGACGTTAATTAAAATAATTACGATTAATTAAATAAATCATGATTAATTAAACTAAATTAATTAATCTAATAAATTACTTAGACCAATCGCACTTAAATTTGATCTAAGCCATCCTTAATCACCATAAAGACTAAACTAAAATTAATTAATATAACCATCATCAATATTAAACTAATCTACCCCCAAATGTAATTAACACCATAATCCACGATTAGGAGGTTAACTCATGGGTTTCTGGCAACGGCAAGCTCGTGGCGATGGTGGCTTGACGGTGTTGAGAATGTGACACTCATGGCTCAAATGGAGGCTCGACGGTGGTGACGGCGGCTTCTCAAATCCACGGCAACCTAAGGGGTTCGGCTTGGTGGTGAATTGGTGGTGAGGGACTGCATGATGGCACAGCGACATGGCGATAACTTGGAAGCTTGGCGGTGGAGATGGTGATGCGGGTGGTGGTGTTGGTGAAAACAATAAATAAAAGAAGAAGAAAATGGTGAAGAAAATGAAAAGACTTGAGGCAAAAATGGTAGCACAAGATGAGGAGGGAGGATCGGTAGAGATGTGAGAGAGGTGGGGAAGAAAATGCATGAGAGAAAAAGGGATGGAAGAGTGTGGGAGAGAAGAGAAAAAGAGAATAAAGAGGGAAAGAAAAGAAGAAGGGGCTGACTTGCTTGGGGGTTGGCGTGAGGAGGAAGGGGGAGGGGAGAGAGAAACAATAAAAAAAGTGGAGAGGAAGTTGGGGGGAAATTGTGGCGGAAGGTGTTGTTGTGAGGGGGAGGAAAAAGTGGGGAGAGAGAGAGAGAGAATAAACAGGAGAAAAGGGGTAGAATTTTGGTACAAGGAGGGAAAACGTGAAGGAGAGGAGAAAGACGAGAGAGAAAAATTATTATTTTTATTATTATGTTTTTTTTCTCTTTCCTTTTTTTTTTCTTCCTTCTTCCCCTTTTTTTTCGGTCTCTAATTTTTCATCTAATAATTCTGTTTCGGGAAAATTTCGGACTCGCCGATAATTTGACAGACGATGAGGCGACGTCCAATAATTTAATTTCAAAATCCTTGAAAGTTCGATGCCCAAAATTGAAT
This sequence comes from Eucalyptus grandis, assembly GCF_016545825.1. NCBI lineage: Eukaryota > Viridiplantae > Streptophyta > Magnoliopsida > Myrtales > Myrtaceae > Eucalyptus > Eucalyptus grandis. The sequence continues at coordinate 8,559,667 of NC_052612.1, forward strand.
TAAAATTTTTGATTAAAAATCAATCAAACACGACTTTAGTATGACCTAATCTATTAGGTGGCTTTTAGGGGTTCTCGCGCGGTTGACCCGTGGTTGATAATTTTCGATTAACGTTTGTACATCTTCGAATCGTGGACGACCCTCGGTTGTCATGTAATCATGAGGGTTCAATTACATACCCTGAATATAATATCAATAGAAAATCGGTTAATTGTGGTTCGACACGAATATCGTAATTGTGCGGAATCATCCGTGAACCAACTACCTACTTTCGTTGAATCGATTTATATCCATTCGCTAATTGATTTATATAGCGTAGTATTGACCATTGTCGATCCTTATAATCAAGCGGTCTATTTCTAATCGAATTCTTTGGTCTTTCGTGTTTTAACCCTGTACGGTCTCGCCCAATAGATTAGTTAACTCATGAGTGATCAGTTCAGAGTCAAGTAACTATAAGCACATCGACGAAGTAATCATTTCATATATTTCGAAATAGGGGCCAAATTTCGAGATATCACACAATGAATAAACTTTTTAGCCTTTCCGGAAGCACAACTTAAGTCCTGAATCTTTCTGAAAAGTCGCAATATAGTCTTTCGAACATTATTGTTTTCCCGATTTGTCCTTCTAGACGACCTTGAATCACTTACTTGTTGAAACCTCTTTATAGGTTATCGCTTAAAGTGATCGGCGATTCGTCAACCACCATAAATTTCCATAATTTTAACGTTGTTAGGGGTACATTTATCTTTGTGGCACGACACGTAGCTCAAAAAGAGAATATGTTGACTTTCAAAGTCCTAATTTGGGAGAACATTTACCAATCTTAGTTATTGGTAGGTTGGAAGTTAGGCAAAAATCACAATGCCGATGACTTTTGACTTATCAATTACACCCACTTTCAGGGTGCGATCCAATAGATACGGCCTGCTTTGACCCAAAATGCAATTCTTGTATGCTTGGAAAAGTTCGGGTGCTTCCAGAGATTTCTCCTTATGGAAGTGTAAGATTGGATGGACTGACTGATGGACATCCTTGAAAGGTTGAGGGGGAAGAAGACTTCAGATTAGATAAGCTTTGTTTTTAGATGGTCAATTGGTTTTCCTTGAACATATATATAGAAAGATTGAAGATTGATAGCCATTTCATGTTCCAAAGCTGCGAACTTTGAACCGAGCAGAAGTCCTGACGAGATGCCCATAATTGGAACAGTCAGAACATACCGGAGCCAGTCGGATTCAGTCGGCAATTCTTGCTCAACTGCTTCTTTCTGCGAAGGAATACCAAACACCACCAGCAAAGAGGTATCGGTTGATCACGGATGTGCAAGTAAGTGGTTTCATTAGGTCAAAGTCGGAAGGAAATTAACTTGTTTTGTTGTTTTCTCTGTTGATGTTGCAGGATAAGAAAGTGAATTGGCACTCGACCCCTTTTGAGACGAGGTTGGAGAGAGCTTTAAACAGGGAAGGTCATCAACTATAATCCATTCTATAGGTTCTTGAGATAGTTTGCGTGTGCTCAGGTTCGTCATTTTTTCCATTCTTTTGTGAATTCGAATCTGTTTGATGCGTGGCAGTATATGGTTGGTTGATGTTTCTTGCTTTAAGCTGTTCAATGTTTGTACAGTTTAAATAGTTACATGTATTTGTGTGACAAAAGAGTCGATGTTGAACAAATTGAAAGTTTGTTTGTAAAACAAACAAAGTATATGTTTCCTTGTCCCACATAGGAAAAGTGGGAGAAAGTGGGCCAATTAATAAATGTGGGATTTCTTTAGTGTGCCTAAAGAAATGAATGACTGTGAGCTAGACCTCACTATACCCGCGTGCGGGTGCGTGATTATTAGGCGCACTTAGCCTTTATTATTTTTTTTTCTTTTGTACGGTTGTCTTATTAACTTTAATTACTTAAAAGGTTGCTTTATTTATTGAGAATTTTCGGAAATTAAAAAAATTATTATAATTATTATTTTTAATGTATTCCGAATATTTGTTTGTGTCTTTTCAAGATAACCTTTAAAAAAGATACTCGTTCAGTTTGTAACCTTTCCTGAAGGGTTGCATTTGTTCGTTTTTTTAACTTCTTTCGAATGAACGCCTTTGTTCATTTGGGCACTTTTTCGAAAGGATACATTTGTTCGCTTTGCAACCTTTCATGAAGAGTTGCCTACGTTTTTAAGATTGTTATATATATATATATATATATATGTATATATATGTATATATTCATATGTATATATATATATATACATATATATATATACATATATATATACATATATATATGTATGTATATATGTCAGTTTTCAGAAGAACGGTGTATGTAATCATTTTTATTTTTTCGTATATATATATGTCAGTTTTCAGAAGAATGGTGTATGTAATCATTTTTATTTTTTCGAGCCTTCTTTCTGAAAAAACTACAGCCATTTTTTCAATTGTTTCCTTGAGAGTTCAAGCTTTAAGCGCATTTTGCGGTTTGCTTGGATTTAGGCTGTTTAAGGTAGTTAACCTTAGAGTATGTGACATCTTGGAATTTCGATTCTGTTTTCAATTAAATAAATTTGGCCTTTTATCTACGAGCCTATAATGCTATTCTTAGAGCTGATCCTCCTGAGATAACTAGACTATCTGGGGGAGTCATTAAGGAATTTTAACGCATTAGACTTGAGAATTCGACCAGGAATCAACTACTCGACCGTGCTCATTTACAGAGATCATTACGGCACAATAAATGTCGATTAGAGATTAGAGATAGGTCGGTTCGACTAAGATATGTGGCTAAACATGGGTGATTCCACCAAATTATAAAATTTTCGTTGACTAGTATTAGACTATTTTTTCTGTCGTTTTGGTACCCTGTGTTCGTATTTGAAACCTCGAGATTTTCACGACCACCGAGAGTCACCAATGTGTCAAAGAGGTTCATTGTGGCTTGAAGAAAATCGATCACGGGTCATTTGCACTAAAAATTTCTAAAAGCTATCTAGTAGCCTAGGTCATGCTAAAATCGCGCCAGATTGAAATTAACCGTGAATTTGAATCCGATTTTAGAAATTGAAAGTTCTGTCATGTCACAAATCATCTTAGAAACATCAACTCATCTTCTCAAGATTTTTCTGCAAACTAAGATTTTTTTGTGAAAAAGTCAAAGATAGGGCCGTTTTTGTCCAGAAAATTCAGAGGACCGTTTTTTATCGCGAAATTGAGATGCAAGTCGATTCATTGGCAAGGAAAAATTCCAATTTGATCGAGGATATGATGATAGAATTTATAGAGGCTGAATTGCATCGGTTTAGAGAGATTGGAAGTGAAATTGAGGTGGATTTGAGCCAAATGCCACCAAAATTCGTAGCCCCCCTTGGACACAACTTTTGGACCACCTCCCAAGCTTTCCTAAGCAAGCTATTGGCCGGAAATTGGCTGTGGATGCCAGCCACACTTGGTGGGACCTAGCCAAGGAGACCAAGAGATGAGGTTAAAGACCAAGTGGCCCCACAAGCCAAGGTTGTCTCCCTCTTCTCCTCCTTCTGCCTGTCGACACCCCTTCCCTCCATTCCAGCTTGCTTGAAGCCTCCTTAACCCATAAAACGAGCAGCTCAGCCCTTCCCTTGCCGTTGACGCCCGCCAAGCCGTCTGGAGTCCCTGCTAGCCGAAGTAGCGTCCAAGCTCCGTTGTTCGCCGTCCCGGTTCCATCTCGTCCGTGAGTTCGTGCGCCGTTGTCCCCGTCCCTACTCGCTACCTCATGCTTGTACGTGCGCCGTTCAGCCGCCGTTCACCGTCGCCAAGTGCTGGAGCCACTTGCCTAGTTGCTGCTGCCTTTGCTGCTCTTGTCTCGCTAAACCAACCACCGGTTCCACCTTTCTCCGTCAAGGACATAAACCAAAGCCCTTGGGTCTACAGCCTTTGTTTGGCCCGTTTCCAAGTCCTTTTGGACCTCAAAAGGTGCACTCGCTTTGGAGTTTATCGATCCTCTCCGCCTTGCCGTCATTTTGGTTCAACCGATTCGTTAATCAAGTGAGTTTACTTACTAATCCTTGCTTAGGAAGATAATTATGCTTAATGGTTGATTTTTTTAAGTTAAGCATGGATTAGGTAGATAGTTAGAATATATTAGTAATTTAATCGTTCAATATTGCAAGTTAGGTGGTTAGAGTAATATAATTAAAGCCTAGATGAGCTCTAGTATTTATCTAGAGTAGTTCGGAAATTTTCCGAACCCGTCTTAGTATTTAATTAGGCTTTTCAAGCCTAAGTGTGCATTTTTACTATTTATTGGCATTTATTAATTAATTTCTGTAATTATTTAATTACTTATTATTTTCTGAAAATTATACTGGGATAACCGGTGATCGGAATTTCGTGTTGATTGCAATTGTGTGATTGATTGATTTATTTATTTGACTGTTATTTGGTGCAATTTGAGTGTTGATTGCAATTTTTGGGGTATTTATCCCAAAGTTTTATATATTCAGTATTTGATTAGAAAATACCTGGCGTGGGTTTACAAAAAAAAAAATGATTTGTGGACTATTGAAATTAGTGGGATTTTCAAAAAGGAAAATATTGTATTTTGGGTAAGGTCAATCATGTACCCACACACGATTATTTTTGTTAGGAATGACAAAATGGTGGCTTTCTCAGATGGTGAGAACAGTATACTATATCAGCTCACAGGCTTTGATATGTCAGCTTAGTACGAGTAGTATACTTTATCAACTTAGAATGAGCATCATGGGTATACTATATCAGCCCGATGGTTTGATATGTCAGCTTAGTGAAAGCATTGTACCGGTGTACTATATCAGTCTACGGGCTTTGATATATCAGCTTAGCGAGAGCAGTATATCTTAGCAGCTTCTGGTGAGTATTATTAATATATTATATCAGCCCGATGGTATGATATATCAGTTTAGTGAGAGCAATATACTATTTATCAACTTAGTGCAAGCTATATTATCTATTTTCAGCTTAGAGTGAGCAGTCCTTGATATGATTAGATTTTATAGATAGTATTGAATGGATTGACCGGGAGATAGTCTTGATGATATGGAATCGACTGAGTCAATTGATCGATAGTTCGATCTAGTTGGATGATTTGATTTGATTCGGTGAATGTCTGAATTATATCGATTTGCAGGAAGGAACTGAGGCAAAGGTAAGTCCTTTGACTTTGTGCTTGTGTTTAGGCATCCCTTAGGGCATATTTTCTTCCTAGTCGGGTCTTAGGGGGTGAACTTGCTAAGACATCATCTCACCCTATTGTGGGATAACATTTTCAGGTCCATAGATGGCAGCTCCTCCCAAGCATTTTGGATAGCCGAAGAAGGTCACCGAACATAAGTGTTTCATTCCGCTTCCTAGAGACCCAAGGGGATGGGTATATGAGTTGGTGAAATCTGTGGTCTGGATTGATGTAGGTCTACCTAAAAAGGTGTCCCATCAATACAGATCATGGTATCGTCAGAAGCGGAATGGACAGAAAGAGGGTCATATACTTAAGTCTGAGGTCCTGATGTACGTGCTGGAAGCAGCTTTTGGGAAAGGTACAGCTGACCCTCCAGGTAGTTCAGTGGTGGACCCAAACCTCTCGGATCTAGAGTCATCGGTGTATTCAGAGGAGGACTCGAATGTTTGAGAACCTGTAGCCCTTAAACCCCCATGTTTTACAAACCTTGTTTGTATCGGCTGTTATTGTATATGACATAGTTGGATATGTATATAAGTGTGTTGTGATCTTTTAGTTTGAAAAATTGTGGCCCTACTTTTCTATCCCATCTTGTTGTTGTCTGGGGATTAATTATTTGCTTCCGCATGCGCATTAAAATGAATGGGTCGGCAATGCATCCTAGGACGTTGCTATTTAATTGACCAAAGAGGGATGGACGTGCGCTCGCAAAATCGAGGCGTGACAGATTGACTTAGGGTCGAGGTTGTGAGGTCTTCGCGACAACTTGCATCATCGAGCATAGGGCTGTGCAATCTTGAGAGAGGGAGAGATGGAGGAGAGTGAGAGATTGGTTATCAATTGCAATCATCTAATTAAAATCGATGGAAAACCTTAGAGGTAACTAGAGACTTGTGGACTGGTCCGCAAGCAATGGTGCTGGTTAGGGAGACTAGGCCAGCCAAGCGATGGCTCTGGATTCACACGTGTGATGGTGCGATGTAGTTGTGATCCGTGAAGATGACGAACTTGGCTGAGAATTTGAGTGCAGAAACAACTTGTTGGCGAAGTGACAATGATTGCCATGAGGATCTGCATGGTGGTGAGGGGGTCTATCGGGTTGGTATTATGAAGAATAGAATTTGCGTAGGTGGAAAGTGAACTTATAGATAATTCAGGTTTCTGATTGTTCTTGAAAAGAACTGCTAAATTTTCTCGTGGATTTAAGATGAACGAATCCCTTATGGTTCATGTGTGCTATAAAACGATTCACGCATTCTGGCCTTCATTAGTTCAAATGGTGGAAAGCATATGCCGGGAGCCTTAACTAGTAGATAGTTTCTATTAACGTTTACCACTTTTTTTTTAATGAACAGGGTAGACGCTAGAGAGAAAATGAAGCATATGAACATTATTGATGCATGGATATTTTTGTCATTCTACTTCTTCGGGGTGTGGATTGTCTAATGTTGAGGTGAAATTAGCTGTCTTTTTTTTTTTTCTTAGCCATTTTACATAATGTTAATGTTATTCGCCGCTATTCTATCTCTATGTGCATTAATCAATAATGAAGAAATGATAGCTCTCCTGAGGAGATCGGCATAGAGAGTGTCTCCGAAAATTTTGTTAGAAATTTAAACCGTTTAAAAAACGCAGTCTAGTCCTCTATTTGAAAAGTTATAATTTAGTCATTTCAATCATTAGTTTTTTTCTTTTTGTGATTATACCTTCTTGAAAACCTTTAATTGCATATTACAAAACCTCTTACAAGTAATCACGTGAAGTGACCATCGATTTCTTGACCACCACAAGTTTTTGTAAGTCTTAATTGAGGCAACATTCACCGATCTCAGTTATTGGTGGGTTTGAAGTTAGGCATAAATCACATTGTTGATGACTTGACCTATCAATAAAACCCACCTATCAATTAAACTTTCAAATGACATGATTAATCAACATTCAACTTGTTTTGAAACTTTACGGTGGTCAAATGTGCATCACTAACCATTCCTATATTATTTGGATGGCATTATTTCCACCCTCCTTATGGCTAAATACAATCCTTTTATACAAGATAGACAAAATAACCCGTACTAGATTCCATATTTATACATTTTCTCTATTGCTAGTTAATTTAGTTCTTCTCTATTGTGGTTTCCCTTTATATTGGGAGAGCATAACAAAAACTCAATACCTTCATTAGAGAAGATTGCTAAAAGAGAGTCCAAGTTCAAGCCTATCAACATATTTAATTGGACCCAAATTCAGTAAAAAGCTTAAACTAAGGAGTTACAGGTCAATTATGATATGTTAACTACTTTTCATCACACCAGTTCTTGGATATATAACTTTCTTTAACACGATTTACACGTCCATATTAATGATCTCTCAATTACATGTGAGTTTAGTATTAGGTTTGCTCCTTAATTTGGATATGTTTCTTCAAACATGTCTCAACTTGAATCTTCAACGCTCTACATCGTCCCTAGTCTTTTTTTTTTTCACTCTAGGTCTACCGAACCATGAAGACTGTTCAAAACCATGTTCGTGAGATTCTTTCATTGAGATATTTACCAAATACCGATACATTTTGAGAGTGGCTCACCAATCAACCATTAGCTCTCCTATCATTTGTCTGAAGCACACAACAAAAACTCGATACTTTTACTCAAAAGCTTAAGTTAATGACTAATATGCCAACTAGGATATATTATTTGACAAAAAAAAGGACATATTAATTATTTCACATCGTACTAATGCTCCAATATGCGACTTTTTTAATATAACCCAGCCGCGCATCTCAACAAATTGTTGTTTAGAAACTAAAACTTGGCATTTTATTTGTCATCCAAAATGAATGAAATTAAGTTTTAATTAATTTTTTTTACTTAAGGCGAAGATTTAATTTGAAAAGGTTGTCTGTAGTTAAATTTTATAGATTTCTACGTCACAATTAGTCTAGTGTGTATGGTTGTATCCACTTGAATGTATTATTCTAATTATGATAAGCGAATGCTACACTAGAAAAGCCAGAAAGAGATGGAAAGTGTGTAAATTTGGGGTTCACCACTTTAAGTTTCAATTAAAATAAATAAAAGACCATTTCATATCTCTAATGACAGTGTAGTGGATCTAGTCATATATAGTGTAAATATAACTTTGCCCGGTGTGTTATTGTCAAACAAGAGGTCTACAGGAGGAGCATCGGCAGCCTCATGGCAAATGGCGATTAATGGGTCTTTTATCGATCGAGACAAATATGTAATTGTGCTGCCGTCATAGCTCACTCGTCAAAATGATTTTTTTTTGCATTTTTCAGAAGAATAAATCAATAAAAAATATTTTCATCATCATCAACAGTCTAAGCTTAAATTGTGACACCCCGAACCCCCTTAGGGTCGCCACAGGCACCTGACGTTACACCTAATGGAACACTAGCTACACCTCTTAGAAGAAGCGTTGTAAAACATAGACATCTTTTTTTTTTTTTTTTTGAAAGCGGTCCCAGCGCGACTCATTAGCGGAAGCAAAATATAACATCGCCATCTCTCCCTCCAACAACCATGATACAATTGCACACCACTAAACATCATAATAAAAGACAGCCATGACACTTTATTTACATATTTTCAAGATAGGTTTCCTTGGGTCGGTACATCAAAAGAAAGGCCAGAGCTCAGCCATACTCGACCTAAAACCCCAAAAAGAAACAGTCGACCCACTACAACTCACGTGCAAGATCCCCCATCGCTAATGTCGGCTAACCATCCCAAAAATTTTCAGCTCCTACTTGACACGCACGGGCCCTCACACCTGTCGCGACCCGATCTCGCCGCCCCTCGAAATGGTATCCAAGGATGGGAAAGGTCGGGTTTAGGGGTACTTGATCTCGAGATCACGAGCTCTCCCAAGCTCGTACCCCGCGTGACAGTAGGTTGTCGCGATCCATACCCACATAAGCGACACACCTAAAAAAGGGAGTCGAATGTGGATATCGAATTTAAGGGTACTTTTACCATGGTAGCCCTCTCGATAGTACGCTCCACCCATTAGGATGGCATCACTTCATCCTTTGGGCTACCCCCACATCGAGTATGCTAAACCATAGTGAGTTTCATCGAAACTCATACCCCGCGTGACAACGGATTTATTTATATGATCTAGGTATTTAACAACCTAAAAAAATATACAGGAGTCGCCACTAGCCTCAACTTTGGGGGTCGGCTAGAAACCCAATCGAGGGTCGGGAGTGTTCCCTCGATTCCTACGCAACCAGATATCTAGGTTCGGGGGACTTGGGTTACGCTAATATTGCTATTAGCGCCCTTTCGGTACCTAAACAGTATGTTGTGCTTTTCCTAACATGTCCATGCGTTTCTTTTTATATTTTCAGGATCATCAATTTCTATACTAAGTGATCATGCGTGGTTGATCATTTTCATGCTATTCTATTTCTAAAAAATAAAAAGGAAAACAACCAATGAAATTGAAATTGCAAAACGTTAAGTAAGCAATCAAGGAAAAACAGTAAATCTATCAGGCAATCCTAAAAAATATAAAAGAGAAAACAAACGAGAAAGAAAGGAAACCGCAACTCGTCGGGCTTTATACAATGCATAAAACCCGAGACATGTGTCGGAAAACAAAAAGTACAAGACAATGGTCGGAATGGACATCGACCTCCACCACCTTCATGCCTTCTCCATCCTCAAGGTCCTAATCTAAACCTAATCTAAGAAATTTATGACTAGGTGCATACAAATGAAAGAAACAATCATCACGTATCGAAACAATCAAAAGCAAGACATTCTTTTATGTTCACAAAGAGTGACTAAAGTCACAAAGTCTTCTAGATCAAATTCTAAGTGGTATCCCAAGATTCATCATTATTATATGTCACATCTAAATTCTTCATCATAGAAACTAGACACTCAACATAGGCTCAATAAAAACGCAATCGTCAGCTATTTCATCCTAAAATTTCTATGGCAGGTGAATCAGCATATGAGGAACAAATTTCATGAAGAAACATCCTAAAATTCTAGACACGTGAATTTATAACATCCTGGAAGAGATCAAAGTCAATTGAAAGTAGAATAGAGCAGCAAGGCAAACATACAACCCCTTTTTTTAGTTTTTATGTGAAGGACAACTTTCATGAAGGACCTAATCCCAAACTCCTCACACAAAAAATTTGTATTAAATTCACAAGTATTCGAGGTTATAGAAACAAAGCATGCTTTCTAGACCAAGACAAATTCCAAATTTCAATATCAGCAAATTTACGCATGAACAGCAAACATCAATTACACGTGATCTCCATTTAACCCACTAAAAGCACACATGATTGCATTCTAGTAAACTTTATACGGGAAATGCGGTAAGACACAAGCATTGCAACTTTAATGGGACATCGGAACGTAGGTAAACATAATGCAATGGGAATTAACTATTTATGACTGAGCCAAAAATCACAAAGCACAGCATGTAGATTGAAGATAAGAGAGAAAATAAGCATAGGAAATCAGCCAAAATGGATCACTAAAACCACACATTTTCATCATAAACCTAAGCTTATGCTCTTTCTCATAAACCAGATCTATCAAGAGAACGGGAAGTAGTTGAATGATGACCCATGTATTTAAAGTGAGCGTCTATATAGATGAGAAAAATTCAGGACCTTTCTGGACTAAGACGTTAAAAGCTTAGGTAACATCAAGATATGGCACCAGCATTGACATATAAAAAGAGGTAAAAACAGCAATCTACCTTTCTTATATCTATAAAAGTGGGAGTTAAGCTAGCCACCTTTCTTACATTTCTGAACAAGGCCAAACAGGAAAATCAAATGCAGGCACCTTTCTTACATTTCTGAACAAGGCCAATCAGGAAAATCAAATGCAGGGATACATCTATCGGTCCTATGGAACTTGAAAATGACCACCGAATGAAGTGAACAAGCAAGATGACATGCTTCCTGTTTCAAGACATTTAAATTTCTTTATTGCTGTGGCTAAAGATATATCCCTACCCATCTAAATTCTAATATCCAATCATACCGAAGGTAACAACTAGAAAACAAAATTTTGATTCAATACATCATCAAATTTGAAAGAAATATGTTGGAGATAAAACTCATAATCCCAACAATGTTCCTCCACAGGTCAGCATCGATATAGGTAAACTCGTAACTATTACAACTACAAAAATGCTAAGAACAATCAAGAGCAATTCCAACATCATCATATTTTCTATTTATCTGCATATACCACACAGAGAACTATTTAAGAGAGGGAGTGCGTCAATTCGTGCATGAGACAGAGCAATTAAGAGGGAGAGAGATAGAAAAAAAAACCTGATCAAGCTAGGGACAGAAATCCGTTGTCACTGATCAATTTTGGAGCTGTGCCGAGACTTCCTACTCGCGCGAACCTGAACCCCGATATCTCGAGCTCCGGAAGGGTGTGATCCGCGACGAACGCGTCGGATTGATAAGCGAGTGAGCGTCCGAAAGAGGGATAGAGGGGTCAGAATCCAACACCCAAACGGATGCCAACAGAAATCGAAAACCCTAACAAATCGTGGAGGATGGAAAAAGAGCTCACCGCTCGAGCAAAAATCCAGCGAGAAGAAATCGGTCAAGAGTCGCTGTAGTTACTGCTAATACGCTTCAGATCTGAACCTCCTCCGATCAAGTTTTCAGAGAGCAAGCGTCGCCGGTCTTCATTTCAGATCCTTGCTAACGCGAGAAAGAAAAAACCTTAGCCTTCGACTTGAACTCAACGGAGAAGTATTGGAGACGGATGCGGAAACTCCTCCGATGGACCGCGAGCGAAGTCGAGACTTGGGATCCGAGATCCGAGTCCTAGCGCCGCGTCTTTGAAATGAGCTTCGAGCGCCGCCGGCCGAGAGAAGACGAGGTCCGCGAGAGGAAGATCGCCAGTCCACGAGCTCAAGAGATGGTATGAAGATGATCCGAGGAGAAACGCAAGAAAGATGCCGCCATTGACGTCGTGGGAGGGCTAGGGTTCCGCTGCAACCGCCTCGAACTCCATTGATGACCCCGAAAAAAAAAAAAAAAAAAAAAAAAAAATACGAACGCCCGAGAGAGAGAGAGAGAGAGCTCGTGTAAGGAGAGAGAGAAACCGTGTGAGGAGAGAGAAAGTCTGTGCGAAGTCCCCTCTCACCGTCCGCGATTCCCCCTTTTTATGCTCCCTCTTTTTCTTTTTTTTTTCTTTTTTTGTTGTTTTCTTTTTATTCTAACTTTTCTTTTGCTTTTCATTTCATTTCATTTTTTTTGTTTTGTTTTCATTTTCACTTTCATTTCATTTTTTTTTTTTATGCTTTCCTTCATCCATTTTTTTCTTTTGGGCTCTTTGTTCTTTTTGTCTCTTCTTCTTTTTTTTCTTTTATTTCTAATTTTTTTTGTCTTTTCATTTCATTTAACTTTTGCGAATTGAATGTTTAAAACGTCAACAAAAATTTCGGGTGTCAACAACACCCATCCCGGTGCATCAGGCAGTGGCGGTGGCGGCGGCAGCATCCCACGCATCGCTCCGTTGCGTCGAACATGGATGGATATGAACTCCTGGACAACAGGACCCCCAGCCAGGCCCACATCGTACATAACTAAACAGCGCACTTGAATATACGTAAGACCAGGAACAGAGGGACAGTCAAACTCCTCGCACTTGACCTCTACATCCGAAGGTAGGCCGTAAAATACACCCCGCGTGACAGCAGGAGCGGCATGCTGCTAATCTGAAATGTTGGTCCCCGAAGGGGTGAGTACAACCACTCAGCAGGTAAAAGAATCTAATAACCACTCAATGCATCATACAATACAATCACATCATCGTACATGCCATTTATGCATCCATGCGTGCTTACCTTGAAGCCATGCATATATCATCATACATCTTCATCACAATCATAACACATACATGTCGTCATGTCATAGGTCATCATCAACATGTCATACACATGTATCATCATATTGTAGGTCGCCATCATATCATACATATGCTATCATCATGACATCATCCTATCATACACATGTCATCGTCATCATGGCATCATCATATCATATCATATATCACCATCATCATGACATCATCCTATCATACTTATGTCATCGTCATCATGGCATCATCATATCATACATGCATATCATCATGCCATAGGTGACCATCATCATATCATATCATATCATATCATACATGCATATCATCATGCCATAAGTGATAATCATCATATCATGTCATCATGCCACAGGTGATCATCATCATATCATGTCATCATGCCACAGGTGATCATCATCATATCATGTCATGTATGCATGATTCAATTTCCACTTTTAACTTTCAATTTTATCACCACATCACCCTTTCTCAAGATCATCAATTTCATCTCATACTTTACACTCGCACCCCATCCTGGCATCGCGAGAAAAACCTCCGGCATTCAGCCACTTAAGGCCACCGGGCATCCGGCACCCCCACTTTCCGGGGATCTCGCGTCTCAACTGGCATCATGAGGCATCCCCTCAGGCAAAGACCTCCGAGGCTTCCGGCACCCAACCATTTCGGGCATCCTAATACTCCCAGGGCCATCCGGCCATGTATCTCTATACATTTCGAGCATCCTGATACTCCCAGGGCATTATCATCCACCATAACACTTTCTTCATTTATCATTGTCCACATTTACCAATTTAGGTCTCACTTAGCATGGCACATGATGCAATGGCAAATGAAATCACTTTCATCCTTCAATCTATACATGTATTATCAGTCATCATCATACATGCATCAAGGTACAATCATCCATAAAGATATAGTTCATGGAATTCATACAATTTAAAATAGTCCATTTATCATGCCCTCCTTTTTTTTTTGAAATTTATTTAAATTCCAGCTTGTATCATTTTTGAAAATATTTAAAATTAAATATCCATATAATTCTCAAAAATCATGAAATTAAGGCTAATGATAGACAAGACAATAGGGTAATAATTTCATGAAAAACACAAGGCCAATCAAATTCCACACAAAATTATAATTCACACAAATACAGCATGTAATTTCGGATAAAAACAGAATGCACAGTTTCCGAAATAATTTGATTAAAATATCCAAACGACCTCCGAAAATTATGAAATTTTACCAGGTTATAGCCAAGACACTAAGGTAGATTTTTCATGAAGACTTCTAAGCCAAATTATATTTATATTATTTTCTACAGTCACACGAAGCTTCTGAATCTAACACCGAAACGTCCAGTGCATGGTTCTCCGAAATACTGAGTTTTTACCCACTTATACTTCTTATTTTCCTCCGAAATTTGGATATGTTTTACTTCAAGATGTTCTATACAAGTTTCATGAAGGGATATAAGTCAAATATCCAGAGTATAGTCATCATATGGGTCCATGAAGTCTCGGGTGTCCTTTACCATGTCTCCAGATTTACCGTCTTCAAGAGTAAGTCGATTTACTAGGTTGTACTTGTTCATTTTGCTTCAAATTTGAGTATATTAAACGTCAAGATGTTCTCTGAAATTTTCATGGAGAAGTCGAAAAGGGATTCTTAGTAAAAATTAACATGCAACCACAAATCCACCAAAAGGTCAGTGAAATCGTTCCAGATCTGGTGTCTCCGTAGGATGAGAGTTTGCCCCTCAAATATCCATCATTTTGTACCAAATTTTAGTATGTTATATTTTAAGATGTTAGCTACAAATTTCATGAAGAGATCAAAGTCAAAATAGAACTCAAAACATGCATGCAAGCTCTCACGAGATTCTGACTCAGGCGGTTCTTGCGAAAACATTCCAGATCTAGCATTTCCGTAGGATGAGAGTTTGACCCCTTAAATCTCCATCATTTTGTACTAAATTTTAGTATGTTGTAGTTCAAGATGTTAGCTACAACTTTCATTAATATATCAACGTCAAATCGAACTCAAAACATGCATGCAAGCTCTCACAAAGTTCTGGCTCAAACGGTTCATGCGAAAACAGCATGCAACTCAAGAACAAAACACATTAGCTTCACTCCCATGCCTTCAAAAGTCCTAGATTCCGACCATACATGCAAGAAATTAGTGCAAGAGTAGAAAGTGGATTCCCAAGTTGCCTCTAGACCGAACGAACGACGGCACACGGCGGCGAATGGGCGGCACACGGCGGCGAACGGGCGGCACACGGTGGACGAGCGGGCGGCGACTCCTTCCTTTCCCTCTCGGCTTCTCCTCTCTCGGCCACACTCTCTCCCTCTCTCTCGCACGGTTCTCTCTCTCTCTCTCTCTCTCTCTCTCTCTCCCTTTCTCTCTTGGTCGAACAACCGGCCACCCCTCTCTCTCCTCTTCTCTCTTATTTCCCTAAACCTCATCATTAGCTTGCCTTCCCAATTGACCAATGCATGCCATCTCCTCTTGCCACTTGTCACAACACATGCAAGATGGGCTTTGGGCTTGGGCTTGGGCTTGGGCCGGCCATTCCTCCCCCCTCTCACGGTCGACGCCACTTCATGGGCCTCAATGGGTCGGCGACAGCAGCCCCATCCGCGGGCCTAATTGGGCCGACCAGCTTAGCCCACTAAGGCTTAGGCCAATGGGCCTAAGGCCCAAACCTAAATAAAAATTAATTTTTTCCCTTTTATACTTTCTTCTATAAATTTTAAATTTTAAAAATCCACATGGCCAAAGTCTTGTAACATTTTATTTATAAAAATTTAATTTATGAGGTGCATAGCCAAGCATAGATTATTCTCATTAATTTATCCTATAGTTCTAATTTAAAAAATTCATGAACACAAGCATATAACACATAGCCTTAAGAAAACTAATGGCTAAAACATAAACCATAGGTAATTTCATTACCTAATAATTGGCTTTAATTCCTCTAGAGGGTAACTTGAATTTTGGGATGCCACATAAATATATATGCTGATAATAAAAATATTTTTAATTCATTAAGTAAGAGAAAATGATCATCCTTAAAGGAAATATTTTATAAAGGACGTTGCTAGCCTAACTGCCACCGTCATTCAAGGTGATGATGGTGCATTATGGGCCGCAAATTCCATTTCAATCGGAATAGCAACTGGTTGGAATAATATCACCGTTGTTCCTCAATTTTTGTCTGCAAATCAAAATCATCTCCGTCTTTTTTTTTTTTTTTTTTTCTGTTAAAAAATATCCTCGACTTTTTAAGAGTTAACATATATTTCCGTTATTCTTTTCTCTTTCTGGTGAATTTTTGTTGACATACATTACAGAATTCGGAACACAGATGTTGAAATACTTTATCTGCAAATCAAAATCATCTCCGTCGTGTTATGATTTGCTCAAGATTATGACGAACAAAAAGGACACCACATCAAACGATGTAAGACAACAAAATTGAGAGAGAGATGGGGTCCATCACGGCCACCATAGCCACGAGCTCAAGCTCAAATCTTGCGGCAATCATTATCATAGTGGCCACAACTGTTGGAGTTTTGAGACATGAAGCTCAAGGCCATGGTTGGTAGATATAAGCTCGCGGTCATGACTGCTCAATTGTGATTGTAGGCGGGTACGAGCCATATATATATTTAATTTCTATGAACATTATGTGGGTTTTCCTCCATATTTATAATTTCCTTTATTTTGTTTTCATTGTATTCACATTTAAGGAAGCTTATTTGGTAGGTGTAGAGCAAGTATCGAGATTTCATTTCGAATTTTCCAAGGAAACTAGATAAACAATTTATTCGGTTGCCTTAGGAAAACTAAAGGTAGAACAGGCATTGTCTCTTTTCCAAGAGAGTTGTAAATGACTAATTTTTTCAGAAACAAACACACCCTTACGTAATATTATTGGTCTTGGTTAATTCTACTTGACTCTCCATGTTTACACTAGCCTGACAAACTCGCCATTGATTAGGCTCAACCGAACAAGAGAAACCAAGTAAAGATGTTTGATTTGGATTATAGCATGTTTCTAATTAGAGAAAGAAATGATAGGATGACTAGTTTAAACAAGAGTTAATACCTCGAAAAACTCTAAATTAATACAACTGTGATAATTAGCCCAAATTAATTATTTTGCCATCAAAAACTCTAAATTTGTACACTTACGATAAATTTACACCAAATGACAACGGAAAAGCCTTAATTGGTACACTTATGACAAATTTACCTTAAACTAATTTTTTTGACCACAAAAATCCCAAATTGGTATATTTGTGACAAATATATCATCCGTTAAATTGGATGAGTACAATTAAAAATCACAAAACTAGTACAATTGTGACAAACAGATAGTAAAATCTCATACTAGTATTGTCACGCCCCGAACCCCGAGCGCGTGCCCATCCCTATCTAGTCGATAATAATTTGCGACTTCCCAGGAAGAGTCGCCGACCCTTTCCATTTTATTGCACATGCGGAACCGAAAAGAAATCCCCTGACAGTAATCATCTCGGGATAGAAAAGCAGGATATGAATTCAAAGAACAAACATGCTTTTATATTCACATAATGTCAAGTACAAGGTCTATGACCGAAAGGCCACAAAAACCAACTTCCAAAAAGAGACGGTCCTAGTTGACCTACACTTCACATCCTCCTCTCGGCTCTTGGTCCTCCACTCGATGACCCTGAAAATGTTGTCCCACAACGGGATGAGATATCATCTCAGCAAGTCTAAACTCTAAACACCAATTAGGAGGGAAATACGCCCAGAAGTGTCCTAATCACACAATCACACAATCAAGGAGACTTACCTCGTCTTAGATTCACCCTGCAGGTCAGTACAATTTATATCACAGACAACATGAGAGCATGAGCAATAAATAAGCTCCAACAACTGAAACGCCACACTAAACTAATCACGCGTTCCTAGTTTTCATCTCGGCATATAGCATGGCCTACTCTCTGTTCGGCGGTCTTCTGGCATTACCAGGCATTGTCTCACCCCATTGAGCATGGCACGTCTCTTTATCAGACGGTTTTCCCGAAGGAGCATGGGGTCCAAAATCAACTGCGACCGGCTTCCTTTTGTCCAGGGGGTATCCTAAATAAGGATAATGTCCAGCTCAACAGCCCGAGACGATTTCTCTTAACCAACACACAATCACTCAAATATGGCCCACGGTACCGCGCATTGCACTCAAATGCTTCAATTAAAATGGTGAGCCTAGCCTTTTTCTTCGTATTAGAAAATTCACATGAAACTACTCATGTGTGGATACATGCTCAATTTGACCTCGAAAAATTGATATTCTTCCTTTCTGAAATCCCACTATTTCATATAGTACTAAAAACCATTTTCGGTGTCAAAACCCGACACCGGGATTTTCTGAATAAATATTGGAAATTCACAATTTTGGAATTAAATACCAAAAATCCAATCAGCACTCAATTTGCATAATTTAACACTTAATTGCAGAATTTAATCACATCATTGCAATCGGCACGAAATTCCGGTCACTGACTATCAAACCTAAATTCCAAAAATAATTAATAAATAAATAATTCTGAAATTAATTAAATAAATCAATTTAAATTCTAAAAATACTAACCTAGGCCAGAATCATTAAATTAATAACCAATAGGGACTCGGAGAAATTCCCCTAACCCTTCTAGATAAATAGTACAATTTATTTAGGCCTTAGCTAAACCATGCTAACCACCTAACATGCTCAAGTAAATAATTACATTTCTAATTTAATCTAACTAACCACCTAATTCCTAATAAAATAAATCTAAACACCCCTTAAACGTCATTAGCCTACTAAGTAGAGTTTAGAGTATAAACTCAACGGTTAATTGCGGAAACCGGTTCACCGCAATGACGACACGACGGCAAAAGCCTGAAATATGAATTTTGGCGCCATCGGCGGACTTGGGCCGGGCCTAAACGGGACCAACAAATCTCAGCCCAAATTGAGATTTGTTAATGAGTCAGGCTGGGCTTGCTGCAGACACTGGGCTTGGGCCTCAAAAATTCGATGGGCTTTTGATGGACTGAATTCACTTGGGCTCGTGGGCTTGAAATCCATTAGTTTGTGGGCTGAGCTGGACTCGGTGGGGATGGGCTCACGATGGGCTGATTTTGCTGGACTGTTGCGTGGGCTTCTTCCTCACGGGCTGGGCTTATGGCCAAACTGTGGGCTGCTGATTGAAGATGGGCTTCGAAACTTGCCTCGGCAGAGATGGTTTTGCTGGAGACGTGGACTGAAGATGGCGCAAGAGCTGCTTCGGTTGTGCGGCCACGAAAAAGGGGAATCGGTGGTCTACAGACCAGCAAAGAAGTCGCTGTGTTGACTGGGATGGCAACTTCAGACGTTGCTGCTATGGCGTTGATGACCCGTGGCAGAGAGGAGCTGTTGATGGTCACGATTGCTGGACCGAAAGAGGAGATGGGCTGATCGTGCTGCTGGACGAAGACGCGGGCTGCTCGTGGGCTGACAAAGTGGAGGGGTGGCCTTCGATGGAGGTTCTGCGGATGCGTGGCTTTGTTGCTGGGTCAACGAATTCACTAAAGAAGCAACTCCGATTTCACTAGTTTCACTGAAGATGGCTGGGCAGCGGACGTGTGGCCAAGAGTTGCAGGGCTGTTCGATGCTCTGGCGCGAAACAAACAGGAAAGAGAGAAGGAGAGACACGGGCCGCTTCAAGGGAAAATGGGGTCGAGAAAACGCAGAGAGAACTGAAAGTAAAGGAGAAGCAGATTCGGTCGGGGCAGCTGGCCACATGCGACCAAGAGAGAAAGGGAAGAGAGAGTGAGAGTCGTGTGCGAAGGGATAAGGAGGAGCAGAGGTGTGTCGGCCACAATAGGGAAAGGAAACGTGCAGTTAGAGAGAAAGGGAGAAAGAGATAAGAACAAATCAAAAGGAAGAGTTAATGAAAGAAGGCAAAAGGGAGACCAACTTCGTAGGGGACGTCAGCTGAGGCAAGACACACGTGCAAAACTCATGAGGAAAAGAGAAAGAGGAGTTCGCATATATGGATAAGGAGGGAAAGTGGGCCCATCGGTCAACATTTCAAAGCAAAGGAAGACTAAATTTGAGGAATTGTCGGCTGTGGGTGACATGCGCAAAAGCCAGAGAAAAGAATAGAGAGGAAACGTGCGCGAAAGGTGGGACCAAGGAGAGGATTTTGAAATTAAAAAGAAATCTTCAATTAGAGTTCTATAAATCCTAATTTCAGCTTAACTTCAAAATAACTATGACAATTGGTCAAGCTAGGCCAAATTCTATATCCACTTGTCCAAATTGAAGTCCCACTGAAAGTCAGAATAAAATGGTCTTTAAATCTCACGAATTGCCTTCAAAACCGACTTTTATTTCATTTTTCTCGGCACGCGCTTTTCTGAACAAACACATCCGGTTGAGCTCCAATTTGAATTCAGAAAAAGCTCAAACAACTTCCATTCACCGATTCTCTTACACCCGATGTCAAAAGTCTCTTCAAATTTGCCAATCCGAGTTTCCGCTCATTCTCCACATCGTCCACAACGATTTTCCTAAAAAATCCCGAACTCGCTGGAATTCCTCGAAGGTGAGTCGACGTTCCTAGAATGACTCATGACACGACAAGACTTTCAATTTCTGAAATCGAATTGAAACCCGCGGTTATTTTCACTCCAACACGTTTTTTAGCGTGACCTAGATTACTAGATAGTTTTCAGAACTTTTTAATGCAAATGACCCGTGGTTGGTTTTCTTCGAGCCACAATGAACCCATTCGACACAATGGCGACTCTCGATTGTCATGAAAATATCGAGCATCCAAATACGGACATAGGGTACCAAAACGACAATAAAATCAAATTAGTGCCGGTCGACAAGAATTTTCCAATTTAGTGGAGTCACCCACGATCGGCCACACATCTCAGTTGAACCGACCTAACTCTGATCTCAAATCAGTTTTATAGTGTGCCGTGATGGCCTCTAAAGATAAGCACAGTTGAGAAGTCGATTCTTGATTGAATTCTCAAGTCTATTTTCCTTAAAATCTCTTAATGGCTTCCCTAGATGGTCTAGTTATCTCGTAAGTAGCCAACTCCGAGAAAAACACTATAATTGTGTCGATGAAAAGCCCAACTTATCGAATCGAAATTAGGACCTGAAAATCAGGATGTCACAAATCTTCCCCTCTTATAAAAATTTCGTCGTCGAAATTTAAACCTTTACCAATCCTTAAACAAAAAGGTGGGAGTGTTGTTGTCTCATTAAGTCTCACTTTTCTATGCTGTCTCTTTGGTCTCATGGTGTTGTCATACCACTTTAATCAAGGAGACCATCTTGGGACATAGAATCTACCCTTTTTGAACCAACAACTGAACCAGCTTCCCACATACAACACTCTGTCATCCATGCCTAATTCTTTAGGATTTAGCACGTGGGTTGAGTCAGGCTCACATGTCCTCGACACTGACACGTGAAAGACGTCATGCACTTATGCCTACATTGGCAACGATGCGAGATGATACGTTGGGATCCTGATTCTTTCTCTAGAATCCCTAAGGAACCTACGTAGATTGGTCTCAGCTTTCCCCTCCTTGCTAAAATGCAAGGTATTCCTCATTGGTGACACCTTCAAAAAGATGCTATCACCAATTTAGAATTCTAAGGGCCTTCAAAGCTCATCAATTCAACTTTTCTGGCAGATCCATGCGGTCTTTACTCTGACATTGATCTCGGCAACTGAAATCACTAACTACTGCATTGACCCTGGCTTGTGATCTTTTTTTCCTTGACTTCATCTCAATAATTGAAGTTATGTACTCTCTGCTATGCATTGCTTAAGAAAGAACCATCTAAAAACTCTGTCAACTTGGAACATCTGATATATATTTGAAATACAATTCATCCCCAGCACTCCATACCGATGAATTATCTGATAGACACACTTCGGTATACCCATTCCGATCGAGATCTTTTCGTGTTGTACTAAGGTGAGTTGACTCCGTTCATCTGTCGACCACAACCTCATAAGGAATCAGTACTCTTCCCGACTCCTTAATAAGCCTGTCATGACATTCCATCATGCTATATTTCCATTCCCACATAGGACTCTCTCGAGTGCTTGAAAAAGCTTTCTTTGCTTACATTACCAAATTCTCACTTACTGATACATCCAACACTTACAACCTGTTCGACGATATCTATCTTCATAGCAGTCTACCAATCGATCTGATGTCGATTCTGAATTACTTCAAATTATCTTATCAAATACTACAACTACTGCGGTGAATTTCTGATAAGGTCTTCTCCTCAAGTTCCGTACTGTCTGACACCTATCATTATCCACAATACCTCAGTATTCCATCTTCGAAATCTAAAAGTCAACATTTCTATTACTTGTATCCTTTTACAAGATTTCTTGAACATCCCAATCTGTCAATTGAAACGTCTGCTTTTAACCTGAATATCCGATTCAACTCTGAGGGTGGCCATAAGATTCGAAAGGTGGTCTACCTCAAATTTGAAATCCGAATCTTGAACTTTCTCAAGTAAGGTCCATACTTTAACCAGCCCATACACAATTGAAGACTCTTGACTCAATGTATCAGAGACTTCTTTCATTCTTCCAGGGTGATACCGGATATCACCATTTTAGTCCTCCCAAGGTTCTGATTTACAACAGCGTCTCATATTCAACTCCTTTTGAGAGAAAAAACACTCAAGACTTGAATAGATGATGAAGATATGGAATTTTCCCTCATACCAACTATGTCTCTAAATCTTTAGAGCGAAAATTAATGCTGCAAATTTTCAATTCATGCGCTAAAAATTTTAACTTATGAGGTCTCAATCGGTGGGATGTTTATGCAACAACCCTATCATAATGCATTAGCACACAACCCAGTCTTCTAAACGACCCATTACCATAGGTCTCGTATCTTCCATGACAAAATGAAATGATCAATACGGGCGCGGTAGCCAACTCCCATTAAGCTCTTGGAGACTACACTCGCACTTGTTTGTCCACACGAACTATTCTTCTTTCTTCAGGAGTCGAGTCCTTCGCGGTACTGATGCTGAAGCTTCTCCCACAAATCCTCTGTAGTGACTTGTCCAATCCACACGGCTTTTGATCTCTGACATTGTTGTTGATCCAGGTCTGCCAACAACTGATTCGATCTTGGCTGGGTCCATAAAGATTCCTTCACAAGGGCCAAATCAAGTGCAAAAAGTTGTCTTCAGTATACCCTCCTTCCTGGTTCTCAACTAACGATAATCTATCCTCAAGTCGATTCTTGAAGACGTCAACACTCTTTATAACAAGTCACCCAATTCATCGATCTTTGACAATGAACACTTATCCTTAATTGCCACTTGATATGCATAATTGCAACAAACCACCTTTCTTTCTTTCTCACTACGAGACTAATGTTTCCCCTAGGTAATGCACCATTATGCATGAATTCTTCATTCATCAATCCTCACATATGCACCATTGGTTCTATCAATTCAAACAACAACAACAGGTAAGAAGCTTTAGAGAATGATTCTATCACGAGTGCTAACTCAATCCCAAATTCTATCTCACTTACTGACGACAGGCCTAACAATCCCTCTGGCAACACTTCCAGGAATTCTTGGACTACCGAGGAGTCCTCAATTTTCAATATTTCAATATGTCTTGTCTATGACAATCGCCAAGTAACCTAGGCATCCTCTGTCTAACAAATGGATCACCTCAAGTGAAGAGATTAAAGAAGTCGAGGACTCTTCTCGACTCTCAATAAAACTCGGCACTTCTACCTGCTCCTGGAATAAACTAGGTTACTCCACTATAACAATTCATCACCACAAGATGCTTCAGAGCCAATTCTTTCCACCCTTGACAATAGAGACAAGATGCTCCAGAGCCAATTATTTCCACCCTTGACAATAGAGTTATACACCAACAGCCAATCGAGTACACCTCTAGTCAATGGTTCTTCTCCTACCACCTTAACACACATATTGAAATTCCACAACTTAATCCCTGAAACTCTAAGGCACTACTCTAATAAAATTACTTCAAGACATTATTTCTCTGCTCGACGCATGGTCGGTTTCATTCCTGTCCCTTTCGTCATCCTAGTGGCATTCCATCGGTAGTAGCAATGTTAGTGTTCTTTCTGAACTCCAACTGATAGTTCCCCACCTGATGGTCGTGCTGACTACCATCAAAGCACGTTCTAGTCATACTCAGACACATAATTAATCCATGCATTCCTTCCATACTTTTGGCACTCACTTGGTGAGTTCTCTATCTCATGTCGGATGACAACATGCACACTTATTTGCACCAGTTTTGTCCCAAAAACCCCGTGGCGTTTTCTACAGCACACTCCCGCTAATCTATCCTATCAATGGTGCTGGCACTTGCGATCTCATCGGTGGTGATAACAACTGCTATTATGGTCCCATCGACCTTCTAGAATAGTTTCTTGCTAAGTGACCCTATTGGTCACAATTAGGAGAACCACCCGTCCTATCATGGCACAGGGCCGATTCATGTTATCTTCCATGACACACAACATTCTAATTCAATGTTGACTTGTCCATCTAGCTTTTCCTACTAGGCTGAAAAGAATATCTTTTTCCAGTCATAAGCTCCTTTCCAAACTGATTTCCACCTCTACTGAATCTGAACCTCATCTCAAATACAACAGCTTGCTCCTAGATCACATCTCCATATTGAACTTCGGTAGGTGTGGCGGTAACAGCGATTCCAGCATTGATGACAGTAATGGCAACAACGGTGGCTCGATCCTGAGCTTACTGGCTCGACAAGCTCTTTGGGAACACTTGCACCTGAACGATCCTACTGAACCTAGGATCATTCAATATTGCTACACTCTCAGTACCAACCTACAGCGGTACTTTTACACTTGCGCTAGCTTAAGCCAGTGCTTCGCCACAACCACCTCGGGCACAGATCCTCGACAGTGTTCTTCCCGGTCACAAAGGTTACAGTCCTCTTACTAGGAGCTCACAGCTCCTGATCACTCAAACTACAGGCTATTATAGACACTTGTTTTCAAATTCTAATACCATATTAGAATTTGAGTGATCCACAAACAAGCTACTAATAAACTATTACAAACGTGCACTAGCATGAATTAAAGGTCATTCCTACTAACTATCCCATGACTCATCGCACCTTATCACTCCAACGACAACCATGCTCTGATACCATAAAAAGGGGATGTCACTCCCTGAACCTCGAGCGTGTGCCCATCCCTACCTCGTCGATAATAATTTGCGACTTCCTAGGAAGAGTCGCCGACCCTTTCCATTTTATTGCACATGCGGAACCGAAAAGAAATTCCTTGACAGTAATCATCTCGGGATAGAAAATCAGGATATGAATTCACAGAACAAACATTCTTTTATATTCACATAATGTCAAGTACAAGGTCTATGACCGAAAGGCCACAAAAACCAACTTCCAAAAAGAGACGGTCCTAGCTAACCTACACTTCACATCCTCTTCTCGGCTCTTGGTCCTCCACTCGATGACCCTGAAAATGTTGTCCGACAACGGGGTGAGATATCATCTCAGCAAGTCTAAACTATAAACACCAATTAGGAGGGAAATACGCCTAGAAGTGTCCTAATCACACAATCACACAATCAATAAGACTTAGCTCGTCTTAGATTCACCCTATAGGTCAGTAAAATTTATATCACAGACAACATGAGAGCATGAGCAATAAATAAGCTCCAATAACTGAAACGCCACACTCAATTAATCATGCGTTCCTAGTTTTCATCTCGGCATATATCACGGCCTACTCTCTGTTTGGCGGTCTTCTAGCATTACCAAGCATCGTCTCACCCCATTGAGCACGGCACGTCTCTTTATCAGACGGCTTTCCCGAAGGAGCATAGGGTCCAGAATCAACTGCGACTGACTTCCCGTTGTCCAAGGGGTATCCCAAATAAGGATAACGTCCAGCTCAACAGCCTGGGACGATTTCTCTTAACCAACACACAATCACTCAAATATGGCCCAGGGCATTGTGCATTGCACTCAAATGCTTCAATTAAAATGGTGAGCCTGGCCTTTTCCTTCGTATTAGAAATTCACATGAAACTACTCGTGTGTGGATACACGGTCAATTTGACCTCGAAAAATTGATATTCTTCCTTTCTGAAATCCCACTATTTCATATAGTACTAAAAACCATTTTTGGTGTTAAAACCCGACACCTAGGATTTTCTAAATAAATTGTGGCATCCCAAAATTCATAACGACCTCTAGCTACATTAAATTCTATGAATAGGTGATGGAAGTACCATCAAGTTATGGTCATTTAATCCATAATTTGTAATAAGATTTATGGCCAAGCTTTTAATGGATAATTATTTGATAGGAAAGAAAATCCTATCATTGGCCATGTGTTTTATAAATTGGAATTTATGGATTTATGATTTCAAGTTTTATGGCCAAATGAAATTGTAATTTAGTATTTATATAAGTTGGGATTTAAGGTAAATTATTAAAAGTAAAGATGGACTTATTTAAGAAAATTTTGGGCCATTTAAGCTTGGACTTTAGGCCCAAGTGTGTTGGCCTAAAGTGGGCCAAGAGGCCCGGCCCATAGAGCCATGGAGTGGTCGACCAAGCTGGCCCAAGATAGGCCCAAGAAGAAGGCCCATCAACCTTGCATGTAATCGGACAAGTGGCATGAAGGAGGTGAAGCATAGTGGACACTTGTCTTCCTCCGCAATTACACTTGTCCCCCATGCAAAATAAGAATACATGCAAGTATATAAGCAACCAAAAAGAGAGAGAAAAAGGGAGAGAGAGTGGCATTCGGCCAAGCCAAGTGAGAGAGAGTGAGTTGCGAGAGAGAAGAGGAAGCTGAGAGAGGAGGAGCTCGCCCGTCGCCGCCCGCACGCCGTTCGTCCGTTGCCGGTGTGCCGCCGTTCGTGTGGTCTAGAGGCAAGTTGGGGGTCCTTTGCTTCTCTTGCATGTGTGTTTGTTACATGTATGGTTGGTATAGTGTCGATTTTGGGTGATTAGGTGAGGAAAACCGAAGTATGGATGGATTGTTCTTGGGTGGTATGGCTGTTTTCGCTTGAACAGTTTGAGTCAGAATGTTGTGTGAGCTTGCATGCGTGTTTGGAGTCCGATTTTGGCTTTGATCTCTTCATGAAAGTTGTATCTAACATCTTAAACGACAACATACTAAAATTTGGTGGAAAATGATGGAGATTTGAGGGGTCAACTCTCATCTTACGGAGATGTCAGATCTGGAATGTTTTCGCATGAATCCGCTCGAGTCAGAATGTTGTGAGAGCTTGCATGGATGTTTAGAGTTCGATTTTGGCTTTGTTTTCTTCATGAAAGTTATATCTAACATCTTAAACTACAACATAATAAAACTTGGTGGAAAATTATGGAGATTTAAGGGGCCAAACTCTCATTCTACGGAGACCTCAGATCTGGAACGATTTCACTAACCTCTTGATGAATTTGTGGTTGCATGTTGATTTGTGCTAAGAATATCTCTTCTATTTCTTAATGAAAGTTTTAGGGAACATCTTAAACTACAACATACTCAAATTTGAAGTGAAATGAACAAGTATAACCTAGTAAATCGACTAGATCTTGAAGACGGTAATTCTGGAGATGTATTACAGGACACCCGAGACTTCATGGACCTAAATGACGACTATACTCTGGTTATTTGACTTAGATCTCTCCATGAAACTTGTAGAGGAAATCTTTATGTAGAAAATATCCAAATTTCAGAGGAAACAAAGAAAAATAGGTAGGTGAAAACTCAGTATTTCGGAGAAGCATGTACTGGACGATTCGGTGATGGATCCAGAAGCTTCGTAAGACTGTAGAAATTAATCTAAAAAGAATCTGACTTGGAAACCTTCATGAAAGATGTACGAAAATGTCTTGGCCGTAACTTGGTAGAATTTCGTAATTTTTGGAGGTCGTATGGATATTTTAATCGAATTTCTTCAGAAACTGTGCATTCTGGTTTCATCCGAAAATTACATGCTGTTTTGTGTAAATTATGGATTTGTGTGGATTTCTCATTGGCCGTGTATTTTGCATGAAATCATTATCCTATTGTCTTATTTATTACTTGCCTTAATTTTATGATTTTTGAGATTATATAAATAATTAAATTTAATATTTTTGAAAATGGCACAAGCTGGAATTTAAATAAATGTAAAAGGGCATGATAAATGGATTATTTTAATTGGCATAAATTCCATGAATTTTATTTTATAAATAATTGCACCATGTAGTATGTGTGATGAGGTCTTGATGTATGCATTGAGATGCATGTGTGAATTCAATGTTGAACATGATTTTTGGTTGCCATTGCATAATATGGCATGCTAAATTAAGACCGAAATTGGTGAACATGAGTAATGTTAAATGAGGAAATTGATGTGGCAGATGATAATGCCCCGAGAGTGTCGGGATGCCCGGTGGTATACGGTACGTAATTCCAGGGGAGGCCTTGTGGTATGTCGGTACGTAATTCCGGAAGCCCTGTCGAAGGTTTTTGCCCGAGGGGAATGCCTCGCGATGCCAGGATTGGGGTGCAGGATGTCCGGCCAGGGAGTGTAAATGCCGGAAGCCCTGTCGGAGGTCTTTGCCCGAGGGGAATGCCTCGTGATGCCAGTTGGGATGCGAGATGCCCGGAATGTGGGGGGCCGGATGCCCGGTGGCCTGGAATGGCTGAATGCCGGAGGTTTTCTCGCATGGGATGCGAGTGTAAAATATGAGATGAAATTGATGATCCGAGGAAGGGTGATGTGGTGATCAAATTGGAAGTTAAAAGTGGAAATTGAACCATGCATGACGATGTATGATGTGATATGGTGATGATCACCCATGGCATGATGATCTGCATGATGATGATGATGTATGATGTGATATGATGATGATATATGATATGGCATGATGATATGCATGATGATGATGATATATGATGATATGCATGATGATGATGATGATGATGATGATGATGATGATGATGATGATGATATGCATGATGATGATAATGATGATATATGATGATATGGCATGATGATATGCATAATGATTATGATAATGATGCATGATAGTATGCGCATGGCTCTAAGGTAAGTATTGCCTGAAATGCATGTATGACTTGTATGATGCATTGAGTGGTTATTGGATTCCTTTATCTACTGAGTGGTTGTACTCACCCCTTTTGGGCACCAATATTTCAGATTAGTAGATGGATTGAGCGGTTGGATATGACCGCGAGGAGAAGGATAGCAAATGAGGGAACTTTTGGACGCCGACACTGATTGATGGACTTTAAGTATTCGATTGTTGGAGAAGATGTCGGTCATCTTTTGAAGTATAGCCGAGTATAGAAACATTGGCATTTCGATGTACCGACTAAAGATGTCCATCTGCTTTATGTAAATAAACGTGTTCGGCTTTAACTTATATAAGATGTTTAATAGGTGTGCATCGTTTTCTAAATATAGGGAAGGGAGCTTGTTGGATGTGCTTCCGTATATGAATTGCGCAAGGGACCTATAAAAAAAAGTGTAAACCCCTATGTTGTATGGACCCGCTGCAATTGAAATGGTATCGTGTCAGTGACATGTTAATAAGAAAAGTGAAAGGTAGGCAACCGTGGCGACCCTAACGGATCGGGGCCGTCGAGGGGTGCCACATAAATATTGGAAATTCACAATTTTGGAATTAAATACCAAAAATCCAATCAGCACTCAATTTGCATAATTTAACACTCAATTGCAGAATTTAATCACATCATTGCAATCAGCACGAAATTCCCGTCACCGGTTATCCCTGGCCTAAATTCGAAAAAATAATTAATAAATAAATAATTACTTAAATTAATTAAATAAATCAATTTAAATTCTAAAAATACTAACCTAGGCCAGAATCATTAAATTAATAATCAATACAGACTCGGAGAAATTCCCAAACCCTTCTAGATAAATAGTACAATTTATTTAGGCCTTAGCTAAACCATGCTGACCACCTAACATGCTCAATTAAATAATTACATTTCTAATTTAATCTAACTAACCACATAATTCCTAATAAAATAAATCTAAACACCCCTTAAACGTCATTAGCCTACTAAGCAGAGTTTAGAGTATAAACTCACCGGTTAATTGCGAAAACCGATTCACTGCTACGACGGCACGACAGCGGTCGAAAGCTGAAGTTTCGGCGCCATCAGCAGACTTGGGCCGGGCCTAAAACGGGCCCAACAAATCTCAGCCCAAATCGAGATTTGTTAATGAGTTAGGCTGAGCTTGCTGCAGACACTAGGCTTGGGCCTCAAAAATTCGCTGGGCTTTTGATGGACTGAATTCACTTGGGCTTGTGGGCTTGAAATCCATTAGTTTGTGGACTGAGCTGGACTCGGTGGGGATGGGCTCACGATGGGTTGATTTGGTTGGACTGCTGCGTGGGCTTCTTGCTCACGGGCTGGGCTTATGGCCAAATTGTGGGCTGCTGATTGAAGATGGGCTTCGAAACTTGCCTCGGTAGAGATGGTTTCGCTGGAGACATGGACTGAAGATGGCGTAAGAGCTGCTTCGAATGTGCGGCCACGAAAAGGGAAATCGGTGGTCTACAGACCAGCAGAGAAATCGCAGTGTTGACTAGGATGGCAACTTCGGACGTTGCTGCTGTGGCGTTGAAGACGCGTGGCAGAGAGTGGAAGAGTTTTACTAATTGTGGACTATATTAATTGATATTGTAATTTACCATTTAACGTTTACCATTTTACGAGGTTTGGTCTAAGGTGAGATAGAATTTTTATTAATTAGTCTAATATGGGCTGGCTAGTGTGGGCCAAGTTGAGTCTAGCCCGTAATGAGAGGGACTGGCTGGAAACTCTATAAATAATGCTCAAGTCTCTCATCTAACCCTAATTCTCACATGTATCCTCACCTAAGGGGCATTTACCTAACGCTAAACGTGAGGGGGGCCGCCTCATTGAGCCAATGATATGGAGGGCAATAGAGGAGAATGACTTGATGCGTGGATCCCCTTGATATATGTGGGTAATCCTTTTTTCTGCTTCCGTTTTATGTTCAATGGATCCCAAAACAGGTGCGTTAATCTTTCTACTCAATTATATATGTTCTTGTTCTGGTTATGGAGATCTTGGGGTTGCGCAATTTGCGTCCAACATGTGGTATCAGAGCAATCATAATCCTAGAACTCGAACGCAATTGGTTTTGCCCTAATTTGTAACGATTTACCATAATTTGTACGGATCTACCCTAATTTGTATGGATTAGCCCTAATTGGTACTGATCTTGCCCTAATTTGTGTTTTTCGAGACTTTTTATTCAATGAAAATTAAATTAAATCACAAATTTGGATTGGGGGAGACAAGACGAGCAAGAGGGTTGGCGGCGCGTCGCCGGGGGATGCCGCACGTGCCCTCACGCGTGGCCACGCGTCGCTTGGGCGTCGAACGCGCGCTGCGCGTGAGCCCCACGCGCCGCGCACTCAGGCGGCGCATGCGTGCACGTGGGGGCTTCTTTTGGCGCGTGGTTGGTGGCGTTGGACTCGTATGGTGATTTCCTATCTTGTGGTATATTTATTTTATATGTTTGATGGTTTTATTGATGTGAAATTGCATATAAACCCTAAATACGTGTATTTTAAATGAATTTTTGCGTATTTTTCCTTGTATTTTTCAGTGATTTTGGAAATACAACTGTTGGTTATAGGTATATTATCACATAATCATTATAAAGGTGTGATTCATCAATAAAAATCAAACTTTATGGTGAACTGAAGCTGGCTTAATGAGATACAATCATTATGGAATAGTAATTGAGCTATGTATTAAGCTGATGAGAAACAGTAAAGGTGATGAAACTTTTGTTGCTCAAGCAAACTCCTTGACATGCTGATAATCTTTGAATGATTGATGTCTTAAGAACTTTTGACCAAACTGATTGTACTGATTAACATATCTATTGTATGTGGGTAATGCATGTCGATTAAGTTACTGCATATTGCACATGAACTCATCTGGTCACTTGTTAATGTCTATTAAGTTGAATATTTTTATGGTTAAAGAGTATGACAATATTATGCAGAGCAATAGTATCTACTGTTATAGTTTAGATATTTAGTTATGTAGTTTGACTCAATTTATAGGCCACCGGTTGATGTAATGATATTTGTTACCTAAAATTGATTAATAAATCAGTTGTTGGCCTTGGAGTCATTTTTGCCTTATGAACTCATGAGTGATAATGGATCAGCTGTCAAGCTTGTCGATTTGGTGTACCCTGTATTACTATTGATGTTAATTTGTGAGAGATATTATATATCAGCATTCTTTTTATGTTGTTATGGTAATATGTAATTGGGGTGCATAAGAGATGTTTTATTCTCTGTTATGAGAAGTTTCTTGTGTTACTGTGATCAATGATCTCATTGAAATCTGTCTTTCAAGTTCGCTGTATATATATATATATATATATATATATATATATATATATATATATATTTATATATATATGATTAATTTTATTAATGAATAAAGTAATGTAATTAGCATGATATGTGATTTTGGTGATATGCTGCCCCTATCACTAAAGTTAAAAGCACATGTATATGGTATATGTGATGAGTAAAGTTTATATCCCTGGTATGAGAGAATTTCAATGATTCAATTGAGTAGTGACCGCCAAAGTGGCACGCTTGATTGGGTTTGAGAAATTTCGGTCTCGTATGATGATTGGGATGTCTCCTGGTCTAATACGTAGTCATACTCCCAAAGGAGGTGATTGTGTATTAGTTTATGGAGGGATACATGATTGTTTGGTAGAGGAGTGACTGATTCTAGTGATTCATATGCCCAAAGGTGATGAATTCATGAAGAATTAGAATATATTCTCATAACCGCTATCATGTGGGGAGTGTACAACTGCATGTCATGTATTCTGCCCAAAGGTGATTATATGATTATGCGTGTAACTCTCTGAATTTGTACTTGTATGTCAAGTTACACAGTGCTCACATGATGCTAATTATATACATTGCTTGGTTTTCAGTCACCTTTCCTGTAATTAATAACTTCATTATTATTGAGGTTTTTACTGCTTCAAATATTAAGTTGTGGACATATGATTTGTTGCTTGAGAAAAGAGCAATTGAATTTGCTTACTGTTTATGAAGCGTTCCATTCTGGAACACTTGAAAAGATGTTTGCCTACGGACTGCACTGCTATAAGATGATGGAAGCCTTAGTTGCTTGAAATTATGTCTTGTATAATATTGAAATTAGGATATATCTGCAAAGATTGTGTTTAAGTCATAATGACATATACATCTCGTATATGATTAAAAGGTTGTTTCCGTAAGTTTTCTATTTAAGGAAAATGACCGAGACAAAGAATAAAACAATTACAATTAGTCTTAAAAGGTTGTCAGGTTTAACAGTGGTCATGAGTATTTTGGCAAGTATGATAATGCGAAATAGCTTAAAGGGTCATTTGTCAAATACTTGGTCTGGGATGGTAATTTAATTACTATACCTGAAAATTCTGACAAAAAGATTTGGTTGAAAGGCGTAAATGCACCATATTGAACATGGTGATGAGTATGATTAGTAAGACTAATTTATCTGGTATTTTGTGGGTTGTTATTATGAAAGCAACTTTTTCATATACAAAAGGTGTCTCTTATCAAAGTTGTTTCATAAACTTTTTTTGAGTTATAGACTGGACATAAATTACTTGAATCATATGAAATTTAGAGGTGTTATGCAAAAGTGAGGTTATCTAATCCAATATTAAGTGTGTTCGAATTCAGATCCACTCGGAATTATTTTGTATCTTATCTAGATTGTTAAAGGGGTATTGATTTTATGACCCTAAAGAAGGTACAAGAATTATGGAATCACATACTCTAAAGTTTCTAAAGATTGACGTAATTGTAGATGATAACTGTTCTCATACTATTAAAGATAATAGTATAATGGAGGTTACTATGTTTTTGTCTTTACCTATACAGATAATTATGGAATCTCCTATACCATAGACTAAACTTGTTGAGGTTCAAGGTACTATTCTTGATATAGTTTATAATGAAATTTCCTAAACCTCTCAAGTGCAGATGAAGTGGTTGTAACTTTATTAAGGAGATTTGTTAGGGAAAGACGATTAGTTATATCATCATACTATATAGTCTATTTGTGAGAGCATGATTACAATATCCACTATATGGTTGTTTTAGCAACTTATATCAATGTCGTTTCTTATTCTCAATTAAGTATGTGATTAAATGTCATAAAAAAATAATTTTTTCACTCTAAAAGAGGGATGGATTGTTTATAGTGAATAAATAATTAATTCTTTAAATATTCTTTCAAAGTGAACGTGGCATTAATAATTTATTTTGATATAAAGTTATGCCAAATAGATACAAAATCTATATTGTGCAACTGGATGATTTTGCAGCAGATTCAAGTAAACTTGCGTGTTGTTATTTTGTTCAATTGGGAACAAAGTAATTCAATATACTGCAAGATTAGTGGGAGAAAATTTATTTTTCTCATACTTTATGTACATAATATTTTGCGTACAAGTTGTGACCTTGAGACATCTTATATCATTTGTACTGAGGTCTGTAAGGATTGTTTTTGCGATATTATATTAGATTTTCTCGGATGACATTTGCTGATTGTATATTGGAAATATTCAATATATATTATTGTAAGCTAGGAATTGCTCCTATTGTTAAGGGTGATGGACTAAATCTATCACATTGTCCTTATTTAGATATTGAGGAAATCTAATTAAATGGTGCACCTTGTGTTAGTGCACTTAAAAGTATAATGTATGCTCGAATTTGCACTAGACTAAATGTTGTCTTTGTGACGGGACTTCTAGGCAGATATCGGTTAAATCCAGGACATGATGACTGGGTTGCTGTCAAGAAGGTTTTAAGGTACTTAAAGAAGACAAGAAATTATATGCTAATTTACAGACATGTTTAATTCTTGCAGTTAGTAGGGTATTTAGATGTAAATTTTGTTGTATGTTATGATGACAAGAGATCAATAACAAGATACATATTTATGTTAGCAGGAAGTGCAATAAAATAAATAAAGTTCTATGTCATCTTCTATTGTGTAAGCAGTGTTGGTAATATTCTTTTAGGTTGTTACTTGGGCTATTAGGCTCCAGAACCTCATGACGAAGTTGATCGTTTTAACTTGATGGATAGACCCATACGGTTGTATTGAGATAATAAATTTTTCGTATTATTTATTTACTACAGAAGTCTCAAGGGATCTAAATATATGGTGGTCAAATATTTTTTACCATAAAGAAACGGTACAGAAAGGTGACTTATAATATAATATATTTTCACAGACGATGTGGTTGCAGATCCACTAACTAAAGGCCTATGCCCATGTGTATTTGAGTGACATGTCATTAGCATAGGCCTAGGAGTATCTTCGGATACTGTTGTTTAGTGGGAGCTATTTTGACTTTACTCTAATAAAGATTTCATCTGTATTCGTTACACTTTGTAGCGGTTTGATATGCATCAACTTTTGCATTCAATAAAATATTTTTGAATATATTGTTATTATGTTGAATACATATTCATAAAGTCTCAAGAATTATGTAAACCTTGAGTGAAGGCTAGGGGCATCCGGGCATCCGGTTATTAGCCTTGTGCATATGTCTGGTGATACATAAAGAAAGGTTAACCATAAGGACAAGACATTTGTGGGTTCATTGGAACCATAAAGCATTCTCTAGTGGCACAGGTTTTTGTGACACCTAAGGTAAGAGAACGGTGACTGACAAATGGGATCTCTCTATGAGAGATGTTATCCATTTGACACACTACCATATTGAATCCATATCAATAAAGTTGAGAACATTCGTGACCATGGAAGGCTCTGTGTGTATACATGTAGTTACCGCCATGATTCGGTGTTTAAGACTTTATGGGATAGGATTGACTATTAAGAATTATCTCTGGACCAATGTGCGCACATACAGTACGATTTCAATTAATATAGTCCAAGTGGGAGAATGTAAGAGTTTTACTAATTGTGGACTATATTAATTGATATTGTAATTTACCGTTTTACGGGGTTTGGTCTAAGGTGAGATAGAAGGTTTCTTAATTAATCTAATATGGGCTGGATAGTGTGGGCCGAGTTGAGCCTGGCCCGTAATGAGAGGGACTGGCTGGAAACTCTATAAATAGTGCTCAAGTCTCTCCTCTAACCCTAATTCTCACATGTATCCTCATCTAAGGGGCGTTTACCTAACGCTAAACGTGAGGGGGGCCGCCTCATTGAGCCAATGATATGGAGGGCAATAGAGGAGAAGGACTTGATGCGTGGATCCCCTTGATATATGTGGGTAATCCTTTTTTCTGCTTCCGTTTTATGTTCGATGGATCCCAAAACAGGTGCGTTAATCTTTCTACTCAATTATACATGTTGTTGTTCTAGTTATGGAGATCTTGGGGTTGCGCAATCTGCGTCCAACAGAGAGGAGCTGCTGATGGTCACGATTGCTGGATCGAAAGAGGAGATGGGCTGATCGTGCTGTTGGACGAAGATGCGGGCTGCTCGTGGGCTGACAAAGTGGAGGGGTGGCCTTCAAAGGAGGTTCTGCGGATGCGCGACTTCGTTGCTGGGTCAACGAATTCACTGAAGAAGCAACTCCGATTTCACTAGTTTCACTGAAGATGGCTAGGTAGTGGACATGTGGCCAAGAGTTGCAGGGGTTGTTCTGTGCTTTGGCGCGAAACAAACAGGAAAGAGAGAAGGAGAGACACGGGCAGCTTCGAGGGAAAATGGGGTCGAGAAAACGCAGAGAGAACTGAAAGTAAATGAGAAGCAGATTCGGTTGGGGCAGTTGGCCACATGCGACCAACAGAGAAAGGGAAGAGAGAGTGAGAGTCGTGTGCGAAGGGATAAGGAGGAACAGAGGTGTGTCGGCCACGATAGGGAAAGGAAACGGGCAGTTAGAGAGAAAGGGAGAGAGAGATAAGAACAAATAAAAAAGAAGAGTCAATGAAAGAAGGCAAAAGGGAGACCAACTTCGTAGGGGACGTCACCGAGGCAAGACACACGTGCAAAACTCATGAGGAAAAGAGAAAGAGGAGTTCGCATATATGGATAAGGAGGGAAAGTGGGCCCATCGGTCAACATTTCAAAGCAAAGGAAGCCTAAATTTGAGGAATTGTCGGCTGTGGGTGACATGCAAAAGCCGGAGAAAATAATAGAGAGGAAACGTGCGCGAAAGGTGGGACCAAGGAGAGAATTTTGAAATTAAAAAGAAAGCTTCAATTAGAGTTCTATAAATCCTAATTTCAGCTTAACTTCAAAATAACTATGACAATTGGTCAAGCTAGGCTAAATTCTATATCCAATTGTCCAAATTGAAGTCCCGCTGAAAGTTAGAATAAAACGGTCTTTAAATCTCATGAATTGCCTTCAAAACCGACTTTTATTTCATTTTTCTCGGCATGCGCTTTTCTGAACAAACACATCCGGTTGAGATCCAATTTGAATTCAGAAAAAGCCCAAACAACTTCCATTCACCGATTCTCTTACACCAGATGTCAAAAGTCTCTTAAAATTGGCCAATCCGAGTTTCCGCTCATTCTCGAAATCGTCCGCAATGATTTTCCGTAAAAATCTCGAACTCGCCAGAAATTCCTCGAAAGGTGAGTCGACGTTCTTAGAATGACTCATGACACGACAAGACTTTCAATTTCTGAAATTGAATTCAAACTCGCGGTTATTTTCACTCCGACACGTTTTTAGCGTGATCTAGACTACTAGGTAGTTTTCAGAACTTTTTAATGCAAATGACCCGTGGTCGATTTTCTTCGAGCCACAATGAACCCATTCGACACAATGGCGACTCTCAATTGTCATGAAAATCTCGAGCATCCAAATACGGACACAGGGTACCAAAACGATAGTAAAATCAAATTAGTGCCGGTCGACGAGAATTTTCCAATTTAGTGGAATCACCCACGATCGGCCACACATCTCAGTCGAACCGACCTATCTCTGATCTCAAATCGGTTTTATATTGTGCCGTAATGGCCTCTAAAGATAAGCACGGTCGAGAAGTCGATTCTTGATCGAATTCTCAAGTCTATTTGCCTTAAAATCTCTTAATGGCCTTCCTAGATGTTCTAGTTATCTCATAAGTGGCCAACTACGAGAAAAACACTATAATTGTGTCGATGAAAAGCCCAACTTATCTTATCGAAATTAGGACCTGAAAATCAAAATGTCATAAGTATACCAATCAACTGTCACGTATCATCTAACTTAGCAATTTGATAGTAAAATTTAAAAGAAATTAATAGAGGGTAAATTTATGATAAATGTACCGGTTTGAGGTAAATTTATCAAATGTGTAATAGTTTTGGATAAATTTGCCATAGGTGTATCGGTTTTGAGATTTTCTCGATATTAATTCTTTGAGCAATAACCAACTTTCTCTTTATAATTACATCTCTATGAAACGTTAATGTCTGTTTCAGGCTCGATCATGGGCAGCCTCGGTGATCTTCGCCGACCACTTTTAAGGTGAGGATTCGTTTTAAATAAAGAGAAGTGCTTATGTGACTGTCATCAATTTAATGTGAGAATGATATTCTGTTTTGGGTAATAAAAAATAAATAACAAATAATATAAATTATTGTAAAATTCACTCCTTTAAGAATTTGTGGCTAATAATATATTATTATTTTAATAGTAACCCAAAGATTGTTATCGTAACAAAGTCCTTTAATAAACTTATGTGCAGCAATAATAATCTAATTTTATATCCGCAGGTAATTAATCGTGCAAAAATGAATTTACTCCTTTTTCTACGATAGTCTTGCTTCTAACTTTTTCCGATTTGCTTTTCTAATTGAATTTGTTAATTGACGGTTGAATTGATTGATGGATGATCATTAGTCGAATGAAGTGCGTGGTGGTCCCTTTTGTTGTCACGCCTCGAACTCCTAGCGCGTGCCCATCCCTATCTGGTTGATAATAATTTGCGACTTCTCAGGATGAGTCGCCGACCCTTTCAATTTTATTGCACATGCGAAAGCGATAAGAAATCCCCTGATAGTAATCATCTCAAGATAGAAAAGCAGGACAACAAATTCACAAGTAAACATGCATTTATAAACATACTGAGTCATGTACAAAGTCTATGACCAAAAGACTACAAAGATTGGCTTTTCAAAAAGAAGCGGTCCTAACTAACCTACACTTCAGATCACTTCCTCTTAGCTCCAGGTCCTCCACTTGACGATCCTGAAAATTTAAGCCCACAGCAGGGTGAGATATAAATCTCAGCGAGTTTGCATGCTAAAGCACGATTAGGAGAGAAATACGCCCAGAAGCATCCTAATCACACAATCACACAATCAAGAGATGGAGACTTACCTGATCTCAGTTTCGTCCTACACATCAGCACAATTCATATCTCAAATACATATAAGCATTGAAACATCTCATCAACTCAATTACCCAAGCATTTCAATTGTTAATATTTTCCCCTTAAGGGTACCACATAATCTCGAGTTTCGCGTCTACTGGCACGACCAGGTACTGTTTCATCGCCATTGAGCACAACCACGTCTATATCATAATAGACGACTTCCCCGAAGGGCGTAGGTCCGAATCTACTGCGACCCAAGTCACCTACTCTTTAGTTCAGTGTCCTTCTAGCGTAGCTAGGCGTCGTCTCACCACCATTGAGCACGGCGACGTCCATATCTTCATAGACGGCTTCTCCGAAGGAGCGTATGTCTAGAATTTACTGCGACCCAAGTCACCTACTCTTTACTTTGGTGTCATTCTGGTGTAGTGAGGCGTCGTCTCACCACCATTGAGCACGGCTACGTCCATATCTTAATAGACGGCTTCCCCGAAGGGGCGTAGGTCCAAAATCTACTGTGACCCGCGATCCAAAGAATGGATATCCCAAAAAGAGCAATGTCTGACTTAATAGCCCAGGACGGGTTCTCTTAACCAACACACGATCACTTAATTGCAGAAATTAACCACACCCTTGTAATCAGCACGAAATTCCGGTCACCGGCTATCTCGGCCTAGTTTACGAAAAATATTTAATAATTAAATAATTACTGAAATTAATTAAATAAATCAATTTAAATTCTAAAATACTAACCTAGGCCAGAACCACTAAATAAAAAAACCAATACAGACTCGAAAAATTTCTGAACCCTTCTAGATAAATAGTACATCCTATCTAGGCCTTGATTAATTTAATTTAACCACCTAACATGCACAATTAACTAATTAAATCATTAATTTAATCTAACTAACAACCTAATTCCTAATTAAATTAAACTAAACACTCCTTAGATGTCATTAGCCTACTAAGAAGGGTTTAGTGCATAAATTCACCGGCTAATTTCAGAAACCGGTTCACTGCGACGACGGCCCGAATGTGGCTGAAATCCGAATTTTTGGCGACGTCGGCGGATACTCGAGCCGGGCCTAAAGCAGGCGCAACAAATCTCAGTCCAATCAGAGATTTTCTTTTAAATTAGACCAGGCCGGAAGCGGGCTGACTTCGCGGGCTTGGGCCTCAAAATTGCGGGCTTATGCTCTTATTGGTCTTCGCTGGACTAGGCTGAAACTTGGGCTGTGGCTGGACTTCAAATTGGGCTGCTGAGAATGGTTGACTTGTGGGCTTGAATCTCATGGGGTGAAAGTGGGCCGAAATTCCTGTGGGCTTGACTTCAGACTTCGCTGGAATCTCGTGGAGCTTGAGGATGCGGGCATCATATGGAGAAGCTCCGGTGGACGAGCTGTACGAAGGAAAATGGAGGGCGACGCGGATGTTGTTGTTGCGCCGTTGGCTCGGCAAAGTGGCTTCGGTGAAATTGAAATGGATGAGTGGGGTTTACGGTCAACAAACCGATGGAGGGGAAAGCACAGTTGACCAGAACGTGGGCTTCGGTGGGTGGAGCGGCAGGGTTTCTTTGCTGGCTTCGTGAGTAGGGCTGACGTGCGGCGTTGAAGGCCGTGTGGAGGAGGAGTCGACAACGGAAGCTAGCTAGGAAATTTTGACTCGGTGAAGGCGTGGCTTCTTCAAGCGGCATTGCTGGCGTTGGACTCGTGGCAGCAGCAGCAAGGAAGTTGAGCTGCAGGGGAATTCAACGCTAGAGATGATTGTTGAGGAAGGTTGATTCAGCTGGGGGAAAAACTTGGTGGAGGATGGCCTTCTCGATGAAGATGGAAGGAAAAGCAGCTGTTGGTGGGGGAAAAGACAGCAAAGAAAGGAAAATGAAAGATGACAAAGGCGGTTCACGGGAAAATAAAAGGAAAGCGGGAACCGCGGAGGGGGTCGTCGAGCAAGATGGGGCGAGAGAGAGAGAGAGAGAGAGAGAGAGAGAGAGAGAGAGAGAGACGTGAGAGTGGCTTGAGGAGGAGGAGAGAGATAGTAAAAAATGTTAGCCATTCCATTAATAGCTTGGTTCCCCCAAAAGCCCACATGCACATCTCAATGCCCCTAATATTTTCTTGCTCTAACTCCCACAAAAATATCCAATTCAATTGTCTAAAATAATGCTGCCCTTGCCAATTCCGAATTTCACCATTTTTGGTCTTCAATTTCTTCGGTTTTCCCAAATTTGACCTCCAATTTCGGTGAAGAAAAAGCCTGTAGAATTTCTACAAGTGCCCCTGTCAAATAGCTCGGCTTGGAAGTCCAAATTTCTTTTAATTTGGCCTATTCGAATTTCCGTCAAATTTTCCGCAACGTCCGAACGATTTTCCGTAAAAATCTCGAAATCTCCAAAAATTATTCGAAGGATGAGTCGACGTTCCTAAAATAGATCGTGAAATCACAGAACTTTCAATTTCTGAAATCGGGTTCAAATTCACGATCAATTTCACTCCTGCGCACTTTTAGCGTGACCTAGTCTACCGGGTAACTTTTAGGAATTTTTAGTGCAGTTGATCTGTGATCGATTTATCTTGAGTCACATTGTACATCTTTGACACATTGGTGACTCTCAGTTGTCGTGAAAAATCTCGAGGTTTCAATTACAGACACAGGGTACCCACAACGACAGAAAATCTATTTAGTTTTGATCAATGAGAATTTTGCAATCAGGTAGAATTACCTACGCTCTGATCACATATCACAGTTGAATCGACCTATCTCTGATCTCTTATCGATTCTAACAGTGTTGCAATGACTCTAACAGACAAATACGGTTGAGCAATCGATTACCGGTCGAATTTTCAAGTCCAAATGCATTTAGATTCCTTAATTGCTTCCCCAAATAGTTCAGTTATCCTGTGAATGATCAGCTCAGAGAATTGCACTATTGGCACGTCGATGAAAGGCCCGATTTATTTAATTGAAAACGAAATTTGAAAATTCATATTGTCACAACTCTTCCCTTCTTATAAAAATTTCATCATCGAAATTTAAATCTATTACAATCTTTAACCAAAAAGGTGGGGGTACAGTTGTCTCATTGACTCCTCAGTGTCCCAGGTTGCTCCTTCTGTGCCGTGGTGTTGCTAGATCACTTTGACCAACGGAATGGTCTTGGTGCGCAGACTTGCTCATTGTGATCCATAATCTGAACCGGGCTTTCAACGTACGACACTCTGTCATCCACGTCCAATTCTTCAAAATTAAGCATGTGGGTCGGGTCAGGGTTATACTTCTTTAACATCGACATGTGAAAGACATCATGCACTTGCGCCAGTCTTAGCGGTAATGCAAGACGATATGCTAGGATCCCGATTCTTTCAAGAATCTCAAATGGACCTACGTACCTCGGACTCAGTTTTCCTTTCTTGCCAAAGCGCGAAGTATCCCTCATTGGTGACACTTTTAGAAAAACGTGATCACCAACTTGGAATTCCAATGGCCTTCGACGCTTATCTGCGTAGCTTTTCTGGTGCCT
This sequence comes from Eucalyptus grandis, assembly GCF_016545825.1. Lineage (NCBI taxonomy): Eukaryota > Viridiplantae > Streptophyta > Magnoliopsida > Myrtales > Myrtaceae > Eucalyptus > Eucalyptus grandis. The sequence continues at coordinate 8,602,799 of NC_052612.1, forward strand.
CTGAGCGGTCCTTAATCTATCCCTGATAATGGCAATTGCATCCATTGACTACTGAACTAACTCTAGGCCTGTGATTTTCCATTCCCCGACTTCATCCCGACATACTGGTGTCTTGCACGCTCTGTCATACAACGCTTCAAATGGAGCCATTTGGATGCTTTGTTGATAACTGTTATTGTAGGCAAATTCTACGAGATGAAGTTGTTCTTCCTAACTTCCCTTAAAATCTCGTACGCAAGCTCATAGCATGTGCTTGAGGGTTTGAATTGTCCTCTCAGATTGGCTATCTGTTTGAGAATGATAGGTCGTACTGTACAGTAACTTTGTACCTAGAGCACTCTACAAGCTCTTCCAAAAAGCGGCAGTAAACCTCGGGTCTCGGTCGGATGTAATTGGCACCAACACTCCATGCAAATGAATAATTTGACGCACATACAGCTTTGTAAGCATATCCAAATCAAGGTCCTTTCATATTGCAATGAAGTGAGCTGATTTTGTCAGTCTGTCAATCATTACCCAAATTGAATCATTACCTCTTTGACTCCTCGGAGTCCGGTCACAAAATCCATCGTGATATGCTCCTATTTCCATTTAGGAATTTCAAGAGATTGCAAAAATCCTCTCGGCTTACAATGCTGTGCTTTCACTTGCTGACACGTCAGACACTTGGCGACATGCTTGGCGATACCGCCTTCATACCTGACCACCAATAGTGTGGATGCAAATCCTGATACATCTTTGTATTGTCAGGATGAATGTTGTAACTGCTACGATGAGTTTTTGATAAGATCTTCTCTTTAAGTGCTGCATCATCAGGTACACACAATCGTCGTCGGAACCTCAGTGTTCCATCATTAGAAATTTGAAAGTCAAGTTTTCTTTTATTTACATCTTATTGCGGGATCTTCTGAATTTCTGGATCTATTAACCTGCACTTCCAGCACAATTATGAGGGTGGCCATAAGATTTGAAAGGTGGCCTACCTCAAATTTGAAAACCGAATCTCTTGTCTTCTCAATCAAAGTCCATTCCTTAAGCACCATTTCTGCAACTGAAGATTTCCAACTCAGCGCATCTGTGACTTTATTTGCCTTTCCAGGATGGTACAAAATATCACAATCATAGTCCTTCAAGAGTTCCATCCAACAACATTGTCTTATATTCAACTCCTTCTGAGAGAATAGATACTTGAGACTTTGATGGTCAGTGAAGATCTAGAATCTTTCTCCACACAAGTAATATCTCCAAATCTTCAAAGTGAAAATGATAACTGCGAATTCTAAGTCATGCGTCGGGTAATTCAGCTCATGAGGTCTCAACTGACGGGATGTGTATGCAACAACTCTGCCTTGTTGCATCAACACGCAACCCAGTCCTCTAAACGACGCATCACTATAGATCGCGTATCCTCCAAGACCAGATGGTATGGTCAAAATAGGTGCCGTAGTTAGCTTTTCCTTAAACTCTTGGAAATTACACTCGCACTTGTTTATCCATACAAACTTCTCTTCTTTCTTTAGTAGTCAAGTCAATGGTGACGCCAACGCTGAAAACCCTTCTACGAACCTTTTGTAATGCCTTGCTAAACCCAGAAAATTTCTAATCTCTGTCATGGTAGTCGGTCTTGGCCAATTGATCATTGTTTCTATCTTGCTTGGGTCCACGGAGATTCCTTCATTTGAAATCACGTGACTTAGAAAAGCAACACGAGTCAACTAAAACTCGCACTTGCTAAACTTGGTGTACAGCTCATGAGTCCTTAGAGTCTACAGTATCAATCTCAAATGTCCTTCATGTTCCTCTGGACTTCTTGAGTACACCAGGATATCATCGATTAACACAATTACGAACTAATCTAGGTATTCCTTGAAAACTCGGTTCATCAGATCCATAAAAGCAGTTGGGGCGTTCATCAATTCGAACGGCAATATAGTGAACTCATAATGGCCATATCGCGTACGAAACGCTGACTTTGGTATGTCCTCCTTCCTGATCCTTAGCTGATGGTATCCTGTTCTTAGGTCGATTTTGGAAAATATCAATGCTCCTTGCAACTGATAAAACAAGTCATCAATCATCGGCAATGGATACTTGTTTTTTATTGTCACCTGATTGAGTTGACAATAGTCGATGCACAGGCGCAACGAACCATTTTTCTTTTTCACGAGTAAAACTGGTGCTCCCTAAGGCGATGCACTAGGACGTATGAATCCCTTATCCAATAGTTCTTGCATATGCACCTTTAGTTCTTTTAACTCAGACAACGCTATCCGATAAGGAGCCTTAGAGATTGACTCTATCCCGGGGGCTAACTTGATTACGAACTCTATCTCTCTTTCTGACGGCAGACCTAGCAATTCTTTCGAGAATACATCTAGAAACTCTTGGACTACCGCAATATCTTCTATCTTTAGCACCTCAACTATCGTATCCATGACAGTCGTCAGATAACCTTGACAACCCTCGTATAACAACCGAGTTGCCTCTAGTGACAAGATTAGGGAAATCAAGGGTCCTCCTTGACTCTCAATAAACTCGAAACTTTCACCCTCTATCGGGTTAAACAAAAATCGCCTTGCAATATCAGTCCAGCTTAGCTTGTTGCTTGGTGAGCCAATCCATGCCAATTATCAAGTCAAAATCATACATGGCTAGGACTATCAAGTCTATCTTCCATCTCGCTCACTAATCGCTAATGTGCAACCAGGACAACCCACTATAGCTAACACCTTATCCCTTAATGGTGTCAATATACTGATCAATGACTCCAACAACTCATGAATCAATGCTACCAACTTAACATACTGCTCAGCTATAAATGAATGAGTTGCACCAGGGTCAAATAAAGCATAAGCATCATGGTTGTTTAGTGAAACGGTACCTGTGATCACATTAGGCGCATCGTGCACCTGTCCTCTAGTGATAGCATAGATCCTTCCTTGAACTAGAGGGCGATTCAAACCACCCTGCGATGCATTTGGTGACGCAATTCCTCGGATTTGACCCATCGGTAATGGCGACGGTAACGAAAATCCTGTCTACCTTCTCTAACAGTTCCTGGCTATGTGACCCTGTTGGCCACATTTAAAGCAAGCACCCGTCCTAGCTGGACACGGGGCTGATCCAAGTTGTCCTCCATAGGAACGACAAACTCTGAACTAGTTTGACGACTTTCCTATTTCACCCTTTCTGTTGAGTGGGACAAGGTACCTTCCTCTAGTCATCAGTCTCTTCCCAAGTCGATTTTCATCTTGATTTGATCCGAACTGCGACCCAGATGCAGCGGCTCATTCATTCTAGTCTCTCTCAATCAACTGGGCCCGTTCATATGGATCATTGTAGCCTTTCAAGTTGAATGGCACCATCGGGCTTTTCACATCCAGTCTGAGTCCATCTCTAAATCGTCTGGCTTGGTTCTTTAAATTCTCGACTAGTTCAGGAGTATATTGCGATAGTTCAGCAAACTTCGCCTCATACTAGTCTACAGTTATTGCACCTTGGCGGAGGCACTAAAATTCCGCCATCTTCATTTCTCTAGCACTGTTAGAGAAATACTTGTTGTTAAAAACCTCAACGAAGGCATTCTACTCCAGAACCACACCTGGAAGAAAACTATTTCTCTGGTGGCTCTCCACCATGTGCTTGCAATCCCTTTTAGTTGGTAGACTGCAAGAACAACCTTCTTTGCCTTGATGCACATCAGCAGTGCAAAGGCATTCTCCAACTACTGGATCTATAGGGCTGCAGCATCGAGATCTCCTGCGCAAGTGAACTTTGGCGAGTTTAACCTCAGAAAATGTTTTACTAGTTTATGCATTGGCCTCACAACGGCCACATCCTCGGGTGGAACCTCTGCGGGTACGGCATCAGGTGCGGCGACGGCTACAGCAGCAGCATCAGCAGTGGCATTGACAATAGTAGTAGCGGCTATGGTAGCGGCACTTGTAGCGATGGCTGAAGTAGTGGCAACGGCAGCTTGATTTTGAGCTTGTTGCTCCATCCACACTCCCATAACTTCCGACGCCTCCATGATCCCGTCCACTCTCGAATCATCAGGGGCTGCTACTCCAGTACCAACTAGAGGTGGTGCTACTCCACTCGCGCTGGCTTGAGCCAGTGCTTTACCTTGGCCACCTTGGGCACCGATCCTTGTCGACGTCCTCGCCTTAGTCACTGAAGATAAGGTCCTCTGCCTAGGAGTTGTCAGCTCCTAATCACTCATCTTGAAGACTTTCTACAACACCTGTTTCCAATTCCATACCGAATTAAAAACTGAGTGATCCCACAACCAATCTACCAAACAGTTATAACTCACATGCATCAGCATAAAATAGAGGTCATTCCTACTATCCCAAGAACCCATCACACCTTATCACTCCAAACACAAACTTCGCTCGATACCATAAAAGGGGATGTCACACCCCGAACTCCAAGCATGTGCCCATCTTTGTCTGGTCGATAAAAATTTGCGACTTCCAAAGACGAGTCACCGACCCTTTTTATTTTATTGCACATGCGGAAGCGAAAAGAAATTCCCTGATAGTAATCATCTCGGGATAGAAAAGTAGGACAGCAAATTCACAAACAAACATGGCTTTATAAACATACTGAGTCATGTACAAAGTCTATGACCAAAAGACTACAAAGACTAGCTTTCCAAAAAGAAGCGGTCCCAACCGACCTACACTTCAGATCACCTCCTCTCAGCTCCAGGTCCTCCACTCGACGGTTCAGAAAATTTAAGCCCACGATGGGGTGAGATATAAATCTCGGCGAGTTTGCACGCTAAACCCCGATTAGGAGGGAAATACATCCAAAAGCGTCATAACCACACAATCACGCAATCAAGAGATGGAGACTTACCTCTTCTCATTTCCGTCCCGCACGTCGGCACAATTCATAGCTCAAATGCATATAACCATTGAAACATCTCATCAAATCAATTACCCAAGTGTTTCAATTGTTAATATTTGCCCCTTAAGGGTACCACTTAATCTCAAGTTCCGTGTCTACTGGCACAACCAGGTATTGTCTCATCGCCATTGAGCACGACAACATTTATATCATAATAGACGGCTTCCCCGAAGGGGCGTAGGTCCAGAATCTACTGTGACGCGAGTCACCTACTCTTTAGTTCGGTGTCCTTCTGGCATAGCCAGGTGTCATCTCACCACTATTGAGCACGGCGGCGTCCATATCTTAATAGACGGCTTCTCCAAAGGGACGTAGGTCCAGAATCTACTGCGACCCGAGTAAACTACTCTTTAGTTCAGTGTCCTTCTAGCGTAGCCAGGTGTCGTCTCATCACCATTGAGCATGGCTACGTCCATATATTAATAGATGGCTTCCCCGAAAGGGCGTAGGTCCAAAATCTACTGCGACCCACGATCCAAAGAATAGATATCCCAAATAGAGCAATGTCTGACTTAATAGCCGAGAACGGGTTCTCTTAACCAACACACGATTACTCAATTGCAGAAATTAGCCACACCATTGCAATCATCACGAAATTCCGGTCACCGGCTATCCGGCCTAATTTATGGAAAATATTTAATAATTAAATAATTACTGAAATTAATTAAATAAATCAATTTAAATTCTAAAATACTAACCTAGGCCAGAACCACTAAATTAAAAAACCAATATGGACCCGGAAAATTTTCGAACCCTTTTAGATAAATAGCACATCCTATCTAAGCCTTGATTAATTTCATCTAACCACCTAATATGCACAATTAACTAATTAAATCACTAATTTAATCTAACTAACCACCTAATTCCTAAGAAGGGTTTCATGCATAAACTCACTTGGTTAATTGCGGAAACCGGTTCGGCTGCGACGACGGCGCGACGACGGCCGAAATCCGAATTTTCGGCGACGTCGGCGGACACTTGGGCCAAGCCTAAAACAGGCCCAACAAATCTCAGTCCAATCTAAGATTTGCTTTTGAATTGGACCGGGCCTGAAGCGGGCTGACTTCGCGGACTTGGGCCTCAAAATTACAGGCTTCTGATCTTGTTGGACTTCGCTGGACTGGGCTGAAACCTAGGCTGTGGCTGGACTTCAAGTTGGGCCGCTGAGAATGGGTTGACCTTTGGGCTTGAATCTTACAGGCTGAAAGTGGGCCGAAATTTTGTGGGCCTGACTTCAGACTTCGGTGGAATCTCTTGGAGCTCGAGGATGCGGGCATCAAATGGAGCAGCTTCAGTGGACGAGCTGCACGAAGGAAAATGGAGGGCGACGCGGACGTTGTTGCTGCGTCGTTGGCTCGGCAAAGTGGCTTCAGTGAAATTGAAATGGATGAGTGGGGGTTTACGGTCAACAAACCGATGGGGGGAAAGTACAGTTGACCGGAACGTGGGCTTCGGTGGGTGGAGCGGCAGGGTTTGTTCGTGGCTTTGTGAGTGGGGCTGACGTGCGGCGTTGAAGGCCGCGTGGAGGAGTCAACAACCGAAGCTAGCTGGGAAATTTTGACTCGGTGAAGGCGTGGCTTCTTCAAGCGGCGTTGCTGGCATTGGACTCATGGCAGCAGCAGCAAGGAAGTCGAGCTGCAGGGGAATTCAACGCTAGAGATGATTGCTGAGGAAGGTTGATTCAGCTAGGGTAAAACTTGGTGGAGGATGGCCTTCTCGATGAAGATGGAAGGAAAAGCATCCGTCGGTGGGGGAAAAGACAGCAAAGAAAGGAAAATGAAAGATGATAAAGGCGGTTCACGGGAAAATAAAAGGAAAGCTGGAACCACGAAGGGGTCGTCGAGCAAGATGGGGCGCACGAGAGAAAAGAGAGACGTGTGAGAGTGGCTTGAGGAAGAGGAGAGAGAGATAGTCAACAAGGTTAGCCATTCCATTAATAGCTTGGTTCCCCACATGCACATCTTAATGCCCCGTAATACTTTCTTGCTCTAATTCCCACAAAATATCCAATTCAATTGTCTAAAATAATGCTGCCCTCGCCAATTCCGAATTTCACCATTTTTGATCTTCAATTTCTTCAACAATTTCCCAAATCCGACCTCCAATTTCGGTGAAGAAAAAGCCCGTAGAATTTCTACAAGTGCCCCTTGTCAAATAGCTCGCTTGAAAGTCCAAATTTCTTTTAATTCGGCCCTTCCGAATTTTCGTCAAATTTTCCGCAACGTCCGAACGATTTTTCATAAAAATCTCGGAATCTCCAAAAATTCTTCGGAGGATGAGTCGACGTTCTTAAAATAGATCGTGACACCACATAACTTTCAATTTCTGAAATCGAGTTCAAATTCATGGTTAATTTCACTTTGGCGCGCTTTTAGCGTAATCTAGTCTATCGAGTAACTTTTAGGAATTTTTAGTGCAATTGACTCGTGATCAATTTATCTTGAGTCACACTGTACATCTTCGACACATTGGCGACTTTCGGTTATTGTGAAAAATCTTGAGGTTTCAATTACAGACACAAGGTACCTAAAACGATAGAAAATCAATTTAGTGTTGATCGATGAGAATTTTGCAATCAACCACACTCTGATCACAAATCCCGGTCGAATCGACCTATCTTTGATCTCGATCGATTCGACTTGAGTGTCATGATGACCCTTGCAGACGAACACGGTGGGGTAGTCGATTACTGATCAAATTCTCAAGTCCAATTGCATTTAAATTCCTTAATTGCTTCCTTAGATAGTTCAGTTATCCCGTGAGTGATCAACTTAGAGAATTGCACTATTGTAAATGAAAGGCCCGATTTATTTAATTGAAAACGAAATCTGAAAATTCATGTTGTTGCATTTGTCCTCTCCATATGGTCCATCCTACAGCGCATTTCAATTTATCACGCTCCTTCCGATGGCACTATTGAGCTTTCGAGACTTTCTATCAGGCTATTCATGGGGTCAATTTGATTTCATCGAATTACTATCGAAAAACCTTTTCTCTTTCAAACTTCTTGGGATTCAAAAGCCAATCTCAACAAAAAAAATTTCCCAATCGTAATTGAGCATTTCTATTGTAAAACCGATGAGAGGGATGATATTAATAGGACATGCTTGGCCTAATAAGAAAAGAAATGATAAATTGAATAGGGAGAGGAGGGTGTTTTGGCTAGATAACTAAAAAAAACGGAGTTTTTTAAAGTCAAAATGGAGGTAGAAATAATGCCGCTCCTCTCTATATATAATTGGAAGCAATTAAAGTCTCGTTCATTTCACTTAAAATAATTTTCGGAAAAATGTTTTTGAGATTTTCCGGAATTTGTTTCACGAAAAATAAACTAGCCGAGGAACACCTTTTCCATTAACCAAAAAAAAAAAGAAAAACTTCAGAAGTAGAGAAAATGTTTAATGTAGAAAGTGGAAAATATTTTCTATCCTCTTTTTTCACCTCTAAACTAAATAATTCTTTTTACCAAACACCTATTCCTTTTATTTTTTATTATATTTTTTAAAAAGTTAAATTTCGAATTATTTTAAAATTTCTTTTCCTTTTTTTCTTTCTTCTTTAGTTGGTTGGCAGTCACAGCGGTGGCCGGCAACTAGCCATGGGTAAGCTCGAGCCTTGCTACAGGCTGGGAAGTTTCAACCTTGCTGGTATCTAGCAAGTTGGAACCTTATCGTCAACCTCACTTGTGATTGGTCATAGGTCATCACTGTGGCCGATGACCAGTTGTGGAAGAAGAAGAAAAATAAAAAAATAATTAACAAATCAATTTTTAAAAAATAAAATAAGTTTAAAATTTTGATTTTAAAAAAATAAAATGAAAAAAATATTGAAAGGAGTGCATGGAGGAAAATATTTTCTTCACCGAATAATGGAAAATATTTTCTAGCTCAGTTTTAGATTTCAGCCGAACACCGACAAATATTGTCATTTTTCTAGAAAATAGCTTTTTGAAAAATATTTTTCAGAAAAGCAACATTTTCGTGAAGCGAATGTAGCTTAAGTGTAGGTTATCAAAAGCCAATTCACTTTAATTAAATCATGAAATCTATAATGGAGCAATTTGCATTTGTCCGGGTAATGATTAATTGCATTGAAAATAGTTGTACTACATCCCTTTTTTCCTTGGAGCGCGGGCGACCCTCCTCCTTAGTGGGCATTTTATTTCGAGAAAGTTATTAAAAAAGTATTAATAATTTTTGTTGCAGAATCGAACGTCATAATTGAGGCAGAAAAAGCCAGATCCTATACATGAATGTGAGCTGATCAAGCTGAAGCTGTTGGCCAATTCACGTCATGCGACTCTTCTAGCCTTTAGATTCGCTGACCAAGTCAAAAGAGGTGGCAATTTTCTACAGGACTCGAGAAGAGGACAGGATCTTAACAAGTTAAAGTTCTTGTTAGTGGTGCTAGCGGTCGGATTTTTGTCAACCCATTTGACGCCCATAAAAAAAGAAAAAAAAATAAAAGAGACTTCTATTCAAATTTGTTCTCCGACAATAAATCATACTACGCAAAACGTCGCATTAGGGCTAGAATTTGAGTACACGAGTATCGCTATATGGCACATCAAAAAGGCAGCTTGACATATCCAGTACCAACATAAAACTAAACGGAACGAGAAAGTATTCTATCTTATCATCCGAAGAGATGATGTAATTTATGCTCACTAGAATATTTATACTTTAAAATCTATAAATATGTTTTGAAGGGGATGCAAACATCACAAGTCCAGCATACTGAGTTTTGCATACTCTTTAATCCTATCCGTCGCGTGCCAATTTCCCCTTTCCCTTACAAGAAGCTGACAGAGAGAAGGAACTGGTTGATGGTCCTGAGAAGTAGAGGCGCATGGTGAGATCCTGCGAAGAAGAAGCTTCTCGTCAATCTTCGAGCTATGATGATGAACTCTGTAACATTTCTTCCTCGTCTTGCAGTATGAATTGACATGAATTCTTGAGGCCAAACTTTCCACGTACCAGTACAGTAGTGCTTTTCTAAGTTGTCCTGTTTGTCAGTACCCTTTCTCATTCGTTACGAGCTAAGTCAAACAAAAGAAAGTACCATTTGATTTGCACTATCCCTCAAAATTTCTCTTCTGCAGACTCGATGGCTTTGCTGATGGTTATTGATTTAAATGGCTCGGACAAGTAAGCTTGAGCGTGTGTGGATAGTTCTCGCGTGACGAAACGCATGATGGGTCGCGAATTGGGACTCGTCCGTGTGCATGCAAGTGCTGCCATGATGATGAATACCACTTTCTTGGCTAGTTGTTTGGTCGGAGGAGGAAGACGTGGGTCGAGCATATCCTTCAGCAGCAAGTTTGGGTTCTCTGATAATGTCGATGTTCGCATCATAGATAGGGAAGAGAGAAGATCCCCTGGATGCCTCCCCATCATAATCTCTAGCGTCACTACTCTGAAGCTATACACATTGCATTTGGCAGTCAATCGCATCGTTGTTGCTAACTCTGTTTTTCCATAGATGAAGAATGAATCAATGTTACGATCATAAAGCCAAGTTATACCCAAGATCCAAATTTCTGTGATATCTCAAGACAAATCATTTTTCAAAATCTATACTTGCTCTTTTGAAAGTCTCGTCAGAATTACTCAATGAATCAAGATATGAGACGTTAATGAGAACTATTTAGTCAATTTGAGATGATATGTGCACGTGAAAATGTCTGGTTAGATTTCATCACCAAGCTTACCAGGAGCCATGTAACCATAAGATCCGGCCACTGCAGTCCAATTCGACGAGTCTGAATTCAAGAGTCTTGCTGTTCCCAAATTTGAGAGCCGAGGCTCGAAGTCAGGCTTGAGCAAGATGTTGTTTAATGTTATGTCCGATGCACAATAGGTGGCGAGCAATCGTGATGCAAATAGGCAATTGCGTGAGCCACGCCTTGCACAATATTAACCCTTGTACCCCAGTCTAGCTCTGTTGCTCCTATTCCTCCATACAAGACCTTTGTCAAATTGCCTCTCTCAACAAACTCATAGACCAAGTAAATGCAACCCCTCATGGAACAAAATCCGTGAAGCTTGATCACATTGCGGTGCTGGACCTTAGTCAACATGTGAATTTTGTTCTCAAAACTCTAGTGGTTGACTACCGGGATGTTGCCAGATTCTACTGCGTTGAGCTTTTTGACAGCAACAGTTTGGCCGTTGGCCAATACGGCCTTGTAAACATTCCCGAACCCACCTTTTCCGATGCAGTATTCTTCGCTGAAATCATTGGTGGCCTTGGCGACGTCCCTGAATGTGAACTTCCCTAACTTTTCCCATATGATCTGCTCATATTTCTCATGCTTTTTAAGGCGCTTGGTCTCTTCCTCTTCATCACGATACTTTTTTTGCCGCTGAAGTAGCAGAATCACAGCAATTAGGATCCCCAGAAGTAGTAAGCAGCAAACGCCAACACTCACACCAACCAAAACTTTTTTTTCTATGGTCGGTTGATTTACTGCTCGTCCCACACGGAGATAATCCGGTCGCGTTTCTACATAAGCCTGGATTTCCAATAAAAGCACTTCCCGGAGCATGTTGGAAGATCCCACCAATAGGAACCACACCGGTCAATTTGTTGTTCGAGAAGTCTACGAAGCTTAAATTATTGGACGCAAATTGCGTAATCCCAAGATCTCCATAATTAGAACAAGAACATGCATAATTAAGCAGAAAGATTAACGCACCTGTTTTGGGATCCATTGTTCTTGAAGCGGAAGCGGAAACACAATGTTCCACGTACAAGTCCTTCTCCTCTATTACCCTCCGTATCACTGGCTTAATGAGGCGGCCCCCCTCGCATTTAGCATTAGGTAAATGCCCCTTAAGTGAGGATACATGTGAGAATTAGGATTGGATGAGAGACTTGAGCACTATTTATAGAGTTTCCAGCCAATCCCTCTCATTACGGGCCAGGCTCAACTCGGCCCACACTAGCCAGCCTATATTAGACTAATTAAGAAACCTTCTATCTTACTTTAGACCAACTCTGTTTTACGGTAACCGTAAAAACAGTAAATTACAATATCAATTAATTTAGCCAACATTAGGAAAACTCTTAATTCTCCCACTTGGATTATATTAATTGAAATCGTACTGTATGTGTGCACATTTGGTCTAGAGATAATTCTTAATAGTCAATCCTATCCCATAAAGTCTTAAACACCGAATCATGGCGGTAACGCATGTATACACACGAGCCTTCTATGGTCACAAATGTTCTCAACTTTAATGATATGGATTCAATATGGTAGTGTGTCAAATGAGTAACATCTCTCATAGAGAGATCCCATTTGTCAGTCACAATTCTCTTACCTTAGGTGTCACAAAAACTTGTGCCACTAGAGAATGTTTTATGGTTCCAATGAACCCACATATGTCTTGTCCTTATGGTTAACCTTTCTTTATGTATTACAAGACATATGCACAAGGCTAATAATCGGATGCCCGGATGCCCCTAGCCTTCACTCAAGGTTTATACAATCTGTTGAGACTTTATCAATATGTATTCAACAATACATTCAAAAATATTTTATTGAATGTAAAAGTTGATACATATCAAACTGTTACAAAGTGTAACGAACACAGATGAAACCTTTATCAGAGTAAAGCCAAAATAGCTCCCACTAAACAACAGTATCCGAAGATACTCCTAGGCCCATGCTAACGATATGTCACTCAAACACACACGGGCGTAGGCCTTTAGTTAGTGGATCTGCAATCATATCATCTGTGAAATATATATTATATTAAAACGTTACATTTCTGTACCGTTTGCTTTTGGTAAAAAATTTTGATCACCATATATTTAGACCCCTTGAGACATTTCTAATAAATAATACTATAAATTTGTTATCTCAATACAACCGTATGGGTCTATCCATAAAGTTAAAACGATTAACTTCTTCATGAGGTTCTGGAGCCTAATAGCCTAAGTAACAACCTAAAAGAATGTTACTAATACTGCATACATAGTATAAGATAATATAGAACTTTATTTACTGCACTTACTACTAACATAAATATGTATCTTGTTATTGATATTATATCATCTTAACAGCCAGCAAAGTTTACATCTAAATACCCTACTAACTGCAAGAATTGAACATATCTGTAAATTAGCATATAATTTATTGTCTTCTTTAAATACCTTAAAATCTTCTTGACAGCAACCCAGTGATCATGTCCTAGATTTGACTGATATCTGCCTAGAGTCCCATCACAAAGACAACATTTAGTTTAGTGCAAATTCGAGCATACATTATACTTTTAAATGCACTGACACAAGGTACACAATTTAATTAGATTTTCTCAATATCTAAATAAGGACAATGTGATAGATTTAGTCCATCACCCTTAACAATAGGAGCAATTCTGGCTTTCAATAATGTATATTGAATATTTCCAATATACAATCAGCAAATGTCCTCTAAGAAAATCTAATATAATATGGCAAAAACAATCCTTACAGACATTAGTACAAAGGATATAAGATGTCTCAACGTCACAACTTGTAAGTAAAATATTATGTACATAAAGTATGAGAAAAAATAAATTTCCTCCCACTGACCTTGCAGTATATTGAATTACTTTGTTCCCAATTGAACAAAATAACAACACTATAAAAATTTAATAATATTATTTGGAAACTTGCTTAAGACTATAAATAAGACTTTCAGTCTACACACAAGTTTACTTGAAACATTTGTTGCAAAATTCTCCAATTGCACAATATAGATTTTGCATCTTTTGGCGTAACTTTATATCAAAATAAATTATTAATGACACATTCATTCTGAAAGAATATTTAAAGAAATAATTATTTATTCACTATAAACAATCAACCCCTCTTTCAGAGTGAAAATATTATTATCTTTTTTTATGGCATTTAATCACATACTTAATTGAGAACAAGAAACGACATTTATATAAGTTGCTAAAACAACCATGTAGTAAATATTGTAATCATGCTCTCACAAATAGACTATATAGTATGATGATATAACTGATCGTCTTTCCCTAACAAATCTCCTTAATAACGCTGCGACCACTTGATTCTGCACTTTAGAGGTTTAAGAAATTTCATTATAAACTATATCAAGAATAGTACCTTGAACCTCAACAAGTTTAGTCTATGGTACAGGAGATTCCACAATTGTCTGTATCACGATAATCTATTTAGGCAAAGACAAAGACACAGTGATTTTCCATCATACTATTAACCTTAATAGTCTGAAAGCAGCTATCCTTGTCAAACTATAGAAACTTTACAGTATGTGATACCATAATTCTCGTATCTTCTTTAGGGTCTTAAAATTAATACCCCTTTAACAATCTAGATAAGATACAAAATAATTCCGAGTTGATCTGAATTCCAACGCGGTTAATATTGGATTAGAAAACCACCTCTTAATTTTAATAAGAGTTAAGTAATTTACATCCAGTTCATAAGTCAAAAGAAGTTTATGAAATAACTTTGATAAGAGACACCTTTTGTATATGAAAAAGTTCCTTTCATAATATCAGCCCACAAAAGACCAGATAAATTAGTCTTACAAATCATACTCAATTACCATGTAAATAATTGTGCAATTATGCATTTCAACCAAATCTTTTCTCAGGATTTTCAGGCATAATAATTAAGTTACTACCCCAAAATCTACCAAGTATTTGACAAATGACCCTTTAAGCTATTTCACATTGTCATACTTGCCAAAATACTTACGGCCACTGTTAAGCCTGACAACCTTTTAAGACCTCTATCTCGGTCATTTTCCTTAAATAGAAAACTTTAGAAAACAACCTTTTAACCATATACGAGATGTATATGTCATTAGGACTTAAACACAATCTTTACAGATGTGTCCTAATTTCAATATCAGATAAGACATAATTTCAAGCAACTAAGGCTTCCGTCATCTTATAGCAGTGTAGTCCACAGGCAAACCTCTTTTCAAGTGTTCCAGAATGGAACGCTTTATGGACAGTAAGCAAAATTCAATTGCTATTTTCTCAAGCAACAAATCATATGTACACAATTTAAAATTTGAAGCAGTAAAAACCTCAATAATAATGAAGTTATTAATTACAAAAAAGGTGATTGAAAACCAAACAATGTATATAATTAGCATCATGTGAGTACTATGTAACTTGACGTACAAGTACACATCCAGAGAGTTACACGCATAATCATATAATCACCTTTGGGCATAATACATGACATGCAGTTGTACACTCCCACATGATAGCGGTTATGAGAATATATTCCAATTCTTTGTGAATTCATCACCTTTGGGCATATGAATCACTAGAATCAGTCACTCCTCCACCACACTATCATGTATCCCTCCATGAACTAATACACAATCATCTCCTTTGGGAGTATGACTACGCATTAAACCAGGAGACATTCCAATCATTATACGAGGCTGAAATTTCTCAAACCCAATCAAGTGTGCCACTTTGGCGGTCACTACTCAATTGAATCATTGAAATTCTCTCATACCAGGGATATAAACTTTACTTCTCACATACACCATATACATGTGATTTTAACTTTAGTGATGGGGGCAGCATATCACCAAAATCACATATCATGCTAATATATATATATATACAGCGAACCTAACAGACAGATTCCAATGAGATCATTGATCACAGTAACACAAGAAACTTCTCATAACAGAGAATAAAACATCTCTTATGCACCCCAATTACATATTACCATAACAACATAAAAAGAATGCTGATCTAAAATATCTCTCACAAATTAACATCAATAGTAATACATGGTACACTAAATCGACAAGCTTGACAACTGATCCATTATTACTCATGAGTTCATAAGGCAAAAATGACTCCAAGGCCAACAACTGATTTATTAATCAATTTTAGGTAACAAATATCATTACTTCAACCAGTGGCCTATAAATTGAGTTAAACCACAAAACTAAATATCTAGACTATAACAATAGATACTATTGCTCTGCATAAATATTGTCATACTCCTTAACCATAAAAATATTCAACTTGATAGACATTAACAAGTGACCAGATGAGTTCATGTACAATATGCAGTAACTTAATTGACATGCATTACCCACATACAACAGATATGTTAATCAGTACAATCAGTTTGGTCATGAGTTCTTAAGACGTCCATCATTCAAAGATTACCAGCATGTCAAGGAGTATGCTTGAGTAACAAAAGTTTCATAACGTTTACTGTTTCTCATCAGCTCAATACATAGTTCAATTACTATTCCATAATGGTTGTATCTCATTAAGCCAGCTTCAGTTCACAATAAAGTTTGATTTTTATTGATGAATCACACCTTTATAATGATTATGTGATAATATACCTATAACCCAACACTTGTATTTCCAAAATCACAGAAAAATACAAGGAAAAATACGCAAAAATTCATTTAAAATACACGTATTTAGGGTTTCATATGCAATTTCACATCAATAAAACCATCAAACATATAAAATAAATATACCACAAGATATGAAATCACCATACGAGTTCAACGCTGCCAGCCACGTGCCGAACGGAGGCTCCATGCGCTCACACGCGCCGCCTGAGTGTGTGGCGCGTGGAGCTCACGCGCGGTGCACGTTCGACGCCCAGGTGGCGCGTGGGGGCGCATGCGGCATCCCCCGGCAACCCGCCGCCTATCCTCTTTCTCGTCTCGTCTCCCCCAACCCAAATTTGTGATTTAATTTAATTTTTATTGAACAAAAAGTCTCGAAAATCACAAATTAGGGCAAGATCCATACTAATTATCGCTAATCCGTACAAATTAGGGCAAAATCAATTGCATTCAAGTTCTAGGGTTATGGTTGCTTTGATACCACATGTTAGACGCAAATTGCGTAATCCCAAGATCTCCATAACTAGAACAAGAACATGCATAATTGAATAGAAAGATTAACGCACCTGTTTTTGGATCCATTGTTCTTGAAGCGGAAGCGGAAACGGAAACACAATGTTCCATGCACAAGTCCTTCTCCTCTATTGCCCTCCGTATCACTGGCTCAATGAGGCGGCCCCCCTCACGTTTAGCGTTAGGTAAACGCCCCTTAGGTGAGGATACATGTGAGAATTAGGGTTAGAGGAGAGACTTGAGGACTATTTATAGAGTTTCCAGCAAGTTCCTCTCATTACAGGCCAGGCTCAACTCGGCCCACACTAGCCAGCCCATATTAGACTAATTAAGAAACCTTCTATCTCCTTTTAGACCAATCCTGTTTTACGATAACCGTAAAAATAGTAAAGTACAATATCAATTAATTTAGTACACATTAGAAAAACTCTTACATAAACTACTCAAGCGTGTGAGAGCAGCAGGGATCGTACCTGACAAATCATTATGCGAAAGATTGAGATTTTCCAATTTAGTAAGCTTATCTAAATTGGAAGGAATTGATTTTTTTAGGGAATTGTGGCTGAGGTCTAGGAGAATCTGTAGTGTGGACAACTTCCCGAGTTTGGATGATATGTTACCTGACAAATTGTTGTTGCTCAAGTTCAAGCTCAATAGATTCTTTAAATTCGCTAACTCATCCGGTATGCTACCACCCAATGCATTGTCCAACAAATCAAGAAATTGGAGCTTCGATAATTTTCCTAGTGAGATGGGAATGTATCCCGCCAAATGGTTGTTGCTCAAGTTCAGCTTGAACAACTCCCCTGGGTTACCCATCTCGTCGGGAATTCTTCCGGTCAAATCATTGTTGCACAAAGTCAGGACGCTCAACCGAGACAATTTTCCGAGCTCCGGAGGGATATGGCCTGAGATTTTGTTGTCATCTATCTGCAAGTCCATGAGATTCGTACACTCTCCCCATTGTGCCGAGAGACTTCCAATAAATCGGTTGTTGCTGAGGTTTATAGTGGTCAGATTGGGATAAACTCCGAATGCACTTGTGATATTTGCAGTGAACTGATTGTGCCCCAGACCGACTCTTGTTAGCCCCGAACAGTCCCTCAAGCAGTCAGGCAGCGACCCTGTGAACTTGTTCCCATTGACCATTAGTTCATGAAGAGCAAGGCCACTGCATAACTCGGGAGGCAGTTCTCTGGTGAAGTTGTTGTTCGAAAAAAAAAACATAGCCCAGAGAAGGGCTGTACTTGCCAAAATCACGTGATATGCTTCCTGAGAAATTATTCCCGAACAAAGAGATCCACACTAAGTTAGCAAGGCGAGAGATGGTCTCAGGGACCTCTCCGTAAAGCTGGTTCGTGTGGAGGTCGAGAGTGGTCACTGATGTGAGATTCCCGACCTCCGGAAGAATAGTCCCAGTGAGATTGTTGGAGTAAAGCTGGAGGATCTGCAGGTTGTGGAGGTTCCACAATGTCGATGGGATTTGGCCGGAGAGATTGTTCTTTGAGAGGTCTAACTCAAGCAAATTCTCCAAGCTCCCGATCCCGGTAGGGATTGGGCCAGAGAGTGAATTGCAGAACAAATAGAGGTAATTGAGCTTGGTCAGGCTTTTGTTTTCTGGTGGAATTTGCCCGGAGAGAGAATTGTACTGGAGCTGCAAAGAAATGAGTTCCGTCCAATTTGTGAAGAAGTAAGGCAATAACTCACCTGACAGGCGATTAGACGAAGCTCCAAATTCTGACAATCTGACCAGATTGGACAGAGAGAAAGGCAGCTCCCCAGAGATCGAATTCTCGGCAAGGGCTAAGAAGGTGAGGTTAGAACAAAGACCGAGCTCAGAAGGGATCGAAGAGTTCAAGCGGTTTTGGTGCAAATCAAGCTTTTGAAGCTCCCTCAATTGACCGACGGAGCTAGGAATTGCCCCTTCGAAGGAATTTTCGTGCATTTCTACAGTCTGAAGCCGAGACAGCAATCCTATGTGGATCTCCTTCAGCTTGGAAAGTTTCGATAAGTTTGCAATCTGACCCTGAAGCGAATTCTCAGTGAGGTGGAGGTATTCGAGGTTCACCAGGTTGGCATACACAGCCTCTGGAATTTCGCCTGTCAAATTGTTTGATGACAACCGGAGGTATGTCAGGGTCTTGCAATTGGCCACGAAGCCCGGAAATTTACTGTCGAGGTTATTTTCAGAGAGGCTCAGGTGAGTCACGGATGGCATGACCGAGAATTTCGACCAGTCAGGAGATTTCTAGTGGTTTGATTGAAGATCCAAGTGCCGCACCTTCCCGAGATTGCTGATCTGGTAGGGAATCGTACGGTTGAGACTGTTGTTAAAGAGGCTCAAGTACTGAACCTCTTGCAATTGACCTATCTCGGGTGGTATGCCACCTTCAAAGAGATTGCTCCCCAGGTCCAGGAAGCTGAGCTTGGAGAGATTGCCGATCGAGGACAGTATCAGGCCCTTAAGATTGTTATGGCTCACGTTAAAGCAGGTCAGGTTCGGGAATGAAGCGAAGTCAAGTGCATCGAGTGTGCCGCTGAGGCTTGAGCCTGAGAGGCTGATCTCTGTGACTGAACCGCCATTGCTGCAGGCAACGCCAGTCCAGTGACAGATGGGTAATGTCGGCGAGCGACCATGAACTCAGAGAAGGTGGAGAAGGAGGAGGGGAGAGAGAGTTCTTCCATTTGACAAGAGCTTGTGCCTCTTTGAATGGTGACGCCGAGGGCTGAAATGGTAGCAAGAAGAGAAGACAGAGGAAGAGGAAGAGGGAGAGAGGGTGGGTTGCAGTTAATTCTGTCTGTCATGCCTAGCAAGCTGCTGTTGTACCTCATGAGTCATGAGAAACGAGCTGGATGATACCGTTTTATAGTCCCAATGGGTTGTAGTTTAGACAAAAGGCCTCGAGAAAGTGACAAATTGGCAGTCTCAAATTCACACACAAAGTTGGACTTCGTGATCATTTTCCGACAACCTTGGATAAAGATTCTACATGGCTGCTTTCGTGTCATTCCGCCAGCGTGGACAGCCACGTACAATGTTGTTTGGAAATATTAGTGCATCGGTTGTACGTAAATACAAATTCGATTTAATATCGTATAGTAGCCGTCAAGGAAATACACCTAAATCACAAAAGTTCGCTACTGGCCACTGAAACTTCTTACTCATACTAAAACTATATTAACAGTTAAAATCATGATTTGAATATTTTTTGGTTAGGTGTCCAAATAATCGGAGCCCATTTATACAATGATTTGCTCGTCGAATATGAGGAAAGTACCTTCAAATGCCCTAAATTTTGCGAACTTGATTGCCTAGTTTAGGGTTTTTACGATATATATAAAAAAAAAAAGGTATTCATATCCCAATGGACATAATTTAGGATTTTCATTGACACAATAAATTTTTTTAGTTAAAAGTCATTTTTGTGATATTAACTCTAAATTATAGTGGACATCCATTCAAGTGTCAAATTATTTAGTCAATAAGTTCTACATAATGGCAGATGGATTTAGGTGCACATTTCATGTTGTCATTGCTATTCATGTTGGATCCGGACTATAAATGTTACTCTAAAACTTTCAAAACGAAACTAAACATTTTTACCTTTATTATTTTAGAAAAGTTATAGACTCTAGTCTATTGCGGGTGGTAAATATTTCAAGGGAAGCCATTTTAAATAATCACCTTCTTTTTTAATGTGCTTACTGAGTTCCTTACAGCATATGTGAATTAAAAAAACATGTACATGGAGAAGTATTGGGACAATTGGAATGATAAAGTGCTAGCGTTATTTTTGAAACTTCAGGAGTATACTGGTAACTCCTGCAAAACGTAGTTGCAGTTGGTCTAATTAAAATGCCAACTCAAGTGTCAAAGGTTTAATGTCGCTTTCGTGCCATTGAAAGTTTGATTTGAAATAAACATGTAGTCAGTTGAAGTAGTAAATTAGGCAGGAATAAAAGGTCGAAAGCAATGCAAATGGAATTAAATTTGATTAAGGCCACAAGAAGACGAGAATTAGGCAGAGGTAATTGATAATATGAAATTTTGAGTTATTGGACTTGTACGGATATGAAAAATAATCAAGGCCAATTTTTTTAATCCAAGAAGAGTTGAAAGCAATTTTTCAATGGTTGTATGAAGAAGATTCCTTTGGAAAGCGCTTTGAACTAGCACTGACCTTGCAAATTTCAAAAATTAATAATGCGACGAGAAGTAGCGCGGAAATTGAATGACTCACCTTTTTTTTTTCTCTCAAACTATAAGGACGGTCCATATAGCGAGGACAAGGGACCACAATGCACTTCATTTGGTTAATGATCATCCATCAATCAACGAACCTTCAACTAATATATTGGACTAGAAAAACAAATTGAAAAAGTTGAAACCAAGAATATTGCAAAAAAACAGAAGGAAGTTAGGTTGTACCATTTCTTATGTTGGGATATAGAATAAGATTATTGCTACAAAACAAGTCCTTCAATTTAAATAAGATCTACCAAAGTTGGCTAATAAATGATAATTGACCCCCATACGGACTTTGACATTTCTTGCATAGGTCGAGGGAGCGTTAGTTAAAAAGAAAGTTAGAACTTTCTCTTCAACTAAAATATTTCTATATTATATATATAACTTTCTCTTTAACTAACATCTTTTTATATTATATTATAAATATAAATTGGCCACAACAAACATTTTTCTGTCGGAATGAAATACTTAGTCTTTTCTTGTTTGGTTCAATCAAGGGAACGTAGGCTAGCTGTAAACATAGAAAATCCTGTGGAAGATCTTCACCAGACAATATCTCAGCTTTGAATTACCACTGATCTCGCAAATTTCAAAAATAAATAATGCAACGAGAAGTAGCGTGGAAATTGAATGACCCACTTAGTTTTTTTTTTTCTCTCAAACTATAAGGACGGTCCTTATAGAGGGGAAAGGGACCACAATGCACTTCATTTGGTTAATGATCATCCATCAGTCAACGAACCTTCAACAAATATGTTGGACTAGAAAAACAATTTGAAAAAGTTGAAACCAAGAATATTGCAAAAAAACAGAAGGAAATTAGGTTGTACCATTTTTTTTTATGTCGACATATAGAATAAGATTATTGCTATAAACAAGTCCTTCAATTTAAATAAGATCTATCAGAGTTGGCTAATAAATGATAATTGAACCCCATAAGGACTTTGACATTTCTTTCGTAGGTCGAGGAGCGTTAGTTAAAGGGTTAATACCTTGAAAAACTCAAAACTGGTATACCCGTAATAAATTTATCCAAAACTATCTTTTTGACCACTAAAAACCCCAAATTGGTATACTTTTGACAAATTTACCCCAAACTGATACGCTTGTGACATATTTACCCTACATTAGTTTTTGTTAAATTTTACTGTCAAATTATTAAGTTAAATGACACGTGATAGTTGACTAGTATATCAATTTAAGACTTTACACTCCGTTTGTCACAATTTACAATTTTTGTGATTTTTTTTGTGGTATTAATCCAATTTAGCGGATGATATATTTGTTACAAATTTACCAATTTGGGGTTTTTTAAGGGTCGAATAAATTAGCTTGGGATAAATTTATCATAAATATACCAATTTAGAGTTTTTTATGGTCAGTCGGGGTAAATTTGCCACAGGTGTGCCAGTTTGAGGTTTTTCATGATAAAAAAAATAGTTTGAGGTAAATTTGTCACAGGTGTACCAGTTTAGGGTTTTTCAGTGTATTAACCCTTAATTAAAAGGAAAGTTATAACTTTCTCTTCAACTAACATCTTTCTATATTATATTATATATATATACTCTTTAACTAACATCTTTTTATATTATATTATATATAAATATATGTTATATATCTAAATTGGCCACAACAAAACATTTTTCTGTCGGAATGCAATATTTAGTCTTTTCTTGTTCGGTTGTTCCTAATCAAGGGAAGTAGGTTAGCTAATGTAAACATAAAAATCCTATGGAAGATCTTCACTAGATAATATCTCAGCATTTTGCAAAATATTAAATGTTTAAAAATTATTTTTAAAATTATTTGTGTGGTTTATAAAAATGAATATACAACAAATATTTTCCTCATCAATGAAAATACCTGAGCATAGACTATTGTTGACAATGAATCCTAATATAACTTTTGGGGAATGAGGGCAACGAATAAAAAGACAAGGAGGATAGCAAATAGAAAACATTGACAAATATTGCTAAGAATTATATAAGAGATAATAAGTGTGCCAAAAGTCTTAAAACTTATTATGAAAGTATAATTACATTCTAAAATATTCAAAAAGTGTAATTAAATTTTAAAACTTGTCAAACTAGAGAAGTCAATTCCATTCATTGACTTTGTGTAATTTAGGTAATAAAAAATGCCGGCATATTTTATTTTTTTATTTATTACTTTCTTAAGATATGTGGCACTAGCCAACTGCCACATCGGAAAATATTTGAAAATTTTTAAAGAAAAAAAGAAAAAAAGACAAAAGAGATAAAAAAATGATAAGAATTAAAAAAATAAAAAGAGTTGAAAGCATTAAAAAAAAAAAAAAAGAGGACAAGTTTTTGGTGGTCTCTAATTTGTAGATCAAGTCGGTTGATGACTCAATCACATGCATTGCCATGGCCAAGCTTGACAAAGCTCGAGCAACCATGGCCACAAGCAAAGTGAAGCTTGAGGGTCAAGCTTGCTCAACTGGAGCTTTACCACTGTAAGTGTCACGCCTCGAACCCCAAGTACGCAACAACCCCTTCCCTTGGTCGATAGAAAGCGACGTCTCAAGAGTCGTCGATGACTATTCATTTTAATCTTTCATTATGCGCATGCAGAAAACGAACCATTCCCCAGTCAAACAGACAATCACACAATCAAATGGGGATAGAAGGATGAACAGCAAAAACAACAGCAACTACCCATATATATATATATATATATATATATATACATTTTTATTGGATTAACCAACGGAGGATCGTTTCCAATTTACAAGCCCAATAGAGGGGCTGATCCATCCTCTAAGCCAGACCAAAAAGAAAGTAGGCTAGGCTAATCCAACTATACAAAATAAACCCTCGGGTTCGGCACCCTTATCAGTTGGACCCATCGGATTCAGGCTCCGTCGGGTCGTAGTCGGAGGCATTCGAGTCGATCTCTAGTGAAAAAGAGGCAAGATTCTCCATTGCACCGGTGGGTGTGCCATTCTAAAGGCCTAAAAGTGGTTATACAATAACCAATGAGATAAAATCTTAGTGAGTCCTCCCCCCAAAGCTCTAGTTAGTACACCAACTCAACTCGGGGTATCTCTCCAGAACCACCCTACAAACAAACCAACGATCAACAACGAACAACCAACAAATAACACAGCCAGGGCCAACCAATAATCAAATAGTCGGTTCGCATGCAATCTTACCCGGTATGTCATACCTTGCACGTTATATCTCAGCATAATACACGCAATACACATGGCCGTTAGATGATGCAATGCATCAATCACATACGAGTCGCGTCACAAGTGATTTCACCTGACCATTGCCACACCCTGCATGTTATTGATTCATGCGTGTGTGCCATGAACAATGTGATCAACTCATGCATAATCGGAACCAATGATGCCACATTTCTCATACACTCTTGCATCCACACATGTTCTAATTATTAATGCCCCTCGGGGCTACAACCGAACCTCTGTCGGGTTTTCGATAAATTAGACTATCACCCCTTGGACTCTTGTCGGGGAGGCGGGTAAATCAACTATCACCCCCCGAACTCTTGTTGGGGCGGCAGGTATTTCAATTATCACCCCCCAAACTCCTGTCGAGGCGGCGGGTAAAACAACTATCACCCCCCGAACTCCTGTCGGGGCGGAGGGTTCAACTTAGTGATCATGCAAGCATACCACCACAATCCACTTTTTATCTTTGAGTATTAGCCAATGCACTCATGCTTGCATATACAACCTCAAATCATTTTCTTATAAAAGCAGTTCATTTCGGTATGCCTTGGAAAAACCACTTTCCCCTTTTTGTGAAAACCATATGATTTATGCGGATGTTTATGGATTTACACATCTAATTCACATCATAAGATCAAAACACATGAAACAATGCAACTTTTCGCTTCTAGATGAACAGTGCGTGTGAACAGTACCGCGTGAATAGTAATTTGTGAACAGTGCAATATGAATAGTATAATTTCGGAATTAAATAATTATTAAATTAAATTAAAAGATTAAGCAAAACCTAATGAAAATAAAAAATCAATTAATTAAGGCTAAACATGCTTAATTATACACAACCCACAATTAATTAACAAAAAGCAAGATTAGCCTAAACTAATCTTAACCGTCTATCTTAGGGCTAATGTAACTTAATTAAACCCCTTAAACTAGAATTAGCCCAAACTAAACCAACCCTAAGTAAGTTTAGGCACTAAACAAAGGATTATGGGTTAAACTCATCCGTTAAGCGGGCTGGAGACATGGACACGGTGACGGCGACGGTGATGCATAGGGACCTCAACCACGACGATCCAAGGCGGTCCCAAGGCAAACAGTAGCAAATACCTTTGCCTCTCGTTGCACCACTGAAAAACTGGATTGCTAGAGGAGAAAATGAGCTAAGGGAGCTGGCCGGAGCTCCAGTGAGTGGTTGGCCAACAACTGGTGGCACCTAGGGGTCAAGGGGGACCTGCTGGTGGATGGGCTGGGTGGAGGTTGGGTTGAAATGGGAGGAAAAAAGCTGAAACGACAAAACAGTGTAGGCGGGCGGCTGCTAGGCGGACAAGCGAGCGGCTTCTTCTGGCCGGTTGGCAGGTCAGCCAGCGGCTTCGACCGGGGAGTGGCCGCCACCGTCCGTATGGTTTGGACCTCCTAGACACAATGGTGGGTGGCACAAGTGGTGATTCGCACGGGAAGGCCACGAACAACTCTGATTTTTGGAGGAAGGTCAGTAGGAGAAGAAGCAAGAAGAAAAAGGAAACAAGGGGAGAGAGAGGTTCAGTCGAATTGGGGTTGAAGGAGAGGAGAGAGAGTGAAGTGAGAGCTGCTGTCAAGACCTCATCAAGGCCATTCAAGGCTTGCTTCAAGTCCCCATGCAAGTGACATCATATTCTCTCTTTTCTCTTGACTTTTGTTCACAACAACTAGGGGCAAAATGGTCATTTCCACCTTGCACATTTCCCAATCAGCCCTTGGGTTGAAAATGAAGAGTGGGCCTAAGAAACGGGCTAGGAAATGAATAGGAACGGACTTGGGAATTGGTTGGGCTTGAAGTGGCTCAAGGTTATACAATGGGCTCAGAAGGTAAAATGGTTGGTTGGGTTCAATGGGCTCACTTGCTTGCTTTGGGCCCACCATGGTGGCTGTCCCACCTTGGGCCCGAGGCCCGCACTAGCCTTGCCCAGCCCACTTCCTCATAGGCTCGCTTCCTCGGTTCATAAACCCATTTTCCCAAATACTCGTCTCAATTGACATTGTCGACTGTCGAAGTAGCATCGTCCAAAAGTTCGTCTTGGATGTTCTCGAAAATTCAAAGTCCAATCTTGGATTCACATGCAATGACTATATGCCATTTTGGTACAACTCAAACTGATAGGCGGCTTCGAGGATTCACGCGTAACCAACTCATGCCAAACCACGTTCAAGACATCTCGACACATGAATGTCCTTGATTATGTGAAATTGCGGAGGATAGATTCTTATTTCAAAATACATGATTACAGAGAATCGACATAAGGTCGTTTGCAGGCTCGAGAACAGTAAACGAAATCATCCGTCGTCCCATTACGTTTTGTTTACGAATCGACTTCTAGTCATTCCTAAAATTGGCCTACCTATCTATAGGATCGTCCTCACACAAGTCTCATGGTCAAGTCGTTTTCTCAGGTTAAGTTCTTTAGTCATATGAGTTTTGTCCTCATTAGTCTTTCCCCTCAAGGTCATTATCTCAGGAGTGATCAATTCCGAGTGAGATCAACCAACAATGCATTGACAAAATTAACGTTCATTCATCCCTCAAAAGAACTAAAATTTCAGGACATCATAGTAGGGGTGAAGAAGACGTTCACCAATGGCCTAGATACCAAATGCCTTCATATTCGTAAGAGAGGTCGCCTCCCAACATCACATTTCGAGCTTTTGTGAGGTTAAATTTAGATGTTGTCTCTTCCTGTGATATGAGTTATTTCCAAAGCTTTTAGATAATCATTTTTTTTTGTTGTTGATAAAATCCAAATGTGGATGTTGTTCATGCTCTTTCTTCGTATGATAGTGCACTTCCAAGCTTAATAGAGACTTTGTTTATTTCATGGGAAATAAATTATTTAAAAAATATTTTAAAAAATGAAGTTGTGAGATTTTGTGAGATCACTACTAACTATTCCTAAATTTTAAAATTTTTAAAAGTTTAAAGAGTTAAATGAAAACATGATTTATTAACTAAGTGTGGACATATTTAATTGAAGATGGCCTAAATTTGAATTCAAGACCTCCAAGCTTTGCTATTATGTGAGATTTTGTGGGATCATTACTAACTGTTCTGAAAAGTCAAGTTGTTAAATGGATGTATGGTTTATATTAAATATTCTAACACCATTGATTAATTATTTCAAGTGATACAAAGTAGTCATTTGATATTTTTTAAATCATTTATTTCGTAAACCAAATGAGAAAATATTGGCCACTCTATTGGTAGCCATGTAATCAATGCATTAATCCATTCGAGAGGATGACAAGTGGCACGGTGGGGGAGGGGTGAGCATGGTCCGGGTTGGGCTGGTCCACTCTTTAACCCTAGGACCAACCCGCACAGTATTGATCCTCAATTTTTGGGACCAATGACTGATCCTATTGAGCTTAGGATCGAGGACCGGACTGACCCAATATGTTTGGTCCGGTTCCAAGGTCAACCCAGGACTAACTGATAATTTTTTATTTCATTTTTATACTCCTTAAAAAAACGAGTGAGGATTAGACTGACCCAATGGGTTTGGTTCATTTTAAAGTCACCGGGACTAACCAATAATTTTTTATTTCATTTTTTATACTCCTTGAAAGGGCAACTGAAGACTGTACCGACTAAATGGGTTTGATGATGATCAAGGTCAGTTAAGAAAGGCAAGTGGTGAGGGTCAAGTAGGGTGAGCGTCGAACATAATAAGCATCGAATGTTGAGCGGTGAGCAGCACGAGTTGAAAGGGCAACCAAAGATCGTACCGACCCAATAGGTTTGATGATGAGCAAGGTCAGCTAAGAAAGACAAGCTGTGAGGGTCAAGTGGGGTGAGTGTCAAACAAAATGAGCATCCAATATCGAGCGCGGGGAGCAACAAGCCAAGTGAGTATCGAGTGGCGAGCGACATGAGTGACCAAAAGTGAGCGAGGCGAGTGTTGAGTGGTGAGCGAGAGTTTTTTTTTTTTTTTTTTTTTTTTTTTTTAGCAAATGGAAAACTAAGAGACAAATAAGATAGAAGAGAACGAATACTAGATAAGAATGTCATAAGGTGCCTTTTTTGGACGCCGTGAGGACTCCTCACAAAAAAAAATTCCTCATTAAGTAAATTATAAATATTGACGTCGTAAAAGACATTAAAAACCAAAGTTATTAAAGAACAATGTAAAATCACTTGAACTTTTTACTAAAGAGCTATTTAATGTTGTTGACGCCATTTATTTTAAAGTTTAATCTATATAAAAAATTATTTATAATATATGTATATATAAAGTCGGGTAGGTCTGGATTGGACCGACCCAAAACTCTCAGGACCGATGACCGACCCGCACAGTGTTGGTCCAAAAATTCAAGGACCAAAGGACTGACTCAGTTTCCCTGGGAACCGGATCAGGACCAGTAGGGTTGGACCAGTCTAGGGTTGATCCAGGGTTAACCTTGGACCGATGCTCACCCTACATTAAGAGGATGACAAGTGGCACAGTGGGGGCCCGCTCTGTCAGCAAATCTCTCTCCCCTTCCGTTGGATTCTGCTTTGCATTATATTCTCCTCTCTCCTCTTCTTTGTTTTTCCTTCTTAGAAAAATAAGAAAAGTCATTCCTTTCAAAGGGTTTTTGATCGAAGCACGATGCAGAGCAATAATGGCACTGCGTGAAATCAGGGGAGCAAAAAAGTCGAACACTTTCACCATTTCTCTGGGTAACCAAAGCAGACTTTATTTTATTTTTTCGAACGAAAAAAAGACTCGAACTGCCAGAAAAAACCGAGATATGAGGGATTTTGATTAGATGAGTGAGGCTCATATGGGAAATGTACTTCTTTATTAGGCAAAAAGAAGAAACTTGGAACCCCCTCATGGCTGCGACACTCGAGCTCCAGATATGATCGCATTGCCAAGATAAGGATGGTTCTCTAATGCCTGAAATTCCTTTTTGTTTTCTATTTCTAGTAATCTTCATCGCCTCGCACAGTTCACCTTTTCAACTATAATGGTTGGAGGAGAGAAATGTCTCAACCAGAGAAACATATCTATCTCTTCGCATGTACAAGCCAGCAAAGAAGGTCGAGAGACATTTTGTTTTCATCGGAAAACGGAAGCTGAAAATGCTTTCCCGAGCCAAACAGCCCTGTGTCTGGCCCAATATGGGTAGAGAGACTTGCTAACAGACCAGGCCTCATAGTGCCACTTGTCGTCCACTGAATGGATTAATGTATTGATTACATGGCTACCGTTAGTGTACTCAATATTTTCTGAAAAGAAACAGAGTGTGAATGTCATTCTTACTCCTTTGATTTCATCATTGGCATATGATAAGGTGGCCGAGGTTTTTTCCCCTACTTAAAAAAAAAAAAAGTTGTACCTTTTTTCTTTTTGAGACCTTATCCCTTTCCCTTTGATCTTCTTTTTCTTTTTATTTAATTTTGTTATTCATTTTTTTCTTGACTAGGTGCTTGGTGGATGCCACATTAGCATTACTAATCTTAAGAAACTAATGAAAAAAAATTACATCAAAAATTTTCACCGGTAAAAGTTAATGGAGTTAACGTAGGGATTTGATTGTACCAATTCAGCAAATTTTCAGCAAATTTTAAGAGATGATTGTGCTTTTAAAAAAATTTGTGATATAATCGCACTTTTGCAATAAATTTATGATTTTTATTCACTTTTCTGATTAAATAACACAGCAATAACACATTAGACACGCTCTTCATTTATTTTCAGCTAAACTACTTTAACATCCGAATATGATTTAAATTTGTCGAGAAAAGCATGACAAAAGTTCAAACTACATGTAGGTTTATGGTATCTACAACTGTGAACAATACTATTCAGAATAAGATAAGGTAGTCTTGTGGCTTTGAAATAATTGCAAAATTGATCAATCTCAGGCATATAGACCAAAGCCAGTTCACGTCGAGTAGGTTCACCTAGACTCATCGGAACAGACTGAGTTTTTAAGTACATTAGTATTTATAGCTAGGTTTTTAGTTTTACATTTACATCAGATATTCTCTTAGCCTTTTGTACGATTTCGTTGCACTACGTGTCTAGCTTTAGATGGATTATGCGGATCTTATCTATATTTAATATTAAAATTTTCAATTATTAAAATAATGTGCGGCAATCCTTTTTTTTTTCTTTTTTTGGTGCGGCAATCCTTAAGTAGAGGCAAATTGTCAATGGTGCACAATTACATTTTGTCTCAATTGATTTAGATCTATCAATTGTCATTTGCCTTGTGGCTGCCAATGCTCCTCCCGTTAGACCTCATGTTTGACAATTTCAAAAGGGCAAAGCTATCTTCACACCATATATGACTAGATCCACTCCATTTTCATTTGAGAGATGGAATTGCCATTAACTATTCAATTAAAACTTAAAGTAATGGAGCCCCACGTATGAACTTTCCTATGATTGAGAATAACACATTTAATAGATATTACCATGCACATAAGAAGCCTATCACTATATTGTTTTTTTTTTTTTTTTTGGTAAAGACCTATCACTATATTGTTTTTTTTTGGTAAAAGACCTATCACTATATTGTTGACCTCCATAAAAATTAATAATTTTGTCTAGTAGAGAAATTCTTTAGAAATTTTCACGTGGTCAAGGACTTTATATGATTATTTTGTCCAATCGAAATCCATAAAAATCCAAATATAAACAATTTTTTTTAGATCTAGAAAAATCTGCAGAAAAAAATCATTTTGTTGATTTTATATAAGCAAAATGAAACGGAACAAAAAGAAGCCCCTTGGAAATTCTTTTACCACAAAGTCGCAACGTCATTTCTCTATATGACAAAAATAGGGAGAATTACCAAAAAAGTCATAAACCTTTTGCAGTTGTACTAATTCAGTCATAAACCTTTTTTTTTTTGCCAAATTGAATCCTAAATCTTTTATAATTGTGCCAATTTAGTCATTCTAGCCAAATTTGATTGGCTGATGTGGCTGTCGGTTGGCATCGACGACAAATTTTTTAATAATATGTTATTTTCCTAATTATTTTATTAATTTTTAATCTTTTTACATTTCTCTCTCTCTCTCTCTCTCTCTCTCTCTCTCTCTCTCTCCTTCTTCCTTTGGCTCGCGATCGGCTAGCCCTTATTGGATTTGGCGAGGCGAGCCTGGTCGCTTGCCCGGGCAAGTGCAAGGAGGCCTAGCCACTAGCGGGTGATCCCTCGCCCAACCATTGGCGAGGGGGCCTTGCCATCGCTCGATCTGGTGAGTGTGGGCGCTACACTCGAAGGGGGTGGCCGAGGGTGAGGGTGGCATTCTTAAGGCCAAGGTTGGGGTTGTCGCCGTCCTTGATGAGGATGCACAGGCACTTCTTTCTCTTTTGTAGCATTGCCTTCGGCCTTGTGCATCAATTGATGGTGGGGCTCTTGGTGTCCCCGCCCATGTACGGCAGGCAGCTCGCTTGCCCAACCAGTTGGTTTGTGTAGTCCACTTGGACCAGCCCACACTCGCCAAATTGAGCGACGGGGAGCGAGCCCTCACTAGATTCGGTTAGGGGGCCTCATTGTTGCTCGGTTTGGTGAGGGGAGCCCTCGCTAG
This sequence comes from Eucalyptus grandis, assembly GCF_016545825.1. NCBI lineage: Eukaryota > Viridiplantae > Streptophyta > Magnoliopsida > Myrtales > Myrtaceae > Eucalyptus > Eucalyptus grandis. The sequence continues at coordinate 8,634,636 of NC_052612.1, forward strand.
ATCTAGCGAGGCCTCACCCTGCTTGCCCAGCCACCTTAGTCCGACGATTGACGTGAGTTGGTCGGTCACCAGAGCCAAAGGAAGAAGAAAGGAGGAGGAGGGAGGAGGAAGTAGGAGGGAGGAGAAAAAGAAAAGAGAGAAAAATGTAAAAAAATATTAAAAAAATTAATAAAATAATTCGAAAAAATAAAATATTATTAAAAAAATTGTTGTTGGCGCCGGCAGTGGCCAATGCCACATCAACGTCGCCAGCCAATTTTGGCCGAAGGACTGAACGACACAATTATTAAAAGTTTAGAATTAAATTGGTCAAAAACTAAGTTTAGAACTAAATTGGCATAACTACAAAAAGGTTGGTAGGATTTTTAGTAGTTCTCCTGACAAAAATAAGAGAGAGAAAAGAAATATCTCAATGAAAGCTTAAGTTCATTCAATTTGGATGGACAAAGAAAAAGCTAATTTTATTTTCGATAACAACAGTGGATTTGTTTTGAAAACAGTGCAACAGAGATTTTCTAAATTATACTTTTTGTACATACACCCGTGCACATAATTCTCTTAAAATTTTCTAAATTACCCTTTTGTGTACACCCACTCTTTCTCATTCATTATAAGCTCAAAAAGGAAAAAGAGAGACAGAAAAGTGTCATTTGATCTGCAGGATCCCTTAATATATTACTCCCGAGGACTCGATTGCTTTGCTAATAGTTATTGGGCCAAATGGCTCGGATAAGTAAAGCTCGAGCGGCTGCAGATAATTTTAGCACAACGAAATGCGTGGGTCGCGAATTGGGAATCATCCCTGTGCACGTTAGTGCTGTCATGACGATGAATACCACTTTCATGGCTGGTTGGCTTGTAGGAGGGGGAAGAAATGGATTGCGCACATCCTTCAGCAGCAAATTGGGTTTTACGAGAATGTTGATGTTTGCGTCATTGATAGAGAAAAGAGAAGATCCCCTAAATGCTTCCTCATCATATACTCTAGCGCCATTTCTTTGAACCTATACATGTTGCATTTGTCCGTGACTTGCATCGTAACTACCAACTTTGTTATTTCATGAAAGAAGAATGAATCAATGTTTTGATCATGATATAAATTCAGACACAAGTTCCAAATATAAATTCGAACAGAAGTTCCAAATTTCTGAGATATCTCGACACAAACTACTTTTCAAAATCTACTTGCTCTTCCAAAAATGGTATAATTATTCAATGAATCCAATCTTGAGATGTTAATTAAAGCTATTTGATCAATTCGAGATAATACATACCCATGAAATGTAAGATTAGATTTGATCATGTAACTTGTCAGGAGACATGCGGCAATAAGATCTAGCCACGGCGGTCCAATTGGATGAGTCTGATTCAAACAATCTTGCTGTCCGAAATTTGATAGTCGAGGCTTAAAGTCAACTTGACCAAGATGCGTTCAATGTTATATTCTTGTTATAGTAATTAAATATTAAATTATGCTTTTATCTAACAGTTTAAACTTTTATAATAGTTGACAATGACCTTGCAGAATTTCACAATCGCAATGGGATAGGCAATGAGCAATTGTGATGCAACTAGGTGATTGCCTGAGGTGAACAATCTTCACCCTTGTACCCCAGTCCGGTTCAGCTGCTCGTGTTCCTCCATACAAAACTGTTGCCAGACTTACTCTCTCAACAACCTAATAGACCAAATAAATGCAACCCCTCTTGGAACAAAAATCGTCGAGCTTGATCACATTATGATGCCAGACTTTGCTCAACACGCAGCTCATTCCCAAAACACTGGCAGTTGATTGCTGGGACATTGTCAGATTCCGATAGGTTGAGCTTGTTGACAGTAAGGATTTGGCCGCTGGGCAATTTGGCCTTGTAAACGCTCTCGAACCCACCTTTTCCGATGCAGTACTCTTCGCTGAAGTCAGTTGGTGGCCTTGGTGATGTCACTGAATGTAAACTTCCCTTCCTTTACCCATATGATCAACTTGGTTTTCCTGTTTTTGAAGTCTATTGATCTTTTCATCAAGAAGCTTGTTTCGCTGTTGAAGTGCCACAATCACAGCAATTAGAGTCGCTAGAAGTAGTAAGCAGCAGATGCCAACACTCACAAGAATCACAACTTTTTTCTTGTGGTGGATTGATGTACTGCTCGTTGGAAGATCCCACTAGTAGGAGCAGCACCGTCAGCTTTTGTACGAGAAATCTTAGGAGCTTAAGCTCTCCATGTCGGAGAGAGAAGCCGGGATCGTACCAGACAAATTTTTATGCGAAAGATCGAGATTTTCTGGTTTAGTAACCTTTGCCAAATTGGAAGGAATCGATCCTGTTAGGGAATTGTGGCTCAGGTCAAGGAGTAATTGAAGCATGGACAACTTCCGGAGCTCGGATGGTATGTCACTTGACAGACTGTTGTTGCGCACATTCAAGCTCCGTAAATTCTCGCAATTTGCTAGCTCGTCCTGTGTGCTACTGTCCAATGTGTTCTGTAACAAATCAAGATGATTGAGCTTCGATAAGTTTCCTAATGAGACAGGAATATCACCGGCCAAACGGTTGTGGCTCACAGACCCAAAAAAGAATTAAAATGGTTGTGGTTCAAGGTCAGCGTGATAAACTCCCCTAGATTCCTATCTTATCGGGAATTTTCCGGTCAATTCATTACTTTCCAAAGTCGGGACACGCAATTGAGACAATTTCTCGAGCTCCGGCGGGATTTGTCCGAAGATTTTGTTACCAACTATCTGCAAATTTGTGAGCGTACTCTCCCAACTTTGTCGAGAGATTCCTAACAAATCCGTTACTGCCATGGTTTATAAGGTCCAGATTCAGACAAACTCTGAACGCGCACGTGATATCTGTAGTGAACTGATTGCCCTCTATACGGATTCTCGTTAAACCCGAACAGTTCATCAAGCGGTCGGGCCGTGGCCCAGTGAAGTTGTTCCCATTGACTGCAGGATATTGTAGACCGCAGCTGCAGCATAATTTGGGCTCCAGTTCCATGAAAAGCTAACATAGCCAGAGAAGGGCTGTACTTGCAGAAACCACGTGGTATGATTCCCGAGAAATTGTTCCTGAGCAAAGAGATCGTCCCTGATTAGGAAGGCAACAGATGATCTCGGGGATCTCCTCATAAAGCTGGTTCATGCTGAGGTCGAGAATGGTCAATGGCGTGAGCTTCCCAACGTGCGGAGGAATAGTCCCAGTGAGGTTGTTGGATAGAAGCTGGAGGATCTGCAGGTTGCTGAGGCTCCACACTGTCTAAGGGACTTGACAAGAGAGATTGTTCTTTGAGAGGTCTAAAGAGAGCAAATTCTCGAAGCTCCAGATCCTGGTATGGGTTGGGCTGGAGAGCCAATTGTTGTACAAGCATCCGACTTCGGGCAGTATTTGCCTTGAGAGAAAATTGTTCTAGAGCTGTCGAGAAACAAGTTTGGTCCAATTAGTGAAGAAGTCACAGGTATTCTTCTGACTGGTGATCTGGTGTTTATCCGAAGCTCCAAATGCCAATCTGACCAGATTAGACAGTGAGAGAGGTGTTTGAGAAAACTTCCTTGAGTGTTTTGAAGTTGACAAAACGTTTTCATCAGTCTAGTCTGAAAACTTGTAAACTCTTCCATCAAAGTTTGAAGACCTCTGGACTACCAGACTTAAGACTCAAAGTCTATCATCATTGACAGTTTCTAGACCGTCGAAGAAGGCTTATCCAGAACTAAGTATCTCGTTAATGATTTGATTCTATCGACTGAAGAAGATCTCTTGGCTGGATATAGCATGTCGGAATCCATTATTCAAATTGAGATTGATTCAGGGATTTTGGATCCGTCGAATGGCAAAGTATACTTGGAAGCTTCTACTTATGGAAACCTAGATCCTAATTGTATGGACGAGCAAGATTGGTGGGCTATTGACATATTCCTTAAATAACTCGAAATTTCTCTAATTGATTATGTCCAACGGGTAGATTGGAAGAACTCCTTTGGTAAGTGCCAATGGGTGTGATGGCATGAAGGGGTATATAAGGAAGACGTTCCAATTATTCGAGTGTGTGCGCGATAGAAGAATTCCAAAGTTTGAAGCTCCTTATTCTTAGTCAATTCAATTGTTGAGCGAAATCTTGTACTCAAAAGAGAGTTTATATCTTTGTGAGACATTGAGAAAGTGTAGCAGAGTCTCTACATTGTGGAATCAATGAAGAGCTTTACTATAACAACTCTTTTGATTCATAGTGAAATCTAGTCAGTGGGCTGTTAGTGCGGAAGAGTGGACGTAGGCTTAGATTAAGCCGAACCACTATAAACCTTATGTTCTTATTCTCTTCCCTACGCTCTTTTACTTTGATCGTAATTCAATTTGATAACAAGAGTCTAATTTCCTTTTTATAATCCATTGTTGATTAGAGTTGCACACTTCTCTCTGGAAAATTTGTTTTTGCACCTATTCACCTCCTCTAGGTGCTCGTACTAACTTTCACAATTGGTATCAAAGCCTGTGTACTCACTTAAGTTGAAGTGTTTTACTTCAGAGTTAAAGATTCATGGTTAGTATGTTGGCTCCAAGTTTGGTTGAAGGGTAAAGCAATATCAGACCGCCTTATTTTGATGGAAAGGAATACAACATATGGAAAAACAAGATGAAGGCATTCCTAAGATCAAAGGATCCTTTGGAATGGGACATGGTAGACAAAGGAATCATTCCTAAAGCTGCAACAGTCTTAGAAAGAGGAAAAGAAGCTGTTGAGTCTAGTGAAATGACTCAAGAAAAGATAACCAAGAGACAAGCTCTTGATGCAAAAACAATTTATTCTTTATATTGTGCATTATCTCCTACTGAATATAAGAGAATATCTTCTTGTGAAACAGCTAAAGAAGTCTGGGATAAATTACACATTACTTATGAAGGAACTGATCGAGTGAAGGAAACTAGAATCAACATTCTGCTCAGTCAATATGAAGCATTCAAGATGAAACCAGGAAAATCTATCACTAACATGTTTAGTCATTTTACAGAAATCATGAATGGTCTTGAATATCAACGTCAACCAATTTCTGGACCCATGAAGGCAAACAAGCTACTGCATGGACTGTCCAAGAATTTGAATCACATAAAGACCTCAATAAGGGAGACACAAAGAATCATGCCACTCTCTGTTGACGAATTGGTTGGGCCACTTCAGTCTTATGAAGTGGAGCAAATCAACGAAGATGAAGATTCTAAAGGTAAGAAATCCATTGCATTAAAATCTAATGATGATTCTGATGTCACAGATTCTAAAGACGATATGGATGATGAAGAGCTTGCTCTCATGATAAGAATGTTCAGAAAGCGAATGTAAAAGGGGAGAAGATTCAATTCAAAGAAACAAAGTTTTCAAAAGTTACAAAATAAATTAGTTGAGAATGATAAATCCAATAAAGATGTAGTCTGCTTTGAATGCAAGAAAAATGGACACATCATACCCAATTGTCCCCTTCTTCAAGAGAAAAAAAAAAAGAAACCCCGAGAAATATCGAAAGGTACTTAAAGCAGAAACTTGGAGTGATACTGAATGTGAGAAAAGTGATGATGATTATGCCAATATTTGTCTCATGGCACAATCAGACTCAGATTCAGACTCCGAGACAGACTCAGACTCAGATAGTGAAATCGAGATAAGTAAATTTAAAAATCCCTACTAAAATCTTTAGATACATTGATGAATTGTGTCTTAGTCTTAAAACATCTCTCAAAAGGATTTTTGAACTTAAAATGAAAAATTTTGCACTAAAACAATAGGAAAATGTTTGGAAAGAGAAGGTCAAAAGTTTAGACAAAAGTGTTACTACTTTGAAAGAAAATGCAGACAATCTGTCAAAAGAAAATGCATTCTTGAAAAATGATATCTCAAGTATTTCGAAAAGATTTTCTATAGGATCTGAGAAACTTGAAAAAATTCTTTCATCACAAAGACCTTACTTCAACAAATCAGATTTAGGAATGACTGTTGAAACCATTCGTCTAATTGATTTTCCTAAAGTAAATGAAAGAATTAAGCAAAGACCTACAAGAGATTCTTACAAAAATCATTTCCAAAAAGTTTTTGTAAAACCTGTAGGCCGTAGTGCTCTTAAATGTTCTAAGTGCAATAGCTCAGATCATTTTGAGAAAGAATGTCCTATGATTTGGAAACCTGTTAAGAAGGTATGGGCAAATACCGTATATTACACTAACACCAATGGACCCAAGAAAATATATGTATCAAAGAAAGCTTGAGTCTCTTTTCTAAATGTAGGTCATTATCAAGAAAAATGTTAAATGGTACTTGGATAGTAGATGCTCAAGACATATGACATGAGACTCAAATTGTTTCATAAAACTTGTACAAGTTAATGGTGAAAAAGTTTCTTTTGGAGGAAATAGCAAATGAAGAATTGTGGGATACAGAATTGTAAAGATTGGAAGCCTCACAATCAGTAATGTTTCCTTAGTGGAAGGACTCAACTACAACTTGCTGAGTATCAATCAACTGTAAGACACTGGTTTCAAAATCAACTTTCAAGAAGGAATATGTTCAGGAACTAGTAAAGACTCCTCTCAGTCTTTCACGGGGCGAAGACATGGGAATATCTAACTTTTGGATATCAAATCAAATGAAACTCAATGTCTAATCTCAATTCAAGAGGAAGCAAACTTATGGCACATAAAACTTGGGCATATTAACATGAAGCAAATAGCCAAAATCTCAGCAAAAAAGCTTGTCCGTGGACTACCCAAACTAACATACCAAAAGTCTGATCTATGCACACCATGCGTGTTGGGAAAACAGGTAAGAAACTCATTCAAACCAATAAATCAAGTATCCACTAATCGTGTACTGCAGCTCTTGCATATGGATCTCTTTGGACCAACCAGTACTCAGAGCATTGGAGGTAAAAAATACTGCCTAGTAATTGTGGATGATTATTCACGATTCACTTGGATATATTTCCTGGCAAGTAAGTCTAAAACCTTTTCTTATTTTATAAAGTTTGCTAAAAAGGTCCAAAATGAGAAAGGGTATGTTATTTCAAGTATACAGATAGACCATAGAGGTGAATTTGAAAATCAAGACTTTACAAAATTCTGTGATGAATCTAGCTTTCAGCATGTGTTCTCTTCACCATATACTCCAGAGCAAAATGGAGTCGTGAAAAGAAAGAATAGATCGCCGTAGGAAATGGTTAGAACTCTTTTAATTGAAAGTAACATCTCTTATCAATTTTGGGCTGAAGCAGTTTCTACAGCGTGCTATATTATTAATAGAGTCTTCTTAAGGCATATTCTAAAGAAAACTCCCTATGAGTTATTCAAAGGAAAGAAGCCAATTGTTTCGTATTTTCATGTGTTTGGATGTAAATGTTTTATATTGAAAAATACAAATGATCGAGTTGGTAAATTTGAAGAAAAATTAGATGAAGGTATTTTCCTTAGATATTCTATCACAAGCAAAGCTTATAGAATATACAACAAAAAGACTCAATCTGTGGAGGAATCGATGAATGTCAAATTTCAAGACTTTATGCAAAATCAATCGATTCAGACTCAACTTGAAGAATTTGAACCTGCTCCAAACTCTACAAAGTCTAAATCTTCAGAAGCATCTTAGACTTCAGAAGACCAACAACAAATGATCATCGAAGACTCAAATGAGAGAAATGATTAATAGTCTGACAAATCAACTAGCAACTAGAAGCATAAGTCCAGTTATCCCAAAGATCTCATTATTGGTGATATTAATGAAGGAATCGCACAAGATCCAAAAGGTGTGAAGAGTGCTGTGGCTTTTATTTCTGAAATAGAACCCAAAAGCATAGAAGAAGCTTTATTAGATGAAAGCTGGATTGAAGCTATGCAAGAACTTAGGCAATTTAGTATTAATGATGTCTGGGAATTGACTCCTAAACCGAAAGATAAATCCATCATTGGAGCTAAATGGGTTTTTAGGAATAAGATGAATGAGAAAGGAAAAGTCGTAAGAAACAAAGCAAGAATCGTGGCCAAATGATATACGCAAGAAGAAGTGATAGACTATGATGAGACTTACGCGCTAGTAGAAAGGTTAGAAGCAATTAGATTATTACTTGCTTTTGCTTGTTATAAGAATTTCAGGTTATTCCAAATGGACGTCAAAAGTGCTTTCCTAAATGGATTTATCCAAGAGGAAGTCTATGTGGAACAACCACCCTGTTTTGAAGACCCAAGGAAACCAGACTCTATATTCAGACTGAAAAAGGTTCTATATGGTCCAAAGCAAGCACCTCAAGCTTGGTACGACAGACTAAGTAAGTTTTTAATTCAAAATGGCTTTGTTAAAGGTAAAGTAGATACTACACTGTTTATCAAAAGAGAAAGCAAAAGCTTTTTACTTGTTCAAATTTATGTTAATGATATTATTTTTGGATCTTCTAATGAAAATCTGTGTGAGAAATTCTCTAAGTCTATGTAGGATGAATTTGAAATGAGTATGATGGGTGAACTAACCTTCTTTCTCGGGCTTCAAGTGAAATAACTGAAGGAGGGAACCTTTATTCATCAAGAAAAATATGCTAAAGAACTTGTCAAAAAGTTTGGATTGGAGAATTGCAAAAAGTTTGATATACCAATGTCAAATTCCTTGAAGCCGGACAAAGATGAAGGAGGAAAAAAAGTTGACCGTAAGCTATACAGGAGTATCATTGGTTCACTTCTTTATCTTACTACTTCTAGACCTGACATTCTGTTTAGTGTTTGTATTTGTGTCAGATTTTAATCAGACCCAAAAGAATCTCATTTAAGTGCTGCAAAACGTATTATCAAATACATTGCCTCAACTTCAAATTTAGGTCTCTAGTATCCTAAAGAATGAGACTTCACACTTCTTAAATACTCAGATGTAGATCTAGCAGGATGCAGAGTTGATAGAAAGAGCGCATTGGGCACCTGTCAACTACTTGGTAATAGGACAGTGTCTTGATTTTCAAGGAAGCAAAGTACCGTAGCTCTTTCTACGGCAGAAGTAGAGTATGTAGCTCTTGGAGTTGTTGTTCACAAATTCTATGGATAAAACAACAGCTAAGAGACTTTGGAATTGAAGATTCATGCATTGAGATCAAATGTGACAACACTAGCATAATCAATCTCACCAAGAATCCAATTCTTCATTCAAGAGCAAAGCATATAGAGATTCAATATCATTTTATTAGAGATCATGTTCAAAATGGAGAAGTTTCGATTCAGTTTATTGATTCAAACAATCAATTGGTGTATATATTTACAAAGCCTTTGGAGAAAAATCAATTTGAAGTTATTCGTTCCAGACTCAATATCTTGAAGTCTGAGGAAGTTTAGACTTAGGGCTGAAAGTCTAAAGACACTCAAACTCAGGCGATCAAGATTCATAACTATAAGTTATTTCTATTTTAGAAACTTATCTCTCGAATCAAATCTCGAAAAGGTACGATCATCTATCCGTAATTGATTGATGTTATTTCCCAGATTTTCGTGATCATTGCAATCTTTCCTTTTCAAAAAGGAAGTTATTTTTGAAATGACGGTTATTTAATTTTTGAAAAGGCAGTTATTTTTTAAAAAGGAATTTTTACATTTCCTTTTATGATGTTCCGTATGCCTCGCTTCGACTGCCTTATATACTTTGTTGGTTCTTCTTTGTTTTACTCATAAAAACCCTAAGAGAGCATAGATCTTCCACTTCTCTTTTCTTCTCTTGTTTAATCCTCGAAAAGTTTTCACCTTTCTTGCGAAACAAGCTTAGAATCTCTCAAAGATTATGAAAGATGCCGTCTCAAAGAAAGTCTTCGAGGATCGCGAACAGGGTACCACAGCAAATGCGTGAGGGACCTACGCATTTTGATCTCACCGAAGAAGAAGAATCTCCTAGACAGTAGTAGAGCCCACAACATTCTCAGCAACGTCCATCTCCTCCATCTAGACCTTAGAATATTGAACATCGGGAAGAGGAAGAAATCATCGAAGATGCAGAACCCGCAAGAACTCAAAAGCCTGCATTTTAAGCTTTACCATGCTTTGAAGAGGGGTGGTACTCTTTTGAACTATATTGATGAATTTTTGAAAGACAAAGGGTATTGAAATGAAACCTACCTTTTACGTATAATGGAACGATTGGGAATTGCTCCTGCGGGGTCAGTGCAAAAAGCATTGGCAAATATCCCAAGCGATCCACGTGTTGGAGGGCTGAGTCAACCTGATGGTAATGATGGTGATAGGATGTACACTCAATTTAAACCTAGAATGGGTGTTGCGGCGAAAATCCGAAGCAAAAAGACAAATTTGTTTCATTCAGAGGAACACAAGCAACTATACTCTAAGTTGCTAAAGCATGGTGTGATTAACCTTAGAAGTGTGGACTTTGATTTTCTTGATTTTCTGAATGTCAAGTTGCAAGAGAAATTCAATCTTCTTCAACTAGAACGGTTTTGTTCTGAAACGACAGAGGCTCATGCTGAACTCACTGCTTAATTCTATTCAAATCTAAGTTTCTTAGATGCGAATAGATTCTCTTTCAGTGTTCGAGATCAGGATAATGTGGTTGACATGGATATATTGGCTGATGTGATTGGGGTTGAAAGAGGAAAATACCAATGAATTAGTGTGTTTATTGGACGTGCGAAGATAGAGCTTGTTCGGGATAGAACGGCGGAATGAAAGATTTCATATTTGAGGATGAATGCCTCAAATATTTTACTTCACAAGATAGTGATCAACTGCCTCAAATCCAAATCGACTTCGAAGACCGATGTTTCAAACTCGGAGGCAAAGCTAATGTATGCCATTAACACTAGCAAAAAGTTATCTCTTCCACACACTATTATGTTTCACATGTACAGAACGATGGTAAAGGACAAGGGCCAACTTCCTTACTCAGCACTTGTCACTAAGTTATTCAAACATTTGAACATTCAGCCTCCCGGGATTCTTTGTGTTCGAACATGTGATCAAATGGTAGTAGGACTGAAAATGGTCTCTAAAATGTGTCTGAAGGAACTTAACAAGGCTTTGGAGCGATACAAGGTTAAAACCCCTATCAAGACTCACCCGGTCTCTTCGGCTGCAAAATGGAAAGGGAAGGAGCCCATGGTTGCTCCATCCAAGAAAAGAAGAGTACTCATCTTGGAGGATGAAGAGGATGAGGATGATATCACAATTTCTGCTCTTGCATTGAAGAACTTAAGTCGTTTTGTTTCTAAGACAGAGGTGAGACAGGAACAAGATAAGGAGGAGATCGAACAGAGGACTAGAGAGAGAGAATCAATGGAGAAAGAAGCAGAGGAAGAAGGGATTGAGGAAGAAGAAGAAGAGGGTAGAGGTGAACAAGAAGAAGCAGAGCATGAAAAGTACTTCTCACCGCCTGAAGGCAATGAAACAAGGGAGATGCTGAGAAAAGAGGTACGTCTTCAATTGCTGCTACTAGTGAAGAAGTAAGTCGTTCACTAGCAGATCCAGAAGACATCTATGCCTCTCAATTTCCTGAGGAAGGCCATGAGGTTTCATTGCCCAATCTGCGTGATCGTGCTGACTTGCCATCATCTGCCAATACACCTTCTGATCGTGCAAAAGCTAGTACTCAAATTGATAATTCAGCAGACTTTTGCAGAGTACTTGATGTTCTCTTGGAGATGCGATGCCAAATTTATGCTCTAGGATGCGAAGTTCAAAACTTGCAGAATGCAGGTCAAGCCTCTTCAGTTTCTTTGCATGATCAAATCCATGCCATTGCTCTTCAAGTTCAAGCAAATGCCAAGGGTGAAGATGTGGCTCAATTGAAGGAGGATTTGAAAAAGCTGAAAGGGATTGTTCAGTCAATGGGAGATTTCCAGCTTGTTTGTGTTCCAAAGCAATCTTAATTCCATTATCTTTTTATCTCTACTTTTTTAATGCTAACAAAAAGGGGGAGAGATGTGGTGCAGATTTGAGATTTAAATTCTTGACTTTTGTGTTTGATTGACTTTACTTTTGTGTTTAGCTGTTTGGCTGTGACTAGATTTGGATTTGGACTGTTTGATCGTTTGTTTATCTTAAGTACTATTGGTATTTCATGGCAAAGATAGTTGCACATTTACAGGATTAACCTACTTTCTGTGGATGCAGATTTTAATGTTATCTTTACTAAGCCAATTATCTTTTGTGAGATATCCATGTTTGCTTGAGTATTGTTTTGCAGGTCAAAGTTTTCCAAATCTGCAGGAAAGTTTTGTCACCATAAAAAAAGGGAGATTGTTGGAGAAAACTTCCTTGAGCGTTTTGAAATTGACAAAACGTTTCCATCAGTCTAGTCTAAAGACTTGCAGACTCTTCCATCAAAGTCTAAAGACCTCCGGACTGCCAGACTCAAGACTCAAAGTCTATCCTTATTGACAATTTCTAGACCGTCGAAGAAGGTTTATTCAGAACTATGTATCTCGTTAAGGATTTGATTTTATCAACTAAAGAAGATCTCTTGGCTGGATATAGCATGTCGGAATCCATTATTCAAATTGAGATTGATTCAGGGATTTTGGATCCGTTGAATGACAAAGTATACTTGGAATGTTCTACTTATGGAAACCTAAATCCTGATTGTATGGGTGAGCAGGATTAGTGGGCTATTGACATATTCCTTAAATAACTCGAAATCTCCCTAATTGATTCTGTTTAACGGGTAGATTGGAAGAACTCCTTTGGTAAGTGCCAACGGGTGTGATGGCATGAAGGAGTATATAAGGAAGATGTTCCAGTTATTCGAGTGTGTGTGCAATAGAAGAATTCCAAAGTCTGAAGCTTTTTGTTCTTAGTCAATTCAATTATTGAGTGAAATCTTGTACTTGAAAAAGAGTTTATATCTTTATGAGACCTTATGAAAGTGTAGCAGAGTCTCTACACTGTGAAATCAAGGAAGAGCTTTACTATAACAACTCTTTTGATTCATAGTGAAATCTAGCCGGTGGGCTATCAGTGCGGAAGAGTGGACATAGGCTTGGATTAAGCTGAACCACTATAAAATCTGTGTTCTTATTCTCTTCCCTACACTCTTTTACTTTGATCGTAATTCAATTTGATAACAAGAGTCTAATTTCCTTTTCATAATCTATTGTTGATTAGAGTTGCACACTTCTCTTTAGAAATTTTGTTTTTGCACCTATTCACCCTCTCTAGGTGCTCGTGCTAGCTTTCACAAGAGAGAGCTCCCCAAAGATTAAATTCCAGGCAAGGGCTAACTGGGTGAGGTTAGAACAGAGCCTGAGCTCGGAAGGGATCCAAGAGGTCAAGCGGTTTGTTCCCAAATCAAGCTTCTCAAGCTTCCTCAATTCTCAAGTGGAGCTAGGAATTGTCCCTTCAAAGGAATTGTTGCACAGCTCTAGTATCTGAAGTTCGGACAGCAGTCCAGTGTCTCCAGGAATCGGACTGCTTAACGGATTGTAACCAATTCGGATCTCCTTCAGCCTAGAAAGTCTTGATATCTTTGAGATCGGCCCCTGGAGCGAATTTGTAGTGAGGTTGAGGTATTCAAGGTTCACCAGGTTGGCATACAATTGAGTAAAAGGCTTGGGTAAGTCACCGATGGCCTGGCGGAGAATTTCGACCAGTCAAGAGATTCCAAAAAGTCTAATCCTAAATCCAAGTGCCACACCTTCTAGTGATTGTTGCGATGGTATGGAATACTACCGTTGAGAGTGTTATTCAAGAGGATCAAACACTGAATCTCTTGCAAGTGGCCTGTCGTGGATGGTATGCCACCTTCAAAGAGAATGTTCCCCAGATCCAGGAACCTGGGCTTGGAGAGATTGCTGATTGAGGATGGTATCGGGCCCTCGGGGATTGTTGTAGCTTGCGTCGAAGTGAGTTAGGTTCGAGAACAAAGTGAAGTGGAGCACGTGGAGTGTACCATTGAGGCTCGAACCAAAGAGGCTGATCTCTGAGACTGACCCGCCACTATTGCAGGCACCGTCAATCCAGTTGCAGAGATAGATGATGCTGGTGAGCAACCACGAGTTCATGTCCCTTGAGAGCGCACATCTAGAGTTGTACATAATCTCGTTTCGTGGTTGTACGAGTTGAGCTTGTTAGGCTGTATATATTTATGCATCTTCATTCCTTTAAGGCTTTGTTTGCTTCATGAAAATATGGTAAAATATGGTGATATCGAAAAGGGCTTGAGTTTTGATTCACCAATTCTCACATACTTTCTCAAATCATGTTGTGGACTGGAGTCCTATTTTATTTGTAACGAGATGTAATTTCTGGCGGAGAATCGTGCAATGCAATTTGAAATAATCTACATCTGGATCGTTGAACTTCAATGACTATTTATTCTAGTCATTTTCCAATCACTTTGGATGAAAATTCTATATGGCTGCCTAAATAAGAATTCATCACATGGGTTATATGGAAATAAAAGACGTGCGGACCCCCTAGAGTACCATAATTTGGTACAAATGGACACTTAAGTGCCATAACTTACAAAAATAACACTTAAGTGCCAAAATTGGAGTAAAATGGATCACTTAAGTGCCAATTGGTCAAAACACTAACGTGTCGAGTTTTCCGGTGAAGCAAGTGCAAAATAGCATTGTTTTAGTTCGACGTGGTAAAAGATTAATATAAAAATTAATTAAATTAAAATTTTTTAAAAATTTTAAAAATTATAAAAAATTAAAAATTATAAAAATTAAAAAAGAAAAAAGGGAGGCGGCTGAGGGCTCGGCCGGCAAGGGCTGGCAATGGAGGGGGAGGGTCGGCTAAAGTCGCCGAGCCTTGGCTAGGGGCTAGTGACCCCTGGTTGACCAACGATGAGGGCTTACGAGCCCTCGCCTAGATTGGTGAGGGCTCGCGGCCCTCACCTCGGCCAGGGGGAAAGGAGGAGGAAGAAAGGGGGAGGAGGAGAAGGAGGGAGGCAGCCGGTGGCTGAGGGCTCAGCCCTTGGTGTCGCCGCCGCCATCTCCCCTTCATCACCGAGGAGGTGGGAGAGGGTCCGTTGGATGAAAATTCTATATGGCTGCCTAAATAAGAATTCATCACATGGGTTATATGGAAATAAAAGACGTGCGGACCCCCTAGAGTACCATAATTTGGCACAAATGGACACTTAAGTGCCATAACTTACAAAAATAACACTTAAGTGCCAAAATTGGAGTAAAATGGATCACTTAAGTGCCAATTCGGTCAAAACACTAACGTGTCGGGTTTTCCGGCGAAGCAAGTGCAAAATAGCATTGTTTTAGTTCGACGTGGTAAAAGATTAATATAAAAATTAATTAAATTAAAATTTTTTAAAAATTATAAAAATTAAAAAAATTAAAAATTATAAAAATTAAAAAAAAAAAAGGGAGGCGGGCGAGGGCTCACCGGCAAGGGCTAGCAATGGAGGGGGGGGTCAGCTAAAGTCGCCAAGCCTTGGCTAGGGGCTAGTGACCCTGGTTGACCAACGATGAGGGCTTACGAGCCCTCGCCTAGATTGGTGAGGGCTCGCGGCCCTCACCTCGGCCGAGGGGAAAGGAGGAGGAAGAAAGGGCGGGGGGAGGAGGAGAAGGAGGAGGCCAGCCCTTGGTGTCGCCGCCGCCATCTCCCCTTCATCACCGAGGAGGTGGGAGAGGGTCTGTTGGGGGCGGCTGAGCCTTGGCCGAGGGCCGACAACCCCAACCGATCGGCAGCAAGGGCTTGCGCCCCGATTGACCCTCCCCCAACTTTTGGTGACGGTGGGGAGGCGGCGCAGCGAGGTTTCAGCCCTCGGTTGCCGACTGCCTTCCTCCTCCTCTAATTTTTTTAAATAAAAATAAATTACTATTATTTGGTTTTAAATTTAATTTAATTAATTTTTATATTATATTAATATCAATATTATGCCAAAATGATGTCGTTTTGGGTGAATCAGAGCTGAGTCAGCTCTCCGGCGAGCCACATTGGCGAGAAATATTAATATTTAATTTCCACGTATGATTTCTAGCCAGTTTCGCTGGAGGTAGCACTCGGGTGTCCCACTTTTCTTAAAATGTGGCACTTAAATGTCACTTTCGTAAGTTATGGCACTTAAGTGCCCATTTGTGCCATGTTATGGCACTTGAAGCGATCTTTTGCCGGAAATAAAGATTTACCTAACATTCATTAAAAATGTATAGCAACCGTCAACAATATCCACTCAAATCACGAAAGTAGTCTACTGACTACTAAAACTTCTTACTTATACTATTACTTTATTAGTGCTTAAAAGCTATGATTTTGAGATTTTTGCTCAGATGACTAAATGATTGAATCTATCTATAAAAATATTTGCTTCTTTAATTGTAATAGACATCCATTCGAGTGTCAATTTCATACTATAATAGCTGGTCTGGTTTCAGTTTCAGGGTGGGAAACCGATCAATCCTAAAATTGATTATTCCTGATCTGAACTGTCACTAATCCAATCGTTGATTTCGAAAGTTTAGTAATGCGACAAGAAGTAGAACGGAATTGGAGCAATGCACTAAACTTTTCTCAAATTATAAGGACAGGCCATAAAGAGGGGACACAAGGGCCCATCATGCACTTCTTTTGGCTAATCACCAATCAATTAGTTCAACATCGCTTAACCTACTTGATTAGGAAAACAAATTGAAAAACTTTAAACCAAGGATATAATAAAAAGGGAGGAAATTCATTTGTACCATTAATCACGGCAGAGTCAAAAATAAATAAGATATTACTGCACACAAGTCCTTCCAGTTAAATCCGACTTATCAAGGACGGCACAGGAGAAAAAGCATGGCGGATCAATGCACCATCTTGAAAGTGGTGGACAAAACCTCAGCAAGGCCGTTAATAGGTATTAATTTGACCCCCTAAGTGACTTTGACATTTCTTGCGTGCACCAAGGGTGTTAGAAAATAATTAATTATGTTCGTAATTACTATATAGGATTAGGTTAATTATAAATTATATTAATTGTAATTAACTCTAATTGCACCCCATACATTGGGAATGCAAATTAAAAGAGATAGTTGGCAATTGCTTAAATTAGTCCTAAACTCGCATCTCTTTTGGATTGGATTTTGTCATTTCTTGTTCAGTTGTTCCTAATCAAAGGAAGGCAAACAAGCTAATGTAATTCGACCAAAAAAAAAAAAAGGCTAATGTAAACATAGATTCAAGTAGATGATATTTGCTTGCTTATCTCAAAATTAACAAAGACCAATAATATGTATGGGTACACATTTATTTCATGGAAAATTAATTATCGATTTTTTTCTTCTAAAATTGATTATTTGGGTTGTTTAAAAAAAATTAATGAATAAAAAATATTTTCATTAATAACAAAAATAACTAGACATAGACTGTTATTGAAAATGAGCCTTAGTATAACATTTGGGAAACGAGGGCAATAAGGAAAAGGACAAGGACAATATCAATTAAATAACATGGGGCTAGTAATATTGCCATGAATTATATAACCGAGCAATTTTCCTAGACACACTATTCATTTATCCAGCTAAACCACTTTTATGTCAAATAAATTATACTTGAATTTAATTGGAATTTGTTGAAAAAAGGGGGACAAAAATTCATCAAGAACCACTACATAGAGGTCGATGGTATGTACAATTATGAAGAATTTCATTTAGAATTAACGAAAGCAGTTTTTGGCTTTGAAATAATTGCAAATTTTTTTACCTATCTTGGCATTTTAACCAGAGCCAGCCCGAGTCAATTAGTATTTATAGCCGGGCCTTTAGCTTTACATGTTTATATGGACATTATCTTAGCCTTTTATACAATTAAAGAAATACTTAGGTGACTTTCTTTAATCTATTGTGATTTTTCTTTTTGATGACCGGGGAACCGCCGTCAGCCGGCAGCCTAGACGTAAACCCGGGGTGGACTGAGCCACCACCACATACCCAGCAGCATTTGAGTCGCGCGAACGCGACGCCTCTGAGATTCAAACTCCTCCCTTTCGTGATGGGGAGGGAGCACGAAGCCAATTGCGCCACTGCGGGCGGTGGTATTTATTGTGATATTAATAATCTATTTTGGGTAAAAACAATAGCAATTAATTATGAATTGTTGTGACATTCACTCCTTTAAAAATTTATGACTCATAACATGCTGTTTACTCTTACAGTGGCCCAATAGCAAAGCCCATATGATTACATTGCATTACAAATCTAGCTTCAGATTGATTATGTGGATCTACTCATATTTAATAAAAAATTTCGAATAATGAGAAAATGTTTGACTATTCCTAGTTTAAGGCAAATTGTCGATCAAAAACTAGATGCACGATTCCCATGTCTCATTTGAGATGTAAGTATTCCGGACTTATGATTTATTTTACTTTGCTTACTAAAGTTTATTTTCTTCAGATTATGTTGCATCATTACATGTTTTGTCTTGATTGATTTAGGACAATTAATCACAATTTACCATGTGGGTCCCCATGCTCCTCCCAGTAAAACTCTTGTTTGACAATTACATATTGGGCGAGGCTTGCATTCTATATGACTAAATCCACTCCATTTTCGTTAATGAAATTGCCTTTTATTATTCAATTGAAACTCAAAGTAGTGGACTGCAATTTACGCATTGTCCTTTTCTTTCTAGTTTTTATAGTTTTATACAGCATCCACTTAATATATATTTTTTTGGGTCCGCCCACTTAATATAATTGAAGCGGTTATTATCATGCATATCAAAAACCTATCTTCTTTACCAAAAAAAAAAAAAAAAACTATCTTGTCTTCTCTTTTTGTTTTCCTTTTCACTTCCATACATATTAGTAACTTTGTCTAGTAGAGAAATTTTAAGATTTTTTCCTCTTGTTGAGGATATTTCTCAATTAATTTCCATGTAGAAACGCAGAAAATCTATATACAAACAATTTCTTTAAAAATAAAAATAATGCCTAATGTAAAAGAATTTTTTTTTCATCAGAGTATAATTTCATTTATTTTGGATTGACTAAGAAAATATTTATTTATTATTTTCTAACAACAATTGAAGGGAATCGCATTAGAAAATAACTAAATTGAGGGAAAATGCATGAATGTGGAATCCATCAAGGGTCATTCGGTCTATCATGTATAAACGAAATATTTTTAGTCATATGGAGGGTGGGAATTATGTCACCAAAATAATATAGGAATGGTTAATCATAAAGTATGAAAGCTTAATTAATAAATAGTAGTGGTGAACAGTTTTAGGTTTCATACTGATTCCACCTAAAACTTGGAATCTCACCGTTGGAATAGGTTTTTCATTTCTTGGAATCTAGAACTTACCCGCATACCATAAAACTTGGAACCTATCCTGTAGGGTTTATGCAAGTTCCACCTATATTACTCATTGAATGATTGCAAAGAATTAAAACCTTTAATGATCACTATTTGCTACTGCAATTTACTAACCATAACTTATTTTTAGATAAACGAAAATATAAAAATTAATAAAGTAAAAGTCTTAATCATAAGATATAAATTCAAACTTGTGATTCTACATTATAAATTCATCACTGAACAGCATGGATATCATGGGATCGTGCAAAGACATGGACTAAGCAAAATATTAAAACTTGGCCTAGGTTTTAGGTTACGGGTTGGAGGTTGTAGGTTCCAAGTTCTAGGCTCTTCCAACTAAAATCTGGAACCTATCCATCGAAATATATTTTTCATTTTTTGGAACCTAAAACTTATCTTGTATATCTTGAAACCTGGAACCTATAAATTCTTACTAGTTCTATTCTCAGGTTCTAGGTTCTACTCTGAAACCATGCTCATCCTTAATAAATGGGTATGATTAGTAGATCAAGTCACCAAAATTGCAATTTATGCCTAACTTCTAATGCACCAATAACTAATTAAATCAAAGTGGTTTTAGGAACAAAGTGTCACATTGCCTTAGCGTGCACATGTGGTGTCACGACCCGACTCTGAATACATGCACATCCCTCTGTGGTTGATATAAATATTTGCAACATCCCAAAACCTGTTGCCGACCCATTTGATTATCAAGCATGCGGAAGCGAAATCATATTCTCCCAACAACACAGAAACGAGATAGCAAACATAGGATTATATTTTTACAAATCACACGTCTTACAAACCGCACTTATTCTTACTATAGCATTCAAGTATAGAAGAGTCTAACAAAACATGGAGTGTTTCAAGATGAAAAGCTTCTAGACTAACTACGCTCTGAGCTCTTCGTCTATGGGGTCAGGTTTCTATGTACAACCCTGCCAGACTCTTCAATAGACTAGGTTGAGTGGTCACCCACTATCCAGACCGATGGCAGACTCGTCATTATCTAGTAGGAGCTACCAAGACATCCGTACTCCACTGCCTGTAGACCTCTGCCTCTTGCCTGTCCACCCTCCATCTAGGGACCTGAAAATGTTAGCCCACTAAGGGGTGAGATCACATCTCAGCAAGTCAATCCCCTAAATCCCGATGAGGGAAAGGGTACACACAACATGCAGTCTAATCACATTTCTTATACTTTCTTATCACTCACACTTTCTTGCACGTTAGTGGCATCCAATCACACAATAAAATATTGACATCATATAGCAATCTAATACTTTGACATATAGACAGATAAGGACGCATATATCAGTTCAGTGGCCATGGCTAATTTTAACAGACAACAATTGTCCGACATAATCGGGCATTGCCTCACACCGTTGAGCGCGTCAACGTCTACATCTAGATGGCATTCCAAATTAGGAGCATCGGTCCAACATCCACTGTGACCGGCATCCATTGACTTGGGGCATTCCCGAAGGAGCATCACCCGATCCCAAAGGCTCGTGACAGAATCTCATGTCAGGAATACGTTTATTCAATGTTACACTCCAATAATCAATCACACATATCATTTACAGCATCAATTAGACAATTTTACAGCAAGAACACTTCAAAACAAACATACATTCTTACTAACCCGAATTGACAGGAAATTGTCCAATTATGCTCTCTCAAATTCGAAGTCAGAACCCCACTCATATGAGCTCGAAAAATTCTCAAAATTGGAAACATGCTAGATGACACATAAAAAAACATTTTTCATGAAGACACCCAGATCCAGATCCTTTTGGATTCAGCCCAGAAATTCTCTCCATCCAGCTCAAAAATCCGGTCTAGTTCCAGAGAGTCTGATTCATCAAAATCAGTTCGGTTTTGGGTCGAAATTTGGTCCGTTTGATTTGAAATTCGAGTATGTTAAACTAGAAGTTACAAAAAAACAACTTTCCTAAATAAACCAATTGGAAATTCGACCTCTAAAGGTAGGTAACAGCCCGTGGAATCATAACAGGTCAAGGTATATAGTACTGTCCAGATTTCTGCTTAAGGGATGACGTAGTTAAAATTGTCATCTTTTTAATTTCCAAAAATTACGAGAAAAATATATATTAATATTTAAGATGTTTAAAATATTTCTTAAGAAGGAAATTTCTTCAAAATCACAACAGAGAGCCGTCTACAAAATTAGCAAAACGCGCACGTCCAGGAAACTTGAGTCCTTTGATGGTGAGTTGTAGCTGAAACAGCAGCTAGAGGTGCTGTTGGGCGACCGTAACAGCAACACAGGGAGTCACGAATTTTTTGTAGAGGGAGGAAAAAGTGTAGCTTGGTTGGCTGGACGTTTCTCTTGCTGGTGAGGAAGCTTCGTTGCCACGTGGACTCCAAGTTATATTAATAATAAACATAATGGTAGTTGGGTCGAAGTTTTTGTAGTTCTAGGAATTTTGTAACGTCAAGACCACACCTTCCTCCATTTTCTTAGTCTTTGGTTTGTCGTCCAAGAGGGAGCAGGAATGGAGATTGTGCGTTTAAAGAAGAAGAAAACAACAACTTGCACAGTTGAAAAAGAAAAGGGAAAAAGAAAAGGAACAAAAAGGGAAAGAAGGAGACATGCGCACGTCAGCAAGGGAGAAGAAATACATGTGGAAGAAAAAAGAGATAGGAAAAGAAACGACAAGCTTTTCAGCTGAGAAAAAAGAAAGGAAAGGGAAAGAAAGAGAAAGGGGAGAGAGAAGAGAGTAGTTGTATGGTGCCAAGAAGGGGAAGGGGATTGCACAGAGGGGGAAATGAGAGGGAGGAAAAAGGACCATGAGGGTCCCTCCTCTCACAATTCCACAACCTTTTTTTGTTTTTCCACAAAACGCGCACGTCCAGGAAACTGTTTCAAAAACCCGCCTCTGTCCTTGGCTGAATCCTCATCCATGGTGTTTATCTTGCCATCTAAACCATAACTAAGCTTTTCTATGGTTATTCTAACATTCCTAACCAACACCCATCCATGTATAACATCATCTACCCTTCTTTTTTTTTGTATAGGAACTCCTAAATAAGGGTACATGGCCCCTAATCTAGATTTAGGAGACAACTTGGACAGCAGCACATAGACAAGCCTTGAGTCCTTTGATGGTGAGTTGTAGCTGAAACAGCAGCTAGAGGTGCTGTTGGGCGACCGTAACAGCAACACAGGGAGTCACAAATTTTTTTGTAGAGGGAGGAAAAAGTGTAGCTTGGTTGGCTGGACATTTCTCTTGCTGGTGAGGAAGCTTCGTTGCCACTTGGACTCCAAGTTATATTAATAATAAACATAATGGTAGTTGGGTCGAAGTTTTTGCAGTTCTAGGAATTTTGTAACGTCAAGACCACACCTTCCTCCATTTTCTTAGTCTCTGGTTTGTCGTCCAAGAGGGAGCAGGAACGGAGATTGTGCGTTTAAAGAAGAAGAAAACAACATCTTGCACAGTTGAAAAAGAAAAGGGAAAAAGAAAAGGAACAAAAAGGGAAAGAAGGAGACAGGCGCACGTCAGCAAGGGAGAAGAAATACATGTGGAAGAAAAAAGAGATAGGGAAAAGAAACGACAAGCTTTTCAGCTGAGAAAAAAGAAAGGAAAGGGAAAGAAAGAGAAAGGGGGAGAGAGAAGAGAGTAGTTGTATGGTGCCAAGAAGGGGAAGGGGATTGCACGGAGGGGGAAACGAGAGGGAGGAAAAAGGACCATGAGGGTCCCTCCTCTGACAATTCCACAACCTTTTTTTGTTTTTCCACAAGAGCTTTAGTACTTTTTCCATGGAAAAATTGGTTCTTATCCTTCTCATGGGGGCAACCTTGCTTGAACACACTTATCTCTTCCAAAAGAGATCAAAAGGTGGTGGAATGTAAAAGTGCGAGCATCCGAATTTGGGCTAATTCCCATAACTTTTCCTTTTCCACTTTACCAATTTATCACTTGAGTTAATAGAGTCAAGTCCCCTATTAGTCACTTATAATTCTTCTCTAATTGTTCCATACTAAAGACCCAACATCCTACTTAATAAATGGCCTTTCCTTTATTCTTTTAAAATTGCTGCATTTGTATTTTTCTCTACAAGTCCCGTCGTCAATAATTCTTGGAAATATGCAACATCCCTGGGATTAATTGTGACACATTAAGGTTCTCAATTTTCTAAAATCGGAATAAATTTCACAGTTAAATTCGGTCAAACGTGGTTTTAGCGCGACCTAAATTATCGGGTAGTTTTTGGGAATTTTCAGTGCAAATAACCCATGGCTGATTATTTTCGAACCACAATGTGTATCTCCGATCCACTAGCAACCCTCGATTTTCGTGTGAATCTCAAGGTTTCAAATACGAGCACATGGTACCAAAACGACAAAAAAATCGGTTTAGTGTCGATTGACAAGAATTTTGTGATTAAATGGAATCACCCATACCTAATTACATATCTCAATCGCATCGACCTATTTCCAATCCCTCAAAGATTTTCGACTGTGTTGCAATGACTCTTGCAGACTAACACGATTGAGCAATCGATTTCTGGTCGAATTCTCAAGTCCGTTGCATCAAAATTCTTTAATAGCTTCCCCAACTAGTCTAGTTACCTCGCGAGTGATCAGCTCGGAGAATAGCGCTATAGACACGTCGATGAAAAGCCTGATTTATTCAATTGAAAACAGAAGTAGAAAATCATATTGTCACATGTGGAGTTGTATATAATCTCCTTTTGCCAATTTAAAAGACCCATACTCTTTCAAAGGTGGCGTATCAGACTATATATTCTATGTCTCTGTTATTAAACTGTGAGTAGACTAGTAAAATTGGTGTATAGGGTAGGTTTGGGTGAGTCAAAATAGGTCCAACCCAAATGAACCTATATTAACCCATTTTTCTACAATACATGTTTAGGGATAATACCTATCATAGAACCAAAACAATCTTAACCCAACTGGAACTCCAATTCTAGGAAATTTTCTCGAATATAGAAAATAACGTACTAAAAGAAATTAACTAATTTTAAATAGAAAACGAGAAAAAATCAGCAAATAAGAAATTACTAACAATAGTCCACCCAAATAACTCAACGCATTAACAAAGTGACCAATGTTATTTTTCAGCCATCATCTTGCATCGTCAGCACATTCACATTAATGTTGTCAAAATTTTTGTAAATTAAAAAAATTAAATCGAAATAAAATTTATATAAGGAAAAGATCTAAATTTTTTTCTATTTTCTTTTTATAACCACAAGGAAGAACATAACAGACAAATGGAAGAACCAAAATTCATCCAACCATCTCCTGTAAAATCGCTATAACAATCAATTTCATAATGTAGTATGTTCTTAAGAGAGCTAATTGTGTGATTGGACCTTTGAACTCGTGTTCCTAATTTATTTAATAAAGATAGCTAATTGAGGTAACAATTACCTTTTTCCCTCTTTTTCTATTGTGCATTGCATCATCTACATTATCTAAAGCATGTAAATTGAGAGGATTTCAAGTTTATTGACCATAGACGCGATTTCAAAAGCTTGCAGCTTTGGAACATGAGATTGCCGTCAATTATCAATCTTTATGCATATATGTTTAAAGAAAACTATTTAACCATCTAGAAATAGAGCTTAGTCAATCTGAAGTCTTTTTTATGCTCAACCTTTTAATATTATCAATTTGAAGTCTTTATTTATGCTCAACCTTTTTTATAAAGGGGTCAATATATATAGACCAATCAATCAAATCCTACACTTCCATCCAAAGAAAAAGGGCCAATAGCCCGCTGTACCCGTTGGACTGTACCCTGAAAGTGGGTAAACTAACAACTAGGATTGATGAATGTTCTCTCAAATAAGGACTCTTGCAAGTCAATAAATTCTCTTTCTGAGCAACATGTCGTGCCACAAAGATGAATGCACCCCAAGCCACGGTCAAAATTATGGAAATTTATGGTGGCCGACAATCGGGGATCACTTTAAGCGATAACTTGTAGAAAGGTTTCAAAGTAGGTGTTTAGAGGTTGTTGAAAAGGAAAAATTGGGAGAAAAATGATGATCGAAAGGACTATATTGCCACTTTTCAAAAAGATTCAAGACTTAGAGCATGTTTCCCACGTGGTTTTGAATTTCCAATGTAAATTTCTCATTAGTTAAGTAACATTATTTGAAATGCCTAACAAAAGGAACATAATAAAAATAAAAATAAATAAAGGACGGACGAGTGGAAGATAAGATAATTAATGTTAACTAACGTGTGAATTTAAAATGGATAAAATAATCAAAGCAAATATCAAATTATGAGGAAGAAGACAAAAATTTAATGGGATGAGGGCTAGATAATTTTGCCACTATGATTTTAACATTGAAGAAAGACACACACACACACACACACATATATATATATAGCAATATGCATTTGCTCAATTAATGATTAATTGTATGGAAAATAGTTGCACTAAATCCTTTTCACCTTTGAGACTGGGGGCCTCTTAGTGGGTATTTTATTCGAGAGAGTTATCAAAATATATCAACCTTTCTATTGGAGAACCTCACATTCATAATCAAGGGAGAAAAGCCAGATCCTATACACGAATGTGCACAAGTTTAAGTTCATGTTAATGGTGTTAGTGCTCTGATAATTGTCAACCCATTTGATGGGTAAAATTGCAAGTGTTTTGAAGACAATAAATCTTCTTGTGATAAGATTTATGAATTGTCTTTTGAGATTGAAATCTCTTTTTTATGGTTTTTGATGAAGATACATCTAAAATCACTTCGACTGTCACAAATCTGATTGGAAATTTTGAAAGTTAAGTATTGAGACAAGAAGTAAGGACAAAAATTGGGAGATGCACTTGACTTTTCTCAAATAGCAAGGATAGGCCATTTAGAAGGGACAAAAGTGACCACCATGTGCTTCATTTGGTTAGTTAGAAAAAATGCGGAAAAGTGAATTAAAGAAATTTATGTATATTTCAATGTACTATGCAAGAGCCTATTTATGAACTTTACTTAATGGCTTTGTATAGTAACATAATATTACAATAACAATGAGAATCAACTAGGATTACAATCGAAGAGATACACAAAATTAGAAAATATATTTCTAACACCTCTCTCAAACTCAATGTGACATGGAAGAAGTCAACTTGATTTTGGAGGAAAAAAAATCATGAAAACACTCAAGTGGTTGAGCCTTAGTGAAGAACATTAGCAATTTGATTGACTGATGAAGTGCAGATGAGACAAGTTGTGCCAAGAAGCATGTGAGAGCATATGAAAAGATAGACTATTTTAATATATTTGGGGTGCTCATGGAAAACAATATTATGTGCTGTTTGGATAACACTTCACTTGTCACAAAAAAAGTACAGTTCCACCGTTATGACGGACACCCATGTCTTGCAATAACCATTGCAACCACAACAATTGTGTTGTTATATAAGCAAGAGCATGATATATTTTGCTTTGATATTAGATCCAGCCATAATAATCTGTTTCTTGTTATGTTGTGAGATAAGTGAGTTAATTAGAAAAAGAAGCGGTAGCTAGTAGTGGAGCGATGATCAAAAGAGTCTCCAGCCTTGTCGGCATCATAATAAGCTTTCAACTTTAAGTTAGATTGAGCATAAAAGTGAAGATCATGAAATAAGGTGCCCTTGACACAAAAGAATTCGAAGAACAATTGCAAAATGAGTGGTTCATGTTACGGTCATGAACTAACTCAAAAGGTAAATAATGCAAACTGTGTTAGGATGAGTGGTAGTAAGGTATATAAGGCTGCCAACTAGCTGTCGATAAATAATAGGATTTGGAAGAAAAGTCCCATATTTGTCATTAATTTGGCTTGAGTCTCAATAAAAGTTGTAGTAGTCTTGTCTTCACTAAGTTCACTTACGAAAGAAGATCAGTAGCATAACTTCAAAAAGATAATAGCTAAAGGAATCAAAAGTAACCTCCACAGTTAGAAAATAATTGAGTTGCTCAAGATTTTTCATTTTGAACTGTTGACTGAGATATTGCTGGACTTTTGTAATTCCAGTATGATCACGCCAATGATAACCGTATTGTCTAAATATAAAAGAAACAAAATATATCCATGAGACGTCCGTTGAACAAAGGTCATGTTGTCATAAGGGCTGCATTGAAATCCAAGGTGTTTCGTGGTGAAAATGAACTTAGAGTACCATGCACTAGGAGCTTGCTTTAATTCATATAACCCTCGACCTTATTGACACACTTTGTTTAAAGTAGTGTATTCAATAGAAGGTTCGATATATACCCACACACACATACACACACACACACATATATTTCATCAATAAGATTGCAATTAATACAAGCATTTTAACATCCATATGGAATAGAGGCTACCGCTTAATAGATGTGACAAGAAGAATACTTCGAATACTTGTAAGTCATGCGACTGGAGCAAATGTCTCATCATAGTTAATCCCATACTTCTAAGTACAACCTTTTACTACTAGTTGAGCTTTGTTGCATTCCACTGTACCATTGTCTTAGTTTTGATCTTATATACCAATTTACAACCTATAGCAGACTTTATAGGAGGCAAATCAACAAAATCTCAAGTATGAGATTTGTCTTATGCTTGCAATTCATCCACCATTGCTTGCTGCCAAAAAGGATATCTACAAGCTTCTCCATATATGCGAGGCTCATGAAAAGAAATAATGGTACAAAAACAATGAAAATCATGAAGCCAAATAGAAGGTTGACTTACACGGGTGAAGCGGTGAATAGGAGAAGAAGGTATCACTAAAGGTGAAGAATCAGTGGATGGCATAGACATCTCATGATCTGCCAAAATGGAATTGCCAAATGTAACTATATCAACATTAGAAGAAGACAACTCACAAGATGAAGATGCAAGTGTCTCATCTTCAGGAAATAGTTCTACTGAAGGATTGGTGAAGAAGCAAATGACTGGAGATGACTCAAAAGGACGGAGAGATGAGAACATCTTGTCTTCTCAAAAGGTAACATCATGATACAAGTGTAGAAGATTAAAGATAGGATCCCAACATCTATACCATTTATGCTCAACATCATACCCAAGGAAGCAACATAAGCAAGCATGGGGTTCTAATCTTGTGCATTCATTAAGAAGTACATGCACAAAACATGCACTACCAAACACTTGAAGAAGATCATACAATGCCATACAAGCACTCTTGAAGAGATACATCATAAGTAACAAAATATGATTAACAATATATACAACGGTATGACTAGCTTCTCTCTAAAATTGTTCTAAACAAGAGGCTAAGATAAAAAGAGTGGTACAACGTCTAAGATATACCTATGTTTACGCTCTACTTGACCACTTTGTTGGGAAGTTCTTTGACAAGAAGCATGAATGATAGTACCATTTTGAGAAATAATTCAAAGAAACTCTTTATCTTTATATTCCATGGCATTATCAATATAGAAAACCTCAATATCTTGAGAAAATTGTATTTTGACTATGACAACAAATTCACTATGGATGTAAGTGAGTTTAGATTGATTTTACATAAGATAAAGTAATGTATAACCAAAAATTTTATATAAAAAAAATAAAATCAGTAAATAACAAAACCTCACTTGGTTGGAGTAGGAGCTAGCCACTAACTATCAAAGGGAGTAAGATCAAATCGAGCATAAGAGACAGAGCCACCAATATCAAACGGTAAGACATGATGTTTTCTCAACTTACAAAAAAAGCTATCATATATTTTTTGTCAACAAAACCTAGATTACAATTGATAACCAAAAGATCCAATCTAGAGAAAGAAGCATGACCCAAGCAAGAATGCCTAGTTTTAGATGAAACTATGGCAACACAACCAATAAAAGAGCTCCGAAGTAGTAAGGAAACAATCTCAAACAAACTTTCCACTTTACAGCTTGTCCCAATTCTCTGTCCTGTCTGTGGATCTTGGACAAGACAACATTTATAGAGAAATGAATGTCAAAATCATGTTCACATAATTGTCCAACAAATTTCAAATTTAAAGAGAACTTAGGAACTAAGAAGGTGTAAGCTAAGGACAATTTTAACGTTGAAATGTTCCCTATATGGCTAACTATCATTTGTGGGTTATCAACTATATTAATAATATATACTTGTGAAGTGAACGATTTTGACTTAAATAAATTGTAATTAGAAGTCATGAGATTACAACAGGCAAAATCAAAGGATCATGAATTGGGAGAACATGGAGCGATTGATAGAGCAGAAGTACTAGGAACGAAGGAGCGAGAAAAGTACAAGATTCTCAAACAATAGAACAAAGATATTCTAGTGATAGAGTAACATATGAGTCTTTAGTGGAATTCTCAATGATAGCAACAGAGGATTGGTGTGCAAGTTAAGGTGGATGTCTATACCGGGATTGATTGTCTGGGATTGATTGTCTGTCCTTATATAAGTTGCTTGGGCTGTTCTCGATAACAATTGGATGCAAGTGACCGGATCGATGACAATTCGTACGATATTGTCTACGTGAGGAGGAAGAACCTAGAGTGGCAAGCATCATGTTTGTAGGCAAGGACAAAGAGTGTTGTGCCTTCAAGATAAGTCAAGTCTCCTCAATCAACAACTTTGAAACAACTACCTCAAGACAAGGTAATGGATCTTGATATTGAAGTGAAGCTTGCATAGATTCAAATTCATCATTAAGTGCCATAAAATTTTGCATAACACGGATGCAATCACGATATTAGCAAACTTGCAAGCATTGAGATACATGTCCCATTACGGTTAATATAATGCTATTTGATCCTAGAAAGAATGCATGGAGGAATAAAAATCATTAATAGACCGATCTATCTCTTGATGCATGTGATGCAGATTCCCTAACAACTGATACTGATGGACAATATTTGAGATAGCATATTGGCTGACAAACATATCCCATGCTTCCTTTGTTGTATTAAGACAATCAAACTAGAGTCTAATAGGAGGAATCAAAGTGTTTTGAAACCATGTACGAATATGGTGATTCTTGCTATCCCAATCATCCTAACGTTCATTGAATATCTCCTTAGTCTCATTGGTAATCTGAGTAGGTGCATAAATAGCACCAGCGACCTAACGCCAAAGTTAACGTCCTAAAAAAAAGAGAGTAGATAATTATTGAGCCCTATTGCGATCAAATTTTTGGGTGAACCATCTAGGGTTTGGCTAATGGATTGTTAAGCCTAGACTTAACTCGGGCTCTCTCAAGCCCATACCAATTCGCGACTTTAAATTCAAGCTCTTAACATGCAATTGATTTTTTTAATTGGGAGTCGCCACTAACCTATTTTATGTGGGTCGATTAGAAACCCGAGTAAAGTAATGGGAGATTTACTTTACTCCTACGAACCAGAGACTATGGATACGGAGACTTGGTTACACTAGACTTCTCTAGCGCCCTTTCGGTACCTTTCTCTTTTATTTTGAAAAAATGTTTGGCAAGCAGCTTGAATTGATTTTAATTATCTCCCCAACATGTGAGGTGATCATACGGGTGCACAAACTACCAATTTAACACCCAATAAAGTAATGAATAAAATTACGGAACTTACCTTGTAGAAGCGTAAGCATCTGCGTTGTTAGATTAGAATTTACATCAACAACCCTAGATATGATTTCTAATTAACACGCAATTTCTTTTTTTTTTTCACTTTGTTTAATGAGAACTTAATCTATATGCAATGCATGCTAATAATCTAATATGACATGGCAACATGACCTAAATTACATGACATGGCAACATGATCTAAACTAATTGAGATAAGTAGAGTAAATCCTAAAGAAATGCAATAATTAAGTGCAACCTATATGACCTAATTCTATTAACGGGTGATTTCTAATTAAATGGGCCTAAAAATTAAATGACGTGCATTTGATATTTCTATTCCTAAAAAGGGGCAATTTATTTTAGAAAATAAAATGAATCCACTCTAAGACAATTTTTTATTTTTTATTTTTAAAAATGTGGAAATTATCTAACTAAATTAAGATTCTATTTAATTTGTATTAGGATTTAGGCTAAACCAAACCCTAATTTAAACTAAAATTTTTCCTTAATTCAAATAGTTCTAAAGTGCAATCTATCTAAGAAAATACCTAAAATTAATAAATTAAAAATATTATCTAAAATTAGACTAAATGCAATTTTACACTAATATGCAATGACGTGCAAAATATGTCCATATGCATGATGTTTTTTTTTTTTTTTTTTTTTTATTCTTGAAATTAATAATTACCAAATAATTAAACATGCAATCCAGATTTAAAAAAAAAAAAAAAAAGACTAGCAACCTAAATTAATTGATTTGATTTTTTTGAGTTTTTACATTTTTTTAAAAAAATTCAGGAAAAATTTCTATTCTAAAATGGGGCATTTGATTGATGAATGTTTCACCCTCATGCTCTGGTAGCGGATTTTTTTGGACGTTTGGCCTGCGGTTTGGAACGAAAAGGCCTTCGTGTCTAGGAGGTTTTGGATTTTGTGTTTGAGGGTGAAACATTCATCGGCCGAATGCCCCCACTTCACCACTATGGTAGTCACATTTCTTTGTCAGGTCGTAGCTGCGCATGTTTTCACGGTTAGGGCGCTTCCGTTCAGTAGAAAGCAAACCTTTCATAGGGAGAATCGCCAACACTTAGGATGGAGATCCCGGGAGGGGGGTAAATTGCCTTCTTGCTTGGGCAAATGACTGACGACCAGCAGTTTGTTGTTGCCTTGCATTCATCGAGGCATGATTGGAACTTTCTTGGCTATAAGCGACATTCACATCCACGACGGCTTCTTTATCCTTCTTAGCAGAGAATCTTTTACTTGATGGCTCAGCAAACTATCCCTCCCTTATCCCCATCTCGATTTGTTCTCCCACAGGAATCGGCTGATTGAAACTCTCAACATACGTGCTTGCCATCCGGTTACAGAACTGAGACGGGAGGGTCTTCATGAACAACTTCATTAACTCCTTGTCAGTAGGCTCAGGAGTGATTTGAGCAGCTAGATTTCGCCATCTCACGGCATACTCCTTGAACGACTTACTCCTCTTTTTCTCCATCCTCTCAAGATCTTCTCAGGAAGGAGCGATGTCCATGTTGAACTTGTACTGCTTGAGGAATGCATCAGCCACCTCATTCCAGGTCTCAAGAAGGTTCACATTCTTCATCACATACCAGTTTAGTGCGAGTCTGGCCAAACTCGCGTGAAATGATTGGATCATGAGGGGCTCATTCTTGACATACTAGGCCATACATACGTGGTACATCTGCAAATGAGATTTTGGGTAGGAAGTACCATCGTATTTTTCAAATTCCGGCATTTTAAACTTCTTTGGCATCTTGACCTTTTCGTAAACTGACAAGTCGAAGGGGAGTGAGCTCGTGACTCATGCAGTTGTTTCACTTTTTCTTCGAGTTTCGCGAAGCATTCATCCGACTCCATCTTGGGGATGTTAACCAGCTTACCCTTTTCCACATTGATTGGGAATGGGTCGTCTTCTAAACCAGGCATGTCGTCATCACTCAACTAGGTCTTATTTGCCTGCTTTGGGACAACAATCTGGGGGAGAACGGGTGCAGGAGCCGGATTGACTTGGAGGGATTTGATTTGAGTCGTTATAAGCTCCATAGAGGCAGCTAACTGTCGGAGTTGTCCTTCCATAGAGGAGATACGATCACGCATTTCAGTTTGTTCGGCCATTCTTGCTCTTAATCGCGTGATAATAGGTGAGCGTGGACGATCCGTTACCACCTAATTGAAAGAAATGAACAAAAATAAGTATCTCATATGAAAAACGCCGACCCATGGCAACGGTCTAGAGCTTTTATTCATTAATGGAGTTTTTGACAAGCCTAGTAAAATAGAAATTTGAGATGCCCTAAACAAATAAACTAGGAAAGTAAAAGACTCGACTTCCTAAACATTAATCTAGAAATGAAAATAACGAGATTGATTCAAGCACTTCATCTAGCTTGACCAATATACACTCAGGACACCATTTGGCACAATCATTTATTCTCCTCTTGAGCTTTCTCGGCAACCCTTTTGAGGCGTTTATTCTCGGCTCGGTTGGTGATCTTCAACGGCGCCTTTGGTATCCTCGGAAGTAGCTCTTCTGGAATCTTGTGTTGTTGAATATTCTTAGTTGAGGCATAATACTTCCTTTCTTTACCCTTCAACTCCTCCTCGGGCCACTTGAGTTTTCGTGGATGGCACATGTCCCACATTGATTTGATCGTGAGATGGAATCTTCATGGTCTCGGCTTCCATCAACGAAGCTGACTTGGAGAGGATCTACTTGCAATGCCGGGGGAAGCTCTTGCATGACTTGATACTGACGAGTCACTCTAATCAGATAGTACTCCAAAGCTCCAGTGAATCCCAATAGAGAGATTGTGCCAACACCTCCACACGTGAGTCTCGCCACACGAACTTGGAACCACATAGCATGCCATAGAAAACTCTTGGAAGTGGGTTTTCTCATGAAAGCTAGCCACCTAGAATAGTAGTAATCCGGTGCATGTTTTCGCTTATTCTCAAATCTCATAATGGGGTGATTAGAGTCATTAACATCATGTATAGTCATTAGAACACCAAATCCTTTTATATGATAAAGAAACCAAATTTGCAAAAGCTCAAGAGAGGAATGGAAAGTCTTATCACCATCTCCTTTAAATCGAGTGAGGGAAAGGAAAGTTTCAGTCAAAACAGTGTTTACAAAATTCTTTCCTTCCAACACTTGTTTAACTAAGTGAGCCATCAAATGGTTAATAGCATTCTTATAATAGGGAAAAACTATAAACCCAAAGAAGGCTAAAAGAAAAACCCTTCGCATTTGAGATGAAGGGCCAGTTTCAAAACATTCTTTCAGAAAAGATAGAGGACATGCATTACGATGAACCTTTAAAACCTTTCTTATATTATCCTCTTTAATTCTCAAAAAATCAGATAAGGCCACAACAGGATCCATTCCGATAGGCGGACTAATTAACTCAACTTTCAAAGACTTTCCTATGGCAATGCTATACTATTCCATGGTAGGCATGAGCTCATGCTTATCGCCAAAGATGAAAGTAGAAGTCTTGGGGCACCAACAATGGGCAAGTGCTTGGATGAGGCCACCATGGATGTTGATACGCGGGAATGGAAATAGTCTACCAATGTGCGACTCTACGAATCGACGGCCATCTTGGTCTAACTTGTCCCACCATGTGCCAAGCTCTTGCTTTGGAGGAAGAATAATTCGAATGTCTGATATCCCCATTGTATATTAACCAAGACTCAAGACAATCCTAATGCCATTGACCGACAAAATAATATGACAAGGTAAGTAAATTGCAAAGGTGAAAATTTAGAGAACTTACTTTACCAATGAGGAGCAATCACATAGACATGCACATGATAAGTGGTTCGACTTCTACTCTAGAAGGCTTAACAAAGTGAAGCCACAAGGATGATCGGACTAGCCACGAGCGTGTGGACTATGTCTGGTCCTCATGACTCCAGCTTGGCCAGAGAGCCGACTTAAGTCGCGAGCGAGTGAACCGAGGTGGGTACTTTTGACACCATGAATGAAATTTCGGGATTGAGATGGGCGACTCGTACCACGGGCTTGCGGTCGGAGTGGTATCTATCTCAATACCATCCTAAATGATCCTATGCGACCCAGGTCTTGCGGCAGGTTGTTTGTGCAATAGTGTAGTGCTAAATGCAAAGCATGCACAACAGTTTAAATCACACAACACTTCAATAACTTGAATTTAAAACATTCATTCCCAACTCCAACCTGCAAGACAAGGGTTAGCAAAGACTACTCCCCTTGTACCTCCCATCTGCAAGAACATTTAACACCTTAAATGTTAGGGACGTACTTGGGATCTTCGCTGCCAAACAAAAGCATTTTTTAAATGAAAAAAAAAATGGTCTAAGTCCACTAAGTGTTTTAACACAAGTCCCCAGTGGAGTTGCCAAGCTATCACGACCAAATTTTCAAGTGAACTACCTAGGGTTTGGCTAATGGATTGTTAAGCCTAGACTTAACTTGGATTCTCCCAAGCCCATACCAATTCGCGACTTTAAATTCAAGCTCTTAACATGCAATTGATTTTTTTAATTGGGAGTCGCCACTAATCTATTTTTGGTGGGTTGATTAGAAACCCAAGTAAAGTAATGAGAGATTTACTTTACTTCTATGAAATAGAGACTATGGATACAGGGACTTGGTTACGCTAGATTTCTCTAGCGCCCTGTCAATACCTTTCTCTTTTATTTTGAAAAAAAATGTTTGGCAAGTAGCTTGAATTAATTTTAATTATCTCCCTAACATGTAAGGTGATCATACGGGTGCACAAACCATCAATTTAACACCCAATAAAGTAATGAATAAAATTACGGGACTTACCTTGTAGCAACGAAAACATATGCGCTGTTAGATCAGAATTCACATAAACAACCCTAGATATAATTTCTAATTAACACGCAATTTCTCTTTTTTTTTTCACTTTGTTTAATGGGAACTTAATCTATATGCAATGCATGCTAATAATCTTATATGACAAGGCAACATGACCTAAATTACATGACATGGCAACATGATCTAAACTATTTGAGATAAGTAGAGTAAATCCTAAAGAAATGC
This sequence comes from Eucalyptus grandis, assembly GCF_016545825.1. Lineage (NCBI taxonomy): Eukaryota > Viridiplantae > Streptophyta > Magnoliopsida > Myrtales > Myrtaceae > Eucalyptus > Eucalyptus grandis. Next base: position 8,670,553 of record NC_052612.1, read on the forward strand.
AATAATTAAGTGCAACCTAAATGACCTAATTCTATTAACGGGCGATTTCAAATTAAATGGGCCTAAAAACCAAATGACGTGCATTTGATATTTCTATTCCTAAAAAGGGGCAATATATTTTAGAAAACAAAATGAATGCACTCTAAGACAATTTTATTTTTAAATGTGGAAATTATCTAACTAAATTAAGATTCTATTTAATTTGTATTAGGAATTAGGCTAAACCAAACCCTAATTTAAACTAAAATTTTACCTTAATTCAAATAGTTCTAAAGTGCAATCTATCTAAGAAAATACCTAAAATTAATAAATTAAAAATATTATCTAAAATTAGACTAAATGCAATTTTACACTAATATGCAATGACGTGCAAAATATGTCCATATGCATGAATTTCTTTTGTTGTTTTTCCTTTTTTATTTTTTTAATTCTCGAAATTAATAATTACCAAATAATTAAACATGCAATCCAGATTAAAAAAATAGCAACCTAAATTAATTGATTTGATTTTTTTGATTTTTTTAAATTTTTTTAGTTTTTATATATATATTTTTAAAAATTCAGGATTAAATTTCTATTCTAAACGTGCAAACCCTAAAATAAGAAATAAACCTAATTCTAATCTACATTTTTTATTTTTTTTAAAGAAAATTACCTTAGATGACACAATAGCAAATCAGCAATATTGATACCCAAATTGACAAACCATATATTGCGCATAAGATCGGGTTGGTCAATTTCACGAAAATCACAAATTGGATCTCGGGTGGGAGATTGGATTAGCAATTTTTAAGTAATTGCGAGTCAGATTTCGGGCGTGAAAATCGGACTGACAATCACTAGTTTCAAGGCAATTTCATAACATGCAATTTCAATTTCACATAAAAAGGATAATTACACTAAAAAAAGAAATAATGAAATAACAATAATAATAATAAAAACAAAATATGAATAAAAAAAGAAAAGAAAATTAAAGTAAAATTGCCTAATTTTGTTTTTTTTTTTTTTTCTTTTTTTTCTCTTTTTTTTTTTCTAAAAAGAAAAAGAAGTAAAAAAGGCTGGTGGCCGGCGGCGAGAAGGAGGGATCTTTGGCGAGGATTTCGACGAGGAGGTTCCCGAGAACAGAGCTCGGGTCGGCGGGTCGAGGCGTCGCGGGCGTCGGAGTGGCGTCCGGGGGGGTTCGGATCCGGATCTGGATCGGGTCAGCAACACTCGGGCGGAGACCTTGGGGCACAGGCAAAGACGAGGGTTCCATTTCCTTTTTTATTTTTTATTTTTTTTTGCACGTGTCACTCTTTTTGACTTTGGCCTTTTTTTTTTTTTTTTTTCGAAGTTCTCCACAAAATCAACCTTTCACCTCTTTTGCTCTCAAATTTTGCCGACCCCTTTTCCTTACATCTTCATACCTTTTATATGGTGAAAATTGAATCCTTATTGCATATTTCGTCTCCAATTTTGCTCGTGCAATATTCTCTTTGCATTTTCCCATATTTCGACCAAAAAATTTCATTTCCGCCCAAAATACATCATCCAATGTATATTTCCTGAATATGTGAAAAATTTGAATGAAATATGTGAAAAATCTTTCTCTTACCGACGGTTTAAAATAAAAATAAAATAAAATAAAAATAAAAATAAAAATGTTCCTAAATTATAGGCCATTTTTAATTTTTAATTTAGCAAAAATTAATAAAAATTTAGGTGTCAACAAGCCCATAAAATATAATTGGATCCAATGGTCCATATGGTTATTGTAACGTCCAATTTTTCTATTATATGCAAAATACTTCTATAAACCTAATAGATTTTATGCTGAGTTCGAAGAGAATCGATACATGCAGAGCTGATATTGATAAAATAAGGCTAAAAACAGATTTAGGACGTCGAAATGCCTTAGCCACCTGTTTGAAAGCACCAAAGATCATTCTGACAGGGGTTGAGCCGATTAGAAAAGTAGGCAAATCAGTTTGGTCAACGCCGGTCGATGACCACAATCATAAGCTAACGTGGCAGACACGTGGCGGACAACTTGGCTAAAATTTGGCAATGACATGGAGGATGACGTCACTTGTTTAGTGCTCGTGAGAGGCACGCAGGCATGTGGATCTCACACGCAAAGGACTTGGACGACACGTGAGGGCGCGTGACGGCTCTTCTGGCGACGTTCTTTGCTGGGTGGGACATGTCAGTGGCACCACACGTGGAAGTGCGGCAGCTTCCCGAGTCTATTTGGCAATGAATTTTCAGGGTTTAACTCGTTTAAGGGTAGCCAGTTGATGACGGTGTTCATTTTTCAAAACAAGCAATGTGATTAACTAAACAACAATCAAGGGTGGTGATTCGGTAATGAATAGATACTGCTGTGGCAGTGGCAACGTTGCTATAGCACTGCATAACTCAATGGTCGCTCCTCATACAACAGTGGCTTTAATACCAAATTAGAAATAATGCAAAAAAGTGAATTGAAAATTTTTCTGTATGTTTAAATATACCATAGAAGAGCCTATTTACAGGTTTTACAAGATGTCTATCTATTTGATCATAATATTACACAGAATCAGATGATATATTTCTAATATGGCTAATGATCATTGATCAATTCAACCATTGACTAATAGATTCGATTAGAAAAAAAGCAAATTGGAAAAGTTGAAAGAGAGGATATAATTGGAAAAAGGGGAAATTCAGTTGTACCATTGATCACGTCAGAATAGAAAAATAATCAAGTAAATCAGACGTATCAAAGCCGGCACCAAAGAAAAAGTAGTGGTACGCACCACCTTAAAAGGGGTGGGCAAAACACCACCAAATGCAACTCACCTCTCGTAAGTGATTATCGATCCCCAACCCCAAGAGGCACAAGCTCACCTCTCATTAAGTCCAGTAGCATCTTGCTAGGCATGAAAAAATCAAACGCAACTCTCCCTCTCTTACTCTTCCTCTGTCTCCTTTTCTTGCTTCCATTTCAGGCCTCACCATCACCAACCACAGAGGCACAAGCTCTTGTCAAATGGAAGAACTCTCTCTCTCCTCCTCCACCTTCTCTGAGCTCATGGTCACTCACCAACATCACCCATCTCTGCAACTGGACTGGTGTTGCCTGCAACAATGGCGGGTCAGTCTCAGAGATCAGCCTCTCAGGCTCAAGCCTCAGTGGCACACTCCATGCGCTCAACTTCGCTTCTTTCCCGAACCTGACCCGCTTTGATGTCAGCAACAACAATCTCGAGGGCCTGATACCGTCCTTGATCAGCAATCTCTCCAAGCTCAGGTTCTTGGACCTGGGTAGCAATCTCTTCGAAGGTGGCATACCACCTGAGATAGGCCAATTGGAAGAGATTCAGTACTTGAGCCTCCTGAATAACATTCTCAATGGTACTATTCCTTACCAGATCAGCAATCTCGAGAAGGTGTGGCACTTGGATCTTGGATCAAACTACTTGGAATCTCCTGACTGGTCGAAATTCTCCACCATGCCATCGGTGACTTACCTGAGCCTCTTCTACAATTTTCTCGATGGCAAATTTCCAGGCTTCGTGGCTGATTGCCGGAACCTGACATACCTGGACCTGTCGCAAAACATGTTGACCGGTGAAATCCCTGAGGCTGTGTATGTGAACCTGGTGAACCTTGAATACCTTAACCTCACTGCGAATTCACTCCAGGGACCGATCTCAAACATATCAAAACTTTCCCAGCTGAAGGAGATCCGGATTGTTAACAATTCGTTCAGTGGTCTTATACCTGGAGACATAGGATCGCTGTCTCAGCTTCAGATGATAGAGATATACAACAATTCCTTTGAAGGGGCAATCCCTAGGTCCATTGGTCAATTGAGGCAGCTTGAAAAGCTCGATTTGCACCTAAACCTCTTGAACTCTTCGATCCCTTCCGAGCTCGGTCTTTGTTCTAAGCTCACCTTCTTAGCCCTTGCTGAGAATTCGATCTCAGGGGAGCTGCCTCTCTCTCTGTCCAATCTGGTCAGATTGTCAGAATTTGGAGCTTCGGATAATCACCTATCTGGTGAGTTATCGCCTTATTTCTTCACGAATTGGACGGAACTCATTTCTTTGCAGCTCCAGAACAATTCTCTTTCCGGGAAAATTCCGCCAGAAATTGGAATCCTGACCAAGCTCAATTACCTCTACTTGTACTGCAATTCGCTCTCTGGCTCAATCCCTACTGGGATTGGGAGCCTCGAGAATCTGCTTGAGTTAGACCTCTCACAGAACAATCTCTCCGGCCAAATCCCTTTGACATTGGGGAACCTTAGCAACTTGCAGATCCTCCAGCTTTTCTCCAACAACCTGAATGGGACTATTCCGCCGGAGGTAGGCAATCTCACACGGTTGATCACTCTTGACCTCAACACGAACCAGCTTTATGGAGAGGTCCCTGAGACCATCTCTCGCCTTGCTAACTTACAGTCTATCTCTTTGTTCACGAACAATTTCTCGGGAGGAATACCACGTGATTTCGGCAAGTACAGTCCTTCTCTGGGCTATGTTGGCTTTTCGGACAACAGCTTCACCAGAGAACTGCCGCCAGAATTATGCAGCGGCTTTGCTCTTCAATATCTCTCGGTCAATGGGAATAACTTTACTGGGCCGCTGCCCAACTGCTTGAGGAATTGTTCGGGGCTAACGAGAGTCCGTTTAGACAGCAATCAGTTCACTGCAGATATCACAAGTGTGTTCGGAGTTTATCCAAATCTGACCTTTATAAGCCTCAGCAACAACCGATTTGTTGGGAATCTCTCAGCAGAATGGGGAAATTGTAAAAATCTCACGAATTTGCAGATAGATGGTAACAAAATTGCCGGCCGCATCCCACCAGAGCTTGGGAAATTGTCTCAGTTGCGTGTCCTGACTTTGCACAACAATGACTTGACCGGGAAAATTCCCACCGAGATGGGAAATCTGGGGGAGTTGTTGACACTGAACTTGAGCAACAACCATTTGGCCGGAGATATTCCCATCTCATTAGGAAACTTATTGAAGCTAAATTATCTTGATTTGTCGAAGAACGCAATGAGCGGTAGTATACCAGACAAGCTAGCGAATTGCAAGAATTTACTGAGTTTGAACTTGAGCAACAACAATCTATTGGGTGTTATACCGCCAGAGCTCGGGAACTTGTTCGAGCTACAGATCCTCCTAGACTTGAGCCACAACTCACTAGCAGGATCAATTCCATCCAATTTAGCAAAGCTTATGAAGCTGGAAAATCTCAATCTTTCGCATAACAACTTATCGGGTATGATCCCAGCTGCTCTCACCAGCTTGGTTAGTTTAAGCTCCATAGACTTATCGTACAATGAGCTAACAGGCGTGATTCCTAGTGGTCGTATCTTCCAACAAGCACCAGGGAGTGCTTTTATCGGGAATCCGGGCTTGTGTGGAAATGCGACAGGGTTATCTCCTTGTGGGATGAGCAGTAAATTGACTGACCATAAGGAAAAGGATCTTATTGGTGTGATTGTGGGCGTCTGCTGCTTACAACTTCTGGTGACTTTAACTGCTGTGATTCTAGCACTTCAGCGGCGAAACAAGGAACTCAATGAAGAGACTAATGGTCTAACGAAGTACGAGAAATCCGAGTCGATCATATGGGAAAGGGAAGGGAAGTTCACATTCAATGACATCGCCAAGGCTACCGACAACTTCAGCGAAAAGTACTGCATTGGAAAGGGCGGCTTCGGGAGTGTTTACAAGGCTGAACTAGCCAGCGGCCAAATCATCGCTGTCAAAAAGTTCAAAGTATTAGAATCCAGCGATGTCCCCGCAGTCAACCAACAGAGTTTCAACAACGAGATCCGCATTTTGACCGAGGTCCGACACCGCAATGTGATCAAGCTCCACGGGTTCTGTTCCAAGAGGGGTTGCATCTACTTGGTCTATGAGTTTGTGGAGAGAGGCAGTTTGGCAAAGGTCTTGTATGGAGGAAAAGGAGGAACTGAACTGGACTGGGGTGCAAGAGTGAAAATTGTTCAGGGCATGGCTCACGCGATCGCCTATTTGCATCATGATTGCTCCCCACCTATTGTCCATCGGGACATAACTCTCAACAACATCTTGCTCGAGTCGGACTTCGAGCCTCGACTTTCGGACTTTGGGACAGCGAAACTCTTGAATTTCAACTCGTCAAATTGGACCACAGTAGCTGGGTCTTATGGCTACATGGCTCCTGGTAAGCTTCATGATCAAATCTAACCATACATTTCGCATGTACATTTTATCTAGGATTGATCAAACAGCTCTAATTAACATCTCGAATTTACATTTGTCGAATAATTCTAACAAGACTTCTAACAAGAGGAAGAATAGATTTGTGAAAAGTACTTTATGTCAGAGTACCACAGAAATTTGGAATTTTGTATATTGGTTGTGATCATAACATTGATTCATTGTTCTTGAAAAATAGAATTAGCAGTTACGATGCGAGTGACAGATAAATGCGATGTGTATAGCTTCGGAGTAGCTACACTAGAGATCATGATGGGGAAGCATCCAGGGGATCTTCTCTCTTCCCTACAAAGGACACAAACATCGAGATCACCAGAAGACCCAAATTTGCTACCAAGGGATGTGCTCGACCCACGTCTTTCTCCTCCGACCGGCCAACTAGCCGACGAAGTGGTACTCATCATCACAATGGCGCTAGCGTGCACGAGGACGAGTCCCAATTCACGACCCACCATGCGTTTCGTGGCACAAGAATTATCCGCATGCACTCAAGCTTGCTTGTCTAGGCCCGTGGGCTCCGTAACTATCAGCAAGCTATCGAGTCCTCAAAAATATATTTTTAAGTGATAGTGCAAATCAATGATATTTCTTTGGTGCTTTTTTTTTTTTTTGACTTAGCTTGTAATGAATGAGAAATAGGGGGTGGGTGTGCGCCCTGGTGCATGCACAAAAAGAATAAATTAATATAGCTATTCCATGTTGTCTTATCTAGTCGGATAATACAATAGAGTACTTTTTCGGTTTGGTTTCCTTTACATTGATACTGGATGTGTCCAGGTTGCCTTTTCGATGGGTCATGTAGAGATGCTTGCTTACTCAATTTGTGACTCTAAGGGCCTGTTTGTGTTCACTCGCGAGAACAACTAATCATGTTCTTTTGTTATTAAGAACAAAAAAAAAAAAAGAATAAAAGTCCATTTGGTAAATCAAGCTCATAAGACCTCGCCCTAGTCAATTGTCAGCCACAAAAAAGGAGGAAGGAGAAGAGAAAAAAAAAAAAATATAATAAAAGTATTAAAAAATTAAAAAAAAACAAAAAAAAAATTGAGAATTCTACCAAATGTATTTCTATCACTGGCACCATTTACTTGAACTCAAACTCATTCAAACATATTAGTATGTTGTCGTGTTCTCATTATGTGAGGAAAATGTCCTGGAAGACTAGACTAGCCAAAGCTCTAACAAACAAACAAGAAACCACAAAAGCTTCAGCATGATTGGCTTACATTAATGTATAGGATATGGCTTTTCTCCCTTAATTATGATGTTAGGTTTTGCAACAAAAATATTGGTATGTTTCAATTATTCTCTCAAATAAAATATCCTCTAAGAAGAGTCTTCCGGTCTCTAAGCTGAAAAGGATGTACTGCAACTATTTTCAGTACAATTAATTATTAACTGAGCAAATGAATGTTGCTCCATTATGTATTCATATATTTATACATAGGCAGTCCTTCTTCAATGTAAAAATCGAAATCATTTAGCCTTTCATCCCATCAAGTCTTGTCTTGATTATCTTTCTTTTATTTTGATATTTGATTTGATTATTCGTTTGTAAATTCACTCATGAAATAACATTGATTGTCTTATCTTCTACTCGTTCGTTCTTTCTTTTCTTCTTCTTTTTTCCTTTTGTCTAGGCATTTCAAACCAAGTTACTTAAGTAATGGAAAAAGTTACATTAGAAATTCTAAACCATTTAGAAAATTCGGTCCAAGTCCTTGATCTTTTTGAAAAGTTATAATATAGTCCTTTCAATAATCAATTTTTTTTCCGGATTTTTCCTTTTCAACAACCTTTGATCACCTACTATTGAAACCTTTTTACAAGTTATCGCTTGAAAGTGATTAGCAATTTGTTAGCCACCTTAAGTTTCTATAATTTTGAATGTGGCTCCTGAGCAAAAGAATGCTTCAAGCGCCATAACTTGGCACAAAGGGACACTTAAGTGTCATAACTTACAAAAGGTACACTTAAGTGCCACATTCGAAGAAAAATGGATCACTTAAGTGCCACTTCAGCCAAAGTCTGGCCAAAACGCCGACATGGCATTTTTCCGGCAAAGCGCGCCCAAAACGACGCCGTTTTTTTTGCACGCTAACGTGGCCAAATAATGCAAAAACGGCATCATTTTGGGCTGACATGGTAAAAAATAATATAAAAATAATTAAATTAAATTTAGTTAAAATATTAAAAAATAATAATTTTAAAATAAAAAGTTAAAATATTATTATTAATTTTTTTTTTTAAAAAAAAAAAAGGGGTGAGTAGGCTGAGGGATCAGCCCTCAATTGCCGCTACCCCACCTTCTTTTGCCGCCGGGAAGGGCTAGCGACAACAGGGGGAGGGCCGGGGCTCGGTGACCCCGGCCGATTGGCGGCGAAGGCTCGCGAGCCCTCACCCCGTCCGTGGCGAGGGTCGCAGCCCTTGCCCAAATCGGGCGAGGTCGCGGCCCTCGCTCGGGCCGGGGCCAGGATCGCCGCCCGCCGGGCGTTGCCCCGCGGGCGACAGCCCTTGGCCCGACCGGCGAGGGCCACTAACCTCGTTGGATCTTGGCGAGGGCTGCGACCCTCCCTAGGTCCGTGGCCAATGGTGAGGGCTGCGACCCTTGTGGCGATCTAGAGCGAGGGCTCACGAGCCCTTGCCATCGGTCGGCTAGGGTTGCGGCCGGGCCGGGCCCGGCAACCTTGGCCGACCCTCCTCCCATCGTCGCTGGCCCTTCTTGGTGGCGGCGGGACGGCGGCGGTGGCGGCTAAGGGCGATCCCTCGCCCGCCTCCCCCTTTCCTTTTTTTTTAAAAAAATTATTTTTTAATATTTTAACTAAATTTAATTTAAAATTATTATTTTTAAATATTTTAACTAAATTTAATTTTAAATTAAATTAAATTAATTTTTATATCAGTTTTTTCCTATGTAGTTGAAAATGACGCCGTTTTTGCATTATTTGGTCACGTTAGCATGCAAAACAGTGTCGTTTTGGGCTCACTTTGTCGGAAAAATGCCACGTCAGCATTTTGGCCGGATTGGCACTCAAGTGATCCATTTTACTCCGATTTTGGCACTTAAGTAAACATTTCGTAAGTTATGGCACTTAAGTGTACCTTTATGCAAAGTTATAACACTCTAGGAGTCCGCACGTCGTGGCTCCTGGTACATTGATCTATATGGCATAACACATTGCTCAAAAAAAGTATTTATTTACTTGCAAAAGTCCTAATTTGAGATAACATTCACCAATCCTAGTCATTGATGGGTTGGAAGTTAGGCATACATCGCATTGTTAGTGACTTTTGACTTATCAATTACATCCATTTTCCAACTGGTACAACTGACTATTGGCCCAAAATGCAATTCTAGTCTGCTTGGAAATATTTGAGTGCTTCTAGAGGCTTCTCCAGATGGAAGTATAGGATTTAGTTGATTGGTTAATATACATAGTCACCCCTTTAAAGTTTCAACATGAAGTTAATTGGTTTTCTTTGAACACATATGTAGAAAGATTGATTATTGACGGCCATCTTGTGTTCAAAAGATTCGAACTTCAAAATCACGTCTATGCTCCATTAACTTGAAATCCTATCAATTTAAACCTTGCTCAAGATATGTAGATGATGCAATGCACGATTGAAAAATAACAGAAAAAAAGAAGAAGTAATTATTACTTCAATTAGCTCTCCATTTTTTTAATACATAAATTAGAGACGTAGGCACAAAGTTCCAATCACCCAATTAACTCTCCTGAGAACATAACAACTAGGGGTGAGCAGTTCCAGGTTCCTTGCAGGTTCCTCTTGGAACTTGGAACCTACTCTCGGGTACAGGTTCAGGTTCCTTATTTTTTGGAACCTGGAACTTACTCGTCGGAACTAAGAACCTAGAACCTACCCTGTCACAGGTTCCAAGGTTGGTTCCAGATTTTAACAGGTTTTTTTTTTTTTTAAAATTCATTTTAGTTTAAAATAACGAAAATGAAAGCACCAATAAAAAATAAGCTTGTCATTCATCAAAGAGAATACAAAACGATATATGCTAGTGAACTTGGGAAGAATGTAATAAAATAGTTTTTCTCGGAAATAGAGAGTTCATGGAGGCCTAATGTAGCTAACATTACTAGCAATTAAGTAGAAGGATCAAGGATCAAAGCTGGATTTAGGAAAAAAACTCATACCTTCAAAGGAAAATGAAAATGCTAGTGAACTTGGAGGAAAAGAGAGATATATGCTCAAAAATTTCAAATTCCAATACGACACGATCTCTTGAATATTTCGAGACATGAATTTTTAAATTGGCACACCACAAACAAACAAGCACAAAAACTTCTTCTTCTTTTCACACAATTATGTTAAAAAAAGAAAAACTGAGAATTTTGCTCTAGCACTTGTGACAAGTTCATATCTACACCTTCAAAAACTTTGCAAGCATCAATTGCCTAATGTTATCCGGCAAGTCTCACTAGTAAATTTTACTAATTACTTGAATCATCCGCTTGGGCAACTTCAATTCATCACCAAATTGATGAGCTTTCCTACTACTGCACTTGTACAAGTAAGACTTGGGCTTGTCAAGAACTTCCAAGCATCAATTTGATGATACAACATTGATTGATAGGAACTTCCTACTGCTTGTACAGTAGGAACTTCCAAACATCAATTGGATGATACAACAAGTGAAATCTCACTTGTACAGACAGTAGCACAAAATTATGCGCCTGTACAGTCTCACTTTGCCCCATCCTTCCAATTGAGTCAAAGAATGCCGGCAAACAATTTAAAAAGCAATCCTCTTGAAAAAAACAGCTTTTTCAGCAAGCACATGAAAATTACCTGCACAGGCCGTGCTACTCCAAGTCTAGTGTTTATGTCCGTTACAGGAACACCATGTAAGCATACCACTTGGCTTACATATACATCAGCAATTTATCCATCGGATAGTCTACGCAAACTGCTCAGAAATGGGCAGACTTAGCCAGGCGATGTACTACACCTATATGGAGTCATGGCCACTTGACGTCCTTGGTAATCCTTGCACGAAATACATCTTCACATGATCCCATTTCCACTCTAGTACATTAAATGGTCTCAACAGTCCTATGGATTTATGTTATTCCGCCTTCATTCCATTCCATTAGTGGTACTAGCGAAGGGTTCTATAATTTGATCCTTTGTATAATTTCAAGCTCTATCCTAAGTGCAACCAACAATCAAATTCAAATTTGAAGAATTCCGCCTCTTGGCTCAATCGAACACACCATTTAGCCGAATTATTCCTATACCTTCGTCACCATCAATTCAAGCCTAGAACCATCAAAATCAACACCATTAATAACTCATTTGGTTCAGTCCAACAAAGACATTCACTACGCTTTCACTACAACATGGATTCAAGCCTAAAATACAGCACCATTCATTTGGTTCAAATATCGATAGTCCACCAAGATTTATTCAATTCAAAGATCGACAATTCACCAAGATAAGAACTTGTCTAGTTTCCATCGAGTATATCTCATGTCTCACCCTAAAGGATCATTACTTGGACTAATCACTCATCAAATCCACAACTTGAACTTTCACAATTCCACCTTGGAAAGAGTATAAACACAATTGATCATATCCACTAATTCCACAAAACCTTTTCAAATTGAGATCGTCACCAAAAATTAAAAGTTGACCATCATCGATTGAACTTATTATTCCGACATATAAACCACATATAATTTCATGTTTCATATGACCACTCAAACTCATAAATTCCAAGATCATTCTATACATACTAAATGCTTCCATGTAATGCATCAAGACTTCCAATGAGATCCTCTAATAGGAAGTCACTACTTAGCTCAAATGATCATAACTTAATCCTCAAATTCATAACTTGCTCTCCATAATTTGCTTCTTAAACTTTGTTTGCAGCACTACGCTTATATGCTGTGCATGTTCTTCGGTCATTTAGAATATATCAGGATATCATCAATGAAGACAATCACAATTTGGTCCAAATAGGGCTTAAATATCCTATTCATCGGGTCCATAAATGCAGCTAAGGCATTCGTCAATCTAAATGGCATAACTAAGAACTCATAGTGTCCATAGTGAGTCCTAAATGCAGTCTTAGGAATGTCTTCTTTCTTGATCCTTAACTTATGGTATCCTGACCTCAAGTCAAGTTTAGAAAAGACCGAACTTCCTTGCAATTGGTCGAATAGGTCGTCTATTCTAGGTAAAAGATATTTATTCTTAATGGTCACCTGATTCAGTTGCCTACAGTCAATGCATAAACGCATCAACTTGTCCTTTTTCACAAACAAGAGTTCTACAAGCTTAACCATGCTTCTGCTGCGCCACTTGATAAAATTATCCCAAAAACATTGCCCTCCCAGTTTAGTTCATAGTTTGGTTCATTCCTGCCCCCTTTTGCCATCTTAGAAGCCTGCCAAGAGCCGCTCCTTGCTCAGGCGCTTTAGCCTCGGCGTCCACTCCCCGCCCTCATCGGACCGGGTCATTACAGGTACACTAGCTTTCGCCTAGTTCGAACCCAAACTACACATCTACTGGAGGGTCTCGTTTCAATAGGAGTAACTTACAAAGATATTATCCACTAAGCTTATCCCATACAAAGTCTCATGGTTTCATCCTTGGCGCATGGGCAAGCAATATCTCAGGTAGCTCTTGCTTTGATAGGGTCTCTTACCTTGTCGCGCATCACTCAATGTCACTTGTCTCCTTGATTCCATTCATTCTCTTAACATTTCTTGCTCTCCAAGCTGGGCCCTTTCATAAATTTCATTATAATCTCTCATGTTCAGGAGCACTAGTTGTCTCCTACTATCTGTCCTCATGCCCTTTAGGAATCTCTTAACCTTTTCCTCCCAATCCTCTATCAATCTAGGGGCATACCTAGACAGCTTAGAAAGTTCCGCTTCAGGAACAATTAGCGACTCAGTGTCACTACTTAGCTAAGAAAGAAAAGTAACATTCATACATTACTAAAGTCACATAAGTAACATAAAGTGTTATTAGCACACAAAGGTAACTCGCAATAACTACCAAAGATTTACGAGTGAAAATCAATCACCCGTTATTCAAAATTAGTCAATTACTCTTGATTGGTATCCTACAATGTGCATCATTCTATCCTCAATTCCATTTGAGGCACCTTATCACTCCAAATAAACCATACCAATGGGGTAGGATCACCAATTCATAAGATGAATTTTTCATCATGAGAATTGGTTATAGGATGATTTTGGATTAGAGGACGGTAATGGGTCAATTCGACTAGCCGTAGTTTTTGGTCGTGGGTGATTCCGCCTAGTTAAGCACTAATGTATGGACGATCCAAATTAACCAAATGTGATTTCCTTTCGACCAAAAATATATCATTCCCTATTTAATTCTTAGTGATCATAATGGAATCTCGAATTGATGATGTCCGATTTGGTAATGCACCAACCATGAACCTTACTAGTGGATCGGGTATCGACCGGAATGAGCCCAGGGATAGACCCGGCTATTCCATCACTTATTCTAAGGTCCATGGGTGCCTCAAATTTGTGTTCAGTTATGGGTAACCATAGAATAGGTCTCAAATTAATTAAAAGACAACCGATCCTATTGGCTGACTGACCGTCCAAAGAAACGGTTTGGGCAAGTATGGGGTGCAGTGGCCGAACCTTGGTGTACATCATTTGATATTTTGAGGTGTACCTAATGATCTCTTCCTCGGCCCCAAAATCAACTTGGATGATAGACTTTTCTTGATTGCCTTCCTGAGGAAGGAAAATTTGCATTCTTAAAGAAGTAAAGAAAAGTAGAAAGAAAACTCTAGAATTCCTTCGTGAAGAAGGTGAGGTGTCCCTTGAATTTTTAAAGGTCATGATTGTGGTCCAAAATATCTTAGAGATTCTAGACAAGTGGCATACACATGGACCAATTGGAGAGCGATACATGAGCCCTCATTATGGCCGAATATTCTACAACCACCGAGTTGGCACTATCATTATTAGGCTTCATTAAATGCCCATTAAATGTAGGGTATTGGTGGACCAATGAGAGAATGAAAAGTGGACCATAATTAATTACGTCTCGGAACCTAGATTGCCAAGTAAGGTCTTTAGCTTAGCCAACTCATCTTCTAGGAATAATCATGAGGCAAAGTAGGCTTGTCACTCAAGAACAGTAGGTGGGACACTTGGAAACATTGGAGAGGATCGCTTTCCTCGGTAATGATGGCTCCAAGGGCTATAAATAAGATGAGCACTTCCCATTTTCCTTACTTGCCTTCCATTTTCTCCACCTGCCATCTCCTAGAACGCCCTTCCTCCCTCATGCTCTTTCTCTCTTTCGGCCTCAAGCAAGTCGCCCATCCTTGTAGGTTGTGTGCTAGCTCGAGGTTCATCCAAGTAAGATTCCTATGTCTCCTCTAAGGCGGTTCTCCATTGTTGAGTCTAGTTAGGTGCTCACCGGTCGAGCCGTGGGTAGGATGTTGGATCTTTTGTATGGTTTTGCTTAGTTGTGCTTGAAAATGTGCTTCGGTTGTTCACGTTTGGAATGGAGTTGAGGTTCGTTCAGATTGAGTTTATCGTAAGGCAAGGTTGCTCCAAGCCATAAAGCCTTGGTTTCCGCATAAGTAGGATGCCGGGTCCAAGCCTCGCTTAGTGCGGGAATCGTTTAAGGCCACAAGGTCCTAAATCGACATTGAGGCGTGTCGATCTTATGCCTTGATAAGTACGAGGATTGCCCAAATCCACGAGGTCTTGAAACATGTGCATTCACATCAGGTTAGAGCTAAGGTTTGTTAAGCTTAGGATCGTTACTTAAGCGAGGTGTATCCAAGCCTCGAGGTCTTGGATCGATATTGAGGCATATCATTTTCGAGCCTTGTCCAGTGCGGGGATTAATGTTAAGTGATTGATTCAAGTTACAAATCAAAGGTTGTTCCCAACATATTTGCTAGTCAAGTATAAGAAATTCATGACACATACGAATGAATTAACACGTGTTCGGGCCATGCATGTGTTGGCTAAGAGAAGAGATAACAACCGGCTTGTATGATGCATTTGTGTATGCATTTAAAGAGGAAAAAGCGCTTGTCACCACAAAGCGTTGGTGGTGATGCCTTGTTCGTTGAACAAGAAGCCTCGATTGATCCAAGATGCCCTAGTTGAGCCAGGATGCCTGGGTCTTGAACCCGGAAGCCTCGAGAAGTTAGCCCTGAGAAGCCTCGGTCGAGCCAAGATGCCTTGATTGAACCAGGAAGCCTAGCAAGAAGATGGAAGCCCCGATCAAGCCGGGAGGGCCTAGTCGAGCTAGGATGACGATAAATGAATTTGCATGAATGCCAATTATGCATGAGCATGATATGTTGATATGATAATTGATAAGACGATGGTAGTTTTGACATGGATGGCATGTGTTTGATAAAGCATGACATATGATTTGCAATTGATCTGCCATCGACACTGTTTGTGAGTGATGTACTTGTTAGGCTTTGATGATGAGATGTTTTTCTAATAGAGAATTAGGAATTTTACTTACTGAGTTTCCCCAAAACTCATCCCTCATCTCTCAGTATTGTAGGAATGGAAGTCTCTCATCAATTTTGGGAGCTGCAGTCATGCTAGAGGAGATAGGATTTCCTCTCACCTTTGTGGAAAGCTTGTACTGTGATGTAAAAAGAAAAGAGAGCCATAGAGGAAAGGCTTGTAAAAGTATTGCTATAATATAAGTCAATGTGTTCTATGTGAAGTATGTCCCCGTCTTCTAGCTATTGTCTGTCTGAGAAGGTTATTTGTTCACGTTTCCGTATGTGCGGGATAATAAGATAAAAAGAATCGAGATGGCGACGAGTCTAGGATGTCGCGAAAATAATCCTTGCTACTCGTGACCCTAGGGATGGAGTTGGGGTCATGATAGTTTTGGTATCAGAGCGAGGTTATATCTGGAGTGATAAGGTGTGCTAGGAGTCGTGGGATAGTTAGTTAGAAAAAAATTATGTGCATGTCATTGTTTGCTTGATTGATTTCATGTGTGATAGTAGCTCATGATTACTAACCTTTGATTGTGATGTGGAAAGGATTTCATAGATTTCCTATAGTTGTCCTATTTGTAGACAACATGAGTGCTTGGGATCAGGTGACTTTGAAAGGAAAGTCAAAAGATAACCTCCAACTAGATGGAATTCTATAAGCTCTTACGACCATTGAAAGCTTGATGGATCAGTAGGCTCAACAACAAGTAGCCTCTGTTTTTGTTAATGCCTCTACAAGTGGAGACGAAAACGGAAATGGCAAACACCTTATGCAAGGGCTGGTTGAACAGTTCTTAAAGCCGCAACCCTCAAAGTTTTCCGTGACGGGAGATCTCGAAGAAGTCGAAATTAGAGTGGCGCAGCGAAAGCAGGGCATAGCTAAAGTTTCCAACAGAGTATTGACATGGCTCCATTCGAGGCATTATATGGTCGAACTTGCAAAACTCTAGTCTATTGGAACAAGGTCAGGGAAAGGAAAGTCACTGGTCCAGAGTTAGTCCAATTTATGGCATACACTGCGCAAGCAATTAGAAAGAGACTTAGAATTGCCCCAAGTAGGCAAAAGAGATATACAGATAGGAGATGAAAGCCTCTATAATTCTAGGTAGGAGACTATGTATTCCTTAAGGTGTCCCCATTAAAGAAGTATGTCTCATTTTGGTGAGAAAGGTAAGTTAAGTCCATGGTACATAGGACCCTTTGAAATCCTAGAAAGAATAGGGAATATGGCCTATCGGTTGGCATTGCCACTAAAACTTGCTTTGGTACACGATGCATTTCATGTGTCCATGTTAAGAAAGTATGAGCCAGATTCAGCACGTGTGCTCAACTTTGAAGAGATTGAGGTAGATGACCAAGGGTTGTATATTGAGGAGCCAATGCAAACCGTGGACAGACATGAGCAAGTAATCAGAAATAGGGCCATTCCCTTAGTCGAGGTCCTATGGAAGCACCATGGCACAAAAGAGGCTACTTGGAAAAGTGAAGAAATCATGAGGCGCAAGTACCATTACCTATTTTGAATACCCACATACGTTATGAAATTTCGGGAATGAAATTTTTAAAGGGGGGAGAATTGTAACATCCTCGATTTCGACCCTGTGAGGGTCATCCATAAGGTCCTAAAATGATCGATCATGGTTCATTGGCCATGGATCGATCGGTTCAATCGGTGAGGAATCACGAATCGGTCACGACCGACCGACTAACCGACTAGTCATGAATTGGTCGAGGTGTCGGTCGTGAATTTCTACCAATCATACTGATGGGATAGGATCACTAGCTCATAAGATGACTTTTTTATCATGATAATTGGTCACGGGATGATTTTGGATTAGAGGATGGTCATGGGTCGATCTGACTGGTCGCAATTTCTAGTCGGGGGTGATTTTGCCCGGTTTTGCACTGATGCACGGACAATCTGAATTGACCAAATGCTATTTCCTTCAAACCAAGAATGCATCATTCCTTGTTTAATTCTTAGTGATCAGAACGGAATCTCGAATTGGTGATGTTCGTTCATGATTTGGTAATGCACCAACCATGAACCCTACTAGTGGATCAGGTGTCGATTGGAATGAGTCCAGAGATAGACCCGGCTATTTCATCACTTATTCTAAGGTCCATGGGTGCCTTAGCTTTGTGCTAGGCCATGGGTAGCCTTAGGATAGGTCTAGAACCAATTAAAAGACAACCGATCCTATTGGCCGACCGATCGTCCAAAGGAACGGTTTATACGAGTATGAGGTGTGGTGGCCAAACCTCAATGTACGTGATTCAGTATTTTGAGGTGTACCAAATAATCTCTTCATCAGCCCCGGAATCAACTTGGATGATAGAATTTTGTAGATTGCCTTCTTGAGGAAGGAAATTTGCCTTCTTAAAGAAGGAAAGGAAAGTAGAAAGAAAACTCTATAATTCTTTCATGAAGAAGGTGAGGTGCCCTTTGAATTTTCAAAGGTCATGATTGTGGTCCAAAATATCTTAGAGATTCTAGACAAGTGGCATACACATGGACCAATTGAAGAGTGATACACGAGCACTCATTATGGCCGAATATTCTACAACCACCGAGTTGGCACTATCATCATTAGGCATCATTAAATGCCCATTAAATGCAAGGTATTAGTGGACCAATGAGAGAATGGAAAGCGGACCATAATCAATGATGTCTAGGAACCTAGATTGCCAAGTAAGGTCATTAGCTTGGCCAACTCATCTTCTAGGAATAATCATGAGGCAAAGTAGGCTTGTCACCCAAGAAAAGTAGGCGGGACACTTGGAAACATTGGAGAGGACCGCTTGCCTCAGTAATGATGGCTCCAAGGGCTATAAATAGGAGAAGCTTTTCTCATTTTCCTCACTTGCCTTCCATTTTCTCCACCTGCCATCTCCTAGAATGCCCTTCCTCCCTCCTCCCCCCTCACACTCTCTCTCTCTTTTGGCCTCAAGTAAGCCGCCCTTCCTTGAAGGTTGCACGCTAGTTCGAGGTTCATCCAGGTAAGTAAGATTCCTATGTTTTCTTTAGGGTGGTTCTCCATTGTCGAGTCTAGTTAGGTGCTCACTCATTGAGCCGTGGGTAGGAAGCTGGATCTTTTGTATGGTTTTGCTCATGTTGTGCTTGAAAGTGTGCTTGAGTTGTTCATGTTCGAAATGGAGCCGATGTTCGTTCGGATTGAGTTCATCACAAGGCAAGGTTGCTCCAAGCCATAAAGCCTTGGTTTTGACATAAATAGGATGCCAGGTCCAAGTCTTGTTTGGTGCAAGAATCGCCTAAGGCCCGCAAGGTCCTAAATTGACATTGAGGCATGTCGACCTTATGCCTTGATCGGTACGGGGATCACCCAAATCCACGAGATCTTGGTAAAGCACCAAGCATGCTGATTTCTATAGTCCAAGTGGACATGTGGACTTTGTGCTTAGCATTGGATCAAACCATGAGCCGAGGGTCATTCTTTATGCATGTGCATTCACATTGGGTTGGAGCCAAGGTTCGTCAAGCTTAGGATTGTCACTTAAGCGAGGTGTACCCAAGTCTTGAGGTCTTGGATCAATATTGAGGTGTACCATTTCCAAGCCTTGTCCAATGCAGGGATTGGCGCTAAGTGATTGATTCAAGTTACGGATCAAAGGTCATTCCCGACATATTTGTTAGTCAAGTATAAGAAATTCATGACACACATAAATGAATGAGCACGCCTTCGGGCCATGCATGTGTTGGCTAAGAGAAGAGATAACAACCGGCTTGTATGATGCATTTGTGCATGCATTTAAAGAGGAAAAAAGCGCCCATTGCCACAAAGCATTGGCGGCGATGCCTTTTTCATTAAACAGGAAGCCTTGATTGATCCGAGATACCCTGATTGAGCCAGAATGCTTGGGTCTTGAATCTGAAAGCCTCAGGAAGCTAGCCCTAAGAAGCCTCGGTCGAGTCGAGATGCCCTAGTTGAGCTAGGAAGCCCAGCAAGAAGATGGAAGCCCTGGTCAAGCCGGGAGGGCTTGGTCGAGCCAAAACGACGATAAATGAATTTGCATGAATGCCGGTTATTCATGAGCATGATATGTTGATATGATAATTGACAAGCCGATGGTAGTTTTGGCATGGATGGCATGTGTTTAGATAAAGCATAACATATGATTTGTAATTGATCTGCCATTGACACCTTTTTGTGAATGTTGTACTTGCTAGGCTTTGATGATGAAATGCTTTCCTAGTAGAGAACTAGGAATTTTACTTACTGAGTTTCCCCAAAACTCATCCCTCATCTTTCAATCTTATAGGAATGGAAGTCTCTTATCAATTTTGGGAGCTGCAGTTACATTAGAGAAGATAAGATTTCCCTTAGCCTATGTGGAAAGCTTATACTATGATGTAAAAAGAAAAGAGAGTCGTAGAGGAAGGGCTTATAAAAGTATTGTTATAATATAAGTCAATGTGTTATGTGTGATGTATGTCTTAGTCTTCTAGCTGTTGTTTGTTCGAGCAGGTTATTTGTTCACGTTTTCGCATGTGCATGATAACAAAATAAAAAGAGTTGGGATAGCGATGAGTTTGAGACGTTGTGAAAATAACCCTTGCTGCTTATGACCCTAGGGATGGAGTTGGGGTTGTGACAATGCCGTTTGATGCCGTTTAAGTTAGGGTAAGGCTGTTTAAATTGGAGTTTGCTCTTTAGAATAGATATAAGAATATTATATATAATATTATTTAATATATATATATAGAGTTATGGTTGGTCTGAGTTGGATCAATCCTAAACTCTCAGGATTGATGATCAACCGTATGGTGCTCACCCCTACTCACGTCCTCTCTCCCTTTCACCCTTTTTTCTCTCTTTCTGGTGTTTTATCTTATTTTTTAGCTTTCTTTTGTCCTCTTTCTCTCTGGCTATGTCAGCCTTTTCCTCTCATGAAGACAAGTTCTCACCTTCTTTTCCTCCGATCATGAACAAACTCACTTTTTATAGACTTTGCTTCCTTCCATTTCCCCTTTTGAAAGTCTCCCTCACTGTCTATTCATAGAGAGAATAGGGATATGCTCAACTAGAAAATGGCTCCATCATTCAAAATTTAAAACCTGTTTAAATCTCCCTCCACATTCGGATTATATTCTATTTGTCACATCTTGAACCTTGGGCATGCGCACATCCCTCAGCGGTCGATTAAAAATGCGACGTCCTAGGACGCGTAGACGACCCATTCTTTTTATCTTTCAATTAAGCACATGCGGATGCAAATTAAATAGACACCTGGCCAACAAACAAAAAAAGGATAGTAAAACATGCTAATGATTTTCAAACTATGATTTATATATATACCAAGTTAACGTAGGCGTTTATATACATAAGTCTGTCTCAAAAAGAAAGTCCTAGGTCACATACACCCCGGACCCAACCGACTCGAGTTCTGGATCCTCCATGACACCGTCCGATATATCGATGTCTATGGGGTGACCTACCTATCCATCTAAAGTCCTGGTAGGCGATCCATCAAAACCCTTCAAGGGACCCTCCCGAGCCCCGTTACGTTCGTTAATGAACTGCGCCTTGAAGCAATGGGGTACCAAATGAAGGAGGCCCTCATCAACCCAAATCATGGTCACCACTAACTCGAGAGTCTGAGTGGTCCCAGGAATGGAGAAGAAGGTAGACTCGTAGTCCATTTCCCATTGAACCCCAAAACAAACGGGACATATCTCCATACTAAGGACCTGAAAAAGATAACCAAGACGAGGTGAGATAAATCTTAGTGAGTCAAAACCCTAAACCCCGATTAGAACGCAAATTCACCTCGAAGGCGGTCCTAAACACGCACCACATGGAACTCACCTCGCATTGGCACATCCCTGCATATTAGTGCGTCACATATGCATTTATAGATACTACAAGCATAATTAATAACCGGAACACATAATTCTCGTCCTTCACACAATCACATGGGTCATTATTATAAGGTAAAACCGTTATAATACATCCCATATTGTACCACACAATTTTACCCCATAATCAAGCGCAATAGCATAACCATTCAGGCGTGTTGCGATTATTATGATCCGTCGGTCATGGCCAACTCAATAGTCGGCGGTCATTTGGTGTAACCGGGCATCATCCCACTCCGTCAGGCATGGCAACATTTAGCACTACACGCCGAAACAACATTCCATAAAGGAGCATTGGCCCGACCTCCACCATGATTGGCATCCATTGACATGGGGCATTTGAACTTAATCAAGTATCAACTCCCCGACTCGTCGGGTGACGGGTTTTGATAGTGACCATATGAGCACATACTTAGCCAATAACACCATGCTTTGCATTCAAATACTTTGTTTTCAAATAATGAACTTGGCCAATTTTCTTCGTATTAAAAATTCCCAGTAAAATAATTGTGCGTGGTCATATATTTAAATCGAACCATTAAACATAGTACGCTCTCATTTTAAAAATTTATGATTTTATATAGTACATAAAAATTGGCGTCAAAAAGCAACACCTAGTATATTTCTATTTAAATGCACATAAAATCAAGTTTTGCAATAATAATTGACAACTACCATCAAGCAATCAATTGCACATATAAGCCATCAAGTTCACGTATAAATTCATCTACAAGAACAAGCGTAAAATTTCACGAAATAGCTAATCCGTAACTAATTATGCTAATTACGATTAATTAAATAAATTGAGATTAATTAACCTAACCATGGTTAACTAACCTAACCAAGCTAACTAAACTAACCAAACCAAGTTACTAACCTAACCAAGCTAGTTACATTAACTTATGATTAACTAACTAATTCTAATTAACACTAATCAAACCCCCTAAGCGCAATTAACAACCTAATCAAGGATTATGGAGTTAACTCACCAGATTAGAACGGTGGCGGGCTCACGACGACAGTAACGCGACAGCGATGAAACCCGAGACTACCGTATCTCAATTGGAGGCTCGACTGAGGTTGTGATAGCCTCTCAAGCTCATGGCTAAGGATGGGGATTCGGTTCTGTGGAGCTGATCCCGGTTGCTGGCGGCCTAGTGGGTAGAGGCATGATGAGCTAGGTGGCTGCTGGACATAGGTGGTGGTGCTGGGGTTGGGTGGTGCCACGGGTGGTGGCCGGTGATAGGCTGAGGAGCTGGGCACGAGGCAGCTGGCGGACGCACCTCGATTGGACACTGGTGGCTAGGCAAATGCGGTGATGGAGGCGTGAGGCGAACGACGACTCGGTGGAGGTGTGCTGGACGGTGGTGCGGTTGCTGGGGTGATGTGGCGTGAGGAATGATGGTGGCTGTAGCAATAACATAAAGGAAAATGGCGAAGGAGAAGTGGGGAAATAAGAAAATGGAGAAGAAGAAGCAAAAGCTGTTGGTCGGCTGCGGTTGGGGGAAACTCACGCACGCGTGGGGGGGGAATTGGAGAGAGAGAAGGAAAATGAAAGTCAAGGCTACAACCAATGAGGAACTTGGTAAAATATCAACTCACTCATGACTATGCCCCCAAAGTCTTCATCCTACAATGTCAATTGCTCAACCAATGAGAAATTAGTCCTAATTTCTCACAATTAAACCATTTTGGGCAGCTAATGGTGCGTTTCGTAACAAATCTGTTTAAAAATTGTTCTAAAAAACAGAAATAGAAAAAATATTTCTATTTCGAGGAACAATTTTGAACAAAAAACGTGTTTGGTAAACTTGTTCCAAAAATAAAAAATGAACAGAAACATGTTTGGTAAATTTGTATAATTTTTTTATTTCTTTTATTTTTTAAATATTTTTATTTTATTTTTCTATTTTCTTTCTTATTTTTCTTATTTCTTATTTCTTTTTCTTTTTTTCTTCTTTTGGCTGGTCGCCGGCTTTGGCCATGGCCGGCGACCGGCCGACAAGGGGCCGGCCTCGCCCGGCCACGGCAAGGCTCGCCGGCCGTTGGGCGAGCTCGGCCTCGCCGGATTTGGGTGAGATCGAGCTCGCCTAGCCTGGCGCGAGGTCGAGCTTCGCTTGGGGCCGACGATGCTCGGCCTTGCCGGGGTCGGCGACGCTCCGGCGAGGTCGCCAACCCTCATCGGCCGATCGCCGCCCGGCCGAGGCCGGCGACCGGCCAAAGAAAAAAGAAAGAAAAAAGAAGAAGAAAAAAGAGAGAAGAAAAAGAAGAAGAAAAGAAAGTGTTTCTAAATTTTGTTCCATAAACAAGAAACAACTTTTTTTTTGTTTATTGTTTCTATTCCAAATGTGTTTCGGGAACAAAAAAATAATTTCCGAACAAAAACGCACACAAACGCGTTTATGTTCCTTTTTGTTCCCAGGAACAAAAAAAACAAAAAGTTGTTTAAAAATAGAAAAAAGAAACGAAAGCAAACGCAGCCCAAATAACCCAATTATCCTCCCATCCGTTTCATTTCCTTTTCTTTTTGTCCAAAATCGATTTTTCCGCAAAATTCCACATTTCCTTTTCTTTTTGTCCAAAATCGATTTTTCCGCAAAATTCCAAACTCGACGAAAATTCGCCGAAAGATGAGACAACGTCTTATAAATGAATAGTGACATGCTCAAACGTCCAATTCCCGAAACCGAATTCAATTTCGTGTAAAAATCGACCGAATGCGATTTTAGAATGACCTAACCTATTAGGTTGCTTTTAGGGATTTTTGCGCATTTGACTCATGGTCGAGAATTTTCGATCCACGTTTGTGCATCTCCGACTCGTTGACGATGTTCAGTTGTCATAAATCGTGAGGTTTCAATTTTGTGTTCTGAGTATAATATCGATAGAAAATCGGGTTATTGCCATTCAATGTGAATTCACAATCATGCGGAACCACCCGCAATTCGACTACGTGATTCCATCAAATCGACCTATACATGTTCGCTAATCGATTATAATGGTGTCGTATTGACCCTTACCGATTATTATGGTCGAGCGGTCAATTTCCAGTCAAATTCTCTAGTCTGTCGTGTTTATATCCCTTAACAACCTCACCTAAGAGACTAGTTAACTCGTGAGGGGCCAGCTCCGAGCACGTCAACGAAACAATCATTTCATATAATCAAAATAGGGTCAAAATTCAAGATGTCACACTATTACTGATATTTTTATTCTCTTTTTCTTTTTTATTTTATTTTATATATTTTTAGAACAATTTAAAATTAGATAAGTTTGATTCTAAATATTATTGCTACCTAAATACTATGTTATGAGATGCTTAATATAATTTTGACATTGTTATGTGATGAACAAGTAGGATAGTCAAATTTTAAGTGTCAACATCCTGTGTATGCTCATAGCAAATCTAGACATTTCAAGTTGAATTGTCCAAGCATGAATGGTACAGACAGCACCTTTTTAAAACTTGATTATCTCATAAAAAAGATGCACAGAAACCTGTTACACCTCCCCAGAACAAACTATAGAACAACAAGCTTAAATGAAAAACTCATTAAAGAATCTATCATTTGTACAAGATATAACTAATAATCAACAAAACATATTCAATCATTCACCTCCCCACGGCTTGAGCCGTGAGTCTTCCAGTGATGCTGCAAAATTTGTTAGACAAAATAGTCTCTTTTCCATCAGAAGATATAGGAAACCCAATGATGAATTCATCCACCTCCTGCTGATTACCGCGAAAGCATTACTCAGAGGAGTCCATGTCTAGCTTACCAACGACAACAAAGTCAAATTACTAACTCAAGGATGCAATGAAAATCAACAATAAAAGACAAAAAAAAAAGGATGAATTTCGACTTCCTTTTTTGCAATGTCCAGAAGCCGCAACTCTAGCTTCTGTGCTCACAGCCCCAAAACATTAGAACTCACTAATCTTACTGTTAAATTCACCAATGAGCACGATGCACAAACAGTTCATAGATCACAACGGGAAAAGCTAGGCATTGAAGTTTAAAGTCAAAGGGCAAAACAAAGCCTTTGCTAGAGCGACGACGGTGCGAGGCGATCCCAATTTTATCCTAAGGGAGAACCCTCCTCGCCACTTGGATTGATCTTAAGGCGAAGGGCATTAGGAAGAATTAAAATTCCTTTCTTTTGGGATTGCAGCGGCACGGGTAGACCAAGAAGCATCGAAGCTAGTATGCGGAACTCGGGTTTTTCACAAGAATTGCTCATGCAAGAGGAGCAGGCTTCGTGACTCTGATTGGAACAACCATTCAGGTTTGGGAAGAGAGCCTCGCTGCCATCAGAGTGATATTCCACGAAATGCCTACACATGGGCGACGTGTTCTTTCAACAGGCTACAATCACTTTCCCTTGGACGAATTGCGCCAATATGAACGACACTAACCTCAGATGATAGTAAGTGGAGCTCGCGAACAACAGACTTGAAGCCTTCGGATGACTTAAAGCTTGCAGATGATGAACTTGTGATAGAAGAGATGATGACAAACGACGAACTGAAGCTCGCCAGGGGCGACGAGGATCAAGCAAGAGCGATATGTTTAAGCAGCCAGGGAGAGGAAGGAGGATAAATGTGGAAATTTGAAAATCCTATCCAATTTGGAAATTTTTTCAATTTTTTACCCAATTGTAAATTTTGAACAAATTACCCTTGTTCTAGTTGCCAGTTTTTTTTTTTTTTTTTTGACAGAAACACACTTATATATTGATTATAGAGGAAGATTACATCCTCTAGCTAAAGCGTCCGCATACAATAAATCCAGCAGTTCCAGTGGAAGAGAAAGTGTAAAATTTTGGGCCGAGTGAGCTAACTGGGCTTTGGCAGTCTAGTCAGCCACTATGTTAGCTGATCGGCGACAGTGCCGCAAAGAGAGAAAGGAGAAATTCGATAGCCAGAATAGGGTTTCGTCAATCACTGGCCTTTGCTCCCATGGTAGTCGGTGAATACCATTCACTATCTCAACAAGCTGAAGACAGTCAATCTCAAGATCGATTGGAGTGTTTTGGAGTCCTTGATGATGAAGATGTTGGAGAGACAGATTCAGCGCATGGAGCTCCGATTCGAAAGGTGAGTGTGCTGGAAAACATCGGGAGAAAATGTCTGTAATGTTACCTCGATCATCTCTGCAAATACTGGCCATAGAACCTTCCGATTTTCCCTCTTGATAACTACCATTGATGTTACATTTCAGAACACCCTTTGCCGGAGGTCGCCAAAGTTGATCGGGTTGAACAGCGTCGAGGCCAGAGCTTGATTACTGAAAACGCATAGAATAGAGTTTGTCGTGAAACTTAGTCATTTTTTCCTAGAAGTTTCAACCTTGTTGAC
This sequence comes from Eucalyptus grandis, assembly GCF_016545825.1. Lineage (NCBI taxonomy): Eukaryota > Viridiplantae > Streptophyta > Magnoliopsida > Myrtales > Myrtaceae > Eucalyptus > Eucalyptus grandis. The sequence continues at coordinate 8,697,561 of NC_052612.1, forward strand.
TATGACAACAGTCGCGACTATAAATAAACAGACTCGCGACTATGGCAGGGCGGTACGCTCTGCTCTCTCACGGTCCATACTCTAATCAAAAGACTAAAGGACCCTACTGAAGATTCAAAAGGCGAGCACTGAAATGAGAAAGGCTTGTAGACTCGTGAGGCTGAACGACATATTCTCAAACGTTAGCGCACACTAGAAAGTGCTTCGAAAGGTGTCAGTAGGTGCGCGGAGCCAGAGCCCGGCATGTTCGCCCGCTGGGTCGAGTGTTCGCCCACTTCTCGTTCCTTTTCAAAGTCCTTCCGGTGTCTAGCATCTTCCGCTCCTAGTCATCCCACCGACTCCGGATATCTCAGTCACTTCCTCAGTAGCTGGGGCTTGACTATGAGCTGTAGTCTTTTTTATGACTTCTTTCTAGTCTTCTTTTGACTTGACTGCTTTTTTTTTTTTTTATCCTTTTAAGGTATAAAGTTCCAGGGAGTTCTTTTGGGAGCATAAGGTGTGGAATAGCTAGGATAATTGTTAATATCAAAAGCGCGTTGGTCAAATGAGAAGGCACTAATGAATATTTGGTTGACTAATAAGTTCTGGCCCTTATTTAAAACTGACTTGGCCACATGGGACTTTTATTTGGAATAAAGTCTACTCTAAACTTTCTTTAAAAAAAAAGGGGGCCACATTTCACACCCTTAATTAGAATATTTCCTTAAAAATAGAACTTGAGTACGCAATTATTTATATTGGCCCATCGAAAAGGCAACTTTCATCTCATAGCAATGTAAAGGAAAACAAAATGGGAAAGTATTCTATTGGATCATCCGAAGTGATGACGTACTTCATATTCATTAGAGGATACATAGGATTTGTAAACATGTTTGGACGATGGTGCATTAGAGGTTTTCTAAATTATCCTTTTTGCACGCCTACTCTTTCTCATTCATTACGAGCTAAATCCCAATAAAGCAAAAAACAACAAATAAACAAAAAACAAAACAAAGAGAGTGTGACAGTAGGGATCATTCGATCTGCAATATCCCTTAAAATTGTACTTCTGAAGACTCGATTGCTTTGCTGATAGTTATTGAGCCTAATAGCTCGGACGAGTAAGCTTGAGTGCGTGCGGATAATTCTCGCGCGACGAAATGCATGGTGGGTCGTAAATTGGGACCCATACGCATGCACGCCAATGCTGCCATGATGATGATTACCACTTTCTTGGCTAGTTGGCCAGTCGGAGGAGGAAGACGTGGATCGAGCACATCCTTCAACAGCAAATTTGGGTTCTTCGAGATTGTCGATGTTTGCATCATTGATAAAGTAGTCAGAAAATCCCCTGGATGCTTCCCCATCATAATCTCTAGTGCCACTATTCCAAAGCTATACACATCGCATTTGTTAGTTACCCACATTGTCATTGCTAACTCTGTTTTTCACGAAAAAACAATGCATTAATGTTTTGTACAAAAATTCCAAATTTCTTTGATATTATTAATGCGAATGACTTTTCAAAATCTATACTTGCTCTTCTAAATAGTCTTGTGAGAATCATTTAATGAATTCAAATTTGAGAAGATTGTGAGAACAATTTGAACAATTCTAGATAATATGTACATGTGAAATGCATATTTAGCTTTGGTCATATGGCTTACCAGGCGCCATGTAGCCATAAGATCCGGCCACTGTGGTCCAATTCGACGAGCCTGAATTCAAGAGTCTCGCTATTCCGAAATCTGAGAGCCGAGGCTCGAGGTCCAACTCAAGCAAGATGTTGTTCAATGTTATGTCCTAATGGACGATAGGTGGTGAGCAAGTGTGATGCAAGTAGGCGATCGCATGAGCTACGCCTTCAACAATCTTCACCCTTGTACCCCAGTCCAGTTCAACTGCTCCTGTTCCTCCATACAAGACCTTTGTCAGACTGCCTCTCTCAGCAAACTCATAGACCAAGAAAATGCAACCCCTCATGGAACAGAACCCGTGAAGCTTGATCACATTGCGGTGCCGAACCTCGGTCAACATGCGGATTCATTCTCGAAACTCTGGAAGTTGACCGCTGGTATATTTCCGGATTCCAATGCATTTAGCTTTTTGACAGCGACGATTTGGCCACAGGCCAATACGGCCTTGTAAACGCTCCCGAATCCACCTTTTCCGATGCAGTACTCTTCGCTGAAATCATTGGTGGCCTTGGCGATGTCACTAAATGTGAACTTCCCCAACATTTCCCATATGATCTGCTCAAATTTCTCGTGCCTTTCAAGACGCTTGATCTCTTCGTTGAGAAGCTTGTTTCGCCACTGAAGTGCCCTCAGAATCACAGCAATTAGAATCACTAGAAGTAGTAAGTAGCTGGCGCCAATGCTCACTCCAACCAGAATTTTTTTTCCATGGTGGGTCGATTTACAGCTCCTGCCCCAAGGAGATAATCCAGTCGTGTTTCAACGCAAGCCCAAATTCCCGATAAAAGCACTTTCAGGTGCTTGTTGGAAGATCCTAGAACTAGGAACTGCACCCGTCAGCTTGTTGTACAATAAGTCTATGGAGCTTATACTCTCCATGTTGGAAAGAGAAGCCGGGATATTGCCCAACAAATTGTTATGCGAAAGATTGAGATTTTCTAATTTAGTAAGCTTTGCCAAAGTAGAGGGAATTGAACCTGCCAGGGAATTGTGGCTCAGGTCTAGGAGTAACTGTAGCGTGGACAACTTCCCGACCTCGGATGGTATGTGTTACCTGACAGATTGTTGTTGCTCAAGTTTAAGCTTAGTAAATTCTCAAAATGCGCTAGCTCGTCAGGTATGCTACCACTCAACGTGTTCTCCGACAAATCAAGATAACTGAGCTTCAATAACTTTCCTAACGAGAAAGGAATATCTCCAGCCAAATGGTTGCTGCTCAAGTTCAGACTGAACAACTCCCCTAGATCTCCTATCTGGTCAGGAATGTTCCCTGTCAATTCATTGCTGGATAATGCCAGGACACGCAACTGAGACAATTTCCCAAGCTCTGATGGGATGCGGCCCGAGATTTTGTTACCATCTATCTGCAGATTCGTGAGATTCATACAGTCTCCCCATTGTGCCGAGAGATTCCCAACAAATTGGTTGTTGCTAAGGCTTACATAGACCAAATTCGGATAAACTCCAAATGCGCTCATGATATCTGCAGTAAACTGATTGTTGTCTAGACGGACTCTCGTTAGCCCCGAACAATACTTCAAGCAATCGGGCAGCGGCCCGGTGAAGTAATTCTTAAGGACCGCGAGATATTGAAGAGCAAACCGCTGCATAAATCTGGCGGTAGTTCTCCAGTGAAGCTGTTCTCCGAAAAGTCGACATCACTCAGAGAAGGGCTATACTTGCCAAAATCACGCGGTATTCCTCCCGAGAAATTGTTCATGAACAAAGATATCCCCCGTAAGTTAGCAAGGCGAGAGATGGTCTCGGGGACCTCTCCATAAAGCTGGTTCATGCTGAGGTTGAGATCGATCAACAATGTGAGATTCCCGAGCTCCAGAGGAATAGTCCCTGAGAGCAAATTGTTGTCCAAGTAGAGGTAATTGAGCTTGGTCAGGCTTCCGATTTCGGGCGGAATTTGCCCGGAGAGATTGTTACTTGAGAGGTCTAAATGGAGCAAATTCTTGAAGCTCCCAATCCCAGTAGGGATGAAGCCGGAGAGTGAATTGTTGTCCAAGTAAAGGTAATTGAGCTTGGTCAGGCTTCCTATTTTGGGCGGAATTTGCCCGGAGAGATTGTTACTTGAGAGGTCTAACTGGAGCAAATTCTTGAAGCTCCCAATCCCAGTAGGGATGGAGCCGGAGAGCGAATTGTTACCCAAGTAAAGGTATCTGAGCTTTGTTAGGCTTTCGATTTCGGGCGGAATTTTCCCAGAGAGAAAATTGTACATAAGCTGCAAAGAAACAAGTTTGGTCCAATTCGTGAAGAAGTCAGGCAGTAACTCACCTGACAAGCGATTCTGCGAAGCTCCAAATTCCGACAATCTGACCAGATTGGACAGTGAGAGAGGCAGCTCCCCAGAGATCGAATTCTCGGCAAGGGCTAAGGTGCTGCATGGCAACGTTTCTGTTCCTCAAAATTTCTGTTCTTTGGTTTCCCGGAACAAAAAAAGAACAGAAACCTGTTTGGTAACGCCAAGTTGTTTTTCTATTCCCGGGAATAGAAAGTTAGCCCGGGAATAGATTTGGAGTAGAAATGAGAAGCAAAAAAAATTTGCTTATTGTCCCGGGAACAATTTCTAGAAATAAGCTAATTTTCTTTTTAATTTTCTTTTATTTCCTTTTCTTGCCGCGACCACCGTCAACCGCCCGGAGCCATCGCCCACCGCCACCGCCACCAGTCGCTGGCCGCCGCTGCCGCGGCCACCGCCGGTCGCTGTCCGCCGCCCGGTCGCCAATCACCGGCCGCCGCCGGTCGCCCGCCGCCGGTCGCCCGCCGCCGCCGCCGCCGCTGCTCGACCGCCGGCCGCTGACCGTCACCCGGCGGCCGGCAGCCGGCAGTCGTCGGTGGCCGATGGCTTCCAGCGGCGGCTAGCGGGCGGGCGGCAGCGATCCGCTGGCAAGAATAAAAATGAATAAATACAAACAAACAATTGTTACGTTACCAAACGCATTTCTATTCTTTTTCTATTCCAAGAGTAGAAATTTTATGTCGTTACCAAACAGGTTCTTTTACTCAGAAATTGTTCCCCAGAGCATAAATAGAAAAGAACCATTTCTGAAAAAAAACTCTTCCCGGGAAGAGAAGCGTTGCCATGCGCAGCCTAAGTAGGTGAGGTTAGAACAGAGCCCGAGCTTCCGAAGGGATCGAAGAGGTCAACTCGTTTAATCTCAAATCAAGCTTTTCAAGCTTTCTCAATTGTCCAATGGAGCGAGGAATTGGCCCTTCAAAGAAATTGCGAAACAGGTCCATGAACCTGAGCTGGAATAGATTGCCGATCGAGGACGGTATTGGGCCCTCGAGATTGTTGTGGCTGACGTTGAAGCAGGTCAGGTTCGGGAACAAAGCGAAGTCAAGAGCATCGAGTGTGCCATTGAGGCGTGAGCCTGGGAGGCTGATCTCCGAGACTGACTCGCCATTGTTGCAGGCAATGCCAGTCCAGTTGCAAAGATGGGTAATGTTGGTGAGGGACCATGAGCTTAGAGAAGACGGAGGAGGAGGAGAGAGGGAGTTCTTCCATTTGACAAGGGCCTGAAATGGAAGCAAGGAGAGGAGACAGAGGAAGAGAGGGTGGGTTGCAGTTGATTTTGTCATGCCTAGCGAAATCACTCTCGTGGTTTAGGGAGTCGGTCTCACTTCGCCTGAGCGCGCGCGCGCACAAGGAGTCGTATATAATACCGTTTTGTTGTTTAAATAGTCGAGCACCTTCCTGGGAAGATGGCGCATGCAATTTTATATATTTCTTTTGCGTCTTTTGTTCCTTGACCGTGAGTTTTGGTTCACCGATTCCTTTCACATTAGTCGTTTTTCCAACCTTCTTGGATGAAAATTCACACGTAGCTGCCTCCAAATAAATAAATAAATTAATAACAAGAAAAAGAACCTGCTTTCAATACGCATCAACCATTCGACCGAAAAAAAAATAACAATAATAAGCATCAACCGGAATCTCTCGCCCAACACGGCCCAAGGCCGGCGGCGCGACGGAGAAGCCAACGGAGAGCATCGAGGGGGGAATCACGTGCATCGCAGTGACGGGAGCAGGGAACGAAATCACCATTGCGGAGCCGATCACTGAATCTCAGTCCTCGCCAGCCTCCAACAGAAGCATAAAAAAAAAATGAAGGGGGAGGGGAGAAGAGCTCACGGGCCCAACAAGACGACACGATCGAGCCCGGGCGAGCAACAGCAGAATAGCAAAAACCCTAAAATTCTGAGAGAGAGAGCGAGAGAGAGAGAGAGAGAGCGAGAGCGAGAGTCAGAATGGCAGCTCGAAAAGAAAGCGTTGGGCGATGAAACGAAACGATCATTAAAAAAAATAAAAATGGAGGAGATTTGGCCTTTTAATTTTCGATCTCTGCACACAATCTAAGGGTTTGTTTGTTTTGCGGAATACATTTTTAATGAAAATATATTCCTCATTTTTCGGTGTTTGATTCACTCAGAAAAATGAGTGAACGGAAAACGTTTTCCTAATTAACAGAAAAAAATTTCTATCAAAACTTAAATTTAAATAAATAATTTCTCCGTTAAAAAAATCTAAAAACATTTTCCGAATCTACCAAAACTTAGATTGGGTGCTTGGTTTACAAACAATTGTTCTTATGATTTTTTTAATTCGAATTTTAATTTTTAATTTTCTTAAAAATTCGAATTTTTTATTTTTTGTTTTCTTTTCTTCTTTTTTCTTTTTCTTCTTCTCCACCTATTATCGACCACGTGGATGGCCAGCGAGCTCTGGCCTTGCCAGATCAAGTGAGCTCATGGCCTCTGGTGACAAGGTTCATGCTCGCCCAAGGCTAGTGAGTCGAGCCAGCTCGTGGCCCCAATGGCAAGCCTTGAGCCTCGCCGCCAAAGGCCAACGAGCCTAGAGCCTTGCCAGATCGAGCGAGCTTGCGGCCTCGAGCGGCTAGGCTCGAGCTTGCCCAAGGCCAATAAGCTCATAGCAAGACTCGAGCAGCAAGCCATGAGTTGTGCCAGATCAAGCGAGCTCGTAGCCTTTGGTAGCAAGCCTTGAGTCTCGCCAGATCGGCGAGCTCACAACCTCCGATGAACGCTCAAGGTTGCCCCTTGTAAGCCAATCGGGGATGAATTGCCATAAGAGGTAGAAGGGATGCCATGAGGAAGCAAAGGAGCGAAGGAGAAGAAGAAGGAAAAGAGAAAAAGAAAAAGAAAAAAAGGAAATAGAAGGAAAGAAAAGAAGAAATAAAATAAAAGTAAGTAAAAAAAATAAAAATAATTAAAAATCTAAGTTTTTTTGAAATAAAACATTAAAAAATTGAATTTTATTTTGTCTAAGATAAAGTGTGAAATCATTTTTTAATGGAATCCAAATAGCAGAAAACGTTTTTGATTATACATTACCAACAAAGGAAAACAAATCATATTCATGCAAAATGCTTTATGGGAAAGTATTTTTCTTGTCATTAAGTTTTCCACAAATGCACCTTAATTTTTATAAATATTTCGAAATTTGGGGGATCTGGATCTAAAAGCGGAGACCAGGGCCCCAACGAGGCCCCCTCCTGAGACCAACATAGGTCAACGAGGCCCAACGGTGGCCAGCCGGCGAAGCGAAAAAGGGAAAAGGAAAAAAGCAAAAAAAAAATAATTAAAAGGATGCACGGAGGATAACATGTTTGGTTTGGGTGAAAGGAAGAAAAGGGAAAATGATTTCTCATTTTCAAAAAACGAAAATCATTTTTTCCTATTTAAGAAAACCCCTTTTCCATGTGCCAAGCACTAGAAAGTCCAAAAAAATATTTACTCAGAAATTGTTTTCCGCAAAATGACTTGTCAATTAAGAAAAAGTCATAAAATACTAGTTACGGGCCAGGTATGGACTCTACTTTACTAAAGATTGCCACCATCACAAGGGAAGCCATTTTTTTTTTATCGCCCTCTTTTTGAATTTGCTTACAAAATACCTTACAACATGAAATAAGATTATGGTATCAACTGGAATGGTAAAGTCCTATTGTCATTTTTTAAGTTACAGAAGTATACCTACAGCATGTTGCGTTCGGTCTAATTATTCCAACTCTAGTGTCAAAGAGTTAAATACCGATTTCCTGCCATTTGACTATGCATCAACAGATAGAGATCTGTTCAAATTCATACAATGGACTGTGCATCATCGGAAGCGGTTAATGATGATTTTACGCCATTAAAAGGTTGATTGAGGCGGGTAAACTAAGCGGGAGATAAAAGCTGCCTGCAACGCAAATAGATCTAAAAGGCCACAAATCGATTGGAATCGGGCAGAGATAGTTGGTAACATGAAATTTGCAGCAAATCTCTTGACTTTTAGGGTTAAGAAATATAGTCAAGGCCGGTTTTTGAACCTAAAAAAGATATGAAAGTGAGCACATTTTCGATGGTTATTTGCTGAAGATTCCATTTGAGACCAGTTCGAGCACTCACTAATCTGATTGCAGATTTAAAAAATTTAGTAATGCGATAAAAAAAGTAGGATGGAAATTGAACGATTTGCTAATCTTTTCTCAAAATACCAGGAAAGGACATTTGGAAGTCACACAAGGGACCACCACGCACTTCATTTTGGCTAATGATCATCCATCGATCAATTCAACCATCGACAAACAGATTTGATTAGAAAAAAACCAATTGAAAAAGCTAAAACCAAGGATATAATAGAAAAAGAGGAAATTCATTTGTACCATTAATCACGTTGGAATAAAAAAAAATTATAATCAGGTAAATCAAGACATATCAAAGCCAGCACGACCGAAAAAGCACAGCGGATCAATGCACCACCTTAAAAGTGGTGGGCACTACCAAAGGCCACTACCAAAGGCCGCTAATAAGGGATAAATTGACCTTCAAATTGACTTTGACATTTCTTTCGTGCATCGAGGGCGTTAGAGATGTACTATTATGTCTGATTACTATATAGGATTAGGTTAATTATAATCTATATTAATTGTAATTTTACTCTGATTGCATTCTCACCCTATACACAGGGAATGCAAGTGAAATAGAAAGTTGGCAAATATTTAAATCAGTCCTCCTATTAAATATTTTTAATTAGAAACATGTTGTAACAGACGCACAATTATGTCATTTCTCGTTCGATCATTCCTAATCAAAGGCGCGTGAACAATCTAATGTAAACATAGAGTCATTTAAGAGATCTTTGCTTGCTAATTTTGTAATTGACAAAGACCAATAATACATATGGATACATTTATTTCAAGAAAAATTAACTATTGCGAGAATTTTTTTTGAAAATGATCATTTGCGTTGCTTATAAAAATGAATTGATGAAAATAATTTTTTCACTAATGAAAATATATAAACATAAACTGTTATTGATGATGAACCTTACTATAAAATTTGGGAAATGAGGGCAATAATGAAACGACGAGGACGATGTCAAGAAGAAAACATGGGGCTAGTAATATAGCCACGCATTATATTAGAGAGCGATTTTCCCAGACACACTATTCATCTATTCCAGCTAAAATACTTTAACATCAAATAGATTATGCTTGAATCTAATTGAAATTTCTCAAAAAAAGCGGGACAAAAATTCATCAAGAACAACTGCATAGAGGTCGATGGTATGGACCATTCCTTTTGGAATTATAAAAAGCAGTCTTTTAGGCTTTAAAATAATTGCAAAAATTCATCTATCTAAAACATATGGATCAGAGCTAGCTCAAGTCCATTAGTATTTGTAGCTATGATAAGTCCATTTCTATTTGTAGCTAGGATTTTTGCTTTACATTTATATACGGATATTCTCTTGGCCTTTTATACGATTATATTGCATTATAAGTCTAGCTTTACATGGAGTATGTGGATCTACCAATATTTAACATAAAGATTGTTTGACAAGTCCTAATTAAAGACAAATTGCAATGAAAAACTAGATGCGCGGTTTCCATGTCTTATTTGAGATGTGAATATTCCGGGAGTTTACTTATCACTTATTTTACTTTGTTGACTAAAAGTGTATTTCCTTCAGATTATGTTGCACAATTACAATGTTGTTGTCATTCACTTAGGCCTATCAATCATGATTTGCCATGTGGCTCCTGATGCTCCTCCCCGTAGGCCTCTTGTTTGACAATTACAAACAGGGCAAAGTTGTTTTGACACTTATTCGACTAGATCCACCCCTATTTTCACTAGAGAGACAGAATTGCTCTTTATTATTCAATTGAAACTTAAAGTAGTGGACCCCAATTTACACATTGTCCTATTCTTTCCGGTTTTTCTAGTTTATGTAGCATCTGGTTACCATAATTGAGAATAACACATTCCAGTAAATATTATCATGCACATCAAAAACCTCTCTGAGAATAACACATTCCAGTAAATATTATCATGCACATCAAAACCTCTCTCTCTCTCTCTCTCTCTCTCTCTCTCTCTCTCTCTCTCTCTCTCTCTCTCTCTCTCTCTCTCTCTCTCTCTCTCTCTCTCTCAAGTGAACTTCTGGACTAATTTTCATGTAGAAATGCAGAAAAGCCTATATACAAAAAAAGAAAATTGAAATAGAAGCTATGCCTAAAGTAATAGAAATATTTTTCATGAAAGCTTAATTTCACTCATGTTGGATTGACAAAGAAAATGTTGATTTTAATCTTCTAAACAACAATGTATTTAAATTTGAATGGAACCTACAATGGACAGAAATCAATTGAGGGAAAATGCATAAATGTGGAATCCATCAAGGGTGATTTTGCCCGTCTTGTATAATCAGAGTGTATTTAGTTAGGGTGGAAATAATGTCACCCAAATAATACTGGAATGGTAAATGATGCAATATTTGACCACATAAAAGTTGCAAAGTTAAAAGGGAAAAAAAAAAAGCCTAATTTATAAATGGGTATAATTGCTAGGTCAAGTCACCAACAATGCAATTTATGTGTAAATTCCAACGTACCAATAAATAATTAATCAAAGTGGTTAGGAATAGGTCTCATATTGCCTCAGCATGCAAACATCAGTTTGTACGCCAAGCTCCTTTTTATTTTTATTTTTTTTACATTTCTATTATTTAGTTGGAAGTAGACTTTCAAATTGATGCATTGAGTTAATTTGAATGGATCGCAATAGGGTCCGATCCAAATTAAATTATATTGACCTATATAATTTTAGCAACTTGTACCCAAACAAATACCCAATCCAATCGAGACCTCAATTTTTAACAGCTTTTCTTCTTAAATATAGAAAATAACATACTAAAATAAACTAACCAATTTTAAATGAAATAACATGAAAAGAGATCGCAGATAAGAAATTACTAAAAATAATCCTCCTAAATAACTCGTATTTTGAAAGCATTAACAAAGCGACCAGTATCAATTTTTAGCAATCATCATCGCACCATCAGCACTGTCGCATTAATGTCGCTAGAAGTTTTGGAAATTAAAAAAAAAAAATCTGAAATAAAAATTATGTTAGGAAAAGATAAAAAAATGTTTCTTCCTCCAAAAGAAAGAACACAATAGACAAATAGAAGAACCAAAATTCATCCAACCATCTCCTATAAAATATTTCCTTCGCTACAACGAACCTAGTAATAATCCATTTTATAGTGTGTTATGTTCTTAAGAGAACTAATTGTGGTGATTGGACCTTTGCACCCTTGTTCCTAATTTATCAGTGGAAGAGAGCTGATTGAGGTAACAATTACTCTCTCTCTCTCTCTCTCTCTCTCTCTCTCTCTCTCTCTCTCTCTCTAACCGTGCGTTGCACCATCTACATATCTAGAGCAAGGTCTAAATTGATAGGATTTCCAGTGCGTGGACCATGGACGCGATTTCAAAGTTCGCGGACTTTGAACGTGAGATGGCCCTCAATTATCAATCTTTCTATAGATGTGTTTAAAGAAAACTAATTAATAATCTAAATATAAAGCTTAGTCAATTTGAAGTCTTCTACACGCTCAACCTTTTTAAGACAAAACTTAGGGCATGTTTGGCAACGTGCCAAACAATGCATAATTCTGATTTTTTGTTCTCACAATCAGTTTGGGACGAGAATCGCGTTTGGTAAAATTTTTGTTCTTGGGAACAGATTGGGAAGAGAATTGAGAATATATATATATGATTCTTCGTCCGAGAATCAAAATAGTGAAACTCTTATTCTTCCCTTTCGTCATCCCACAATTGCTGTCCACCACCGCCTGCCGCCATCCGCCGCCGTCCACTGCCGCCGCTGCCTGCCACCACCGCCGCCGTCGCCGCCGTCGCGGCCCGGCGAGCTCGCCAGGCCAGGGCGAGGTCCAGCGAGCTCGCTGGAGGCAAGCCCAACAACCGGCGAGGCTCGGCCTCAGCGTGGCTAGGCGAGCCTCGCCCGGTTGCCGCTAGGGCGACGCTTTGGTGAGCGTCACTAGCCCTCGTCTGGCCGGTCGCCAGACCGGCGACCGGCCACATGAAGAAGAAGAAGAATAGGAAAAAAGGGAAAAAAATGAAAAAAGTAAAAAAATTATTTAAAAATCAAAAGAAATTAATTTGGAACATAATCAATTAGCATGGTATTAAATGCGATTCTATTCAGAGAATAAAAAATTTTGGACGAAGTTATCAAACGCGTTTTTTACTCGAATCGGTTCCTAAGAACAGAATCAAAAATAATTATTTCTAGTCAGAATCAACTCCCGAGAGCATAATCATTACCAAACGCACCTTTAGTCAATCTGAAGTCTTCTAGACGTTCAATCTTTTTAAGACAAAGCTTAGTCAATCTGAAGTCTTCTACACGCTTCCAAATCCTACACTTCCATGTGGAAAAGCCTATGGAAGCACTCAAATTTTTCCAAGCAGACCAAAGTAGCATTTTGGGTCAATAGCTTGCTGTACCCATTGGAAAGTGGGTGTAATTGATTAGTCAAGAGACCAACAATGCGATTTACGCCTAACTTTCAACCCAACAATAATTAGGATTGGCGAATTTTCTCTTTAATTAGGACTTTAGCAAGTCATTTTCTCTTTTTGAGCAATATGTCCTACCATAAAGATAAATGCACCACGCGCGATGTTCAAAAGTTATGGAAACTTATTGTGACAACCTCGATTTAAAAAAAAAAAATTGATTAAATAAATCGGGTCTTTTGTCGACGTGCCGATAGTGTTATTCTCTGAGTTGATCACTCACAAGATAACTAAACTATCTGGGGAAGCAATTAAGGAACTAAATGCAATGGACTTGAGAATTCGACCGGGGAATTGACTGCTCGTTGTGTTGGTCTGCAATGGTCATTACGGCCTTCGTCGAAATCGATCGAGATCGGAGATAGGTTGATTTGACTGAGATATGTGATCGAGTGTGGGTGATTTCACCGATTGCAAAATACTCGTCAATCGGCACTAGACTGATTTTTCTATCGTTTTGGTACCCAGTGCCCGTATTTGAAACCTTGAGATTTTCACGATAACTGAGGGTCACTAATGTGTCAAAGATGTTCATTGTGACTCGAGATAAATCGATCACGGGTCAATTGCACCAAAAATTCATAAAAGTTACCTGGTAGATTAGGTCACGCTAAAAGCGCGCCGGATTGAAATTAACCATGAATTTGAACCGGATTATTTCTATTATGTCACGATGTATTTTAGAAACGTTGTCTCATCCTCCGAAGAATTTTCAGAGATTTCGAGAATTTTACGAAAATCCATTTTGGACGTTACGGAAAATTAGCGGAAATTCGGATGGGCCAAATTAAAGGAAATTTGGACTTCCAAGCTGAGTCTTTGAGTATTGGGGTCTTATAAAAAATTGTTCAGGATTTTTCTTCACCGAAATTGGACCTCAATTTAGGAAATCTCATGAAGAAATTGGAGCCAAAATTTAAGGAAATTCGGAGCTTGTGTTGGGGGTGCATTATTTGCATCAAAATTTAATTATTATGGACTTATCTTGTTGGAAAGTATTAGGGGACCAAAGGTGATATCTATAAAAGATCTAGGGGACCAAGCATTAAAGAAAAGCGGATATTTGCTTGACTTTTGGCCCTTCTTCTTCAACACACTTCAGTCGGTCCCTTCCTCTTTCCTTCGTCCATCGTCTTCCCCGATCCCCCTCTATTCTGTTTTGCTTTCGTTTTTCCCTCGCATCTTTCTTCCTCTGTCTACCCATTCACCCCACCAAAGTCACTCAGCCTCATCATCGTCCCTGCTCCACTTCTTCTTGTCTACCCTCCACTTCAGCCACGCGAGGTCTTCCACCGAGGCTAACTTCATGGTTCGTTGACCCCAAGACCCCACCTCACGTCCACGAATTTTCCCCACGCCACCACTGAATCCCCACCACCAGCTCGTGCCCTTCTCCACTTCCACGTTTCATTCCCCCTACAGCCACGTTTCCACTGGGTCAGCTTACAAGCTTCAATTGTTGACCGTGAAGTCCCCTCGTCCAGCATCGACGATCGAGCAGCTTCCCACAAACCGAAGCCCCGCGTTGACGCCAGCTTCTTCGACCCCTTCGCTGCTTCTGTTGTCCGAGCTTGCTGCCTCGCACGTCCGTGGGTTCAGCCCACAATCCACCGAGGCGTTCTACTCAGTCCAGCGTCTTCAGCCCAGCAGTTGGGCCCGTCCTCAGCCCATCCTCTCTCGGCCCAGTTCGCAGTTGCCCAGCATCTTCAGCCCATCTTCATTTCTTCAGCCCAACTTAAGTTCAGCCCGTGAATTTCAGTCCAGAAAGTTTCGCAGCAGCCCAGCCCAGATTTGAAGACCATCCTCAGCCCAATTTTAGCTCACTTGAAGCTCAAGAAGCAAGCCTAAGCCTAAGTCTAAGCCCAGAAATTTCCATGGGCTTGCAAGATTTCTTGGCCTAGTCCAAGTGTCCGCCGACGCCGCCGAAAATTCGGATTTCGGCCGCTGCGTGCCGTCATCGCGGTAAACCGGTTTCCGCAATAAACCGGTGAGTTTATGCACTAAACTCTTCTCAGTAGGCTAATGACGTTTAAGGGATGTTTAATTTAAGTTAATTAGGAATTAGGTGGTTAGTTAGATTAAATTAGTGATTTAATTATTGAATTATGCATGTTAGGTGGTTAGATTATATTAAGTGAAGCCTAGATAAGTGGTTTTATTTATCTAGAAGGGTTCGCGAATTTTCTGGGCCCATATTGGTATTTAATTTAGCAATTTTGGCCTAGGTTGGTATTTTTAGAATTTAAATTGAATTACTTAATTAATTTTGGAAATTAATTAATTATTATTTATTTTTCTGAAAATTAGGCCGAGATAGCCAGTGACCGGAATTTCGTGTTGATTGCAATAGTGTGGTTAATTTTTGCAATTGAGTATTAATTTGTGCAAATTGAGTGCTGATTGGAAATTCGAGTATTTAATTCCAAAAATTGTGAATTTCGGTATTTATTCAGAAAATCCCGGTGTCGAATTTTAACACCGAAAATAGTTTTATATACTATATAAAGCAGTGGGATTTTAAATTAGAGATTATGAATTTTCAGGGTCCAATCTGACCGTGTACATACACACGACTATTTTACAGTGTATTTTTAATATGAAGAAAATAAGACAGGATCACCATCTTAATTGAAGTATTTGAGTACAATGCATAGTGTCCTGGGCCGAAATTGATTGGTCATGTGTTGGTTAAGAAAACCCGTCTCGAGCAATTATGCCGGACATTACTAAATCCCTTTTCGAGTTGCCTATGCATTAAGGTAGCAAGTCGCAGTAGATTTTGGGCCTATGCTCGTTTGGGAAAGCCGTCAATAAGACGTAGCCGTGCTCAATGGGGAAGAGACGTTGCTTGGCTACGCCAATGGGGAAGAGACGTTGCCTAGCTATGCTAGTAGACAGCCGAACATGGGAGTCGGTTGTGCTTTAAGTGGCTTAATTAATAATTGGAACACATTATTGGTTAAATGCGTCTGATTATAAGACAAAATTGTGTGGCATGGTATGGGACGTGTCATAACGGTTTTGCCTTATAATCGGAACCCTTGTGATTAATTGAGTTAATGAGGTGTTCCAATTGTGATGTGCATTGATTATATGGCTCGTGATGTGAATTGTACTGACCTGTAGGGTGGAACTAGGGCAAGGTAAGTCCTCTATGCTAAATGCGTGATTGTGTGGTTAGGACATCTCTTGGCGTATTGCCCTCCTAATTGGGGTTTAGAGTATGAACCCGCTGAGATTTATATCTCACCCCGTCATGGGTTAAATTTTCAGAGTTGTCGAGTGGAGGACCTAGAGCTGAGAGGAGGTGATCGAAAGTGTAGATCACTTAGGACCGTTTTTTTTTTAAAGCCATTTTTTGTAGTCTTTTGGTCATAGACCTTGTATATGACTCTATGTGAATATAAAAGCATGTTTGTTTGTGAATCTGTTGTCCTGCTTTTCTATCCCGATATGATTACTGTCAGGGGATTTATTTTCGCTTCCACATTTGCAATAAAATCCACATTTGCAATAAAATGAAAATGGTTGGCGACTCGTCCGGGAAGTGGCAAAATATTATTGACGAAAGAGGGATGGGCACGCACTCAGGGTTTGGGGCATGACACTTATGGTAGCCAACAAATTGCCACTCACTTTAAGCAATGACTTATAAAGAGGTTCTAGTAGTAGGTGATTAAAGTTTGTTGGAAAGAAAAATTAGGGAAAAAAATTGATTCTCAAAAGGACTACATTGCAACTTTTCAAAAAAATTCAGGATTTAGACAATGTTTCCAAAATGGCTAAGAAGTTTACTTATTGGTTAAGTAACATTATGGGAATTGTGTGAACAAAAGAAACGGAAAAAATTGTCTAAAAAGTCTTATACCTATTTTATTTTTACTAATTCAATCCTAAAACTTTTTAATATTGCCAACTGAGTCAAAAACCATTTCGCCCTTTGCCAATTGACTATATCCAACCAATTTTAGCCAAAAATTGCTTACGCGGATGTCGCCATCTCACTTTGAAGTTTATACAGATCATTGTGCTTAATTGCTCTCATTATCACCAAAGCACCTCGAATAACTTTCAGAACTCCACATTTTGAAAAATATTGACACTTAACTGAATCTAGGGCACTCAAGGAAATCAAGTTCTTCTTCAACTCTAGAACATGTCTCACTCCAATCAATGTCCTTACAATACCATCATATATTCTAATTCTAACATCACCAATACTTACAATATCGCATTCAACATTATTCCCTAACTACACTTTACTGCCATTCGTGCATGAATAAGTAGCAAACCGGTTTTTATTTGGTGTTGAATGAAACAAACAACTAGAATCCATAATCCATTCGTCAAATGATGACTAATCAGTAACGGACAAGGCAAAATCGACACTATTCGAATTACTGACAGCTACAGCTATAATAGCATCTGCAGAATCAACTATAATTCCCTTACCATTTTCGTTCTTTAACTTAAGGCAATTTCTTCTAAGATGCCTCTCTTGCCACAATTCCAACAAACGGCATCACTAGCTCTAGACTAACTACGTCTGTTCATGTTTATGCTACTCTTGCTAATACATGTATTAGTTCTTCCACTACTTTCACCTACTAAAGCAGTAGATAGAGGTTCACCAAATCCTCTTCTACGAGTGTCTTCACTCAGAATTAAATCTTGAACTCCATCAAACGTCAAGCTCGTTGACTTAGAGGAATTACTAATAGTAGTATTCCAACTATCATACAATATGGATAACAAAATCAAAGCACGTACCTCATTTTCAAAATTAGTCTCAATTGAACTTAATTAACTAATAATTATATTGAATCCAATGATATGTTTAGCAACTGGTGCACTTTCGATCATCTTTAAGTTAAACAAACGTTACATCAAATAGACTTTGCTCATCGCAGAAGGCTTCTCATCATTTCACCTCCCCATGGCTTGAGCTGCGATTCTTCCGAGGACGCTGCAAAAATTTATTAGGCGGAATAGTCTCTTTTCCATTAGAAGATATAGGAAGCCCAATGATGAGTTCTTCCACCTCCAGTTGATCACGGCGGAAGCATTACTCAGAGGAGTCCATGTCTAGCTTACTGACAATAAATGTCAGATTACTAACTCAAGGATGCCATGAAAATCGACAAAAAGAAAATTTCCGATCTCCTTTTCTGCAATGTCCAAAACTCTAACTTCTGTGCTCACTGCTCCGAAACATTTAGAAGTCACTAATCTTACTATTAAATTCACCAATGCGCACGATGCACAAATAGTTCATAGATCACAACAAGAAAAGCCTGGCATTGGAATTTAAAGCTACAGGGCAAAAGAAAGCCTTTGCTAGAGCGATGGCGGGGTGAGGCAATCCCAATTTTACCCTAAGGGAGAACCCTCTTTACCACTTGGATCAACCTTAAGGCGAAGGGCATTAGGGGGAATGGAAATTTCTTTCTTTTGTGATTGCAGCGGCACGAGTGGACCGAGAAGCATCGAAGAGAAGATGCAGAACTCGATCTTTCACAAGAATGCTTGTGCCAGAGAAGCAGGCTTCGTGACTGTAACTGGAACAACCATTCGGGTTTGGGAAGAGAGCCTTGCTGCCATCGGTATGATATTCCACGACATGTCCACACCTGGGCGACATGTTGTTTCGACAAGCTACAATTGCTTTTCCTTGAACAAACTACACCAATGTGAACGACACTAACCTTGGATGAAAGCGAGTGGAGCTTGCGAACAACGGACTTGAAGCTTGCGAACGACTTAAAGCTTGTGGACGATCAACTCGTGAAAGAAGAGAAAATGGCGAACAACAAAAGTGACAAGGATCAGGTGAGCAGCATGGCCGAGGATTGGGCGAATGCAATATGCTTAAGTAGCCGGGGAGAGGAAGGAAGAAAATATGAATAATTGAAAATCCTATTCAATTTGGAAATTTTTAAAAAAGTTTACCCAATTGCGAATTTTGACCAAATTACGCCTGTTCTAGTTGCTGGAAAATGTTCATCAGTGAATATTTGGCTGACTGGGAAGTTTAAGCCCTTATTTGAAATGGACTTGGTCACTTGGGACCCTTATTTAAAATAAAGTCCACTTTATATTTCAAGCCTTTAATTAGAATTTTTTCCTTAAAGTTAGAACTTGAGTATGCAATTTATCTATATTGGTTCATCCAAAAGGTAACTTTCAACTCATACCAATGTACAGGAAAACAAAACATGAGAGTAGTCTATAAGATCATCCGAAGTGATGACGTACTGCATACTCATTAGAGGATAGAAGGGATTTTTAAACATGTTTTGAAGATAGTGGAATAGAGATTTTCCAAATTATCCTTTTTGTACACCCGATTCTTTCTCCTTCATAACGAGCTAAATCCCAAAAAGAAAAAGAGATACAGACAGAAAAGTATCATTTGATCTGCAATATCCATTAAAATTTTATTCCTGTAGACTCGATAGCTTTGCTGATAGTTATGGAGCCCAATCACTCGGACAAGTAAGCTTGAGTGCGTGCACATAATTCTCGCGCGACAAAATGCATGGTGGGTCGCGAATCAGGACTTGTGCGCGTGCACGCTAGTGCCGTTGTGACGATGATTGCCACTTTCTTGGTTAGTTGGCCAGTCGGAAGAGGAAGACGCCGATCGAGCACATCCTTCAGCATCAAATTTGGGTCCTCCGAGATTGTTGATGTTTGTGTCATTAATAGAGAAGAGAGAAGATCCCCGGATGCTTTCCCATCATAATCTCTAGCGCCACTATTCCGAAGCTATACACGTCACATTTATTCGTTACCCGCATCGTAATTGCTAACTCTATTTTCATGAAAGAACAATGCATTAATATTTTGATCAATGTCAAGTTGCACAAAAATTCCAAATTTCTTTGATATTATTAGTATGAATGACTTTTCAAAATCTATACTTGCTCTTAAAAAGTCTGATGAGAATTATATGATGAATCCAAATTTGAGAACAATTCATGCTAATATGTACAAGCGAAATGCATAGTTAGCTTTGATTATATGGCTTACCTGGAGCCATGTAGCCATAAGATCCGGCCACTGTGGTCCAATTTGATGAGTCTGAATTCAAGAGTCTTGCTATCCCAAAATCCGAGAGTCGAGGGTTGAGGTCCGACTCAAGCAAGATGTTTTTCAACGTTATGTCCCGATGGACGATAGGCGGTGAGCAGTTGTGATGCAAGTAGGCAATCGCATGAGCCACGCCTTGAACAATGTTCACCCTTGTACCCCAGTCCAGTTCAGCTGCTCCCGTTCCTCCATACAAGACCTTTGCCAAACTACCTCTCTCAACAAACCCATAGACCAAGTACATGTATTCCCTTGTGGAACAGAACCCGTGGAGTTTGATCACATTGCGGTGTCGAACCTCGGTCAACACGCGGATTTCGTTCTCGAAACTTTGGCGGTTGACTATTGGGACATTGTTGGATTCTAGTGCGTTGAGCTTTTTGACAGCAACAATTTGGCCGTTGGCCAATACGGCCTTATAAACGCTCCCG
This sequence comes from Eucalyptus grandis, assembly GCF_016545825.1. Classification (NCBI taxonomy): domain Eukaryota; kingdom Viridiplantae; phylum Streptophyta; class Magnoliopsida; order Myrtales; family Myrtaceae; genus Eucalyptus; species Eucalyptus grandis. The sequence goes on from NC_052612.1 coordinate 8,717,664, forward strand.
AACCCACCTTTTCCGATGCAGTATTCTTCGCTGAAATCATTGGTGGCCTTGGCGATGTCGCTGAATGTGAACTTCCCTAACTTTTCCCATATGATCTGCTCAGATTTCTCGTGCTTTTTAAGACGCTTGATCTCTTCCTCTTTGTCAAGAAGGCTTTTTCGCCACCGAAGTAGCAGAATCACGGCAATTAGAATTGCCAAAAGTAGTGAGCAGCAGACGCCAACACTCACACCAACCAGAACCTTTTTTCTTTGGTCGGTCGATTTACTGCTCGTCCCACAAGGAGATAATCCTGTCACGTTTCCACACAAGCCCGGATTCCCGATAAAAGCACTTTCCGGTGCTTGTTGGAAGAGGCGACCACTATGAACTGCACCCATTAGCTTGTTGTACGATAAGTCTATAGAGCCTAAACTGCTCATGCTGCTGAGAGCCGTTGGGATTGTACCCGAGAAGTTGTTATGTGAAAGATTGAGATTTTCCAATTTAGTAAGCTTTGCCAAATTGGACAGAATTGATCCTGCTAGTGAATTGTGGCTCAGATCTAGGAGAATCTGTAGTGCGAACAAGTTCCCGAGCTCCGGCGGTATGACACCCGACAGATTGTTGTTGCTCAAGTTCAAGCTTAGTAAATTCTTGCAATTCGCTAGCTCATCCGGTATGCTACCGCTTAGTGCATTCTTCGACAAATCAAGATAATTTAGCTTCGATAAATTTCCTAACGAGATGGGAATATCTCCGGCCAAATGATTGTTGCTCAAGTTCAGGCTCAACAACTCCCCTAGATTTCCCATCTCGTCGGGAATTTTCCCGGTCAAGTCATTGCTGTAAAAAGTCAGGGCACGCAACTGAGACAACTTGCCAAGCTCCGGTGGGATGCAGCCGGCAATTTTGTTCCCATTTATCTGCAAAGTCTTGAGATTTGTACACTCTCCCCATTGTGTGGTGAGATTCCCGACAAATCGGTTGTTGCTGAGGCTTATAAAAACCAGATTCGGATAAACTCCAAATGCACTCGTGACATCTGCAGTGAACTGGTTGCTGTCTAGACGGACTCTCGTTAGCCGTGAACAATTCTTCAAACAGTCAGGCAGCGGCCCAGTGAAGTTGTTCCCTTGGATCATGAGATATCGAAGAGCAAAGCCACTGCATAAATCTGGCGGCAGCTCTCCGGTGAAGCTGTTGTTCGCAAAGCAAACAGATTTCAGAGAAGTGCTGTACTTGCCTAAATCACGTGGTATTTCTCCCGAGAAATTGTTCGAGCACAAAGAGATCTTCCGTAAGTTAGCAAGGCGAGAGATGGTCTCGGGAATCTTTCCATAAAGCTGGTTCATGCCAAAATAGAGAGACGTCACCAACGTGAGATTCCCGACCTCCGGAGGAATAGTCCCCGAGAGCGAATTATTGTACATGGAGAGGTGATTGAGCTTGGTCAGACTTCCAATTTCGGGCGGAATTTGCCCGGAGATGAAGTTGCTCTGGAGCTTCAGAGAAACAAGTTCGGTCCAATTTGTGAAGAAGTCAGGCAGTAACTCACCCGACAGGCGATTATGCGAAGCTCTAAATAATGACAATCTGACTAGATTGGACAGTGAGAGAGGCAGCTCTCCAGAGATCGAATTCTTGGCAAGGGCTAAGTAGGTGAGGTTAGAACAGAGCCCGAGCTCTGAAGGGATCAAAGAGGTCAACTTGTTTAGTCTCAAATCAAGCTTTTCAAGCTTTATCAATTGTCCAATGGAGCGAGGAATTGCCCCTTCGAAGAAATTGACCGCCAACTTCAAGAATCTGAGCTGGGATAGATTGCCGATCGAGGACGGTATTGGGCCCTCGAGATTGTTGTTGCTGACGTCGAAGCGGGTCAGGTTCGGGAACGAAGTGAAGTCGAGCGCATCAAGCGTGCCGTTGAGGCTTGAGCCAGAGAGGCCGATACCTGTGACCAACCCGCCCCCGTTGCAGGCAATGCCAGTCCAGTTGCAGAGATGGGGGATGTTGGTGAGGGACCATGAGCTCAGGGAAGGTGGAGGTGGAGGGGGCGAGAGGGAGTTCTTCCATTTCACAAGAGCTTGCGCCTCTGTGGTCGGTGATGGTGAGGCCTGAAATGGAAAGAGGAGACAGAGGAACAGGAAAAGGAAGAGGGGACAGGTTGCAGTTGATTTTGTCATGCTTAGCAAGATGCTATTAGGCTTCATGAGAATGAGTGAGCTGAATGAACTTTTATAGCACGAAGGGTTCTAGTTTAGACCAAAGACCACGAGAAAGTGACAAACTCTGCGGGAGTCTTAACGTGACAAACACATGTTTGACTTCTAGTCATTTCCCCACAACGTTGCCTGAAAAATCCTACGTGTTATTTTTTGTAGAAAAGTTTTACCTAAATCACAAAAGTAGCCTTCAGACTACTAATACTTCTTACTAATACCCTTTGATTAATACTTCGAAAATATGATTTGAAGATTCTTGGTCAGGTGCCAAAATAATTGGAATCCATCTATACAAATATTTGCTTGTTTAATTATAATAGACAAGCATTTGTCTAGTCAAGGCCACCCTCGCCTGAGCAGGTAAGTGCAACCCCTACCCTCTTTTGGGGCCTCCAAAGGTCAATGAGGCCCGATAGTGGCTGATAGAGGGAAAAAGGGAAAAGAAATTGAAAGAAGAAAAAAAAAAGGGGAAAAAAGAATAAAGAAAGGAAGGAAAAGAGAATATAAGGAAAAAAATATACGTAATTACTATAAAATTCATAAAAATATCAAAATATTATTAAAAATTGTCTATATTAGTATCGGCTTGACATAGGAGAGTCAACACCATGCCAACGATTTTAAGCCAAAATTGATCAAATATACTTAATTGGCAAAAGGTGAAAAAATTAAGAACTAAAATGGTAAAAATGTAATAAATTTAAAACCTTTTAGACAATTTTCTTGTGTTCAACTCAATGTAGAGTTGCAACTAGAAACTCCTTAAATATCTGGTGCATAATTGACACAGACAATGCATATAGTGAGGTGGTGCTTGTAAAGCTGGCGGTTATTATAACTGCAAATTTGACAAGTTGTATCTTTGATTTTTTAATAGATATGAATGCAATGGTGATTTTTCTTTATCTATGGTAGAGGATATTGTGTTTGAAAATTCTTATGTGATGGTTAAATGTGTTGGTAGAGTTGTTACCTTGATGAGGCTCGCTTTTTTTTGTGAATTTTAAGCGCAACTTAAGTCTTGAAAGATGTTGTGGCAACAGAGGAGCCCATGAGGGGTTGTGCAAGAGTAGTGGTAGAATTCGAGTTCAAGTTCAAGCAAAATAGTCGTAACTTAACTCAAACATCAAGCCAATATGAAGATTATTGTGAATATATCTCAAATGTGCACCCATAAAAGAAACCCAATCTAAATAGATTCTCTAAACAAAGTTTGCTTTTATATATTCAAATATTAAGGGGCGTTTAGTTTTTGCCCATCAGTGAGCAAAAGAGCTATTGGCCATAATAATTCATTGTGTGGCATGCTGATAAATTACATTGTGTGAAGAATATATTCAGGTGGGTATTGGTTTTTGTCTATATGTAAGTAGAGAAACTACTGAGTGCGACAATCAATTGTTCAAGCACGCTCATGAATTACACTGTGAAGAAATTGTAAATGTTTTGAAGACAATAAATCTTGTGATAAGATTTGTGAGTTCCTTTGTGAAATCAAGAGATTGTTCCCTAGGAGTTGTGAGGATTAAATATTATGTAACTTATTGGACGTAAATAGGAGTTGTAAAACATTGAGTGTGTTTGAAAGATTCTAGTATGGTTATAATTTCCATGGTATTATTTAATCTAAAGTGGAATTTCCCTATTGTTCTCCCTACAGAATTGGTCATAACAGTCGAACCATATAAATCCAATATCCAATTCATTTTATTGTACTATTTATTATTATGTCGATTACATGTTTTTGCAACACTATCTTTTAGAAGTAACGATGGATGGATTCAAGTAAACTTTTGTCATTGTCATGGCTATTCATGTTGGGTTCATATGATTAATTTTCCCCTAAAACTCCATTTGCTTCGTAAAAAATGTGTCATTTATGAAAAATGTTTCCCAATAAGTCATTTTCCTGAAAAATAATAATATTTTTCACTGTTTGACTAAAATTTGAAAATAAATTAGAAAATATTTTCCGTTGTTTAATATGGAAAATCTTATTTGATTTTCTTCCGTGCACTCCTTTTAATAATATTTTTTTCTTCTTCTTTTTTAAAAATCAAATTTTTAATTACTTCCGTTTTTATTTTTATTTTTTTCTTTTATTTTCCTTCTTCTTTAGTTGATTGTCGGCCATTGGCCATGTGGTTGGTCATCAGTTGTCGCCACGGCAAGCGACTGGCCGAGGAAGAAGGAAAAAGAAAAAAAAAAAATATGAGAAAAAATAAAATAAAATAAAAAACTAAAATAAAAGAAATAAAATAAAAAGAAAAAAATAATTGAAAGGATGCACGGAGGAGAACATGCTTGGTTTGGGTGAAAGGAAGAAGAGGGAAAATGATTTCTCATTTTCAAAAAATGAAAATCATTTTCCCTATTTAAGAAAACCTCTTTTCCATGTGCCAGACACTAGAAAATCCAAAAATATTTACTTGGAAGTTGTTTTTTTGCGAAATGAACGGAATCTAAATACTAAAATATTTTTACTTTTATCAATTAAGAAAAAGTTATAAAAACTAACTACTGGCCAAGTATCGACTCAAGTCTACTGAAGATTGCCACCATTAAAGGGATCCCATTTTTTTTTTTATAAAAAAAAAAAAAGATCATTCTCTTTCTAAATTTGCTTATAAAATACCTTACGGCGTATGTGATTTAGCAAAACAAATAAAAAGAAGATTATGGTATCAATTGGAATGATAAAGTGCTATCGTCATTTTTTAAGCTACAGAAGTATACCTACAGCACTGGTAAAATGTTGCCTTCGGTCTAATTGTGCCAATTCTAGTGTCAAAGAGTTGAATCTCGATTTCGTGCCATTAAAAGGTTGATTGAGGCAGGTAAATTAGGTGGGAGATAAAAACTGCGAGCAATGCAGATGGATTTAAAAGGCTACAAGTCGATCGGAATCGGGCAAAGATAGTTGTGACATGAAATTTGTAGCAAAACTCTTGACTTTTATGGTTAAGAAATATCGTCAAGGTCGGTTTTCTGAACCTTAAAAAGATATGAAAGTGAGCACTTTTCGATGGTTATCTGCTGAAGATTCCATTTTAGACCAGTTCGAGCTCTCGCTAATCTGATTACAGATTTAAAAATTTTAGTAATGCGATAAAAACGTATGATGGAAATTGAACAATTTGCTAATCTTTTCTCAAAATACAAGGAAAGGACATTTGGAAGTCACACAAGGGACCACCACGCACTGCATTGGCTAATGATCATCCATCAATCAATTCAACCATCGACAAACATATTTGATTAGAAAAAAACCAATTGAAAAAGCTAAAACCAAGGATATAATGGAAAAGAGGATATTCATCTGTACCATTAATCACGTCGGAATAAAAAAAAAAATTATAATTAGGTAAGTCAAGACTCATCAAAGTCAGCACGACAGAAAAAGCACAGCGGATCAACGCACTACCTTAAAAGTGGTGGGCACCACCAAAGGCTGCTAATAAGGGATAAATTGACCCCCAAATTGACTTTTACATTTCTTGCGTGCATCCAGGGCATTAGAGATACACTACTATGTTTGATTAGTATATGGGATTAGGTTAATTATAATCTATATTAATTGTAATTTTACTCAAATTGCATTCTCACCCTATACACACAGAATGCAAGTTAAAGAGAAAGTTAGCAAATGTTTAAATCAGTCCTCCTATTAAATATTTTTAATTAGAAACATGTTGTAACATAGGCACAATTACGTCATTTCTTGTTCGATAGTTAATCAATGGCGTGTGGACAAGCTAATGTAAACATAGAGAGTCCTTTAGGAGATCGTTGCTTGCTAATCTTGTAATTAACAAAGACCAATAATACGTATGCATACATTTATTTGGAGGAAAATTAATTATTGTGAGCATATTTTTCTAAAAATGATCATTTATGTTGCTTACAAAAATGAATTGACGAAAATAATTTTCTTCATCAACGAAAATTCGGGAAATGAGGGCAATTGGGAAAATGACAAGGACGATATCAAGTAGAAAACATGAGGCTAGTAATATTGTCACGCATTATATTAGAGAGCAATTTTCCTAGACACACTATTCATCTATTCCAGCTAAACTACTTTAACATCAAATAGATTACACTCGAATCTAACTGAAATTTCTCAAAAAAGCGGGACCAAAATTCACCAAGAACAACTGCATAGGGGTCGATGGTATGAACGATTCCTTTTGGAATTATAGAAAGCAGTTTTTGGCTTTGAAATATTTGCAAAAATTGATCTATCTCAAACATATCGATCAGAGCCAGCTCAAGTCCATTAGTATTCGTAGCTAGGATTTTGGCTTTACATTTATATCCGGATATTCTCTTGGCCTTTTATACGATTATATTGGATTACAAGTCTAGCTTTACATGGATTATGTGGATCTACCTATATTTAATATCAAGATTGTTTGACAATTCCTAATTAAAGGCAAATTGCAATGAAAAACTAGATGCGCAGTTTCCATGTCTTATTTGAGATGTGAATATCTTATCACTTATTTTACTTTGTTTATTAAAAGTGTATTTCCTTCAGATTATGTTGCACAATTACATTGTTGCCGTGATTCACTTAGACCTATCAATCATGATTTGCCATGTGGCTCCTGATGCTCCTCCCCGTAGGCCTCTTGTTTGACAATTACAAACAGGGCAAAGTTGTTTTGACACTAATATGACTAGATCTACCCCTATTTGCATTAGAGAGACAGAATTGCTCTTTATTATTCAATTGAAACTTAAAGTAGTGGACCACAATTTACACATTGACCTATTCTTTCTAGTTTTTCTAGTTTATGTAGCATCCAGTTACCATAATTGAGGATAACACATTCAAGCGAATATTATCATGCACATCAAAAACCTATCTTTTCTACTCTCTCTCTCTCTCTTTTTGTCTCTTCTACACATGTTAGCAACTTTATTTATTAAAGACATCTTTAGAACTTTTCATTTTGTCGAGTGAATCTTTGCACCAATTTTCACGTAGAAATGCAGAAAAGCCTATATACAAACAAAATTTGTAAAATAGAAACTATGCCTAAAGTAATAGAAATATTTTTCATGAAAGCTTAATTTCATTCATGTTGGATTGACAAAGAAAATGCCTATTTTAATGTTCTAAGCAACAATGGACTTAAATTTGGGGGGAACCCACATTGGAAAAGAAATCAATTGAGGGAAAATGTATAAATGTGAAATCAATCAAGGGTGTTTTCCCTACCTTGTATAAACGGAGTGTATTTAGTTATAAAGAGTGTGGAAATAATGTCACCCAAATAATACTAGGATGGTAAATGATGCAACATTTGGCCACATTATAGTTGCAAAGTAAAAAGGAAAAAAAATCCTAATTTATAAATGGGTATAATTGCTAGGCCAAGTTATCAACAATGCAATTCATGCGTAACTTCCAACGCACCAATAACTAATTAATCAAAGTGGTTTTAGGAACAGTTCTCATATTGCCTCAGCATGCAAACGTCAGGTTGTACGCCAAGCTCCAATTTTTTTTTACATCTTTATTATTTAGTTGGGAGTAGGACTTGTCAAGTCGGTGCATTGAGTTAATTTGAATGGGTCGCAATAGGGTCCGATCCGAATTAACTTATGTTGACCTATAATTTTAGCAACATGTACCCAAACGGATATCCAATCCAATCGAGACTCCAATTTTTAACAGCTTTTCTTCTTAAATGTAGAAAATAACATACTAAAATAAACTAACAAATTTTAAATAAAATAAACTTGAACAGAACTAGCAAATAAGAAATTACTAAAAATAATTCTCTTCGCATTTTGAAAGCATTAATAAAGTGACTAGTGTCAATTTTCAGCAATCCTCGTCGCACCATCAGCAATATCACATTAGTGTTGTTAGAAGTTTGGAAATTAAAAAAATTGAATCTGAAGTAGAAATTAGGTTAGGAAAAGATAAAATATGTTTTTCCCTCCAGAAGAAAGAACATAATAGACATATGGAAGAACCAAAATTCATCCAACCATCTCCTGTAAAATATTTCCTTCGCTACAACGAACCTAGTAATAATCCATTTTTTAATATGTTGTGTTCTTAAGAGAGCTAATTGTGGTGACTGGACCTTTGCGCCCTTGTTCCTAAATTATCAATGGAAGAGAGCTGATTGAGGCAACAATTACTCTCTCTCTCTCTCTCTCTCTCTCTCTCTCTCGTGCCTTGCATCATCTACATATCTAGAGCAAGGTCTAAATTAATAGGATCTCAAGTGCGTGGACCATGGACGCGATTTCAAAGTTCGCAGCTTTCCTAGAGCAAGGTCTAAATTAATAGGATCTCAAGTGCGTGGACCATGGCCGCAATTTCAAAGTTCGCAGCTTTTGAACATGAGATGGTCCTCAATTATCGATCTTTCTACAGATGTGTTTAAAGAAAACCAATTAACCATCTAAAGACAAAGCTTAGTCAATTTGAAGTCTTCTGCATGTTCAACCTTTTTAAGACAAAGCTTAGTCAATCTGACGTCTTCTACACGGTCAACCTTTTTAAGGGGCTTATTATGTATATTAACCAATCAACTAAATCCCACACTTCCATCTGGAGAAGCCTTAGGAAGCACTCGAATTTTTCCAATCAGACCAGACAGAAAGTGGGTGTAATTGATAAGTCAAGAGTTACCAACAATGCCATTTATGTCTGACTTCCAACCCATCAATACCTAGGATCAGTGAATGTTCTCTAGAAATTGGACTTTTGCAAGTCAATAAGTACTCTTTTTGAGCAATGTGTCGTGCCGTATAGATGAACGTACCACTAGCGACGATAAAAAAATATGAAAATTTATGGTGGCCAACAAATTGCCAATCACTTCAAGTGATGACATATAAAGAGGTTTCGGTAGTAGGTGATTATAGGTTGTCGAAAAGGAACATTCAAGAAAAATGATGTTCAAAAGGATTATTTTGCAACTTTTCAAAAGATTCAAAACTTAGACCGTGTTTCTAGAATGGCTAAGAAGTTTATTCCTTGATTGATATATTCAAGAAACCGAGGCCCAATGCAGGGAAGATACGGTGAGGCTGATGCATTCTTTTTTTCCTGCAAATCTGGTGCTTGTGCGCAGAGAGAGAGAGAGAGAGAGAGAGAGAGAGAGAGAGAGAGAGAGAGAGGAGGATCAGGACTCAGGTCTAGATGCAAGAAGATGTAAAGGATAATGAAGACCTTGAACTTTAATAATAGAACTTGATGACAAATGTTCGGTTAATATAACCAAATTGTGAGACTTGACCCTAATGGGCAAGAAGTCCAGATAGATGTTATTGCAAGCTTCTGTTGCAGGTCAATATCCACGAAAAATGACAAAGCTGATAAGTGGGAAAGAGACAGATATGTCTCTTTTTGAGTAAAAGTGCGAGAAAATTTATTTATTTGGTGAAATTTGTCATCAGTCTGAGTCCTTTCATTTCCATAATACCTTGGTGACTGGTCCAACAAGAACTCATTCAGGGTCATTACCTTTCCTCTATTCAAAGAGCGAGATGATTATCATACAATTCGGTCGTTTCTTGGTAGAATTATGAAAGAAATTCACTTTTGACTCTATTCATGCTCAATTCAATAGTCATCAGTACTCGAACCTATGACTCCGAAGCCGCATTTGAAACGTTCTCAAAAGCAGACCAGCCAATTTTGTCGCTTGAAACTTCAGTTGGGTTGGTTTGAGAGGAACGGATCTAAAGAAACGAACAACTTGCCAGAGGAAGCTCCAAAAACGACAGGATTGGTCCTTCTAACTTGGTGAGACGATATACTATTAATGGCTTGACATAGTCACAATGCCCACATACTTTTCGAGAATTAAGTAACATTATGTGAAAATTGGCTAAACAAAAGAAAAGAGGCATCCAAAAAACCCTAAATCTATTGTATTTTTACCAATTCAGTTATAAACATTTTTAAATTTGCCAATTGAATCATAAATATTTTAACATTTTGCTTATTGAGCTCATCCGACCAATTTTGCTTGGACCTTACTAACGTGGACCCAAGCATTGACATAAATAATTTTTAATAATATATTAATATTTATTTTTTAATATTTTATTGATTTTTTTCTTTATTCTCTTTTCTTTTTCTTTTTTCTTCCCTTCTTCCTCTTCTAGCCTATCATTGGGCCTCGCCTGCGACTGCAGGCGAGGGCCGCCGAGGTCAACCCGGCTAGCCTCTAGTGAAGCTCGAACCCTCTGGCCACTAGCGAGGGCGAACCTCACTATCATTGGGTGAGGTTGCCACTAGTGAGGCTCAACCTCACTTGCCCTAATGAGGGCAATCTTTGCTAGAGGCCAGCTTGGTTGACCTTGCCATCCCTCACCTATGGCTAGTGTCACGCCCCGAACCCCGAGTGTGCGACAATCCCTACCTCACGGTCGATAGAAAGTGACGTCCTTAGGACTCGTTGATGACCATTCATTTTAATCTTTCATTATGTGCAAGTAGAAAACAAACCATTCCCAGTCCAACAGACAATCAAATAGGGATAGAGGGATGAACAACAAGAACAAAAGCGACTACTTGCTTATACAATTTCATTGGATTAACCAACGGAGGATTGTTTCCAATTCACAAGCCCACCACAAGGGCCGATCCATCCTCTAAGCCAAACCAAAAGAAACTAGGCTAGGCTAATCCAACTATACAAAAACGAACCCTTGGGTTTGGCACCCCTATTACTTAGACCCATCGAACTCAGGCTCTGTCGGGTCGATCACTGGTGGAGCGGGGGCACGATTCTCCACTGCACCAGCGGGTGCGCCACTCTAAGGGCCTGAAAATGGTTATACAATAACCAGTTAAATAAAATCTCAGTGAGTTCTCCCTTTAAGCTCCGGTTAGAACACCAACTCAACTCGAAGTATCTCTTCTGAACCACCCCACAAGCAACCAACAACCAATAACCAGCAACCAACAAATGATAATAGCTGGGTCAACCAACAATCAAATAGTCGGTTCGCATGCAACCTTACCCGGTATGCTATATCCTACACATTATATCTCAGCACAATACACACAATGCACATGGCCATGAGATGATGCAATTCATCAATCACATACAAGTCGCATCACAAGCAATCTCACATGGCCATTGCCACACCTTGCACGTTATCAATTCATGCATGCATACCATAAAAAATGTGGTCAACTCATGCATAATCGGAACCAATGATGCAATGCTTCTCATACACACTTGCATCCACACGTGGTTCGATTATTACTATCACCCCTATGACTCCCCTAATTATTACCCCCCGAACTCCTGTTGAGGCAGCAGCTATTGCAACTATCACCCCCCGAACTCCTGCCGGGGCGGCGAGTATTGCAGCTATTACCCCTCGGACTTTTGTCGGGCCAGCGGGTATTTCGACTATCACCCCCCCGAACTCCTGCCGGGCGGCGGGTATTGCAACTGTCACCCCCCGAACTCTTGTCGGGGCGGCGGGTTCAATTTAGTGATCATGCAAGCATACCCCCACAACCCACTTATTATCTTTGAGCATTAGCCAATGCACACATGCTTGCATATACAGCCTTAAACCCCTTTTCTCATAAAAGCAATCCAGTCTGGTGTCCCTCGGACAAACCATTTTCTCATTTTTGTGAAAACCATATGATTTAGACGGATGTCTATGCAATGACATATCCTATTCACATTATAGGATCAAAGCACATGAAATTAAACAATTTTTCACTCTCGGGTAAACAGTGCGCGTGAACAGTACCGCATAAATAGTGCATTATGAACAGTGAAATTCCAAAATTCAATAATTAATAAATTAAATTCAGGGATTAAGCAAAACCTTAATTAAAATAAACAATCAATTAATTAAGGCAAAACATGCTTAATTAAACACATAAGCACAATTAATTAACAAAAAGCAAGATTAGCCTAAACTAATCTTAACCATCTTTCTAACCACTTATCTTAGGGCTAAAACAACTCAATTAAACCCCTTAAACTAGAATTAGTCATAACTAAACCAACCCTAAGCATGTTTAAGCACTAAACAGAAGTTTAGGAGCTAAACTCACTCGTTAAGCGGGCTTGAGACATGAACGCGGCGGCGGCGATGAAGGCGACGCATAGGGACCTCTACCACGACGATCCAAGGCAGTCCCAGAGCTAGAATAGCAGCCACAACCTCCGCTTCCCTTTGAAACACTAAAAAACTGACTGCCGGAGGAGAAAATGAGCTGGGTGGGTTGGCCGGAGCTCCAGTGAGCTGCTTGCCGGCGACTAGCGGCACCCAAGGAGGAGTGGCTGGTGGTTGGGCTGGGCAGAGGAAGGGTCGGAATTGGAGAAAAATGGCTGAAATCGCGAAACAGTGCAAGCGAGCAAGCTGCCTGGCGGTTCGGTGAGCGGTGGCTTTTGGTCGACCGGCGGGTCAGCCGACGGCTCCGACCGGTGAGCGGCCGCCTCCGTCCGTATTGACTGGACCTCTTGAGCACGGTGGTGGGTGGCATGAGCAGTGATTTTCACGGGAAGGCAACTATTAACTCAGGTTTTTGGAGAAAGGTCAACTAAAGCAGAAGAAGAAATGAGGAGAGAAACAAGGGAGAGAAGGGTGTGGTTGATGGGTAGCTGAAGGAGGGGAGAGAGAGTGATGTGAGGGCTGGTTGTCAAGCCTAATTAAGGCCCTCACATGCTTGCTTCAAGTCCCCATGCCCATGACATCATCTTCTCTTGACTTTTGCTCACATCAACTAGGGGCAAAATGGTCATTTCACTTTGCACATTTCCCAATCCGCCTTTGGGCTGAAAATGAGGACCGGGCCTAAGAAATGGGCTAGGAAATGAATATGAATGGGCTCGGGAATTGGTTGGGCTTGAAATGGCTAAAGATTGGACAATGGGCTCGGAAGGTAAATTGGTCGGTTGGGTCCAACGGGCTCACTTGCTTGTCTCGGGTCTACCGTGGTGGTTGTCCCACCTTTGGCACGAGGCCCACACTAGCCTTGCCCAGCCCACATCCTCAAAGGCTCGCTTCCTCGGTCCGTAAATCCCTTTTCCAAAAACTTGGCGTAACTGACACTATCAACTGTCGAAGTAGCACCATCCAAAAGTCCATCTCGAACGTTCTCAAAATTCGAAGTCCAATCTTGGATTCTCATGCCTTGTCAATTTCACCCAAATGCTATTTTGGTACAACTTAGGCTAATATGCAGCTTCAAGGATTCACGCGTAACTGACTCATGCCAAACCTGTCACGCCCCGAACCTCGAGCACGTGCCTATCCCTCTCCGGTCGATAAAATTTGCGACTTCCCAGTACTAGTTGCCGACCCTTTATTTGTTCAATTGCACATGCGGAAGCGGATTGTAAATCCCCTGACAATAATCATCTCGGGATAGAAAAGCAGGACAATAGATTCACAAACAAACATGCTTTTATATTCACACTGAGTCATGTACAAAAGTCTATGGCCAAAAGACTACAAAAGATTGGCCTTCCAAAAAGAAGCGGTCCTAACTGACCTACGCTTCCGATCACCTCCTCTCGGCTCCAGGTCCTCCACTCGACGATCCTATAAATGTTGTCCCACAACGGGGTAAGATATAATCTCAGCAAGTCTAAGCTCTAAACCCCAATTAGAAGGGAAATACGCCCAGAAGTGTCCTAATCATGCAATCATACAATCATAGAGCCTTACCTTGGCCTCAGATCCACCATGCAGGTCAGTAGAGTTTATAACTCAGACAACATGAAAGCATGAGCGACAACTAAGCTCAATCAACTGAAACACCATATCGAAATTCTCAATAAGCATAGGAGTCCTGATTATAGGGCAAAATCGTTATGATACGTCTCATACCTCTCACACTACTAGGTTTATGGAATCAAGAAACGCTAAGTTTCTTGAAAATGACCTAATCAGTAGAGTGATCAATTCAGAAACCTTGTTCCTGAAGCAAATCATTCAAATACTCAACCATACACCTCAGGTACTGGATTGGTTGTTTATAATGCCCCTTCAGTTCAACCGGCCATTAAACAACCAATCATTGAAAATCCATAAGTTGTTGACATTGATCATGTAGGCCAAATGGTTCAGCAATTACCAGATACTATTAAACTTTCAATTGAACAAGAAACTCCTCAGGAGAATTTTGGTGCAACATTAAGAAGGTCTACTAGAATTAAGAAATCAGCAATCCGTAGTGACTACATTGTATATTTACAAGAATCTAATTATAATATTGGAGCTAAAAATTATCCTAAGACGTTTTCACAAGCCATGAGTTGTGATAAATCCAATTTGTGTTACAATGCCATAAAAGAAGAAATGAGTTCCATAGCATCTAATGAGGTTTGGGATTTAGTTGAGTTGCTTGATGGTGTGAAGGCCATTGGTTATAAATGGGTCTTTAAAACTAAGAATGATTCATTAGGCAACATTTAGAAATACAAAGCCAGACTCATTGCCAAGGGATTCACTTAAAAGGAGGGAGATTATACATAGACATTTTCTCATGTATTTAAAAAAGATTATATTCATATTATTTTGGCATTTATTGCTTATTTTGATATGGAGTTACATCAAATGGATGTGAAAACGATGTTCCTGAGTGAAAAACTAGAAGAAGTGTTTTACATGAAACAACCAAAAGGATTCTTCTCTAGTGCTGGTGAGCATTTGGTATGCAAGCTTAAGAAATCTCTGTATGGCTTGAAACAAGCATCCCATCAATGGTACTTGAGATTTTATGAGGTCATCTCTTCATTCGGTTTTGTGGAGAATGTCATGGATCAATGTATATACAAGAAAGTTAGTGGGAGCAAAATTTGTTTCTTAGTACTATATGCGAATGACATTTTACTTGCAACTAATGATAAATATATTGTTATATGAGGTAAAACAATTTCTCTGTAAGAGTTTTGATATGAAGGATAAGGGTGAAGCATCTTATGTCATTGGCATTAAATTTAAGCATGCAAGTATCTCTACATGACCATCAAAAAGGCAACTTAGGACACATCATGTACCAACATATTAGAAAATAAAATGGAAAAGTGATGACCTTCTTTATATTCATTAGCATATTCATACGTAGGATTTGTAAGCATGTTTTGAAGACAATATAGACACCAAAGGCCTAGCCATAACAAATAAGAGTACATCGAGTGCTAAGCACCGCTATGGCCAAAAATCCAATATCAAATGTTGCTTTCTAGTCTGTCGTTGCTCTTTGTAGGAGTGATGTAAACTGATGTCGTCAAATATTCATATGGATTAATGTTTGTCAGCTTTACTTCTGTGATGTTTCATTGACGTGCAAATGCGGTTTTTTCTTGCGTTCCTTTGAGTCCAATATAGAATGATATGAGGATGTCGATTGACTGAGAGTTTTGGCTAAAATGACAATAGTTTTAGTCTTGATAGACGAGAAAACACTGTGCATGTCCATAGCAGATACAGACACTTCCAGTTGGAATGTCCAATCATGAATGATATAGACAGCACCTTTTTAACACTTGATTATCTCATTAAAAAGATGCACGGAAACTTTGTTACACCTTCCCAGAACAAACTATAGAACAAGTTTAGATGAAAAACTCATTAAAGAATCTACCGTTTGTACAAGATATAACTAATAATCAACAAAACATATGCAATCATTTCACCTCCTCAATGCTCGAGCCACCAGTCCTCCAGCAACGTCGCAAAATTTATTACAGAATATTCCCTTTTCCATCAGAAGATGTAGGAAATCCAATGATGAATTCATCCGCCTCTTGCTGATTACCGCAAAACATTACTCAGAGGAGTCCATGTCTAGCTTACCTACAATAATAAAGTCAAATTACTAACTCAGGGATGCCTTGAAAATCGACAAAAAAGAAGAATTCGGACCTCCTTTTCTGCAATGTCCAGAAGTCGCAGCTCTAGCTTCTGTGCTCACAGGTCCAAAACATTAGAAATCACTTATCTTACTGTTAAATTCACCGATGAGCACGATGCACAAACAGTTCATAGATCACAACGAGAAAAGCCAAGCATTGGAGTTTAAAGCCATAGGGCAAAAGAAAGCCTTTGCGAGAGCAACGGCAGTGCGGGCAATCCCAATTTTAACCCGAGTGAGAACCCTCCCCGCCACTTAGATCGATCTAAGCCAAAGAGCATTAGGGGGAATGGAAATTCTTTCTTTTTGGGATTGTAGTGGCATGAATAGACCAAGCAGCATCGAAGAGAGGATGCGGAACTCGGGTATTTCACAAGAATTACTTCGTGACTATAACTGGAACAGCCATTCAGGTTTGGGAAGAGAGCCTCACTGCCATCAGGGTGATTTTCCACGACATGCCCACTCATGGGCGACGTGTTCTTTCAATAAGCTACAGTCACTTTCCCTTAGATTAATTGCATCAATATGAACAACACGAACCACGGATGAAAGTGAGTAGAGCTTGGAGACAACAACATGAAGCTTGCGGACGACTTAAAGCTTGTGGACGATGAACTTGTGAAAGAAGAGATGACGGCGAACAGCAGATTGAAGCTCACGAGGAGCAATGAGGATCAGGCGAGAGCAATATGAGCATTCGGGAAGAGGAAGGAAGAAAATGTGAAAAATTGAAAATCCTATTCAATTCAAGAATTTTTTTAATTTTTTACCCAATTGTAGATTTTCACTAAATTACCCATATTCAAGTCACCGGAAAATGTTCACCGGTGAATATTTGGCGGGTCAGTAACTTTAAGCCCTTATTTGAAACTTACTTAGCCACTCTGGGCCTTATTTAAAATAAAGTATACTTTAAGCTATGCAATTAATATTTTTTAAGGGATAAAATTAACCCTAATTTTTTTATGTAATAAATGACTAAATTGATCGCCAAAATTTAGGTGTCAACATCAAGTAACTTTAAGCCCTTATTTGAAACTTACTTAGCCACTTTGGGCCTTATTTAAAATAAAGTATACTTTAAACTCTTTTTTTTTTTAAACTCTTTTTGAAAAATAGTCTCATTTTAGGTCCTTAATTAGAATTTTTCATTAAAGTTAGAACTTGAGTACGAAATTATCTATAATGGCCCATCGACATCTCATATTAATGTAAAGGACAACAAAAGGCAAAGTAGTCTATCGGATCATCCGAAGTGATGACGTACTTCATATTCATTAGAGGATCCTTGTTTAGGATTCATAAATATATTTTGAAGACAGTGTAATAGAAATTTTCTAAATTATCCAAACTGTACACCCACTCTTTCTCATTAATTACGAGCAAACTCCCAAAAAAAAAAAAAAAAAAAAAAAAAAAACAACAACAACAGAGCGAGAGAGAGAGACAGAAAAGTATCATTTGATCTGCAATATCTCTTAAAATTTTACTCCTGAAGATTCGATAGCTTTGCTTATAGTTATGGAGCCTAACGGCTCAAAGTAAGTTTGAGCACGTGCAGATAATTCTCTCGCCACGAAATGCATGGTGGGTCGTGAATCGGGGCTCGTGTGCGTGCATGCCAGTGCCGCCATGATGATGAATACCACTTTCTTGGCTCGTTGGCCAGTTGGAGGAGGAAGACGCGGATCGAGCACATCCTTCAACAGCAAATTTGGGTCCTCCGAGATTGTCGATGTTTTTGTCATTGATAAAGAAGAGAGAAGATCCCCTGGATGCTTCCCCATCATAATCTCTAGCGCCACTACGCCAAAGCTATACACATCGCATTTGTTCGTTACCCGCATCGTAATTGCTAACTCTGTTTTTCATGAAAGAACAATGCATCAATATTTTGATCATAATGTCAAGTGGTACATAAATTCCAAATTTCTTTGATATTATTAACACAAACGACTTTTCAAAATCTATACATGCTCTTTCAAATAGTCTTGTGAGAATTATTTGACGAATCTAAATTCAAGAAGTTAAAGAGAGAAATTTAAACAACTCCAAAAAAAAATATGTACTCACGAAATGCATAGTTAGCTTTGATCATATGGCTTACCAGGAGCCATGTAGCCATAAGATCCGGCCATTGTGGTCCAATTCGACGAGTCTGAATTCAAGAGTCTCGCTATCCCAAAATCTGAGAGCCGAGGCTCGAGGTCCAACTCGAGCAAGATGTTGTTCAACGTTATGTCTCGATGGACGATAGGCGGTGAGCAATTGTGATGCAAGTAGGCGATCGCGTGAGCCACGCCTTGAACAATCTTCACCCTTGTACCCCAGTCCAGTTCAGCTGCTCCTGTTCCTCCATACAAGACCTTTGCCAAACTGCCTCTCTCGACAAACTCATAGACCAAGTAAATGCAACCCCTCTTGGAACAGAAACCGTGGAGCTTGATCACATTGCGGTGCCGGACCTCAGTCAACACGCGAATTTCATTCTCAAAACTCTGGCGGTTGACTGTTGGTATGTTACCGGATTCTGATGCATTGAGCTTTTTGATGGCGACAATTTGGCCACTGGCCAATACGGCCTTATAAACGCTCCCAAACCCGCCTTTTCCAATGCAATACTCTTCGCTAAAATCATTGGTGGCCTTGGTGATGTCACTGAATGTGAACTTCCCTAACCTTTCCCATATGATCTGCTCAAATTTCTCGTGTTCTTTAAGACGCTTGATCTCTTGCTTTTCGTCGAGAAGCTTTTTTCGGCACCGAAGTGCCATAATCACTGCAATTAGAGTTAGAAGTAGTAAACAGAAAATGCCAACACTTACACCAACCAGGACTTTTTTCCTATGGTCGGTCGATTTACTACTTGTCACACAAGGAGATAATCCCGTCACATTTCCACGCAAGCCCGGATTCCCGATAAAAGCACTTTCCGGTGCTTGTTGGAACAGGCGACCACTAGGAATTGCACCCGTCAGCTCGTTGTATGATAAGTCGATTGAGCTTAAACTCACCAAGCTGGTGAGAGCAGCTGGGATTGTACCCGAGAAATTGTTATGGGAAAGATTGAGATTTTCCAGTTTAGTAAGCTTTGCTAAATTGGATGGAATTGATCCCGCTAATGAATTGTGGCTCAGGTCTAGGAGAATTTGTAGCACAAACAAGTTCCCAAGCTCCGGCGATATGACACCCGACAGATTGTTGTTGCTCAAGTTTAAGCTCAATAAATTCTTGCAATTCGCTAGCTCATCTGGTATGCTACCACTCATTGCGTTTTTTCGACAAATCAAGATAATTTAACTTCGATAAGTTTCCTAACGAGATGGGAATATCTCCGACCAAATGGTTGTTGCTCAAGTTCAAGTTAAGCAACTCCCCTAGATTTCCTATCTCGTCAGGAATTTTCCCAGTCAATTCATTGTTGTACAAAGTCAGGACACGCAACTGAGACAACTTTCCAAGCTCCGGGGGGATGCGGCCGGCAATTTTGTTACCATCTATCTGGAAATTCGTGAGATTTGTGCACTCTCCCCATTGTGCCGTGAGATTCCCAACAAATCGGTTGTTGTTGAGTCTTATAAAGACCAGATTCGGATAAACTCCGAACGCACTCATGATATCTGCAGTCAACTGATTGTGCTCTAGACGGACTCTCGTTAGCCACGAACAATTCTTCAAACAGTCGGGCAGCGGCCCCGTGAAGTTATTCCCATCGATCATGAGATATATAAGAGCAAAGCCACTGCACAAATATGGCGGCAGTTCTCCAGTGAAGCTGTTGTGTGAAAAGGCAACATACATAAGAGAAGGGCTGTACTTGCCGAAATCACGTGGTATTCCTCCCGAGAAATTGTTCGTGAACAAAGAGATCCACTGTAAGTTAGCAAGGCGAGAGATGGTCTCGGGGACCTCTCCATAAAACTGGTTCATGCTGAGGTCGAGATCGGTCAATAATGTGAGATTCCCGACCTCCGGAGGAATAGTCCCTGAGAGCAAATTGCTGCGCATGTTGACGAAATTGAGCTTGGTCAGGCTTCCGATTTCGGGTGAAATTTGCCCGGAGAGATTGTTCATTGAGAGGTCTAACTGAAGCAAATTCTTGAGGCTCCCAATCCCTGGGATTGGGCCGGAGAGCGAATTGTTTTCCAAGGAGAGGTAATTGAGCTTGGTCAGGCTTCCAATTTCGGGCGGAATTTTCCCGGATAGCCAATTGCTGTACATGAAGAGGCAATTGAGCTTGGTCAAGCTTCGGATTTCAGTCGGAATTTGCCCGGAGAGAAAATTGTTCTGGAGCTGCAGAGAAATAAGTTTGGTCCAATTCGTGAAGAATTCAGGCGGTAACTCACCAGACAGACGATTCTCTGAAGCTCCAAATTCTGACAATCTAACCAGATTGGACAGTGAGAGAGGCAGCTCCCCAGAGATCGAATTCTGGGCAAGGGCTAAGAAGGTGAGGTTAGAACAGAGCCCGAGTTCCGAAGGGATCGAAGAGGTCAACTCGTTTAGGGTCAAATCAAGCTTTTCAAGCTTTCTCAATTGTCCAATGGAGTGAGGAATCGCCCCTTCGAAGAAATTTCCCGCCAGGTCCAAGAACCCGAGCTGGGATAGATTGCCGATCAAGGACGGTATTGGGCCCTCGAGATTGTTGTTGCTGACGTCAAAGCGGGTCAGGTTCGGGAATGAAGCGAAGTCGAGCGCATCGAGCGTGCCGTTGAGGCTTGAGCCAGAGAGGCTGATATCTGTGACCAACCCGCCCCCGTTGCAGGCAATGCCAGTCCAGTTGCAGAGATGGGGGATGTTGGTGAGTGACCATGAGCTCAGAGAAGGTGGTGGAGGAGGAGGAGAGAGAGAGTTCTTCCATTTGACAAGAGCTTGCGCCTCTGTGGTCGGTGATGGTGAGGCGTGAAATGGAAGCGAGAAGATGAAACAGAGGAAGAGGCAGAGGGAGAGAGGGCTGGTTGGAGTTGATTTTGTCATACTTAGCAAGAATTCATGAGAAATAAGGGAGCTGAATGAACTTCTTTTATAGTCCGAAGGGTTCTAGTTTAGACCAAGGACCTCGAGAAAGTGACGAACTCAGCGGGAGTCTTACGGTGACAAAAATGTTTGACTCTTAGTCATTTTCCCACAACGTTGCAAGAAAAATCCTACGGGGCTGCCTCCATGTCATTTCGCCCGCGTATATAGCCACGTGTTATTTTTTTAAGAAAAGTTTTACCGAAATCACAAAAGTAGTCTTTGGACTACTAGTACTTCTTACTAATACCAATTCTTTGATTAATACTAGGATGATATGATTTGAAGATTCTTGGTCGGGTGTCGAAATAACCGGTATCCATGTATACAAAAATTTGCTTGTTTAATTATAATAGACAAGCATTTGTCTAGTCAACGCACTCTCACTTGAGCGGGTGAGGGCAACCCCCACCCTCTCTTGAGGCCGGCAAAGGTCAATGAGGCCTGGCAGTGGCCGATGGAGGGGAAAAGCAAAAATTAAAATAAGAAAATAAAAGAATAAAGAATAAAGAATAAAGAAAATAAGGAAAAGATAATATAAGAAAAATTAAATTAATATAAAATTCAAAAAATATTAAAATATTAATTTAAAAATTGTCCACATCCTGGTCGTGCGACATAAGACGGTTGGCACCATGTCAATAATTTTAAGCCAAAATTGGTCGAATAAAGTCAATTGGCAAAAAATGAAATGATTTAAAATTAAATTGACAAAAGTGAAGATAAGAACAAAGACAAGCACTATAACTTTCATACGGCGCTCATTTGAGTGTCATAATTTTTTTCGCTTACTTGAGTGCCATCAAAGATTTGCCGCGCTGAAAAATCCGACATGGACACCGACCGTCCCATGTGACATTGGTAGCACTAACATGGACGATTTATAAAAATGAAAAAAAAAAAAAAAAAAAAAATCCACGTTGGAATGGAAAATTATTAAAAAAAAAAATGCATGTAGGATGATTTACTGGAAATGATACTCAAATAATCAATTTTACTTTGATGTGGCACTTAGATGAGCAAAAAAAAAAAAAAATTATAGTACTCAAATGAGCGCCATACGAAAGTTAAAATAGTCCACTATTCTTATACCAAGCATTTTTATTTATAAATGAAGGTTGGGGAGAACCAATAAATGCAACTATCTCTCTCAACTTCATCACAAGGGTCTCATGTAGATAAATGCCTTGTATTAATTAATTCTTTGTAAGAAATAGTAATAGAAATGAGTGCCGTATATATAAAACCAAGTACTTCTCATGAATGAAGCCCATTGTTATAAAATCCAATATATTTCAAATTTAATTTTAAATAAATATCAAAATTAAAGTATCACAAAAACAATTATTATGTACTAATACATAAGTAGTATTAATTATATTTCAACTCATTCGTCTCTCCTTTTTCCCAGCCACTATATGGCTCTTGACTCTATAATCCTATCATATTCTCTCCTTATTTTACTTGCATTAACTCAAATATAGATAAATAGATTATGTCTAACATTTAAATGAGTAATTATATGAAAAGGATAAAAACATAAAGTATCACACTTTTTCAATCCAATTTAGCAAAGCTCATGAAGCTGGAAAATCTCAATCTTTCGCATAACCACTTCTCGGGTACGATCCCTACTGCTCTCACCAGCTTGTTAGTTTAAGCTACATAGACTTATCATACAATGAGCTAACAGGCGCGATTCCTAGTGGTCGCATCTTCCAACAAGCACCAGGAAGTGCTTTTATCGGAAATCCAGGCTCGTGTGGATACATGACGGGATTATCTCCTTGTGCGACGAGCAGTAAATCCGCTGACCATAGGGAAAAGGTTCTTATTGGTGCGATTGTGGGCATATGCTGCTTACAACTTTTGGTGACTTTAACTGCTGTAATTCTAGCGCTTCAGCGGCGAAACAAGGAACTCAATGAAGAGACTAATGGTCTTATGAAGTACGAGAAATCTGAGTCGATCATATGGGAAAGGGAAGGTAAGTTCACATTCAATGACATTGCCAAGGCTACCGACAACTTCAGTGAAAAGTATTGCATTGGAAAGGGCGGGTTCAGGAGCGTTTACAAGGCCGAACTGGCCAGCGGCCAAATCGTCGCTGTCAAAAATGTCAAAGTATCAGAATCCAGCGATGTCCCCGCGGTCAACCAACAGAGTTTCAAGAACGAGATCCGCATTTTGACCGAGGTCTGACACCGCAATGTGATCAAGCTCCACGGGTTCTGTTCCAAGAGGGGTTGCATTTACTTGGTCTATAAGATTGTGGAGAGAGGCAGTTTGGTGAAGGTCTTGTATGAAGGAAAAGGAGGAGCTGAACTAGACTGGGGTACAAGAGTGAAGATTGTTCAAGGTGTGGCTCATGCTATCGCCTATTTGCATCATGATTGCTCCCCGCCTATCGTCCATCGGGACATAACCCTCAACAACATCTTGCTCGAGTGGGACTTCGAGCCTCGACTTTCGGATTTCGGGACAGCATAATTCTTGAATTTCGACTCATCGACCACTATGGCTGGATCTTATGGCTACATGGCTCCTGGTAATCTAACCATACATTTCATATGTACATATTACATGGGATTGATCAAATTGCTCTAATTATAATCTCGAATTTGCATTCGTTGAATAATTCTAACAAGATTTTTAACAAGTATAGGTTTTGAAAACTGATTTGTGTCAGAGTATCACAAAAATTTGGAATTTGTGCAATACCTATGATCATATCATTGATTTATTCTTCTTGACAAACAGAGTTAGCAGTTATGATGAGAGTGATGGACAAATGAGATGTGTATAGTTTTGGAGTAGCTGCACTAGAAATCATGATGGGAAAGCATCCGGGGGATCTTCTCTCTTCCCTACAAAGGACACAAACATCGAGATCGCTGGAAGACCCAAATCTGCTCCTGAGAGATGTGCTGGACCCGCGTCTTTCTCCTCCGACCGGCCAACTAGCTGAGGAAGTGGTACTCATCATCAAAGTGGCACCGGCGTGCACGCGGATGAGTCTGAATTCACGACCCATCATGCGTTTCGTGGCACAAGAATTATCCGCACGCAGTCAATCTTGCTTGTCCGGGGCCTTGGGCTCCATAACTATCAGCAAGCTATCGAGTCCTCAGAAATATAATTTGAAGTGATAGTGCAAATCAATGATATTTCTTTGGTGCTTTTTTTTTTTTTTTTTGACTTAGCTTCTAATGAATGAGAAAGAGCGGGGTGGGTGTGCGCCCCGGTGTATGTACAAAAAGAATAAATTATTATAGCTACGCCATGTTGTCTTATCTACTCGGATGATACAACAGAATACTTTCTCGGTTTGGTTTCCTTTACATTGATGCTGGATGTGTCCAGGTTGCCTTTTCGATGGGCCATGTAGGGAAGCTTGATTACTCAATTTGTGACTCTAACATGAAATTTTTTAATAGGATTTTTTTTTTTTTTTTTTTGCAAACAAACTCGAACAGAAGTCGTTTGTTGATGGCGTCAAATGGGAAAATATCTATTCAATTTTATATCTATTGTACGAATGTTAGTATAGTCACTTCCCATTTGATTTTGCTAATATAATTCTAAACCTTTGTGTAAAATACTGCAGTAAATACTCAATTGATTAGGATAAGAATATATGTATACACACCGGGAAAGATGGCGGTGGAGATGAAGTACACGATTCCTATGGCAGATTTGTTTCCCTGAAAGAAGAAGATGAAGAGTTACACGTTAAGGAGAGGAAAAGAAGAGGGAAAAAAGAGAAAAAATCAGAATTCATAAAATAATTAAATATGATGTCATTTTGAGAAAATTTATCTATGTTGATTGCTGATTGGCAAATTTATCTATGTTGATTGCTAATTGGCGATGACTAGATTATTATGATGGCAATTTCAAGCAGAATAATTATATTAAAATTTCACGTAAACAATAGTACCATTGGTAAATTGAAAAATTTAGCACAGACTCGACATCCGTGCAATAACTTTAAGATTAATTTGATTATCTTCCCACATCAAGTGGATTGACAAATATTGGAGCACTAGCACCATTTACTTGAACTCAAACTTGTTCAAACTTGTTAATATGGTGCCATGTTCTCATGATGTGTGGAAAATGTCCTACTCTTTTAACTTCATTATCTAATTAAAAATATAGAATAACCAAAGCTCTAACAAACAAACAAGAAACCACAAAAGCTTCAGCACGATTAGCTCACATTCATGTATAGGATCTGGCTTTTCTCCCATAATTATGATGTTAGGTTTTGCAACAAAAATATTGGTATGTTTTAATAATTCTCTCAAATAAAATGCCCCCTAAGAAGAGTCCTCTGGTCTTTAAAGTGAAAAGGATGTAGTGCAACTATTTTCAGTACAATTAATTACTAACCGACCAATTGAATATTCTCCATTATGTATTTATATATTTATATACAGGCAGTCTTTTTTTCAACATAAAAATCATAGTGGGAAAATCATCTAGCCTTTCATCCCATCAAGTCTTGTCCTGATATTCTTCCTTATATTTTGATATTTGATTTGACTTTTCATCTGTAAATTCACACATGAAATAATATTGATTGTCTTATCTTCTACTCGTCCATTCTTTATTTTATTTTTCTTTTTTTCCTTTTGCTTAGGCATTTCAAACAAATTTACATTAGAAATTCTAAACCATTTAGAAAACGTGGTCCAAGTCCTCGATATTTTTTAAAAGTTACGATATAGTCCTTTCAATTATCATTTTTTTTCCTGATTTTTCTTTTTCAACAACCTTTGATCACCTACTATTGAAACCTTTTTACAAGTTATTGCTTGAAATTGATTAGTGATTTGTCACCCACCGTAAGTTTTCATAATTTTGAACTTGGCTAGTGGTACAATGATCTATACGGCACAACACATTCCTCAAAAAAAGTATTTATTGACTTGCAAAAGTCCTAATTCGAGAGAACATTCACCAATCTTAGTTATTGATGGGTTGGAAGTTAGGCATAAATCACATTTTTAGTGACTTTTGACTTATCAATTACATCCACTTTGTAATGGGTACGGCCAGCTATTGGCCCAAAATGCAATTTTGGTCTGCTTGGAAAAATTTGAGTGCTTCTAGAGGCCTCTCCAGATGGAATATAGGATTTAGTTGATTAATTAATATGCATAGTCACCCCTTTGAAAAGGTCTAACATGAAGAAGACTTCATATTAAGTAAGCTTGGTCTTTGGATTGTTAATTGGTTTTCTTTGAACACATATGTAGAAAGATTGATAATTGACGGCCATGTTCAAAAGATGCAAACTTTGAAATCGCGTCTATGCTCCACCAACTTGAAATCCTATCAATTTAAACCTTGCTCTAGATATGTAGATGATGCAATGCACGATTGAAAAATAAGAGAAAAAAGTAATTATTACCTCAACCAGCTCTCCATTTTTTTATAAATTAGAGACACGGACACAAAGTTCCAATCAACCAATTAGCTCCCCTGAGAACATAACAACGGATAATTACTAGATTTGTTGCAGCAAAGAAAATATTTTACGGGAGATGGTTGGATGGATTTTGGTTCTTCTATATGTCTATTATGTTCTTTCTTTTGGTGGAAAAAACCTTTTTGATCTTTTCCTAACATAATTTTTATTTCAAATTCATTTTTTTAATTTCCAAAATTTCTGACAACATTAATGTGACTGCTAATGGTGTGATGATGACTGCCGAAAAATAATAGTGGTCACTTTCTTAATGCATTCAAAATGCGAGTTATTTGGAAGAGTTATTTTTAGTAATTTCTTATTTGACAATTTTTTTTTTGTGTATTCTATTTAAAATTGGTTATTTTTTTAGTATGTTTATTTCTATATTTAAGGGAAAAAATTGCTGAAAATTGAATCTCCAGTTGGGTAGGGAGTGCGTTGGGTTTGTGATAGATATGAGTCCCTAAAATTGTATTACATAAAAATGGATCAATATAGGTTAATTTGGTTGGACCCTATTTGATGTTAAACTAATTTATTTGGAAATGAATGAATAGTGTGTCCGGGGAAATTGCGTCATATAATATGTGGCAATATTATTGGCCCCATGTTTTATATTTGATATATTCCTTGTTGTTTTCCTCTGCCCTCATTTTTGGGATATTATACTAAAGTTCATTGTCGACAACAGTTTATAATTAAATATTTTCACTGATGACGAAAATATTTCTCGTTCATATATTTTTTTGTAAGCAACACAAATGATTATTTTTAGAAAAATTATTATTTCAATGGAGAAATTTCTGATGAGACAAATGTGCACATACGTAGTATTGGTCCTTGTTAATTAAGAGATTAGCAAGAAAAGATCTTCTACTTGACTCTCTATGCTTACATTAGTTGGTTGCCTGCCTTTGATTAGGAACAACTGAACAAGAAATGACATAATCCATTCTAAAAAAAGAGATGTTTGTATTGGCCAACTTACATATAAATGAATATATTGTAACTAATATGAATTGTAATTACCCTAATACTATATAGTAATCATAAGTAGTAATATATCTAACACCCTCTTGCACGCAAGAAATGTAAGTCAATTTGGGGGTCAATAATTACTTATTAGCGACCTTTGGTGCTGTTTTGCTCACCACTCTTAAGGTGGTGTGTTGATTCGTTGTGCTCTTTCCCTCGTCCCGACGTTGATGCGTCTGATTTTATTTATCTTCTTTTTTTTATTCCGTCATGATCTATGCCACAAATGAATTTCCTCTTTTTCTATTATATCTTTAGTTTTGACTTTTTCAATTTGCTCTTTTCTAATCGAATCTGTTTGTTAGTCGACAGTTGAATTGAGTGATGGATGATCATAGCCAAATGAAGTGCATGGTGGTCCCTTGCGGCCCCTCTAAATGGGCCGGTGCATCTTTCAATTATCACACTACTTCCAGTAGCACAACTAAACCTTTAAAACTTTCAACCAGGCCATTTATAGTGTGGAAATGACTTCAGATGAAAACTTCCTTGAATAAAACTATTACCTTCCCAACCTTCTTGGGATTCAGAAAACCAATCTCGATGTTTTTTCTCCCTAATCGTACAAGTTCAAGTTTGGCTTCATATTTGATTATATTAATTATCCTTGCTTGATTTTGATTGACTTATGACTAGAAATATTATCCAAAAAATCTTAAACTTATTGTACCATGACTAATTTAGTCAAAAAAAATTTAATCATTTTCTAATATAGCCACTCCGATCAATTTTAGCTGAAAATCGTTAATGTAGACGTTGGCCACCTTCGTCGATAACATGGATGATTTTTGCAACATTTTAAAATTTTTTAGATTTTATTCTCTTTTATTCGTTTTTCTTTTCATTTCTTTTCTTTTCTTTCCTACCTTTTTTTTTTTTTTTTCCCTCCACCAGTTGCCAGAGCCTTGGCGATGGTCAGTCGATCACCTAGGCCTTGGCAATGGCAAGGGAAGTTGCTGGCCTTAGGCAAGGCTAGGATGCCCTCGTTGACTATTGCCAAGGTCTCGCAATTGACAGAAGGAAATAGAGAAAAAATGAAAAAATAAAAGTAAGAAGTATAAGGAAAGAGTAGAAAAGGAAAGTTGAAAAAATTTGGCAAAAAAAAAAAATTGCTAAATGTGTCACATAAGTACAAGTTTGAGGTTTTTTATGTCACAAGAAAAAGATTGGGGTCAATATGTCACAATGGACATAGTTTGAGATTTTTTATGTTGCAAAAAAAAGAAAATCAAGAAAAATGTGTCATAATGGACATAATTTAAGAATTTTTTTTATTGTTTTCTATGAGGATTGCAAATTTTTTTGACCAAGGAATTATCAAAAGTTTCTATATAAGCTTTGGAATTCTGAATTATTTCCCTTGCTTTGGAATTTTGACCATTTCTTGGCTCTTGACCATTCACCGTCTCATGGGCATTTCATAAAATCTCCAATTGAGGACATATCATATCGAATATTAATATTTTGTCCAAAAAAAAAAAAAATTCAATCCTTTCTAAAACGATATGGAAAAAGATATGTTGATAATCCCTGAGATCATTATAACAAAGCAAGCCTATAAAGCTGCAAAACAATCCAAACTCTCAAGAAGAATAATCAAAGTATGGTAGAATAGATCTGTATTGCATCAAAGCAAAAGAATTGGCGGCCGATCATAAAATCTCACATCATCATTAGTGATGAACACAAGTTGAGATCTTCGTCTATAGCTACGATTTTGCGTTTTGGTAGGTGCACGTTGAGGATCAGCATTTTCAATGTCATCGCCTTACAGAGACAACAAAAATATGTTGAAGGAGCATGGATCCAACACTAAGAGCAAATCCTTCATCAAGTATGAGATGCCAAAGTTCCTAACAAAAACATATTGAATTAGCACTGAGAGCTCGCCAACACTATTGAAGCTAAAGGCGAAGTCCTTATTATTTAAAATCACAAGCCTTGTGTTTCTACATTGGGATTTACATTAACCTGAAATTATCTAATTTAAACAAATCCAACAGCTCAAATTAAACTAAGGCTTCATTCGTGTCATGGGAAATGTGACCATGAAAATATTCTCCATGAAACAAACAAAACTTGAGGGTGACTTTGTTTCACTAATAAAGGAAAATATTTTCCATAGAAATTATTTTTGAGTAAAATGACTCATTTTCATTTGTTTGGTGGTTTAAGAAAAGTAATTTTCTTCTTGCTAGAAATGTAAAAGTGGCTTTTCCCCAATCTAAATTTGTCAGTTTTCAGTCTATGGAGAATGTTTTCCGTAAATTGATTAGTTTTCCATCATTTATAACCAGAAAGTCTAAAAATAATTTCTGAAAATAGTTTTCTTTCAAACAAAATCGACCCCCAAAGGCAAAAAGCATCAAAACCGCACCAAACTTACTACTGCGATATGGAAATTAGTTAACAAGTTCAGACAACATAGTGAGGCCCCACTCTTCCTCTATTTAGGAGAAAATAGTTCAAATGATGGGGAGATTTTTCTAGATCAATTGAAGGAAAAACTATCTATCTTTTTTCGAATTACTTTAGTATATTTTTTTGAGGAAACTGTCGCGCAATAACTGTAGCCCTAACCTGACGTTGCCTATATTTCCACATCTTGATGTAAAGCAATGCTTTGGGTTTTTGAGAGCGGTCTAGGCATTTGGAAACTTAGAGATTGCAACAAAGCCTCCATGCTTAAATTTATTTGGATTCTTTTCACTGATAAAGAATCGTTGTGGTGTCGGTGGGTACACTCTAACTTCTTAAAGAAAAGAAACTTTTGGATTTCTTCCCAGCCTCGTTGTTGTTCTTGGGCATGGAAAAAAATCCTTCAACTGAGGAATTACTTTCGCTTATCCTTTGTGTGGAAGATTGGAAATGGCCTATTAGTGTCTCTTTGGCATGATCACTGGCTTTCTTGTGGCCCGCTTGATGCCTTTATCCCTTGCTCATTCTGTGAAGGCTTATGTCTTCCTGACAATGCTGTTGTTGCGGATCTGTTTACCTCTATGGGTTGTTTATTTAAATCCTTTTTGGAAAGATGGGGGATCTCTCTCCTGGTCCTCTCTTCGGCTCGTGACAGGTTTACCTGGTGCTGTCATGCTTCTAGATCATTCTCTGTAACTTCAGCATGGAATTCCATTAGAGTCAAGAAGGATCGTGTTGATTGGGCGTCTTTTGTTTGGGACAATGCTGTAGCCCCGCGGTTCCAGTTTAATTTATGGCTTATAACCAAAAATCGCCTGCCGACCCAGATGCTGCTTCTTTCTCATGGAAGGATCGACTATAATGTTTGTGCCTTCTGCAATGATGTTCCAGATTCTGTCGAACATTTATTCTTCGGGTGTCGCACCTCGGCTTCTCTGGCCTACTTTTGGGCTGCCAGGTGTAACCTCCCGTGGCGGAATAGATGTTGGAAAGATATCCTCAGTTGGGCCTTAAAGTTCTTATCTGGTAAGGACTTCTTCCATTGCATTGCGCGGTTCTCGTTTGGAGCTATGTGTCACCTTATTTGGAAAAAGAGGAATGCGATTATATTTCGGGGCGAATCCTTAGTGGTCTCGGCTCTAAAAAGCCACCTTATTAAGGTTGTGAGGGATAAAGCTATAACATTCAAAGATGTTCCTCCTACCCCGAGGAATAAGAGGCTTCAATGTGGTTGGGGGTTCGACCCTGCGGTGTTCTCTCGTTTGACTAGTGCTCCTTAGTTGCTGCTTTGCGCGAGTTGCTCCTATCTTTCTTGGCTCGCCGTTCTTAGCCGCTTCCTTGGGGGGCTAAGGGTTGGTCAGCCTTGTTGTTTCTCTTTCCCGCTTGTTTGTTTTGTTGCTGTGCCCTTGTGGCTTTCTTGTTTGCCTTTGTGGCCTCTTACATTGGCTCCCCCACACTTTGTCTCCTTCTGAGGAATGAGTGTAGGTTTTTGGTGCCAATCTTTTGTATATTGCCTTAGCTTTATTTATATATTTATTACCTTTACCAAAAAAAAAATTATTTTCCTTTTCTTTTTAAATTTTTACGAATTCTTTTGGCCAGAATAATATAGGAGTTGGGCCTGTCATATCCATAAATAGATTAGTAGAAAATTGTTCTAAAAGAAAATGGTTCAATTTTGACATCATATGATCTCTAACTCGCAGAGAAAACTCAATTAACAAGTCATGCGAACGTCTTCGTCTTTGAATACTCTACATTGAGTAAATGAAGGGTAAGAAAAATTTGAGAAGTCTAATCACCATCATGCTATTCTTTTTGTTTTGTGATTGACGACAAAATTAAAAAGAGCTGGCATTTTTCTACACCCGACCTTAATAAGTTAAAGTCCATGTCAATGGTATTAGAGGTCAGATTTTTGTCAGCCCATTTGACGCCATCCACAAATGACTTGCAGATAAAAATCCGACTGTGAAAAAAGTCATTTTAGGGCTAGAATTTGAGCCCGCACGTATCGCTGCATGGGCCATCGAAAAATGTAGAGGAAAACAAAGCAAGTATTTTATATTATCATTCGAAGGGACGATGTATTTTATATTCACTAGAATATTCCTACTTAAAATTTAGAAGGGGTAATAATACCAAAAACCAAAAATTGGTATATCAGTAATAAATTTATCTCAAGTTAATTTTGTTGTCACAAAAAAATTTAAACCGATACATGCATGACAT
This sequence comes from Eucalyptus grandis, assembly GCF_016545825.1. Lineage (NCBI taxonomy): Eukaryota > Viridiplantae > Streptophyta > Magnoliopsida > Myrtales > Myrtaceae > Eucalyptus > Eucalyptus grandis. Next base: position 8,749,924 of record NC_052612.1, read on the forward strand.
ATTTATCCTCCGTCAGCTTTCGTCAGATATTATTGTTAAATTGCTAATTGGGATGCAAGTGGGTCCACGTGGATCAATTAACAAGTTAATAGCACAAAAAAAAAAAAACTTAAACTGATACATTTGTAATAAATTTACTCTAAATTAATTTTTGAGCCACCAAATATTGCAAACCGGTACACATGTGATGCATTTACTTTCCATTAGTTTCCATCGGATTCTACTATTAAATATAGTGAAAACTCTAGATCATTATCCTTTTCATTGTCTTTGCCTAAGTTCATTGAAATTGTGAACACCATTTAGCGAGAGCTTTTTAGTGACACATTTAGGAACTCCTATAGTACTCTTGACAAAATGGCTTGACTAAGTACCATTAGATGGCGTAAATACTACCTAATGTTGCATCTTGTGTAAGAACATTAATGATAGATTAAGCCCTCGTGAGTTTTACTTGACCTCATGTCAATACTTTCCCTTCAATGCAAGCATAAATAATTTCTCTTCATAGGTGTTACGCAATAATTGTTAGAGTCCCCAATCCCATTCAAAAGAGGGTATTGAGCATTTGAGGTGACAACTTTTATTAATAAATCTAGGTTGATGAATGAAGCAATTAGGCTGAGTCGTGATTTGCACTCAAGTTCATTTTTCACATTCCTCTAGCATCGCCTCTATAACATCAATACCTAAATTTTCTTCTAAGTTTATTAACTACAAAATTCTAGGATTGATGATATAGAGGCAATGTTAGAGAAATCTTTAAAATAAACTTGGTTTTACAACACAACTTGGTCCAATTGCTTCGTTCATGGACCTATATATATCAAGAAAAGTCGTCACCTCAAATGCTCAGTAGTCTCTTTTGAATGGGATTTAGGATTCTAACAATTATCTCATGACATCTATGAAAAGAATGATCACCGTGAAAAGAGAGTATTGACCAAAACATTCAGTAAAACTCAAAAGGGCTTAATCCTTTGTTAATGTTTTTATACGAGATGTCACATTAGGCAATGAGTAGGTTAGATAGCGGTATTTGGTCAAGCCATTTTGTCAAGAGTGCTACTAGAGTTACTAAAAGTGTTACTTAAGATTTCTAGCTAAATGGCATTCCACAACCTTAGACAAAGATGATGATGAAGGACTCAATGAAGAGGAAGACGATCTATAGTCCTTGCTAAATTTAATGGTAAAACTTGATAGAAGCTAATGAAGAGTAAATATGCCATGTATGTACTAGTTTAGGGTTTTTAGTGGTTCAAAGACTAGTTTGGGATGAATTTGCCATGGGTATACCAATTTGGGGTAAATTTATTACAAGCATACCAATTTGGAGTTTTTCATAGTATTAATCTATTAATTGATTGACGTGGACTTACCCGTCAAGTTCACATGGCATCCAAGTCAGCAATTTAACGGCAATATTTGACAAAAGTTAACGAAGGGTAATTATATCCTACATTTACCAATTTGGGGGAGTTTTGATAAAAAAAAATTAGTTCAGGGTAAATTTGTTATTGGTGTATCAATTTGTGATTTTTTGTAATATTAACCCAATTTGTAAACATGTTTCAAAGAGAATACAAACATCAAAAGCCTAGCTATAGAAGATAGGACTATGTTGAGTGACAGGTCCCAATATGGGCAAAAAAGCTATATCAACCATGCGTGATAGGGTGCGATGATTGAGAGATATATAACTCAATTCCATGTAGGATGTCACGTAGGCCTTTTGGGTTGGCATAATGTTCACACCTTAATTCTGATCTTCCCACTTAGTCATTTATTGAATAAACATTAGAGATTAAATGTAATCTCTAAACAAAAATATCAATATAGCGTTTGCATTCATAGTTATTTCGTGAACCTACGTGAAATGCCATAAGATGGGAGGCTCGAAATCTCATGCTTCAATTTTTAGCCCCACAATACGGACTGACGCGGTTTCGCATCAGATGAAATACAAGACGCAAGCCGTGGATTTTCTTGGTTTATTCATTCCATGTGGTGCACGAACTCGGTGAAGAAAGGCTAGTGGTATTCATTGAAATCGGAAAAAAATTTCTTTGCCGAAACTAGCCAAATTACAGATGTATATAAAGGGCAAGGAAATTGAAAGGAGGGGAGATATTCTGGTCAAGAAAAAAATATGCAGATTCGGGGTTAAGTTCTTTACCCAACATCTACACTGATGGTTGATGACAAACCATTTGATTCATCAATTAGGGTTCAAGATAACTGGTCACCTCTGGAACTTGGGGAATAAATGATTATTTAAGAGGGATTTTTGTCTTACCAAGAACCCTTATGCTTAATTCTAAATTATGTTAAAGACGTTATATCGACTCGGTTGATCAAACATAGATTGTCTCCTCAAAGGGAGAAAAGAGAGAAGCTTGTGGGTTGGGCTGCCCCTCCAACTGGTTGGGTCAAGCTTAATACTAACAAGACCTCTAAAGTTAACCTAGGCCCTAATTTACTAGGTAGGCTTCTGCGTAGTGAATCGGGTAACTGACTTGCTGGATTTAGGGATGAACACGGTTCCGAATAGAACAGGGATTGGAGAACCAAACTGGTGGGTCCGATTTGATTCTTGATTCTAGGGAGGGAGGTTCTAGTTCCTGGTTTTATTTTTTCAATACCGATGGTTCTCGGTTCTGCTCCCGGCTCCTATAGGAGCTGGAACCAAATTCAAAATTCTCCCATTTTCATCCATTAAATAATAGTTAATTACTTGAAAAGTTTGTTTTAAATTTTCAAGTTGCAAATATTTAGTTACCAAAATAGAATTATGAGTTATTAAATAATAAAATGAAGAAAATTTCACAAATTGAAGGACTGTTCTTAAAGGCCAATCGAATTTCTAAATTCAATTATAGGATCTTTTTTAATTGATTCTTTTATCACATTGTGATATTTTCATAGGGAACGGGGGATGGGAACCGGAATCGGGTTCCTAAACCCAAAATCCCTGATTTCAATATGTTCCTTCTCTCTCCCCGTCCCTGATACTTTTCCTTCTCTTTCCTCTCGGCGAAGCTGCGACGCCCCCAGCAATGACCCAATGCTGCCCACCACCCTCGATGCCACCGTCACGACCCATGACGTCGCCGCCGATGCCACTGCTGCTCCGTTTGACGACGCTGCCAACTCTCGCCGTCCCAGTCTTCTTGCACTCTCTCTCCTCCCGCTTGTCTCGCCACTGGTCGTATCCTTTGACTTGTCAATCCTCAGGTATACTCTCTCTTGAGGACTCTGCTTAGTTGGTTGGTGTCACTGCTCTTTCATTTTTCTTTCTTTTCCTGGCCTTTTGGTTTCCTCGTTGCTCTGGTATTGAGATCGGCTCGTGCAGTCGTCTTCATGCCTGTGCCTTTTCTGCCCTCCCCCATTCCTCTCCTCTCCCGATGTTTCGATTTGCCATTCAAAAGTCTCCCTTTGTTGTTGCTATTGCTATGTCGATTTGCCGTTCGAAAGTCTCCCTTTACTCTGTGGTATCATTCTCTTTTGATTCTCTAAAGTTCGTTGCAAGAGGTGATTTTCACTTCGTAATTGCTTGGACGGTAGAGCTGATTCTCGAGGATATCCCCAAGGATCTTGTACTGATTTTGCTGTCTGTGTTAGGTCAAAACAAAAATGTGAGTACCTGCAACTGATATTGTCTTGCTGTTTAGTATCTTGTTACATGTCATCTTCCTAGAATTCTATCTTGAGGAGAATGGATTTTCTTGCAATTTCATTTTCGGGATTTCTCTGGAGCTGCTAGAAAGCTTGCGATGAATGTTGTAGAGAGCTGTGAAGCAAAACTTGAACCGGGTATAAAGCAGCTTCTTGTTTCATTGATGTCTGGAGATAGCAAGCCTTTGAATAATCAAATCGACTACCACAAGGCTACATGTGATGTATATCAATGTGCTCCTCAGATATTGTCAGGAGTCATCCCATATCTAAATGGAGATCTAAATGGAGATCTCGTGGTAATGCATGACTTACGGCCTCTTGTTTGTGTTTTTTACATACTCATTTTTTGGCTAGAAACTTGCTGTGCACGAATCGATTCATTCAAGCGTTTCGTTGTTGGGGATGCCTGCTCAAGTAGTCACTTTTTACTATGCTTTTGGATTAATTTTTTGATTGGTTGCACATATAGAGGAGCCTGCACACTCTCTATGTTCAACGGCTTAAGAAAAGAACTATCAGTAGAGTAACATTATTTGCATGATTTTCATTTGAGAGTGATACAATGTATTACATTGTGGACTCGGGAGGTTTAGCCTCATAGGAAATTGAGGGATATTTTCTCAGTTTGTAACATTCTTATATGCAGACGGACCAGCTAGAAGTTCGTTTACAAGCTGTGATACTAGTTGGAGACCTATTTTCCACTCCAGGCCATGCTATCACCAAGCCTTTCCAGCCAATCTTTTCAGAGTTCTTGAAGAGGCTGACTGATAAAGCTGTTAAAGTAAGAATGTCTGTGCTTGAACATGTTAAGAACTTCCTGCTGTGAAATCCTTCTAGAGCTGAATCTTCTCAAATAATTGGTAAGGGGTGACTAGTGAAATTTTTTATGATAATCTGTGTTTAAAAGTTGTTGACATGTTTTAATTTGACTGTTAGATGCCTTATGCGATTGACTGCTGGACTATGATGAGAACGTGAGAAAACAAGTTGTCACTGTTATTTGCGATGCGGCATCTAATTCTCCAAACTCCATTCCAGCTGATGCTATAAAACTCGCAGATCGTCTTCGAGACAAATCAGTAACTTATCTATCCTACTGTTGATTCTCTCTCGTTGCAAGAGGTGATTTATCTTGCTTTAGAACTACATGCCTTATGACACTAGAGTTGGCAATAGAGGGAGCAGTACATATAGGATATCTACAGGTTGGGGTGTTTTTGGTGGCTGTGATATATAGGCTTAAGCTATAACTTGTGTTCCAAGTTGAAGCCAAGAATTTCTTCCCTCGCAGACACTTGGCTTTTCACTTTTGGTACTTGCAACATCCTTTTCAATGCAGATTTTGTTCTGTTTCTTCTCTTTTATCTAGTTGAATTTCTTGCCAAGCAGCAGCCAAATCCATTTCTTCTCTTTTGGTACTTGATTTTGTTCCGTTTCTTCTCTTTTAGCTTCGATAAGTTCCCTATCGAGATGGCAATATCTCCAGCCAAATGGTTGTTGCTCAAGTTCAGGCTCAACAACTTCCATAGATTTCCCATCTCGTCGGGAATTTTCCCAGTCAAGTCATTGCTGTACAAAGTCAGGACACGCAACTGAGACAACTTCCGAAGCTCTTTGCGGCCAGCAACTTTGTTACCATCTATCTTCAAATTCGTGAGATTTGTACGCTCTCCCCCATTGTGCCGTGAGATTCCCGACAAATTGGTTGTTGCTGAGGCTTATAAAGTCCAGATTCGGATAAACTCCAAACGCACTCATATCTGCAGTGAACTGATTGCTGTCTAGACGGACTCTTGTCAGCCCCGAACAATTCTTCAAGCAGTCGGGCAGCGGCCCCGTGAAGTCATTCCCATTGATGGCGAGATATCGAAGAGCAAAGCCGCTGCATAAATCTCGCGGCAGTTCTCCAGTGAAGCTGTTGTCCGAAAAGCAAACATCGCTCAGAGAAGGGCTGTACTTGCCGAAATCACGCGGTATTCCTCCGGAGAAATTGTTCGTGCACAACAAGATCCACTGTAAGTTAGCAAGGCGAGAGATCGTCTCGGGGACCTCTTCGTAAAGCTGATTCATGGTGAGGTCGAGATAGGTCAACGACGTGAGATTCCTGAGCTCCGAATGAATAATCCCTGAGAGCGAATTGTTGAGCATAGAGAGGTATTTGAGCTTGGTCAGGCTTGCGATTTCGGGAGGAATTTGCCCATAGATAAAATTGTTCCGGAGCTCCAGAGAAAAAAGTTCAGTCCAAGTCGTGAAGAAGTCAGGTAGTAACTCACCTGGCAGGCGATTCATTGCTGAATAATCTTTTAATGTCATGATGAAATTACACACAAATCTTGAACTCATAAGATTTAACTGGGTTGAATACTTGTATTTTCTTGGATATAATTTACGAACAATACCCACAAAATAACACACGTCAAGCACTCGCATGGAAATGGTGCTTCAATATTTCTTCCTGCTCAATTACGGAGCAACCCACAAAATATATATTTATACTCGAATGTGCACTCCCTAAAAAAGTGCAACAAATCGTTAGAAATAACCCATTCGCGTACTAGATAAAGAAAGGCAAATCAAAGTGGAATTCGGTCAAACCAAAAGTCTAACTTGGACTTTCTTTCCTTCCGCGCGATCTCATCCTGAATCAACAAACCAATTGCATCCATATTCGGTCGACCCAAGTCCAATTGGACTTTCCACTTTTGGCTTCTTCGGCCGACTGCACTAACAGGGAAATATAAAGTTGTGTTGTGTGCCCCTCCCTTTATTTCACGACCCAGAAGAATTTATGTAATGCTCGATTTCGGATGTCCATAAAATATCCAATTTGGAATATTCTTATCTCCAGAAGTAACAAATAATCTCTCTTCAACTCGAGACATATTTTAATAGAATCCATCAAGGGTGATTTCGCTTTTTTGTTTTTATAAATAAAGTGCATTTAGTTATAAAGAGGGTGGAAATAATGTCACCTAAATAATATTGGGAGTTGCCTCAACAGTCACCCTGCCCACATGGAAAGGGGAAGGTGGGGAGTCTAATTCCCCACCTTCTCAGGAGGGTTAGGGCGGAGACGTTTAGTTTTATGTGTGAATTTTGAGTCCCATGCCCTGTAAAGAGATAGCGCAAAAGTCTAAGAGTGAGTTGAGAGTTAAAATATGACAAATAATAATAATAATAATAATAATAATAATAATAATAATAATAATAATAATAATAATAATAATAAAATGGACCACATTAAAGTTGCAAAGTAAAAATAATGCAATCCCCAAAATAATAGGGTATAATTGCCTGGTCAAGTCACCAATAATGCAATTTATGCATAACTTCCGATGCACCAATAACTAATTAATCAAAGTGGTTTTAGGAACAGGTCTCACATTGCCTCAACATGCAAACGTGGGGTTGTACGCCAAGCTCCATTTTTTTTTTTTTTTTTTTGACCATCTCTATTATTTAGTGGGGAGTAGATTCGTCAAATCAGTGCATTAGGTTAGTTTGAATGGGTCGCAATAGGGTCCAACCAAATTAACCGATATTGACCTATAATATTAGCAATATATACCCAACACATGCCCAATCCAATTGAAACTCCAATTCTTAACAGCTTTTCTCCTTAAATATAGAAAATAACATACCAAAATAAACAAACCAATTTTAAATAAAATAAATTTGAACAAAACTAGCAAATAAGAAATTACTAAAAATAATACTTCTAAATAACTCACATTTTGAAGGCATTAACAAAGTGACCGGGTCGAGTGGGACTTTATTGTCGGTGGTGGGCAAATCCAGGACAATATTGTTGTGGTTCGGGAGGTTCTTCATCAAATTAGAATACGGAAAAGAAGGAAGCATTTTCAGGTAGTGCTTAAACTGGATATGGCAAAGGCTTATGACCGGGTCGAGTGGGACTTTCTCGGTGCATATCTTCTAAAGCTGGGCTTTCATACTCGATGGGTGAATTAGATCCTCCAATGTGTGACTACGGTCTCTTATAGTGTGAAGTTTAATGGCGAATCTCTACCCTATTTTCATCCAACTCGAGGTCTGAGGCAAGGGGACCCTTAATCACCATATTTGTTCATCCTGATGGCCAATGTCTTAACAAGCTTAATCAACAATGCAGTGGCAATTGGCAATTTTAAAGGTATTAAGCTAAATCAATGGTGTCCTACCTTATCTCATTTATTTTTCGCAGATGATGCTATTTTCTTCCTCGATGCGAAGCTTATCGAATGTCGAAACTTAGCCTCTATCTTAAATGAATATTGTATAGCTACAAGACAAGCTGTGAATAGGAATAAATACGGTCTATTTTTCAGTACGGACTGTCCTAGAAGCTTGAAAGAGAATCTAGCCAGTGAACTTAGAGTTCCTATTTTGCAAAAAACTGGCAAATATCTTAGCATTCCTTCAGACTGGGGGACATCTAAGAGAGATATGTTTTCATGGATTATGAGTCGTGTGCATTCCAAGCTCGAAGGTTGGAAGGAAAAGTTGATCTCAAAAGGGGGTAAGGAAGTCTTACTTAAAACGATAGTGCAAGCAATCCCCCAATATGCTATGTCGATATTTAAGATCCTTATTACGTTGTGTAAGTTAATTGAAAAGAGGATAGCTCGATTCTGGCGGCAGTTTGATTACAGCAAGCAAGGTATACATTGGAAGAACTGGGAGTCTATCAAGCGACAGAAAGATGAAGGGGGTTTAGGTTTTCGCGATCTTTTGGCTTTCAACCGAGCATTACTAGGCAAACAAGCTTGGTGGCTAGTTCAACAACCACATTCCCTACCTAGCAGAATCCTTAAAGGTCTATACTTTCACTCTCGGGATTTATGGAATGCTACTAAAGGTGCTAGACCCTCTTGGGGTTGGCAAAGCATTTTGTTAGGTCGGGAATCTATTACCGACAAGGTCTTATGGTCTGTTGGGGACGGCACACAAATCAAAATACAGGAGGACAAGTGGCTAGCTAGGGGTGTAATAGGGGGCCCTGCTCCTAGAGATGAACCACAGTGAGTTGCAAACTTTATAGTCTCAGAACAGCAAGCATGGAACACTACCCTATCAAGCAAGAGTTTTGATAGTAAACTAGTCAATGAAATACTATATCTTTCTATCTGGCCACAGCACACGCAAGACAAACTTGTCTAGATAGGAAAACAAAATGGGCAATTTACGGTAAAGAGTTGTTATAATCACATCATAGCTCAGCAAACAAGTCACAACACCAATCAAGCCTCTTCATCATATCAGCCGCCTCGCAAATTATGGAATGCCCTATGGAAAATCACTATTATGCCTAAATTAAAACCATTCCTATGGTCAATTTGCAACAATGCCTGCCGACTAGAGAAAACCTATATCGTCGACACATTATCTCAGACCCTGCTTGCTGTATGTGCACTACACAGGTACCCGAAACACCAGAGCATTTATTTTTGTTATACCCATGGACTTTAAATGTATGGTTACACTCAGAAATCGACATCAAGCATCATCCTACAAGAGTGAATCGTATAGAAAACTGGCTGGTTGCTGTTATTGAGAAACAGAAGGGCTTACCCGAGCTCGAAACAGCTGTGGCTCTTCTCTGGCATATCTGGAAAGCCAGAACAACTTCTTGTTCCGCCAGCAACGCCCCAACGTTGACCAGGTTGTGCAATATGCGTTAGTAGACGCACGATCTGCGTGGAGCTTTGGTCAGAAAAGGCAGCGGCATGGGAGAAATCAACATGATTCCGATCAGCAATGGCATCCACCAGCCAACGACTCTATCAAAGTCAATATTGATGCCGCTTACCTATCTCAGTGTCTCGACGCTTCGATTGCTTGTGTGTGCAGAGATTCCTCTAGTGTTTTGCTCGATGGCTTCGCGCAAACAGTGTTTGCATCTTCGGCACTGCAGGTTGAGTTGCTTGGCTTAAATCAAACCTTGCACTTCTTGTTGCAGCGAGGGCGCGGATCAGATCATCTTGAGGTGGAATCTGACTGCTTGACTCTTGTAGACGCCATCAACGATCCTACCCTGATGTCGTGGGAGCACAGAGGCATTTTTCAGGAGATACGAGATTTGAAACTTCGGTGCCCTAATCTCACCGTCGTGCACTACAATAGGATAGTGAATTCAGTGGCGGACCGGGTTGCAAAGGCCCATCGGGCTTCTCTGCTTTCCTTCGATTGGGTGCATCATCCTCCTTCCTTTTTACAAGATCTTTTGTATTCTGATATGCCTATAAATGTAACTTCTAATCTTAGTTTATAATATATTTCTGTTTTCGACCAAAAAAAAACAAAGTGACCCGTGTCAATTTTCTGCAATCACCGTCACATCGTCGGCACTATCACACTGATGTCGTTAGAAGTTTTGGAAATTAAAAATTTCGAATTTGTAATAAAAATTATGTTAGGAAAAGATGAAAAATGTTTCTTCCTTCAAAAGAAAGAACATAATAGACATATATAAGAACCAAAATTCATCCAACCATCTCCTGTAAATTATTTCCTTCACTACAACGAACCTGTATTAATCCATTTTTTAATGTGTTGTGTTCTTAAGAGAGCTAGTGGTGATTGGACCTTGCGCCTGTGTTCCTAATCATTAAAAAAATGAGAGCTGATTGAGGTAACAATTACTTTTTTCTCTCTCTCTGTTTTTTTTTTTTTTTTTTTTAAATCGTGTGTTGCATCATCTATATATCTAGTGTAAGGTCTAAATTGATACGATTTCAAGTGCATGGACCATGGACACGATTTCACAGCTCGCAGCTTTTGAACATGGGATAGCCCTTAATTATCGATCTTTCTACATGTGTTTAAAGAAAACCAATTAACCATATAAAGACAAAGCTTAGTCAATCTCAAGTGTTCTTCACGCTCAACTAAAGGAGCCACTATGTATATTAACCAGTCAATCAAATCCTACGCTTCCATCTGGCGGAACCTTTGGAAGCACTTGAGTTTTTCCAAGCAGACATGAATTGCACATTGGGCCAATAGCAGGTTGCACCTGTTGGATTGCATCCTGAAAGTGGGTGTAATTGATAAGTCAAAAAGTCACCAGCAATGCATTTATGCCCAACTTCCAACCCACCAATAATTAGGATTGGTGAATGCTCTCTCCAATTAGGACTTTCGCAAATCAATTTCTCTTTTTGAGTAATGTGTCGTGCCATAGAGATGAATGTACCACTAGTGACGTTCAAAACTATGGAAACTTATGGTGGCTGACAAATTGCCAAGCACTTTAAGCGATGACTTATAAAGAGGTTCGGCAGTACGTGATTTAAGGTTGTCAAAAATAATAAATCAAGAAAAAGATGATGTTCAAAAGAACTATATTGCAACTTTCAAAAAGATTTAGGATTTAGACCGTGTTTCTCGAATGGCTAAGAAGTTTACTCATTGATTAAGTAGCATTATGTGAAAATTGGCTAAACAAAGGAAAGAGGGAAAATTGTCCTAAAAGTTCAAAACATAATGTATTTTTACCAATTTAATTATAAACCATTTTAATTTGTCAATTGAATCATAAACATTTCAATGTTTTGTCTATTAAGTCAATCTAGCCAATTTTGTTCAGAAATCGCTGACGTAGGCGCAAGCATTTACATGTAATTTTTTCTTTTTTTCTCTTCCATTTTTCCTCTTCTAGCCTAAGTGTCCAATTTTCAAAAAAAAAAAAAAAGTGGCACTTAAGTATACCTTTTAGAAGTTTTGGCATTCATGTGTCCCTCATTGCCAAGTTGCGGCACTTATGGTGTTCTTCTACCGACTAATTTCCCTTTACCCTAGAGCCTCGAAAACCCTTCTTGGTGGGTATTTCATTTTGATAGAATTATTACAAGAATATTAACATTTTTGTTGGAACATAGCATCATAAATTAAGCGAGAAAAAGCCAAATCCTAAACATTCATGCGAGCTTCTCATGCTGGAATTTGTGTCGGCCAAAAAAGAAAAATTGCTAGAGCTTTGGCTAGTCACATTGGAAGTTCCCATCATGTTATTCTTTTCGGTCATTGAATTTGATAACAAAGTTCCAAGACGTGGAATTTCCATATACGACTCGAGAATGCGACACAATATTAAAAGTTCAAGTTTGTGTTCATAATGTTTGGTTCACATATGTTCGTCAGCCCATTTGATGCGATCGACAAAATGACTATTGTTTGAGTTTGTTTGCAGACAAAAACCTACTTGGAAAAACACCATAATAGAGTTGGAATTTAAGCACGCAAGTATCTCTACATGACCGTGAAAAGGCAACTTGGGGCACATCCCGTACCAACATATAGGAAAACAAAATGGAAAAGTGATGACCTTCTTTATATTCATTAGCATATCCGTACTTAGGATTCGTAAGCATGTTTTGATTGATTAATTGTATATGTGAATAAATATTATACACGTGATCTTGGTGTTTTACAATTATATATGATTAGCTCTGATACCACATGTATAATATTTATTCACATATACAACTAATCAATCAAGGAAATAACAAATCCATATATGATTGGAAAACACCGATTAATAAATATAGCGGAATTAAAGCGTACATGTTTGAGCCATTACTTCACTTACAGAAAAGTAGATCACTCTGATAATCAGGGATCTATCGGAATGCCAGATTTTCCTCTCTATAATTTATTTTAGTATAGCAGCTTTCAATGGGATTAAAGCAACTGATAGGTATAACCTACTCTTTTATAAGCTATAGAGGGGACCTAGCAAACCTTAATCAACAGCGTGTCAACTGGGCCCTTCCCATTATGGGCTTCAGTTAAATACAATTGCCTACACTTTGCTGCTCAACTAGGCTCATTATCAATAGATGCCAATACCCAATTCAATCAGATCACTTTAGGATTCAACAAATATTAGAATATCCATCAACTTGGTTATTTAAAATAGAAAATCAATTAATTCATATAAGCCCATATTATAGGAAATTTCCAACATTGAAGACAATACAGACGCCAAAGGCCTAGCCATAATATTTAAGAGTACATCAAGCGTCGAGCACCATCCATTATCCAATGTTCCTTTCTATTATGTTGTTGCTCTTCTAGGGGTGATGTAAACTGATGTTGTCAAATAATCATATGGATTAATGTAGGGATAAGAACACTTCAAGTGCCAAAAGTTGGTACAAAAGGACACTTAAGTGCCAAAAGTTACGAAATGTACACTTAAGTGTCACATTTGAAGAAAAACGGATCACTTAAGTGCTACTCCGACCAAAAGGCTGAAGTGGCATTTTTCCAACGAATTTCCAGCGAAGTAAACCCAAAACAACGCCGTTTTGCATGCCGACGTGGCAAATAATGAAAAAACGACATCACTTTGGGTTGACATGGTAAAAAAAAAAAATAATATAAAAATTAAATAAATTTAATTTAAAATTCGATTTAGTTAAAATATTAAAAAATAATAATTTTAATAGTTAAAATTTAAAAAATAATAAATTTAAAATTACATTTAGTTAAAATAATATAAAAAATAATTTTAAAATTAAATATAGTTAAAATATTAAAAAATAATAATTTTAAAATTACATTTAGTTAAAATATTAAAAATAATAATTTTAAAATTTTAAAATTATAAAAATTAAAAAAAAGAAATTAGATTTAGTTAAAAAATTTTAAAAATAATTTTAAATTTAAATTTAGTTAAAATATAAAAAATAATAATTTTAAAAATAAAAAAATTTAAAAAAATTTAAAAAATTTAAAATTAGATTTAGTTCACAATTTTAAAAAATAATTTTAAAATTAGATTTAGTTAAAAAGTTAACAAAATAATAATTTTAAAATTAAATTTATTTAAAATAATAAAAATAATTTTAAAATTAAAAAATTAAAAAATTAAAAAATTAAAAAAAAAAAATAATTTTAAAATTAGATTTAGTTAAAATATTAAAAAAATAATTTTAAAATTAAATTTAATTAAAATATTAAAAAATAATTTTAAAATAAAAAATTTAAAATAAGGGGGCGGTGGCTAAAGCTGCCCTCAGCCACTGCCCCCTTTTATTAATTTATAAATTTTTGATAATTTTTGATAATTTTTTTTTTTTTAATTTAAAATTTATTTTTTAAATATTTTAATTTAATTTAATTTAATTTGTTTAAATATTTTAACTAAATCTAATTTTAAAATTTTTATTTTTTTTTTTTTTTTATTTTTTTATTTTTAAAGTTATTAGTTTTTAATATTTTAACTAAATTTAATTTTAAAATTATTATTTTTAAAAAAATTTAAGTAAATCTAATTTTATAATTATTATTTTTTAAATTTTTAAATTTTTAAATTTTTAAATTATTAATGTTTAATATTTTAACTAAATTTAATTTTAAAATTATTATTTTTGAATAATTTAACTAAATTTAATTTTAAAATTATTTTTTAAATATTTCAACTAAATGTAATTTTAAATTTATTATTTTGTTAATATTTTAACTATTAAAATTATTATTTTTTAATATTTTAACTAAATCTATTTTTAAATTTAATTTATTTAATTTTTATATTATTTTTTTATCACATGAGCCTAAAACAACGCCGTTTTTGCATTATTCGGCCATGTCAGCGTGCAAAACGGCGTTGTTTTGAGCTCGGTTCGCCGGAAAAATGCCATGTCGGCATTTTGGTCGAATTTTGGCCAGATTAGCACTCAAGTGATCTATTTTGCTCCGATTTTGGCATTTAAATGTACCTTTCGTAACTTTTGGCACTTAAGTGTCTCTTTGTGCCAACTTTTGGCTCCAGGAGTCCTTGTCCCGATTAATGTATGTTAGTTTTACTTCTGTGATGTTTCATTGATGTGCAAATGTGGTTTTTTCTTGCATTCATTTGAGTCCGATGTAGAATAATATGAGAATATTGGTTGACTGAGAGATTTGGCCAAAATGACAATAGTTTTAGTCTTGATAGACGAGAAAACACTGTGTACGTCCATAGCAGATACAGACACTTCAAGTTGGAATGTCCAAGCATGAATGATATAGACAGCACCTTTTAACACTTGATTATCTCATTAAAAAAAAAAAAGCACAGAAACTTGTTACACCTCCCCAGAACAAACTATAGAACAACAAGTTTAAATGAAAAACTCATTGAAGAATCTATCTTTTGTACAAGATATAACTAATAATCAACAAAACATGTGCAATCATTTCACCTCCCCAAAAGCTCGAGCAAGTCTTCCAGCAACGTTGCAAAATTTATTAGACAGAATATTCTCTTTTCCATCAGAAGATATAGGAAGCCCAATGACGAATTCATCCGCCTCATGCCGATTACCACGAAAACATTACTCAGAGGAGTCCATGTGTAGCTTACTTGCAATAACAAAGTCAATTTACTAACTTAAGGATGCCATGAAAATCAACAAAAAAGAAGAATTCCGACCTCCTTTTCTGCAATGTCCAGAAGCCGCAGCTCTAGCTTCTGTGCTCACAGCTCCAAAACATTAGAAATCACTAATCTAAATGTTAAATTCACTAATGAGCATGATGCACAAACAGTTCATAGATCACAACGAGAAAAGCTCAGCATTGTAGTTTAAAGCCACAGGGCCAAAGAAAGCCTTTGCTAGAGCGATGGCGGTGCGAGGCAATCCCAGTTTTAACCCGAGTGAGAACCCTCCTCGCCACTTAGATCGATCTGAAGGCAAAGGGCATTAGGGGGAATGGAAATTCTTTTCTTCTGGGATTGTAGTGGCACGAATAGACCAAGAAGCATCAAAGAGAGGATGTGGAACTCAGGTATTTCACAAGAATTGCTTCGTGACTGTAACTGGATTAGCCATTCAGGTTTGGGAAGAGAGCCTCACTGCCATCGGGGTGATTTTCCACGACATTCCGCACCTGGGCGACGTGTTATTTCAACAAGCTACAATCACTTTCCTTGGACGAATTGCACCAATATGAACAACACTAACCACGGATGAAAGTGAGTGGAGCTTGCAGACAATAAACTTGAAGCTTGCGGATGACTTAAAGCCCGTGGAAAATGAACTTGTGAAAGATGAGACAACGACAAACAGCAGACCGAAGCTCACGAGGAGCGACGAGGATCAGGCAAGAGCGACATGCTTAAGCATTCGGGGAGAGGAAGGAAGAAAATGTGAAAAATCGAAAATCCTAATCAATTTGGGAATTTTTTCAATGTTTTACCCAATTGTAGATTTTGACTAAATTACCCCAATTCAAGTCACTGAAAAATGTTCACCAGTGAATATTTGGTGGGCTGGTAAGTTTGAGCCATTATTTGAAACTAACTTAGCCACTATGGGCCTTATGTAAAACAAAGTACATTTTAAACTCTTTTTTGAAAAAAATAGTCCCATTTTAAGTCCTTAATCATTAAAGTTAGAACTTGAGTACAAAATTATCTATAATGGCCCATTGAAAAGGCAACTTACATCTCATACCATTGTAAAGGACAACAAAAGGCAAGGGAGTCTATCGGATCATCCGAAGTGATAACGTACTTCATATTCATTAGAGGATCCGTGGTTAGGATTTGTAAACATGTTTCGAAGACAGTGCAATAAAAATTTTCTAAATTATCCAAACTGTGCACCCACTCTTTCTCATTCATTACGAGCAAACTCTAAAAGAATAAAAAAAGAATAAAAAAAGAAAGAGAGAGACAGAAAAATATCATTTGATCTGCAACATCTCTTAAAACTTTAATCCTGAAGACTCGATAGCTTTGCTGATAGTTATGGAGCCTAACGGCTCAAACAAGTAAAGTGTGTACGAATAATTCTTGCGCGACGAAATGCATGTTGGGTCGTGAATCAGGTCTCGTGCGCGTGCACGCCAGTGCCGCCATGATGATGAATACCACTTTCTTGGCTAGTTGGCCAGTCGGAAGAGGAAGACGCGGATCGAGCACATCCTTAAGCAGCAAATTTGGGTCCTCCGAGATTGTTGATGTTTTCATCATTGATAGAGAAGAGAGAAGATCCCCCGGATGCTTCCCCATCATAATCTCTAGCGCCACTACTCCGAAGCTATACACGTTGCATTTGTTCGTTACCCGCATCGTAGTTGCTAACTCTGTTTTTCATGAAAGAACAATGCATTAATGTTTTGATCATAATGTCAAGTTGTGCACAAATTTCAAATTTCTTTGATATTATTAATACAAACTGCTTTTCAAAATCAATATTTGCTCTTCTAAATATTCTTGTGAGAATTATTTGATGAATCCAAATTCGAGAAGTTAATGAGAGAAATTTAAACAACTCCAAATAATATGTACTCGCGAAATGCATAGTTAGCTTTGATCATATGACTTACCAGGAGCCATGTAACCATAAGATCCAGCCATTGTGGTCCAATTGGACAACCCTGAATTCAAGAGTCTCGCTATCCCAAAATCGGAGAGCCGAGGCTCGAGGTCTGACTCAAGCAAGATGTTGTTCAACGTTATGTCCCGATGGACGATAGGCGGTGAGCAATTGTGATGCAAGTAGCTGATCGCATGAGCCACGCCTTGAACAATCTTCACCCTTGTACCCCAGTCCAGTTCAGCTGCTCCTGTTCCTCCATACAAGACCTTTGCTAGACTACCTCTCTCAACAAACTCATAGACCAAGTAAATGCAACCTCTCATGGAACAGAACCCATGGAGCTTGATCACGTTGCGGTGCCGGACATGGGTCAACACGTGGATTTCGTTGTCGAAACTCTGACGTTTGATCGCTGGGACATTGCCGGATTCTGGTGCGTTGAGCTTCTTGACGGCGACGATTTGGCTGTTGGGCAATACGGCCTTGTAAATGCTCCTAAACCCGCCTTTTCCAATGCAATACTCTTCGCTAAAATCATTGGTGGCCTTGGCGATGTCACTGAATGTGAACTTCCCTAACCTTTCCCATATGATCTGCTCCGATTTCTCGTGCTTTTTAAGATGCTTGATCTCTTCGTGGAGAAGCTCTTTTTGCCGCCGAAGCACTAGCAAAATCACAGCAATTAGAATCGCTAGAAGTAGTAAGCAGCTCACGCCAACGCTCACACCAACCAGAACTTTTTTTCTATGGTGGGTCGATTTACAGCTCGTGCCCCAAGGAGATAATCCAACCATGCTTCGACACAAGCCCGAATTCCCTATAAAAGCACTTTCGGGCGCTTGTTGGAAGATCCTACCACTAGGAACTGCACCCATTAGCTTGTTGTACGATAAGTCTATAGAGCTTATACTCACCATGTTGGAGAGAGAAGCCGGGATCATACTCGACAAATTATTATGCGAAAGATTGAGATTTTCTAGTTTAGTAAGCTTTGCCAAATTGGAGGGAATTGATCCTGCTAGGGAATTCTGGCTCAAGTCTAGGAGTAACTGTAGCGTGGACAACTTCCCGACCTCGGATGGTATGTTACCGGACAAATTGTTGTTGCTTAAGTTCAAGCTCAGTAAATTCTCGAAATTTGCTAGCTCGTCAGGTATGCCACCGCTCAACATGTTTGCCGATAGATCAAGATAACTGAGCTTCGATAACTTTCCTAACGAGAAAGGAATATATCCAGTCAAATGGTTGTTGCTCAAGTTCAGCATGAACAACTCCCCTAGATCTCCCATCTCGTCGGGAATTCTCCCAGTCAATTCATTGCTGGATAATGCCAGGACGCGCAACTGAGACAATTTCCCAAGCTCTGGTGGGATGCGGCCAGAGATTTTGTTACGATCTATCTTCAAATTTGTGAGATTCATAGAGTCTCCCCATCGTGCCGAGAGATTCCCGACAAATTGGTTGTTGCTAAGGCTTACATAGACCAGATTCGGATGGACTCCAAACGCACTCGTGATATCTGCAGTGAACTGATTGCTGTCTAGACGGACTCTCGTCAGCGCCGAACAATTCTTCAAGCAGTCGGGCAGCGGCCCCGTGAGGTTATTCCCATCAACCTCGAAAAATTGAAGAGCAAAGCCGCTGCATAAATCTGGCGGCAGTTCTCCGGTGAAGCTGTTGTCCGAAAATTCAACATCGCTCAGAGAAGGGCTATACTTGCCGAAATCACGTGGTATTCCTCCCGAGAAATTGTTCGTGTACAAAGAGATCCACCGTAAGTTAGCAAGGCGAGAGATGGTCTCGGGGACCTCTCCATAAAGCTGGTTCCTGCTAAGGTCGAAATGGGTCAACAATGTGAGATTTCCAACCTCTGGAGGAATAGTCCCTGAGAGCGAATTGTTGTACATGGAGAGGTAATCGAGCTTGGTCAAGCTTCGGATGTCAGTCGGAATTTTCCCGGAGAGAAAATTGTTTTGGAGCTGCAGAGAAACCAGTTTGGTCCAATTCGTCAAGAAGTCAGGCAGTAACTCCCCTGACAGGCGATTATGCGAAGCTCCAAATCTTGATAATCTGACCAGATTAGACAGTGAGAGAGGCAGCTCTCCATAGATCCAATTCTTGGCAATGGCCAAGTAGGTGAGGTTAGAGCAGAGCCCGAGCTCCGAAGGGATCGAAGAGGTCAACTTGTTTACTCTCAAATCAAGCTTTTCAAGCATTCTAAATTGTCCAATGGAGCGAGGAATTGCCCCTTCGAAGAAATTGCCCGCCAGCCCCAAGAACCTGAGCTGGAATAGATTGCCGATCGAGGACGGTATCGGGCCCTCGAGATTGTTCTCGCTGACATTGAAGCAGGTCAAGCATGCCGCCGAGGCGTGACCTTGGGAGGCTGATCTCTGAGACTGACCCGCCATTGTTGCACGCGATGCCAGTCCAGTTGCAGAGATGGGTGATGTTGGTGAGTGACCATGAGCTCAGAGAAGGTGGTGGAGGAGAGAGAGAGAGTTCTTCCATTTGACAAGAGCTTGCGCCTCTGTGGTCGGTGATGATGAGGCCTGAAACGCAAGCGAGAAGAGGAAACAGAGGAAGAGGCATAGGAAGAGAGGGCGGGTTGCAGTTGATTTTGTCATGCCTAGCGAGATCACTCTCGTGGTTTAGGGAGTCGGCCTCACTTCGCTTGAGCGAGCGCGCGCACAAGGAGTCGTATATAATACCGTTTTGTTGTTAAAATAGTCGAGCACCTTTTGGAAGTTGGCGCATGCAATTTTATATATTTCTTTTGCGTCTTTTGTTCCTTGACCGTGAATTTTGACTAACCGATTCACACACTTTTACATTAGTCGTATTTCCAACCACTTTGGATGAAAATTCCCACGTAGCTGCCTCCAAATAAATAAATAAATAAAAAGAACCTGCTTTCAATACGCATCAACCATTTGACCGAAAAAAAAAATAACAATAATAAGCATCGACCGGAATCTCTCGCCCAACACGGCCCAAGGCCGGCGGCGCCACGGAGAAGCCAACGGAGAGCATCGAGGGGGTAATCACGTGCATCGCAGTGACGGGAGCAGGGAACGAAGTCGCCATTGCGGAGCCGCTTCACTGAATCTCAGTCCTCGCCAGCCTCCAACAGAAGCATCAAAAAAATTGAAGGGGGGAGGGGAGAAGAGCTCACGGGCCCAACAAGACGACAAGATCGAGCCCGGGCGAGCAACAGCAGAATAGCAAAAACCCTAAAATTCAGAGAGAGAGAGAGAGAGAGAGAGAGAGCGAGAGAGAGAGTCAGAATAGCAGCTCGAAAAGAAACCGTTGGGCGATAACCAAATCAAAAGAAACGATCATTAAAAAAAAAAAAAAATGGATGGAGGAGATTTGGCCTTTTAATTTTCAATTTCTGCACAAAATCTAAGGGTGTGTTTGTTTTGTGGAATACATTTTAAAGAAAAATATATTCCTCATTTTTCGGTGTTTGATTCACTCAGAAAAATGAGTGAACGGAAAATATTTTCCTGATTAAAGAAAAAAATTTCTAATCAAAACTTAAATTTAAATAAATAATTTCCCCGTTAAAAAAAATCTAAAAACATTTTCCGAATCTACCAAAACTTAGATTGGGTGCTTGGTTTACAAACAATTGTTCTCATAAAATTATATATTTTTATATTTTTAATTTTCTTTAAAATTTGAATTTTTTTATTTTTATTTTATTTTCTTATTTTTCTTTTTCTTCTTCTCCACCTATTGTCGACCACGCGGATGGCAGCGAGCTCGGCCTTGCGGATCAGGTGAGCTCATGGCCTATGGTGACAAGGTTCATGCTCACCCAAGGCTAGTGAGTTGAGCTAGTTCGTGGCCTCCAATGGTAAGTCTTAAGCCTCGCCAGATCAAGTGAGCTTGCAGCCTTAGTGGTGAGCTGGGGAGGCTTGAGCCTCACCGATGAGCCTAGAGCCTCGCTAGATCGAGCGAGCTTGCGGCCTCAAGTGGCAAGGCTCGAGCTTGCCCAAGGCCAATAAGCCCACAGCAAGACTCAAGCAGCAAGCCACGAGTGTGCCAGATCAAGCGAGCTCGTAGCCTTTGGTAGCAAGCCTTGAGTCTCGCCAAATCGGCGAGCTCACAACCTCCGACAAAGGCTCAAGGTTGCCCCTTGTAAGCCAATTGGGGATGAATTGCCATAGGAAGCAGAAGGGATGCCATGAGGAAGCGAGAGGAGCAAAGGAGAAGAAGAAGGAAAAGAAAAAAAGAAAAAGAAAAAGAAAATAGAAGGAAAGAAAAGAAAAAAAAAAAAATAAGTAAAAAATAAAAATAATTTTAAGTTTTTAAAATAAAACATTAAAAAATTTAAAAATTCGATTTTTTTTTTTTTTGGCTGAGATAAAGTGTGAAATCATTTTCTAATGGAATCCAAATAGCATAAATCATTTTGATTATAAATCACCAACAAAGGAAAACAAATCATATTCATGCAAAATGCTTTTTGGGAAAGTATTTTTCTTATCATTAAGTTTTCCACAAATATAAATATTCCGAAATTTGGGATGGCTCACGAAAATTGGCCTAAAATCGGATTAGTTCTTATATCACCATAATCTTCAAAAGTGGGCAGACCCAAAAAGACAAATTCTTATATCATTTTCAAAAAGAAAATAATTAAAAGGATGCATGGAGAACATTTTTTTTTTGGGTGAGAGGAAGAAGTGGGAAAATGGGGGATTTTCACAAAACGAAAATCATTCTTATTTGGAGACCAGGGCCCCAAAAATATTTGCCACCATTACAAAATGACTTTTATCAATTAAGAAGAAGTCATAAAATACTAGCTACGGGCTAGGTATCGACTCTACTCTACTAAAGATTGCCACCATTACAAGGGAAGCCATTTATTTTTTCATCACCCTCTTTTTGAATTTGCTTACAAAATACCTTACAACATATGTGATTCAGCAAAACAAATAAAAAGAAGATTATGGTATCAATTGGAATGATAAAGTCCTATCGTCATTTTTTAAGCTACAGAAGCATGCCTACATCATGTTGCGTTTGGTCTAATTATGGCAACTCTAGTGTCAAAGAGTTAAATACTGATTTCCTGCCATTTGACTATGCATCAATGGATAGAGATCTGTTCAAATTCATACACTGTGCATCATTGGAAGCGGTTAATGATGATTTTGCACCATTAAAAGGTTGATTGAGGCGGGTAAACTAGGCAGGAGATAAAAAATGCCTGCAACGCAAATGGATCTAAAAGGCCACAAATCGATTGGAATCGGACAGAGATAGTTGGTAACATGAAATTTGTAGCAAAACCCTTGACTTTTATGGTTAAGAAATATAGTCAACGTCGGTTTTCTGAACCTAAAAAAGATATGCAAGTGAGCACTTTTTCGATGGTTATCTGCTGAAGATTCCATTTGAGACCAGTTTGAGCACTCGCTAATCTGATTGCAGATTTAAAAATTTAGTAATGCGATAAAAAAGTGGGATGGAAATTGAACGATTCGCTAATATTTTCTCAAAATACCAGGAAATGACATTTGGAAGTCACACAAGGGACCACCACGCACTTCATTGTGGCTAATGATCATCCATCAATCAATTCAACCATCGACAAACAGATTTGATTAGAAAAAACCAGTTGAAAAAGCTAAAACCAAGGATATGATAGAAAAAGAGGAAATTCATTTGTACCATTAATCACGTTGGAATAAAAAAAAATTATAATCAGGTAAATCAAGACTTATCAAAGCCAGCACGACCGAAAAAGCACAGCGGATCAACGCACCACCTTAAAAGTGGTGGGCACTGCCAAAGGCCGCTAATAAGGGATAAATTGACCTTCAAATTGACTTTGACATTTCTTTCGTGCATCTAGGGCGTTAGAGATGTACTATTATGTCTGATTACTATATAGGATTAGGTTAATTATAATCTATATTAATTGTAATTTTACTCTGATTGCATTCTCACCCTATACACAGGGAATGCAAGTGAAATATAAAGTTGGCAAATATTTAAATCAGTCCTCCTATTAAATATTTTTAATTAGAAACATTTTGTAGTAGACGCACAATTACGTCATTTCTTGTTCGATCATTCCTAATCAAAGGCACGTGAACAATCTAATGTAAACATAGAGTCATTTAAGAGATCTTTGCTTGCTAATCTTGTAATTGACAAAGACCAATAATACGTATGGATACATTTATTTCAAGAAAAATTAATTATTACGAGAAATTTTTCTGAAAATGATCATTTGTGTTGCTTACAAAAATGAATTTATGAAAATAATTTTTTCACCGATGAAAATATATAAATATAAACTGTTATTGATGATGAACCTTACTATAAAATTTGGGAAATGAGGGCAATAATGAAACTGACGAGGACGATATCAAGTAGAAAACATGGGGCTAGTAATATAGCCACGCATTATATTAGAGAGCGATTTTCCTAGACACACTATTCATCTATTCCAGCTAAAATACTTTAACATCAAATAGATTATACTTGAATCTAATTGAAATTTCTCATAAAAAGCGGTACAAAAATTCATCAAGAACAACTGCATAGAGGTCGATGGTATGGACCATTCCTTTTGGAATTATAAAAGCAGTCTTTTAGGCTTTAAAATAATTGCAAAAATTGATCTATCTAAAACGTATAGTTCAGAGCTAGCTCAAGTCCATTAGTATTTGTAGCTATGATAACTCCATTTCTATTTGTAGCTAGGATTTTTGCTTTACATTTATATACGGATATTCTCTTGGCCTTTTATACGATTATATTGCATTATAAGTCTAGCTTTACATGGAGTATGTGGATCTACCAATATTTAATATAAAGATTGTTTGACAAGTCCTAATTAAAGACAAATTGCAATGAAGAACTAGATGCGCAGTTTCCATGTCTTATTTGAGATGTGAATATTCCGGGAGTTTACTTATCACTTATTTTACTTTGTTGACTAAAAGTGTATTTCCTTCAGATTATGTTGCACAATTACATTGTTGTTGTCATTCACTTAGGCCTATCAATCATGATTTGCCATGTGGCTCCTGATGCTCCTCCCCGTAGGCCTCTTGTTTGACAATTACAAACAGGGCAAAGTTGTTTTGACACTTATTCGACTAGATCCACCCCTATTTTCATTAGAGAGACAGAATTGCTCTTTATTATTCAATTGAAACTTAAAGTAGTGGACCCCAATTTACACATTGTCTTGTTCTTTCTAGTTTTTCTAGTTTATGTAGCATCCGGTTACAATAATTGAGAATAACACATTCAAGCAAATATTATCATGCACATCAAAAACCTCTCTGTTCCTCTCTCTCCCTCTCTCTCTCTCATTAAAGACATCTTTAGAACTTTTCATTTCGTCAAGCGAATTTCTGGACTAATTTTAATGTAGAAATGCAGAAAAGCCTATATAAAAAAAAGAAAAATTGAAAGAGAAACTATGCCTAAAGTAATAGAAATATTTTTCATGAAAGCTTAATTTCATTCATGTTGGATTGACAAAGAAAATGTCGATTTTAATCTTCTAAACAACAATGTATTTAAATTTGAACGGAACCTACAATGGACAGAAATCAATTGAGGGAAAATGCATAAATGTGGAATCCATCAAGGGTGATTTCGCCCATCTTGTATAAACAGAGTGTATTTAGTTATAAAGAGGGTGGAAATAATGTCACCTAAATAATACTGGAATGGTAAATGATGCAATATTTGACCACATTAAAGTTGCAAAGTTAAAAGGGAAAAAAAGCCTAATTTATAAATGGGTATAATTGCTAGGTCAAGTCACCAACAATGCAATTTATGTATAAGTTCCAATGTACCAATAAATGATTAATCAAAGTGGTTAGGAACAGGTCTCATATTGCCTCAGCATGCAAACATCAGTTTGTATGCCAAGCTCCAATTTTTATTTTTATTTTTTTACATTTCTATTATTTAGTTGGAAGTAGACTTTCAAATTGGTGCATTGAGTTAATTTGAATGGATCGCAATAGGGTCCGATCTAAATTAAATTATATTGACCTATAATTTTAGCAACGTGTACCCAAACAAATACCCAACCCAATCGAGACCCCAATTTTTAACAGCTTTTCTTCTTAAATATAGAAAATAACATACTAAAATAAACTAACCAATTTTAAATGAAATAAACATGAAAAGAGCTCGCAGATAAGAAATTACTAAAAATAATCCTCCTAAATAACTCGTATTTTGAAAGCATTAACAAAGTGACCAGTGTCAATTTTTAGCAATCATCATCGCACCGTCAGCACTGTCGCATTAATGTTGTTAGAAGTTTTGGAAATTAAAAAAAAAATTAAATCTGAAATAAAAATTATGTTAGGAAAAGATAAAAATGTTTCTTCCTCCAAAAGAAAGAACATAATAGACAAATAGAAGAACCAAAATTCATCCAACCATCTCCTGTAAAATATTTCCTTTGCTACAACGAACCTAGTAATAATCCATTTTTTAGTTTGTTATGTTCTTAAGAGAGCTAACTGTGGTGATTGGACCTTCTTTGCACCCTTATTCCTAATTTATCAATGGAAGAGAGCTGATTAAGGTAACAATTACTCTCTCTCTCTCTCTCTCTCTCTAATCGTGCGTTGCACCATCTACATATCTAGAGCAAGGTCTAAATTGATAGGATTTCCAGTGCGTGGACCATGGACGCGATTTCAAAGTTCGCAGACTTTGAACGTGAGATGGCCCTCAATTATCAATCTTTCTATAGATGTGTTTAAAGAAAACTAATTAACAATCTAAAGATAAAACTTAGTCAATTTGAAGTCTTCTACACGCTTAAACTTTTTAAGACAAAGCTTAGTCAATCTGAAGTCTTCTACACGCTCGACCTTTTTAAGACAAAGCTTAGTCAATTTGAAGTCTTCTACACGCTCGACCTAAACCAATCAACCAAATCCTACACTTCCATGTGGAAAAGCCTCTGGAAGCACTCAAATTTTTCCAAGTAAACCAGAATTGCATTTTGGGTCAATAGCTTGCTGTACCCATTGGAAAGTGGGTGTAATTGATAAGTCAAGAGACCAATCATGCGATTTACGCCTGACTTTCAACCCAACAATAACTAGGATTGGCGAATTTTCTCTCAAATTATGACTTTTGCAAGTCAATTTCTCTTTTTGAGCAATATGTCCTACCATAAAGATTAATGCACCACAAACGACGTTAAAAAATTATGGAAACTTATGGTGGCCAACAAATTGCCAATCACTTTAAGCAATGACTTATAAAGAGGTTCCAGTAGTAGGTGATTAAAGTTTGTTGGAAAGGAAAATTAGGGAAAGAAATTGATGTTCAAAAGGACTACATTGCAACTTTTCAAAAAGATTTAGGATTTAGACAACGTTTCCAAAATGGCCAAGAAGTTTACTCATTGGTTAAGTAACATTATGGGAATTGGATGAACAAAAGGAATAGAAAATTTTTTCCAAAAAGTCTTATACCTATTTTATTTTTACTAATCCAGTCCTAAATTTTTTTAATATTGCCAACTAAGTCATAAACCATTTCGCCCTTTGCCAATTGACTCCATCCAACCAATTTTAGCCAAAAATTGCTTACATGAATATCGTCATCTCACTTTGAAGTTTATACAGGTCACTATGCTTAATTGCTCTCATTATCACTAAAGCATCTTGAATAACTTTCAGAACTCCACATTTTGAAAAATCTCAACACTCAACTTAATCCAGGGCACTCAAAGAAATCAAGTTTTTCTTCAACTAGAACATGCCTTACTCCAATCAATGTCCTTACAATACCATCATATATTCTTATTCTAACATCGCCAATACTTACAATATCACATTCAACATTATTCCCTAACTACACTTTACTACCATTCGTGCATGGATAAGTAGCAAACTAGTTTTTATATTTGGTGTTGCATGAAATGAACAATTAGAATCCATAATCCATTCATCAATGACAGACAAGACAAAATTGGCACTATTTGAATTACTGATAGCTACAGCTGTAACAACATTTGCAGAATCAACTATAATTCTCTAACCATTCTCATTCTTCAACTTAAGGCAATTTTTTTCTAAGATACCTCTCTTGCCATAATTCCAACATACGACATCACTAGCTCTAGACTAACTACTCGCTAATACATGTATTAGTTCTTCCACTACTTTCACCTACTAAAGCAGTAGATAGAGGTTCACCAGATCCTCTTCTACAAGAGTCTTCACTCAGAATTAAATCTTGAACCCCATCAAACGTCAAGCTCGTTGACTTAGAGGAATTACTAACAGTAGTATTCTAACTATCATGCAATATGGATAACAAAATCAAAGGATGTACCTCATTTTCAAAATTAGTCTCAATTGAACTTAATTGACTAATAATTATATTGAATCCATTGATATGATCAGCAACTGATGCACTTTCGATCATCTTTAAGTTAAACAGACGTTACATCAAATAGACCTTGCTCATCGCAAAAGGCTTCTCATACATATCTGACAAGCATTAAATTTGCAATGATCTTCTCCTTCATGATGTTAAATGTAACATTACAAGCTAACGTTAGCCAAATAACACCTATTTCTTGTCTATCCAGCAATTCCCAATCAATTTGCTTCATCATCTCTAGCTTCTCTCCAGATAGAGGCAAGTGCAGTTTCATTTGATAGTGATAAACCTCAATTTGCATCTTTTAGAAACCAAAATCCTTTCCAACAATTTTTTTGATTCTCACTTTTCTTTCTTTAGTCACCATCAATTTACTTCAACTTAGTCAAACTTTGCTCTAATATCAATTGTTAAGAAAAGCAAGCAATCGAACAATAAAATAAATAGAATAAGAAAATAAATTGAACACCAGATTTATGCAGTAGAGATCTAATTTCACAGGGAGAATAACAACAAATTTCACCATAAATCAAGTGATATATAGAAATTACAACCACACTCAAGTCATTCAAATGCTCATGATGTTTTCTAAGCCTCAATTACACCCAATAACGTACACAGTGTTTTGCCCAACAATTCATCGCCAAATAATCTTTTAATCTCACGATGAAATTACACACAAATTTTGAATTCATAAGATTTAATTGGGTTGAATACTTATATCTTTTTCGATGTAACTCACGAATAATACCCACAAAATAACCAACTGTCGCTTCAATATTTCTCTGTGCCCAAACTACGGAGCAACCCACAAAATATATATTTATACTCGAATGCACACTCCCTGAAAAAGTGCAACAAATTGTTAGGAGTAACCCACTCGTGTACTAGTTTACGAGTTTAGACTCCGCAATTTAGACTCTCTCTCGCAATGTAGAGCTTTTCACTATCCTCATGGTAGTTTAACAAATCAAACCCAAATTTCACCATCACTCCTCCACCTTCGTATCTTTCCCCGTCTCTCTTCCTTGCTTTTCCTTCCCTGCATCTTCGACAATTGTGTCATTCATCTGCCCGGAATTATGCTTTTGCAATGATTCAGTCTGTTTCCCTCACCATTTCCACCCCTTCACAATCCATACCTAAACCTCCGTCTTTCTTCGCTGTTTGATGGGATTTTGTCTTCCTCTGTCTTCTCTCAGCTCTCATTGATGGTTTATCTTCAATTGTTCACCTTGACTTTCACAATCGCTAGCCAATAATTCTGATTGAAATTCCACGAAACCATTTGCATGTACTTATCCCCCCCCCTGCGATAGCCCCTCTGGTGCACCGCTCTGTACCCTGCCCTCATGGATGATCACGACCAAGAAGAAGCATCTCGTTTGGCTACCCTTTGTTCCTGACTAGGTCACTTATGGCCGGAGCAACGGATTGAGGTTTGGGATGAGGCGCCACCTGTGGAGAAAGTTGAAGAATGCAAATTAATGCTAGTAGGTAAAATTCTCTCTAATCCTTCCATCAATTTTCAAGCTTTTCAAAATACATTGAGGTGTGCATGGAGAATAGACCAAGTTGAATTATCTGCAAGGGAAGCTAGTTTATATGTATCAAAATTCAAATTTGATTTGGATAAACAGCGAGTTTTGGAGGGTGGCCTTTGGCTTTTCTCTAGCCACTTAGTGATCTTTAAACCCTGGCTCCCTAACACACCGCTGCACTGTTATGATTTCTCCACTTGCGCCTTTTGGGTGCAATTCTTTGGTCTGCCGTTGGATTGGTGTTCTAAGCATATGCTAGAAAAGGCTTTTAGAAATATAGGCAAAGTACTGGAGGTTAAGATAGAAAATAAGGAGGGAACATCTCTGCGCGCTGGGAAAGCTAGGGTCGAACTTAATGTGCAGGAACCTTTAAAGACAGGCCAGCTCATCAGAATCAATGGTAAAACCCTATGGCTTGACTTTCGTTCTGAGCGACTTTCACACTTTTGTTATTCCTGTGGTAAACTCGGACACTATGCTATGTACTGTAAGGACTTTCCATTTAATGAAGCGAAGATGACAGGAAAAGAAAAGAAGGCGTATGGCCAATGGTTATAAGCGGAAGTGAGGGAACATATACAGCCTCCTAGCAATGATATAAACAGGGGAATGCATTAGCAGATGACTATGCCACTCATCCTAGGTACATCCTGTCACGCCCCGATCCTCCGAGCGCGCGCACATCCCACTCTGGTCGATAGAAATGCGACTTCCCAGGACACATCGCCGACCCATTCATTTTTTTTATTACGCATGCGGAAGCGAAACAAATCCCCTGACAACATTTAACTTGGGATAGAAAAACAGGCAATCAATCACAACCAAACAAGCTTCATTATAAACACATAGGTTTATATACAACACTGGATGGTCTACAAAATAGATAGGCTCAACAACTAGGGAACTGTCCTATGACCAACTTGTCGAGACACGTTCACCAATTCTTCAGCCTCCACCTTCCGAACTCAGACTTCCGGTCCTCCACGACCGTCATCTAGGGACCTGAAATATTATCCCACAACCGGGATGAGACTACGTCTCAGCGAGTCCTACCATCTAAAACTCAATTAGGGAGAAAATACGCCTCAGGGCGCTCTAGCCACACAAATAGAATAGAGGACTTACCTCGCCTTAGTCCCTTTCCTGCACGTCAGTACAATTCATATTCAAACAATGCTCGCACAAGCTGAAACTACCGACATACCCATCGGTCTATCAATTCAGTCAATCCAATTGATATCACACGATCCACACATCTATCAATTCATATAATCTATTAAACCATACCATCTATTCATCCATCAATACAATTATGGCTCGCACAAGCTGAAATGGATGCAATGCTCTCACAAGCTGATATAGATGGTAGCTCGCACAAGCTGATATATGCATAGATGATAGCTCGCACAAGCTGATAGATAGATCGTGCTCGCACAAGCTGATAGATAGATCGTGCTCGCACAAGCTGATAAAACGATCTTGGCTCACCAGAAGCTGCCGCAATATTCAATATAGTATACTATAGCTCACCAGAAGCTGCCATATATATATATATATATATGTATATTATAATTGCTCGCCTAAGCGGATACATATATATATATATATATATATATATATATATATATATATAAACCAATGCTCGCCAAGGCTGATCATTCAACAATAAACCAACTCATACCTCAATTCAATCAATCCAATCAATTCAAACTGGTCATACAGACCAATTACGGTGCTAAAAGCCAACACCGGGTATTTTCAAGTTAAATACCACAACTTCATCAATATCACTCAATTCCACACTTTTGGAATAATTAACCATAATCATCAATCACTCAATTTCTCAATCTAAACATACAATTAACACAAACCGACCGCACTTTCGCTTTGCGATCGCGCGAAATTCTAACGACCGCCATCCCAAGCATAATTTTCGAAATTATTAAATAATTAAATTTAATTCCGAAAATTAAATAATTAAATATTATTTTATAATAATATAATTTAATAAAAATAATATTTATAAATTGAAATAATTAATTAATTAAAAATAATTAATTAGGGCTTAAACAAGATTACACTAATTTAATCATACAATTAGCCCTAATTAAACATCCATTAAACTAATCATACAACTAATCTAATTTACATTAAAATAATCTAATTTAATCACATAAACCTAATTATACTAATCTAAACACCCCTTAAGCGTCATTAACTCACTAAGCAAGAATTAACTAAGCAAGAATTAGAGGATAAACTCACCGGATTAACGATCCGAACGGCTCAAACGACAAGGATGACGCGAGGTTGATAGTCTCCCAAGGCGGGCCTAGCTTCCGGGGTCGGGAAGCCAGCCAAAACGGGCCAAACCTTCGCTGCGATACCCATTTTTCTGCTCACTGATCGCTGCTGGTTGAGGCCGGGAAAGGGCGGATCCGGGGCTGGTTGGGGTCGGGAATGGGCGGAGGAGCTAAACCGGACCTAGGCGGGGCTTCACGGTGGCCGGAGGGAGCTCCGGCGGTGGCTCACGGTGCTGGACAGCAGCTCTGGATGCACACCAGACAGGAACGACTGCTGGAAGGGCGGGCTTGGCGTGCGTGGACAGCGGGTGTCGCGAGCGGCGGACGGCGGCAAGCGGGGCGCGACGGCGGTCCGACTGGACTGCTTGCTGCTCCGGCGTCCTCAGATCTACTGGGTCTTCGAGCAGAAACCGGAGATGGAGGAGAAAGGCAGCAACGACGCAAGATGGAGAGAGACGGAGGTGAGCTAGCGCGGCCAGTGGCGTGCAAGGACGGCGGACGGCGACGGGCGGCGCTGCTGTTCCAGGCGATGAGCAGCTTCT
This sequence comes from Eucalyptus grandis, assembly GCF_016545825.1. Lineage (NCBI taxonomy): Eukaryota > Viridiplantae > Streptophyta > Magnoliopsida > Myrtales > Myrtaceae > Eucalyptus > Eucalyptus grandis. The sequence goes on from NC_052612.1 coordinate 8,781,714, forward strand.
CCTCTGCGGTTTCTGGGCTTTGAAGAAGAAGAAGAAGAAGATGGAGAGAGGAAATGGTCGCACGGTAGGGAGAGGGAGGAGAGAGACAACCGAATAGAGAGAGGGAGGAGAGAGAAGGAAGATGGGACCACTTTCTTTCATTTTCTTTTCTTTTTCTTTAATCCCTCACACATGGCCCACCATGACCTAGGATGACCTCACAATCCACTCACCCAATCCTCCACAACCTCTTCCAATGGTTGCAATTTCATTTTCCGGGTCCAATTCTTGTACACTTAATTTAATCAATTCTCAATCAATTCCATTCAATTGAAGTTCAATTAAATTAACACATGTGTCATCGGCCTTCTCATGACATTTCCCCATCAAATGATCCAACTTGCATCCCGAAGATTCGATTAAAACGGCCATTTGACAAACCCGAACAAAAACGGCCTTATTTTGCTTTTTCCGCTAGAAATCTCGGTTTGTAGAAAAATCTTCTGGAGATGAGTCGACATTCCTAAAATGAATTGTGACTTGACAGAACTTCCAATTTCTGTAATCGGGTTCAATTTCACGGTTAAGTTAAATTCAACTGCACGACTTTAGCGCGTCCTAATCTACCGGGTAGCTTTTAGGAATTTTCTCAGTGCAATTGACTGTGGTTGATTATTCTCAAGCCACAAAGTGCATCTTCGACACATTGGCGACTCTTGATTGTCGTAGAAATCTCGAGGTTTCAAATACGGACACGAGGTACCAAAACGATAGAGAAATCGGTCTAGTGCCGATCAACAAGAATTGTGCAATTAGATGGAATCACCCATACGAATTACATGGCTCGTTGAATCGACCTATCTCCGGTCTCTAATCGGTCCGTGCCGTAATGACCCTTGCATATTAGTACGGTCGAGATGCGTTTCTGGTCGAATTCTCAAGTCTATTGCGTTTAGATTCCTTAACGGCTTCACCTGATAGACTAGTTATCTCGTGAGTGATCAGCTCAGAGAAGAAAGCTATAGACGCGAAGATGAAATGCCCGACTCATTTAATTGAAACCAGAATTGGAAAATCGGGATGTCACACATCCAATATTCCCTCAAGGCCTTAGTGGCTAAGGAGAGGCCCGATGTTATCTTTTTGATGGAAACCAAAAACCAAGAGGTCCTACTTCAATGTCTGCAAAAACGCCTCAATTATCCTAGCTCCTTTATACTCAACCCTATTGGTTTAGCTGGTGGGCTGGCTCTTTTTTAGAATGATCAGCTCGATATTACTTTGGATCGCTCTTCTTCTGAGTTTTATGATGTAATATGCACTAATCTCATGAGTGTTATTAGGATGAGACTCACATGTCTTCATGCTCGGCCACTTTTCTGCAACGTCGGTAGTTTTGGGCAACCTTGCGTCTCATCAACACTTCCAATGATCTGCCATGGCTTTGTGTTGGTGACTTTAATGAAATTCTCTATCATTGGGAGAAAGTCGGTAAGCATTTGGCTAACTCACAGTGGATGCAATCTTTTAGAGATGTTTTGCATGACTGTTCACTCATGGACATTCAAAGTAAGGGATGTTCATTTACCTGGATGAATCATAGAGCTGGTGATGACTTTGTAAAGGAAAGATTGGATAGGGCTCTGTGCACTCTAGACTGACGTCTTACCTTTTCTGAGGCTGAATTGTTTGCTTTACTTGCTGTGGGATCGGATCACAACCCCTTGCTCTTAACCACTAAAGCCTTATCTCATTGAAGGCCTCGGCCCTTCATATTCAAAGCTTTTTGGACCCAAGACCTAGAGTGCCGTGACATTGTTGCTCGATCGTGGAGATCTACACATCTAACAACCTCTACACTTGCATCTAAACTAAAGGCAGTTTCCTCTGCTCCAGCTCAATGGAGTAGATCAAAATTCTCCAAAGGTCATCAGCAACTTGCAGCTTTACACTAGCAACTTCGAGTCATGTGAATCAAACTCATGACCATTCTAATGCGCCATTGATCACTCACTTGCAAGAGCAAATCCAGAAATTATGGCAGCAAGAAGAATAACACTTTGGACCATGCGGTCTAGGATAAACTAGCTGAGGTGGAGGGATAAAAATACTAGATTCTTCTATGCAACTACTATTCAGAGGAGACAACACAATAAGATTAGTATGCTGCAAGATGACAACCAAGTTTGGGTGCGTGACCCCCAGCTTTTAAAACAAATGACAACAGATTACTTTTCTACTCTATATCAAATAGTGGGACATCGCGATTATGGGCCTATTTTGAATCAATGCCCTAGTATAATCACTGAGGAAATGAACTTGTCCTTGCTAGCTCCGGTCACAAAGGAGGAAGTCCAACATGCTACTTTCCAGTTGGGAGATACTAAAGATCTAGGCCCAGACGGTTTAAATGGACTATTCTATCAAAACCATTGGGATATACTTTAGGATGAGCTTGTCTTATTAGTGCAACATTTATTCCTATCTGGAGTTATGCCACCTGATCTAAATCGGACTATCATCTCCCTGATCCCCAAGGTACCTCACCCTGAAAGGCTCGATCGATACCGTCCAATTAGCCTATGCAATTATGCCTACAAAATCATTTCTAAGGTGATTGCTAATCGCCTTAAGCCCTACCTGTCTGACCTAATATCTAGGGAACAGAGTGCCTTTGTGAGTGTACGACAAATACAAGATAACATTTTAATAGTCCAAGAGGCGCTTCATCGATTAAGATCATAAAATGCAAGCGCCAATTTCGAGCTGTTCTAAAAATGGATTTGCAAAAGGCATATGACCGGGTGAGTGGGATTTCCTCCAAGATTATCTCCTCAAGATAGGCTTTCATGCTAGATGAGTACAAAGTGAGTCATGTAATGTATAACGACAATGTCTTTTAGTGTTAAATTCAATGGTGAACACCTTCAATATTTCCAACCATCCCATGATCTTAGACAGGGGAGATCCTCTCTCCCCTGTTTATTCATCCTTCGTGAATGTCCTCTCTCATCTTATGAATCAAGCATTTACCATGGGGCTTCTCATAGGCATCAAACTGAACAGGTGGTGTCCTACTCTATCTCACCTGTTTTTTACAGATGATGCAATTTTTTTTTAGATGGTAAACTACTTGAATGTCAGAATTTAGCTAACATCATCAACCAAGATTACTTTGTTACCGGTCAGGCTGTTAATAGAAATAAATCTGAATCTTTTTAGCAAAGATTGTCCTCTTACCCTACAGAAAATCTAGCTCGGGAATTTCAAATACTTGTGCTTGATATGTCACGCCGAACCCCGAGCGCATGCCCATCCCTCTCGGGTCGATAATATTTTGTGACTTCCTGGGGATGAGTCGCCGACCCATTCATTTTTAAGCACATGCGGAAGCGAAAATAAATCCCCGACAATAATCATCTTGGGATAGAAAAGCAGGACATCAATTCACAAAAGCACACATTTTTATAAGCAACGAGATTCAGGTACAAAACGAGTCTAGTCAAAAGCCTACAAAAAGGTCGACTCTCAAAAGAGGTTGTCCTATGACATACTAATAGGACACATCCACCGATCCTCCATACTCCTCCTCCTTAGACTTTGGGGCCTTGGTCCTCCACGACCACCTTCTAAGGACCTGAAAAAAGGGTTATTCAATAACCAGTGAGACAATGTCTCAGCAAGTCCACGCTCTAAACCCCGATTAGGAGGGTAATACGCCCAGCAGGCGTCCTAACCACACAATCATGCAATTTGTATAGAGGACCTACTCGCTCAGATCCACCTTGTAGGTCAATACAGTTTAAATAGGCACCACACAAATTCACATAGATCGAAGCACCGATCAAATCGATCTAGCCGATTACGTGTCAATCGTAACCGTTCCCTGTGTCAATCAATCGCACCATACATTCTCCACATTGTATATCTAGTCATCGAGCACACGTGCATTCTCTTAGGCACTAGTTCACCAAAGTGATGCATCAAATCACCGAGCCCACGTGTCTCTTCCAAGATGCCACACTTGATTCTCTGGGCCCACGTGCATTCTCTTAGGCACTAGTTCGCCAAAGTGATGTATCAAATCACCGAGCCCACGTGCCCTTTTACGATGCCCGGCCCATGTGCCTTCTCTTAGGTGCTAACTCACCAAAGTGATGCGTCGGATCACCGAGCCCACGTGCCCATTTTACGATGCCATACTGTCACCGAGCCACGTGCATTCTCCAGAGCACATACGAGTCTCCGAGCCACGTGTATTCTCTAAGGCGACCTCTTCGCCAAGATGACATATTCAACCACCGAACTCATGTGCATTCTCCAGGTGATATTCCAATTCACCGAGCCCATGCATTTTCTATTAGGTGATAACCAACTACTTTCGATACCAATAACCAATACCCAACGATTTCTCAATCAAATAATTAACAATCAACTCAATAGGAATAAATCCTAAAATTCATAATTAAATCAATTCCATACAAATTGAAGCTCAATTAAATAAATGGACTGCACCACGACAATCAGCATGAAATTCTGGTCACCGGCCATCCCGGTTGAATTTTCGGAAAATTAAATAATTAATTAATTTCGAATATTAATAAATAAATACCAAAAATCCAATTTAGGTCCATAATGCCTAATTGAAGCCCAATAAGGGTCGGGAAAAATCCCGAGATGCATTCAGTAAATACTATAGGCAATTTTCTAGCTAAGTACACTAACCACCTAACTAATATGCAATGCAATTAACTAATAATCACTAATCCATTCTAATCTAACCATCTAATTACACTTAAATAAATCTAAACACCCCTTAAACGTTATTAGCCTACTAAGAAGAGTTTAGTGCATAAACTCACCGGTTTAGCGCAACAATCGGTTCACGCTGATAACGACGCAACGGCGACTGAAACTCGGGCCTACAGCGGCTCGGGAGGTTGGTGGTGGGTGGTACAGCAGCTGCGGGCACGGTCGAGACAGCTGAATCGGCATGGCGACGAATGGCAGCTACGGGTGCACGGCAAAGGGAACAGTCCCTTTTCTTTCCCTCGCTGCTCACTCTCTCGCTCGCTATTCTCTCTTGATCTCTCTCTCGCGCGCTCGCTGCTCGCTGTTCTCTCTCTCTCTTTCGCTCGGTTTTGCTATTCCCATCACTGGTTTTGTTGACAAAAACCAGTCAACAAAAGGAAAGCTTCGGCGGCAGAAGGAGGCGAGGACAGGTGGATGGGAACGTGGCTTGCATGCTGTCCCGGACGCTCTCTCCGCTGGCCACCGAAGAGGGAGAAAGAAACGTGGCTTGCATTCGGTCTTCTCTCGCCAGCTCGAAGCCGTTGCTGCGTGTCTCCAGCTGCTCGAACGGCGTGGCTTCTCCTCGGTCAAGTTCTCCATTTAGTTGACCCCGAATTTGTTGCCGCTCGCCACCTCGCATGATGCATGCGGACGTGGCCTTTGCTGGCCGCTCGAAGCAACTCACAGCTGCTTCCTTCGGTCAACAATTCCCTCAATTGTTGACCGTCCAAAGACGTGGACGTGGGCTTCATGGGTCAAAGGATGTGCATGGTTGACCGGCCAAAGAAATAAAAGAAAACGTGGCCGTTGGTGAGACCATTCGTCGGGCTATCCTCGGAGAACGTGTGTTGATCCGCGGTCCTTTGCGGGGTAAAGGATTGGGAGGTCTTCGACAATTTTCGTCGTAAACATTCACGTACGCGTGGCCGTTGCATGCTATGGGCCTTCAGCTTGGTTGATTTGCGAGGCCGCTCGGGGTTAACGTGTCTTCAAAGCTGATTGTGTTAAACGAGAAATTTAAACGAGGAGCTATCACGAGAATGTGACGAAATGCGACGTTTCGTTATGGCGAGTGTGGTGATGAAGTGGGGTTGTAATTGGTGTCAACGACGTAGTCCGACGACAATTTCGTCGAACCCGTCTCGACAGTTACATATTCGAGGTCCGGCGAAACGGATGTCATATGATAGGGCTGGTAAATATCTCGGTATATCATCTGACTGGGGAAGATCAAAAAGGGAGATGTTTGCTTGGATATTGGGAAGAGTTAATGCGAAACTAAAAGGGTGGAAAGAAAACCTGATTTCTAAGGGTGGTAAGGAAATTTTACTCAAGATTCGTTGTACAGGCAATACCACAATATGCCATGTCTATTTTTAAAATACTTGTGTCAATTTGCAAGTCCATAGAACAGAAAATTGCTCGGTTTGGTGGCGAGTGATGGAAAGAAATCAAGCATACACTGAAAAATTGGGAAGTTCTTAAAAGTAGAAAAGACAAGTGGGGTCTCGGATTTCGTGATCTCATTGACTTCAACAAAGTCATGCTTGGTAAGCAAGCATGGAGACTAATGCAGCACCCAACATCTTTATGGAGCACCCTTTTTAAAGGGCTTTATTTCCACTCACAGGACTTTCTGCATGTTGATCGTGGAACCAAACCATCTTGGGATGGCGGAGTATTCTCCTTGGGAGCGATGTCATTTTACCTCACCTACAATGGTCTGTTGGTAATGGACAAACTATTAATATATGGGAAGATCGTTGGCTCCCTAGAGGAGTTATAGGAGGCCCTGTTGCTCGAGATGATCCACAGATGGTAGCTGATCTCTTCGATTCAGCAAACAACAACTGGAACATCCCCCTTCTCAATTGGCACTTTGATGCCCCAACAACCGCATAAATTCTTGCCATACAGTAACCCCTTACTACACTACTCGATCAAATTATTTGGTTAAGGACTCAAAATGGTAACTATATCAAAAATGCCTACCATACCATCGACGCTCCACTTCCAGCAACCAACGTAACCAAGCATCATCATCACACAAACCCCCAAGCTACTATGGAAATCCATATGGACTGTCAACTTACCCCCCAAAATTCGACCATTCCGTGGGTCGTTTGTCACAACACCTTAGCAACAAAAGACAATCTTTTCCAACATCACATCACAGCAGAACCAACATGCCTTATCCGTAATTGTCGCGACCTACCATCGGGGGGAGGGAACAGGTTTAGGGGTATTGCCTAAAAGATGGGTCTAAGGCTCATGATTAGGCGCGGGCTCTCCCAAACTCATACCCCGCATGACATTGGGATATTTTTTTAGAATTTTGCACAAATGGAGTCGCCACTAGCCTATTGGGGTCAGCTAGAAACCAAGTGAGGCATGGGAGTGTACCTCACTTCCTACGCAACCGGAGAATCTAGGGTCGGGGACTTAATTATACTAATTGACTAATTAGTGCCCTTTCGGTACCTAATCTTGTTCATTTTAACAAAATGATTTTCATCAGGCAATTTAGATCAATTTCATACCTATCCACTAACATAGGAGGTGAGCATGCAGGTGCGCAATCAATAAAGTAATAATTATACCTACCAAGATCCTATTTGCCCTAAAATTAAACACATGCAAATTAAACATAGGATAAAACAACATAACAAGAAAATAAATGCTTAATTATACTAAAGCGGCAATACATAGCAATTCCTAACCAAACCCTATCATTTTTTGATTTTCGAAATTTTTAATTTAATTTAATTAATTTTTTAAATTAATTAAAAAATAAAAAAAAATCGAAATTTTTAATGTTTTCTGAGTTTTTGAAATTCCAGAAAAATTTTGAATTTTTATCATTTTTCGAAATTTTTTTTTTTTTTTGATTTTTGATTTTTTTAATTTTTAATATATATTTAATATTTAATATTATTATACTTCAATAAAATGGGTTCGGACCGGGTAAACCCAATCCGGCCCATGGACCAACCCAAACCCAAATCCAACACTTTTGGATTAAAAAATTCATTTTAAAAAAAAAAATTAATAAATAAATAAATAAAAATCCTTCCGCTTGTCTTTTTTCAATGCATACCTTTTCCCTACACCATCTGCTTCGCGACTCCTCTTTCCCGAAGCCCCTTTTACTTTCTTTTTTCATATTTTATTTTACTTTTCATTTTTTCTTTACTTTTCTTTTCTTTTGTTTCTTCTTTTATTTTTATTTTTTTTTCTTTTGGTCTTCTTCTCTACACGTTCTCCTTCCTTGCCCCCGCACGCCTTTCAACCCTCCCGAAGACCGCCTTCTCCTTCCTCACGACATTCCTCACCAAAATTTGTTTCTTTACCAAAACTAATTCGAACAACAACAATAACCAAAGCACTTAGCATCCCTTCTAACACCAAACCACCCCGACTGCCGCAAATCGTCGACCATGAGGGCTGCTACACCATTTTCGGATGTGAACACCCCGGCTCAAACACACATGATTACTTCACGAAAATCGCATGAAATCGCGATGAAAACATAAGAGACAGTCATGGTCCAACATATATATGAACAAGCGTAAATTAGACCGAGTTTGAACGTAGGTTTTTTTTTTCGGTTCTCTTTGAGACATTTTGTCAAACATTGGGCGTGCAGCAGCTAAAAAAAAAAGGCATACGGGCTCACTCGAGGCTCGAATCCGAGTAAAGATCAACACAACATGCACAAGCAACACAGATCCACTAAGGGACATATATCACACTCAAACAGATGCGAACACAGCAAGTATTTTCAGCCACAACATACTCACAGACTTGCATTTCATCAACCGGTTAGCATACACAACAAAAACGAAGGATCTCGGGACTGGTATAGACTCGAGCACAAGCCGGACATCTCGTCAACATGCACTAGGACATCTATGAGCTTTCATGGAGGACTAGTGTAGCTGAAGTTCGCGTGAACAGGTCGGCCGTGAGCTCCGGCCCGAGACCTCGAAGTGAAGCGGGAAGCCTACCTGGTTCGGATGGCGAGCAACAGGCGTACTTCAAGCAGCAGCGAAGCGTTCTCTCCCCAATCGTCTCTCTCAAGCTCGCCCTCTCTCAAGCTCGCTCTCCGGTGCTCTTTGTTCTCTTCCCCCCCCAGTCGAGCCCCCTTCCGGTTTTATACCCGGCCAGCAAGCGCGCATGGCCTCTGCGGTTGCTAGCTTGCCGCCGAAATGCCCCTCCAACTCGCGGATCATGCTGGCCGCCCGCAATCCCGATCCCGCTCCGGTCGCCGCTCCATTTTTCTGTTCTCTGCAGTCGTCGCGCAAAGGACAGCAGGAGGGAGACGAGGTTCGTGCGTGGGCTGGGCTGAAGGGAAAAGGTGGATGGGCCGAACCGGTGGGCGCGTGAGGGAAAAGGAAAAGAAAGGGAGGAAGGGGCCAGCCTAGGGTTTGTCTAAACCCGTGCCCAGTGCCCTTTTTTTTTTATTTTGAAATTTTCTTGTAATAATTTTTTTGATAATTTTTTTGATTGATTAGAAGACTAGTGACACAAATTCTCCTAATGTCTATATGTGATGCAATTTTAATGAAAATTTTTGTTAAGGGGGTTAGAAATCAATCCCCAATTTTTTCAATGCAATTAAGAAACACTTAAACAAATTGCTAAAATTTAGGTGTCAACAGTAATCAACACATACGGGAAACCACAGAACATCTCTTTCTTTTATGTCCATGGATGCATTGTATTTGGTCACATCCACAGATCAACATTCAAATCACACCACAATCAGTCAAATGAATAGATGAGTGGTTAGCAGCACAGCTAGAACACCGGAGTACCTCGCCTGGTCTGGAGATCATTGCTGCACTCTTATGGCAGATCTGGAAATCACGAAATGGCTTCATCTTCCGCCGATAATGCCCCAACTCGTCACGGGTAGTGGAGGAGGCCCTCGCCTAGGTACGAATTGCAACCCGGCCATTGACACGTACATCCCGATTTGCTTCACAATCCGATCTGTAGTGGCAGCCACCAGATCTTGGCGAGGTGAAAATCAATATTGATGGAGCACATCAACCAATGAGTTCTAAAGGAGCTATGGCATGTATATTCAGAGATCACACAGGAACTCTCATCCATGGCTTTACCTGCGATTTCTTAGCAACTTCGGCTTTTCACAGCAAGATCCAGGCGTTCCTCATCACTCTTGATTATCTGCTACAACACGGTAAGGATCAGGACCGGCTTGCGCTTGAATCTGACTGTCTTTTGGTAGATGCTGTCCACGATCCACCATCGACACCCTAGGAGATGCGACCTCTTCTTGCAGAAGTGGCAGCCAAACTCCCCTTTTTCCCTAACCTAAAAATTCGTCACTATAGACGCGAAGCCAATTTTGTGGCTGATTGGGCTGCTAAGGCCCATTTTAATGGCAACTTATCACTGAACTGGGCTACGTCCCCACCCCCTTTGCTTTCGGATCTTCTGTATTCTGAAGCCCAAGCTTCGGGCTACTGTCATCCTTTACATTCATGATGTAATACTTCCTATTGGGATTCGGTCAAACCAAAAGTCTAACTTGGACTTTCTTTCCTTCTGCGCGACTTCATCCAGAATCAAGAAATCACTTGCATCAATATTCGGTCAACCCAAGTTCAATTGGACATTCCGCTTTCGACTTCTTTGGGCGACTGCACTAACAGGGAAATACAAAATTGTGTGCCCCTCCCTTTAACTTTATTTCACAACCCAAAAGAATTTATGTATTGCTCGAAGACGTCCATAAAATATTCAATTCAGAATATTCTTATATCCAGAAATAATAAATAACCTCTGGTAAGGTTTCATTTATTGAGCTTCAACTCGAGATATATTTTAACAAAATCTATCAAGGGTGATTTCGCGTTTTTTGTATAAACAGAGTGTATTTAGTTATAAAGAAGGTTGCCCCAATGGCTACCCTTTTCTCATGGGAAGAAGAAGGTGCGGCGTTTAATTCCCCACTTTCTCAGAAGGACTAAGGTGGATACGTTTAGTTTCATGTGTGAATCTCGACGAAGTAGGGCAAAAGTCTAAAAGTGAGCCAAGAATTAAAGTGGGATAGATAAAAAAAAATACTGGGATAAACAACATTAAAGTTGCAAAGTAAAAATAATGCAATCCCCAATATAAACAGGATAATTGCCAAGTCAATTGCCAAGTCAAGTCATCAATAATGCAATTTATGCATGACTTCCAATGCACCAATAACTAACTAATCAAAGTAGTTTTAGGAACAGGTCTCACATTGCCCCAGCATGCAAACGTGGGGTTGTACACCAAGCTCCATTTTTTTTTTCTTTTTAACATCTCTATTATTTAGTTGGGAGTAGACTTGTCAAATCAGTGCATTGGATTAGTTTGAATGAGTCGCAATAGGGTCCCAACCCAAATTAATTTGTATTAAACTATAATTTTAGCAACATATACCCAACATATGCCCAAGCCAATCAAAACTCCAATTCTTAACAGCTTTTCTCCTTAAATATAGAAAATGACATACCAAATAAACTAACCAATTTTAAATAAAATAAACTTGAAAAAATAGCAAATAAGAAATTACTAAAAATAATCATTTTAAATAACTCGCTTTTTGAATGCATTAACAAAGTGACCTGTGTCAATTTTCAGCAATCATCGTCCCACTGTTAGCACTATCACACTGATGTTGTAAGAATTTTTGGAAATTAAAAAAATTGAATTTGTAATAAAAAATTATGTTAGGAAAAGATCAAAATGTTCTTCCTTCAAAAGAAAGGACATAATAGACACATGGAAGAACCAAAATTCATCCAACCATCTCCTATAAAATATTTCCTTCAATACAACGAACCTAGTATTAATCCATTTTTTAATATGTTGTGTTCTTAAGAGAGCTAGAGGTGATTGGACCTTCGCGCCCGTATATTCCTAATTTATTAAAAAGAAGAAGAGCTGATTGAGGTAACAATTACTCTCTCTCTCTCTCTCTCTCTCTCTCTCTCTCTCTCTCTCTCTCTCTCTCTCTCTCTCTCTCTCTCTCTTAATCCTATGTTGCATCATCTATTTATCTAGAGCAAGGTCTAAATTGATAGGATTTCAAGTCCGTGGACCATGGACACAATTTCACAGCTCGCAGCTTTTGAACACGAGATGGCCCTCAATTATCAATTTTTCTATATATGTGTTTAAAGAAAACCAATTAACCATCTAAAGACAAAGCTTAGTCAATACGAAGTCTTCTTCACGCTAAACTGAAGGGGCCACAATGTATATTAACCAATCAACCAAATCCTACACTTCCATCTAGTGAAACCTTTGGAAGCACTTGAGTTTTTCCAAGTAGACAAGAATTGCACATTGGGCCAATAGCAGGCTCTACTTGTTGGATTGCACCTTGAAAGGGGGTGTAATTGATAAGTCAAAAGTCACCAACAATGCATTTATGCCTAACTTCCAACCCACCAATAACTAGGATTGGTGAATGTTCTCTCCAATTAGGACTTTTGCAAGTCAATTTCTCTTTTTGAGTAATTGTTGCGCCATAGAGATGAATGTACCATTAGTGAAGTTCAAAAATATGGAAATTTATGGTGGCCAACAAATTGCCAAGCACTTTAAGTGATGACCTATGAAGACATTTCAGTGGATGATGTTCAAAAGGACTATATTGCAACTTTTCAAAAAGATTTAGGATTTAGATTGCGTTTCTCGAATGGCTAAGAAGTTTACTCATTGATTAAGTAACATTATGTGAAAATTGGCTAAACAAAAGGAAAGAGGAAAATTGTCCAAAAAGTCCAAAAGCTATTATATTTTGACCAATTTAGTTTTAAACCATTTTAATATGCCAATTGAATCATAAACATTTTTACGGTTTGTCTATTGAGTCCATCCAACCAATTTTGCTCGGAAATCGCTGACGTAAGCGCAAGTATTGACATAATTTTTTTTTTCCTTCCATTCTTCCTCTTCTAGCCTAAGTGTCCAATTTTTCAAAAAGTGGCACTTAAATGTACCTTTTGGAAATTTTGGCACTTATGTGTCCCTCCAACCAAGTTGTGGTACTTGTGGTATTCTTCTACTGACTAGTTCCCCTTAACCCTGGAGCCTCGAAAACCCTTCTTGGTGGGTATTTCATTAGAGAGAATTATTACAAGAATATTAACATTTTTGTTGGAGAATCTAACATCATAAATTAAGCGAGAGAAAGCCAAATCCTAGACAAGAATGCGAGCCTCTCATGCTGAAGTTTTTGTGGGCCAAAAAAGAAAGTTTGCTAGAGCTTTTTCTAGTCACATTGTAAGTTCCCATCATGTTATTCTTTTTAGTCTTTGAAATCGATGCCAAAGTTTAAAACTTGGAATTTCCTTATACGACTTGAGAACGCCACACGATTTTAACAAGTTCAAATTAATGCTCATGGTGTTTTAGTTCGCAGATTATTGTCAACCCATTTGATGCGATCAACAGAATGGCTTCTATTCGAGTTTGTTTGCAAACAAAAAACCTATTTGGAAAAACGCCATATGAGCGTTGGAATTTGAGCACGCAAGTATCACTACATGACCATTGAAAAGGCAACCTGGGACAAATCCCACACCAATGTATGGGAAGACAAAACAGAAAAGTGATGACCTTCTTTATAGTCATTTCAATATTCGTACTTAGGATTTGGAAGCATGTTTTGAAGACAATACATACATCAAAGGCCTAGCCATAATAAATAAGCATACGTCAAGTGCTGGGCACCGCTATGGCCGAAAATCCCATATCAAATGTTGCTTTCTATTCTGTTGTTGCTTTTTGTAAGAGTGTTGTAGACTGATGTTGTCAAATAATCATATGGATTAATGTACGTCAGTTTTATTACTGCGGTGTTTCATTGATGTGTAAATGTAGTTTTTTTCTTGCATTCATTTCAAGTCCATTATAGAATAATATGAGAATGTTGGTTGACTGAGAGTTTTGGCCAAAATGACAACTAGTTTTTGTCTCGATTGAGGAGAAAATTCCTGTGTATGTTCATAGCAGATATAGGCATTTCAAATTGGAATGTCCAAGCATGAATGATATAGACAGCACCTTTCTAATACTTGATTATCTCATCAAAAAGATGCACAGAAACTTGTTACACCTCCCCAGAACAAACTATGGAACAACAAGTTTAAATGAAAAGCCCATTGAAGAATCTATCTTTTGTACAAGATATAACTAATAATCAACAAAACATATGCAATCATTTCACCTCCCCATGGCTTGAGCTGCGATTCTTCTGACGACGCTGCAAAATTTATTAGGCAGAATAGTCTCTTTTCCATTAGAAGATATAGGAAGCCCAATGATGAGTTCATCCACCTCCAATTGATCACCGCGGAAGCATTACTCAGAGGAGTCCATGTCTAGCTTACTGACAATAAATGTCAGATTACTAACTCAAGGATGCCATGAAAATCGACAAAAAAGAAAATTTACGATCTCCTTTTTTGCAATGTCCAAAACTCTGTTGGAGAAAACTTCCGTATTTGTTTTAAAGTTGACAAAACGTTTCCATCAGTCAAGTCTGAAGACTTACAGACTCTTTCGTCAAAGTCTGAAGACCACCGAACCACCACACTCAAGATTCAAAATCTACCCTTATTGACAGTTTCTAAACCGTTGAAAAAAACTTATCCAGAATTGAGTATTTCTTTAAGAATTTGATTCTATTGACTAAAGAAGATCTCTCGGCTGGATATAGCATTTTGGAATCTATTATTCACTTTTATTCGGGTAATTTAGATTCATTGATTGGTGAAGCATACTTGGAAGGTTTTACTTATGGAAACCTAGATCCTGATTGTATGGGCGAGCAGGATTAGTGGGCTATCGTCATATTCCTTAAATAACTTGAGATCTCCCCTAATTGATTCTGTCCAACGAGTAGATTGGAAGAGCTCCTTTGGAAAGTGCCAACGGGTATGAAGGCATGGAGGAGTATATAAGGAAGACGTTCTAGTTATTCGAGTGTGTGCGCGATAGATAAATTCCAAAGTCTCGAAGCTTCATGTTCTTTGCCAATTCAATTGTTGAGCGTAAATTTGTACTCAAAAGAGAGTTTATACATTTGTGAGACCTTGAAAAAGTGTAGCAGAGTCTCTACACTGTGGAATCAATGACGTGATACTGTAACGACTCTTTTGATTCATAGTGAAATCCAAACAGTGGGCTGTCAGTGCGGGAGAGTGGACGTAGGTTTGGATTAAGCCGAACTACTATAAACCTTATGTTCTTATTCTCTTCCCTAAACTCTTTTACTTTACTCGTAACTCTATTTAATTGTTAGAGTCTCGTTTCTATTTTAAAGTTTACTGTTAAACAGACTTAAGTTAAAAGTAAATTTTTATACTATGCTTCTCAAAAGTTTGTTTTCGCACCTATTCACCCCCTCTAGGTGCTCGTAACTAACATTCACAAACTCGACGTGCTCACCTTTGCTCCAAAACATTTAGAAGTCACTAATCTTACTATTAAATTCACCAATGCCCACAATGCACAAATAGTTCATAGATCACAACAAGAAAAGCCAAGCATTGGAATTTAAAGCTACAAGGCAAAAGAAAGCCTTTGCTAGAGTGATGGCGGTGTGAGGCAATCCCAATTTTACTGTCACACCCTGAACCTCGGGCGCGCCAACATCCCACCATGGTCAAACAAATGCAACATTCCCAGGTTAAGTCACCGACCCATTCAGTTCTTTAATGCACATGCGGAAGCATATTATAAAACCCCTGACAATAAAATATGGGATAAAAAATCATAAAACAATTTCACAACAGTACACTTTCATAAATCGACGGAGTTACAGACGAAGGCCTACAGCCAAAAGTCTATAAAAGAATGGCTCTTAAAAAAGAACCATTTTATGACCTACAAGTCGTACACAAATTACAATCCTTCAAACTTCACCTCTGCAACTCCACAAGGCCAACCAGGCGAACTGGTCGCTCCGTCCATAGGGGACCTGAAAATGTTGACCCACAACGGGGTGAGGCATTGTCTCAGCAAGTTCAACCCCCTAAACCCCTATTAGAAATAGAATACGCCCAAAGGTGGCCTAGCCACAATATCAAGAAGACTTACCTCGTCTTAGTCCTTACTTGCAGGTTAGTACTATTTATATAATTCAATCACGTGCAGTTATAAGAACCAAACAATTGCAGCACAATCGCATCATCCAAACAATTCAATTGCTCAGATCGTCTTAGCGATCAATCGACTCAGTCGATTACATGTCGTAAGATCATCATACGGTCATTCTAATTATTCAATCACTTGCCTTCACTGCGACTCTGAGTAAGTCTAACATTTAGTGGTAATCACGGCCCCACTCGGCACAACCTTTAAAAGGTGGTAGATCACAGCCCAATGAGCACGACCTCTGTCAGGTGGTAAATCATGGCCCAATTGGGCACAATCTTTATCAGGTGGCGAATCACGTCCCTATTGGGCGCAACCTTTATCGGGTGGCTAATCACGGCCCTATTGGGCGCAACCAAATCCAATTTGGTGGCAAATCTCAGTCCAACTAGGGTGACTTTCTAAGTTCACTCATAACCACATCACGGTTATCTTTCCATCAAATTCCGACACTTTGGATTTTATGAAAGAAATCCCTATTTTTCACAATCAACATTCAATTTTCAATAATCAAACATCAAATTCATAATCTGAATACACGGCAACAATCGGGCGTGAAATTCTAAGAAAATAAGGTCCTGACAAAATTTTCGAATTTAATAAATAATTAATTTTATTCCGAAATTAATTAAATAATAATATTTTAATAATTTCGAATAATAATATTTTATTATATTATTTAATAATTCGAAATATTTAATAAATCAAAAATAAATTCCTTTAAGTCACATCAAAGCTTATCTTAACATAAACACTTACTTAGCCTTAACTTAAACATACTTTAAGTTAATTAAACATCTTAATATAATCTACACTTAAATAAATTAAACTAACTGCCTAATAACACTTAACCTAAATTAAACCTCCCTAAGCATAATTAACCCTCTAATCCAGATTTAATGAGCTAAACTCACCCGATTAGCGAGTCGAGCGAATCAAAATGACGAGGACGCCGAGGGGAACAACTTTTCTCAAAGCGGGCCAAGCATCCGGGGTCGGGAAGCCAGCCAAAACGGGCCAAACCGGGCTGAGATACCCATTCTCTTGGCTGTTGTTTGAGGCCGACGGAGGGCGGATCCGAGTTAAGCTTGGGTCGGAAATGGGTGGAGAAGACTGGCGGGGCTTGGGCAGGCCGGTGGGGAGGTCGACGGCGGCAGAGGGAGCTCCGGCGAAGGCCCGAGCTGCTCGGGCCAGCTGCTAGAACACGGGCTGGCGCAGACGAGGGCAACGTCGAGCGGTGGTTAGGCGCGCGGGCGACGTGCGTGCAGTCGGGCGGAGTGGCGGCGGCGGTGATAAACGAATGGCGAGGGTCCGGCTGGCGACGTGCGACCACCATGGCTGCTCGGTTCCGTCGAGCAGCAAGAAGAGAGATGGAGAGGGGGAAACCAACGGAAGGGAGAGAGGAAGGAGAGAAAGGAAGGAGAGAGAGAGAGAGAGAGAGAGAGAGAGAGAGATGGGACCATTTTATTTTATTTTTTTCTCTTTCTTTAATCCAACAAAGATGGCTCACCATGACCTAAGATGACATCATATTCCACTCACCCAATCCTCCACAACCTCTTCCAATGGTTGCAATTTCCTTCTCCGCCGAGGCATGAAACTTTGTACATTAAATTCTTCAATTCCATTCGAATCTCTTCCAATTTAGTCCAATTAAAGTTCATAAATTAATTCAATGTCACCACACTTCAATTCACACCCTCACTTGTCCATAGAACCTCCTTGAGTCCCAAGGGCACGACCAAAAGCGGGCCTACTAATTCCTCGAGCCAAATTAGCCATTCTCTCGATTTAATTCGCTGAAAAACTCGATTGCATGAAAATCTTCCGATGATGAGTCAATGATCCTAAAATGATTTGTGACACATCATGACTTCCAATTTCTGAATTCGATCTCAATTTTCACGGTTAATTTCAATCTGGTGCAATTCCAGCGCATCCTAACCTACCAAGTAGCATTCAGGGAAATTTTCTTGCATCCAACCTGAGAGTAATCAGTCCCCAAGTCTGACGCGTTAAAATCACTTAATTGCTTCGTCCAATATGCTAGTCCTCTCATGAGTGGCCAATTTAAAGAGACGAACTATATGCACAGATGAAATGCCCGACTCAATCAGCTGAAAATAGAATTAGAAAAATTGGGATGTCACATTTACCCTAAGGAGAACCCTCTTTACCACTTGGATTGATCTTAAGGCGAAGGGCATTAGGGGGAATGGAAATTTCTTCCTTCTGTGATTGCAGCGGCACGAGTGGACCGAGAAGCATCGAAGAGAAGATGCAGAACTCGATCTTTCACAAGAATGCTTGTGCCAGAGAAGCAGGCTTCATGACTATAACTGGAACAACCATTCAGGTTTGGGAAGAGAGCCTTGCTGCCATCGGTATGATATTCCACGACATGTCCACACCTGGGCGACGTGTTGTTTCGACAAGCTACAATTGCTTTTCCTTGAACAAACTACACCAATGTGAACGACACTAACCTTGGATGAAAGCGAGTGGAGCTTGCGAACGACGGACTTGAAGCTTGCAAATGACTTAAAGCTTGTGGACGATGACCTTGTGAAAGAAGAGAAAATGGCGAACAGCAAAAGCGACGAGGATCAGGTGAGCGGCATGGCCGAGGATTGGGCGAGTGCAATATGCTTAAGCAGCCGGGGAGAGGAAGGAAGAAAATATGAATAATTGAAAATCCTATTCAATTTGGAAATTTTTAAAAAAATTTACCCAATTGCAGATTTTGACCAAATTACGCATGTTCTAGTTGCTGGAAAATGTTCATCAGTGAATATTTGGCTGATTGGGAAGTTTAAGCCCTTATTTGAGATGGACTTGGTCACTTGAGACCCTTATTTAAAATAAAGTCCACTTTATATTTCAAGCCTTTAATTAGAATTTTTTCCTTAAAGTTAGAACTTGAGTATGCAATTTATCTATATTGGCTCATACAAAAGGTAACTTTCAACTCATACCAATGTACAGGAAAACAAAACATGAGAGTAGTCTATCGGATCATCCGAAGTGATGACGTACTTCATATTCATTAGAGGATAGAGGGGATTTTTAAACATGTTTTGAAGATAGTGGAATAGAGATTTTCCAAATTATCCTTTTGTACACCCGATTCTTTCTCCTTCATAACGAGCTAAATCCCAAAAAGAAAAAGAGATATAGACAGAAAAGTATCATTTTTTTTTTTTTTTTTTTTTTGGTAAAAGTATCATTTGATCTGCAATATCCATTAAAATTTTATTCCTGTAGACTCGATAGCTTTGCTGATAGTTATGGAGCCCAATCACTCGGACAAGTAAGCTTGAGTGCGTGCACATAATTCTCGCGCGACAAAATGCATGGTGGGTTGCGAATCAGCACTTGTGTGCGTGCACGCTAGTGCCGTTGTGACGATGATTGCCACTTTCTTGGCTAGTTGGCCAGTCGGAGGAGGAAGACGCGGATCGAGCACATCCTTCAGCATCAAATTTGCGTCCTCAGAGATTGTTGATGTTGGTGTCATTAATAGAGAAGAGAGAAGATCCCTGGATGCTTTCCCATCATAATCTCTAGCGCCACTACTCCAAAGCTATACACGTCACATTTATTCGTTACCCGCATCATAATTGCTAACTCTATTTTCATGAAAGAACAATGCATTAATATTTTGATCAATGTCAAGTTGCACAAAAATTCCAAATTTCTTTGGTATTATTAATATGAATGACTTTTCAAAATCTATACTTGCTCTTAAAAAGTCTGATGAGAATTATATGATGAATCCAAATTTGAGAACAATTCATGCTAATATGTACAAGCGAAATGCATAGTTAGCTTTGATTATATGGCTTACCTGGAGCCATGTAGCCATGAGATCCGGCCACTGTGGCCCAATTCGATGAGTCTAAATTCAAGAGTCTTGCCGTCCCAAAATCTGAGAGTTGAGGCTCGAGGTATGACTCAAGCAAAATGTTTTTCAATGTTATGTCCCAATGGACGATAGGCGGTGAGCAATTGTGATGCAAGTAAGCAATTGCGTGAGCCACGCCATGAACAATGTTCACCCTTGTACCCCAGTCCAGTTCAACGGCTCCCGTTCCTCCATACAAGACATTTGCCAAACTACCTCTCTCAACAAACCCATAGACTAAGTACATGAAACCCCTCGTGGAACAGAACCCGTGGAGCTTGATCACATTGCGGTGTCGAACCTCGGTCAACACGCGGATTTCGTTCTCGAAACTCTGGCGGTTGACTGTTGGGACATTGCTGGATTCTAGTGCGTTGAGCTTTCTAACAGCGACGATTTGGCCGCTGGCCAATACGGCCTTATAAACGCTCCCGAACCCACCTTTTCCGATGCAATATTCTTCGCTGAAATCATTGGTGGCCTTGGCGATGTCGCTGAATGTGAACTTCCCTAACCTTTCCCATATGATCTGCTCAGATTTCTCGTGCTTTTTAAGACGCTTGATCTCTTCCTCTTTGTCAAGAAGATTTTTTCGCCACTGACGTAGCAGAATCACGGCAATTAGAATCGCCAAAAGTAGTGAGCAGCAGACGCCAACACTCACACCAACCAAAACCTTTTTTCTTTGGTCAGTCGATTTACTGCTTGTCCCACAAGGAGATAATCCGGTCACGTATCCACACAAGCCCGGATTCCCGATAAAAAGCACTTCCCGGTGCTTGTTGGAAGAGGCGACCACTAGGAACTGCACCTATTAGTTTGTTGTATGATAAGTCTATAGAGCCTAAACTGCTCACGCTGTTGAGAGCTGCAGGAATTGTACCCGAGAAGTTGTTATGCAAAAGATTGAGATTTTCCAGCTTAGTAAGCTTTGCCAAATTGGACAAAATTGATCCTGCTAGTGAATTGTGGCTCAGATCTAGGAGAATTTGTAGTGCGAACAAGTTCCCGAGCTCCGGCGGTATGACGCTCGACAGATTGTTGTTGCTCAAGTTCAAGCTCAGTAAATTCTTGCAATTCGCTAGCTCGTCCGGTATGCTACCGCTTATTGCGTTCTTTGACAAATCAAGATAATTTAGCTTCGATAAGTTTCCTAATGAGATGGGAATATCTCCAGCCAAATGATTGTTGCTCAAGTTCAGGCTCAACAACTCCCCTAGATTTCCCATCTCGTCGGGAATTTTCCCGGTCAAGTCATTGCTGTAAAAGTCACGGCACGCAACTGAGACAACTTCCCAAGCTCCGGTGGGATGCGGCCGGTAATTTTGTTCCCATTTATCTGCAAAGTCTTGAGATTTGTACACTCTCCCCATTGTGTGGTGAGATTCCCGACAAATCGGTTGTTGCTGAGGCTTATAAAACCAGATTCGGATAAACTCCAAATGCACTCGTGACATCTGCAGTGAACTGGTTGCTGTCCAGACGGACTCTCATTAGCAGTGAACAATTCTTCAAACAGTCAGGCAGCGGCCCAGTGAAGTTGTTCCCTTGGATCATGAGATATCGAGGAGCAAAGCCACTGCATAAATCTGGCGGCAGCTCTCGGTGAAGCCGTTGTTCGCAAAGCAAACAGATTTCAGAGAAGGGCTGTACTTGCCTAAATCACGTGGTATTTCTCCCGAGAAATTGTTCGAGCACAAAGAGATCTTCCGTAAGTTAGCAAGGCGAGAGATGGTCTCGGGAATCTTTCCATAAAGCTGGTTCGTGCCAAAATAGAGAGACGTCACCAACGTGAGATTCCCGACCTCCGGAGGAATAGTCCCCGAGAGCGAATTATTGTACATGGAGAGGTGATTGAGCTTGGTCAGACTTCCAATTTCGGGCGGAATTTGCCTGGAGATGAAATTTCTCTGGAGCTTCAGAGAAACAAGTTCGGTCCAATTTGTGAAGAAGTCAGGCAGTAACTCACCCGACAGGCGATTATGCGAAGCTCTAAATAATGACAATCTGACTAGATTGGACAGTGAGAGAGGCAGCTCCCAGAGATCGAATTCTCGGCAAGGGCTAAGTAGGTGAGGTTAGAACAGAGCCCGAGCTCCGAAGGGATCGAAGAGGTCAACTCGTTTAGTCTCAAATCAAGCTTTTCAAGCTTTCACAATTGTCCAATGGAGCAAGGAATTGCCCCTTCAAAGAAATTGACCGCCAGCTCCAAGAATCTGAGCTGGGATAGATTGCCGATCGAGGACGGTATTGGGCCCTCGAGATTGTTGTTGCTGACGTCAAAGCGGGTCAGGTTCGGGAACGAAGCGAAGTCGAGCGCATCGAGCGTGCCGTTGAGGCTTGAGCCAGAGAGGCTGATATCTGTGACCAACCCGCCACCGTTGCAGGCAATGCCAGTCCAGTTGCAGAGATGGGGGATGTTGGTGAGGGACCATGAGCTCAGGGAAGGTAGAGGTGGAGGGGGCGAGAGGGAGTTCTTCCATTTGACAAGAGCTTGCGCCTCTGTGGTCGGTGATGGTGAGGCCTGAAATGGAAGCAAGAAGAGGAGACAGAGGAACAGGAAAAGGAAGAGGGGGCAGGTTGCAGTTGATTTTGTCATGCTTGGCAAGATGCTATTAGGCTTCATGAGAAATGAGTGAGCTGAATGAACTTTTATAGCACGAGGGGTTCTAGTTTAGACCAAAGACCACGAGAAAGTGACAAACTCTGTGGAGTCTTACCGTGACAAACACATGTTTGACTTCTAGTCATTTCCCCACAACGTTGCCTGAAAAATCCTACGTGTTATTTTTTGTAGAAAAGTTTTACCTAAATCACAAAAGTAGCCTTCAGACTACTAGTACTTCTTACTAATACCCTTTGATTAATACTTCGAAAATATGATTTGAAGATTCTTGGTCAGGTGCCAAAATAATTGGAATCCATCTATACAAATATTTGCTTGTTTAATTATAATAGACAAGCATTTGTCTAGTCAAGGCCACCCTCGCTTGAGCAGGTAAGTGCAACCCCTACCCTCTTTTGAGGCCTGCGAAGGTCAACGAGGCCCGATAGTGGCCGATAGAGGGAAAAAGGGAAAATAAATTGAAAGAAGAAAAAAAGGGAAAAAAGAATAAAGAAAGAAAGGAAAAGAGAATATAAGGAAAATAAAATAAAATTCAAAAAAATATTAAAATATTATCTAACAAATTATTCATGTCAATTCTAATCATACCACGTTATCAATGCCACGTCAACAATTTTCAACGAAAATTGGTAATAGATGAAATGATTTAGGATTAAATTGACAAAAATAGGGATAAGAACTGCGCAAGTACTATTACGTTCATACAACGTTCAATTAATTGTCATAACTTTTTTTTTGCTTACGTTAGTGTTTCAAACTTGAAAAATCAATCACTTAAATACTATTGGCGATTTGCTTCACTGGAAAATCCAACATCGACACCGGTTGTCTTACGTGACATTGTCGGCATTGAAGTGAATAATCAGTAAAAAATTAAAAAAATAAAAGAAAATTGACGTTGAAAAATTATAATAAACAAGCATTTGTCTAGTCTGGGCCACCCATTGCAGAACCGCTTCATTGAATCTCAGTCCTCGCGAGCCTCCAGCAGAAATATCAAAAGGAAAAGGAGGGAAAGGAGGGGGATGGGAAGAACGAGCCCAGGCGAGCGACCGCAGAGAAGCAAAAACCCTAAAAATCTCAGAGAGAGAAAAGAGAGAGAGAGAGAATAGCAACTCAAAAGAAAGCATTGGACGTGCGATAACCAAATGAAACGAAACGATCATTAAAAAATAAAGGAGGAGATCTGCACTATTTATTTTTGGTCTCTGCACAAACTCTAATTTTTATAAATATTCCGAAATTGGAGAGGGTTTTTGGCTCGTGAAAATCGGCCTCAAATCGGATACGATCTGGAATTTACCCTAACTTCAAAATGGGCAGACCTAAAAAGGTGGAAGGCGGGAATCTGGATCTTATTGGAGACCACGGCCTCAAGGAGGCCCTCTCCTGAGACCGGCCTAGCTCAACGAGGCCCAACAGTGGCCGGTGAATGGAAAGAAGGAAAAAGAAAAAAAAAGTAAAAAAGTAAAAAAGAATAAAATATAAAAGGAAAATAGAATATAAGGAAAAATATAGGTAATTAATATAAGATTCATAAAAATATCAAAATATTATTAAAAATTATCTATATTAGTACCGGCTATACCACATAGGACAGTCAATTCCATGCCAATGATTTTAAGCCAAAATTGATCAAATATACTTAATTGGCAAAAGGTAAAAAAATTAAGAACTGAACTGGTAAAAGTGCAATAAATTTAAAACCTTTTAGACAATTTTCTTGTGTTCAACTCAATGTAGAGTTGCAACTAGAAACTCCTTAAATATCTGGTGCATAATTGACAAAGACAATGCATATAGTGAGGTGGTGCTTGTAAAGCCAGCAATTATTATAATTGCAAATTTGACAAGTTGCATCTTTGATTTTTTAATAGATGTGGATGTAATAGTGATTTTTTTGTATCTATGGTAGAGGATATTGTGTTTGAAAATTCTTATGTGATAGTTAAATGTGTTGGTAGAGTTGGTACCTTGATGATGCTCGCTTTTATAGTGAATTTTAAGCACAACTTAAGTCTTGAAAGATGTTGTGGCAACAAAAGAGCCCATGAGGGGTTGTGGGAGAGTAGTGGTAGAGTCCGAGTTCAAGTTCAAGCAAAATAGTCGTAACTTAGCTCAAACATCAAGCCAATATGAAGATTGTTGTGAATATATCTCAAGTGTGCACCTGTAAAGGAAACCCAATCTAAATAGATTCTCTAAACAAAGTTTGCTTTTTTATATTCGAATATTAAGGGGCGTTAGTTTTTGCCCATCAGTGAGCAAAAGAGCTCTTGGCCATGGTAATTCATTGTGTGGCATGCTGATAAATAACATTGTGAAGAATATATTCATGTGTGTATTGGTTTTTGCCTATATGTAAGTAGAAAAACTACTGAGTGCGACAATCAATTGTTCAAGCATGCTCAAGAATTACACTGTGAAGAAATTGTAAATGTTTTAAAGACAATAAATCTTGTGACAAGATTTGTGAGTTCCTTTGTGAAATCAATAGATTGTTCCCGAGGAGTTGTGAGGATTAAATATTATGTAAGTTATTGGACGTAAATAGGAGTTGTAAAACACTAAGTGTGTTTGAAAGATTCTAGTACGGTTGTAATTTCCATGGTATCATTTAATCTAAAGTGGAATTTCCATATTGTTCTCCCTCCAAAATTGGTCATAGTGGTCGAACCATATAAATCCAATATCCAATTCATTTTATTGTACTGTTTATTATTATGTCTATTGCATGTTTTTTGCAACACTATCTTTTAGAGGTAATGATGGATGGATTCAAGTACACTTTTTGTCATTGTCATTGCTATTCATGTTGGGTTCATATGATTAATTTTCCCCTAAAACTCCATTTGCTTCATAAAAATTTGTCATTTATGAAAAATGTTTCCCAATAAGTCATTTTCCTGGAAAATAATAATATTCTCGTTGTTTGACTGAAATTTGAAAATAAATTGGGAAACATTTCCGTCATTTAATATGGAAAATCTGATTTGATTTTCTTCTGCGCACTCCTTTTAATAATATTTTTTTTTTTTTTATTTTTTAAAATCAAAATTTTAATTACTTCTTTTTTTTTCTTTTTTTCTTTCTTTTTACTTTCCTTCTTCTTTAGTTGATTGTCGGCCATTGGCCATGTGGTCAGTTGTCGGTTGTCGCCACGATAGGTGACCGGCCAAGGAAGAAGGAAAAACAAAGAAAAGAACATATGATAAAAAATAAAATTAAAAAATTAAAAATAAAAGAAAGAAAAGAAAAGAAAAAGAAAAAAATAATAATTATTGAAAGGATGCACGGAGGAGAACATGCTTGGTTTGGGTGAAAGGAAGAAGAGGGAAAATGATTTCTTATTTTCAAAAATGAAAATCATTTTCCTCTATTTAAGAAAACTTCTTTTGGTTTGCCAAACACTAAAAAATCTATATATATATTTACTTGGAAGTTGTTTTTCGCGAAATGAACGGAATCTAAATACTAAAATATTTTTCCTTTTATCAATTAAGAAAAAGTTATAAAAGCTACTGGCCAAGTATCGACTCTAGTCCACTGAAGATTGCCACCATCACAAGGGAAGCCATTGTTTTTAATAAAAAAGATCACCCTCTTTTTTGAATTTGCTTATAAAATACCATACGGCGTATGTGATTTAGCAAAACAAACAAAAAGAAGATTATGGTGTCAATTGGAATGATAAAGTGCTATTGTCATTTTTTAAGCTACAGAAGTATACCTACAGCACTGGTAAACTATTGCCTTCGGTCTAATTGTGCCAATTCTAGTGTCAGAGTTGAATCTCAATTTCATGCCATTTGATTATGCATCAATCGATAGAGGTTTGTTCAAATTCATGCGATGGACTGTGCATCATCAGAAGCAGTTAATGACGATTTTGCGCCATTAAAAGGTTGATTGAGGCAGCTAAATTAGGTGGGAGATAAAAACTGCGAGCAATGCAAATGGATTTAGAAGGCTACAAGTCGATTGGAATCGGGTAGAGATAGTTCGTAAGATGAAATTTTTTATGGTTAAGAAATATTGCCAAGGTCGGTTTTCTGAACCTAAAAAAGATATTGAAGTGAGCACCTTTTCGATGGTTATCTGCTGAAGATTACATTTGAGACCAGTTCGAGCTCTCGCTAATCTGATTGCAAATTTAAAAAATTTAGTAATGCAATAAAAAAGTAGGATGGAAATTGAACAATTTGCTAATCTTTTCTCAAAATACAAGGAAAGGACATTTGAAAGTCACACAAGGGACCACCACGCACTTCATTTTGGCTAATGATCATCCATCAATCAATTCAACCATTGACAAACATATTTGATTAGAAAAAAACCAATTGAAAAAGCTAAAACCAAGGAAATTCATCTGTACCATTAATTACGTCGGAATAAAATAAAATAAAAATTATAATTAGGTAAGTTAAAACTCATCAAAGCCAGCACGACAGAAAAAGCACAGCGGATCAACGCACTACCTTAAAAGTGGTGGGCACCACCAAAGGCTGCTAATAAGGGATAAATTGACCCCCAAATTGACTTTTACATTTCTTGCGCGCATCGAGGGCTTAGATACACTACTATGTTTGATTACTATATGGGATTAGGTTAATTATAATCTATATTAATTGTAATTTTACTGAAATTGCCTTCTCACCCTATAAACAGAGAATGCAAGTTAAAGAGAAAGTTGGCAAATGTTTAAATCGGTCCTCCTATTAAATATTTTTAATTAGAAACATGTTGTAACATAGGCACAATTACGTCATTTCTTATTTGATCATTAAGTAAAGGCACGTGAACAAGCTAATGTAAACATAGAGAGTCCTTCAGGAGATCTTTGCTTGCTAATCTTGTAATTCACAAAGACCAATAATACGTATGCATACATTTATTTGGAGGAAAATTAATTATTATGAGAATATTTTTCTAAAAATGATCATTTGCATTGCTTACAAAAATGAATTGATGAAAATAATTTTCTTCATCACAAAACTATATAAACATAAACTGTTATTGACGATGAACCTTAGTATAAAATTTGGGAAATGAGGGCAATTGGGAAAATGACAAGGACAATACCGAGTAGAAAACATGAGGCTAGTAATATTGCCACGCATTATATTAGAGAGCAATTTTCCTAGACACACTATTCATCTATTCCAGCTAAACAACTACTTTAACATCAAATAGATTACACTCGAATCTAATTGAAATTTCTCAAAAAAAAGCGAGACGAAAATTCACCATGAACAACTGCATAGAGGTCAATGGTATGAACGATTCCTTTTGGAATTATAGAAAGCAGTTTTTGGCTTTGAAATAATTGCAAAAATTGATCTATCTCAAACATATCGATCAGAGCCAGCTCAAGTCCATCAAGTCTAGCTTTACATGGATAATGTGGATCTACCTATATTTAATATAAAGATTTTTTTTTTTGCGTAATATAAAGATTGTTTGACAATTCTTAATTAAAGGCAAATTGCATGTCTTATTTGAGATGTGAATATTCCGGGGCTTTACTTATCACTTATTTTTCTTTGTTTATTAAAAGTGTATTTCCTTCAGATTATGTTGCACAATTACATTGTTGCCGTGATGCACTTAGACCTATCAATCATGATTTGCCATGTGGCTCCTGATGCTCCTCCCCGTAGGCCTCTTGTTTGACAATTACAAACAGGGCAAAGTTGTTTTGACACTTATATGATTAGACCCACCCCTATTTGCATTAGAGAGACAGAATTGCTCTTTATTATTCAATTGAAACTTAAAGTAGTGGACCCCAATTTACACATTGTCCTATTCTTTCTAGTTTTTCTAGTTTATGTAGCATCCGGTTACCATAATTGAGGATAACACATTCAAGTGATTATTATCATGCACATCAAAAACCTATCTTTTCTACTCTCTCTCTCTCTCTTTTTGTCTCTTCTACACATGTTAGCAACTTTATTTATTAATGACATCTTTAGAACTTTTCATTTCGTCGAGTGAATTTTTGCACTAATTTTCACGTAGAAATGTAGAAAAGCCTATATACAAACAAAATTTGTAAAATA
Source organism: Eucalyptus grandis (assembly GCF_016545825.1). Classification (NCBI taxonomy): domain Eukaryota; kingdom Viridiplantae; phylum Streptophyta; class Magnoliopsida; order Myrtales; family Myrtaceae; genus Eucalyptus; species Eucalyptus grandis. The sequence goes on from NC_052612.1 coordinate 8,810,254, forward strand.
GAAACTATGCCTAAAGTAATAGAAATATTTTTCATGAAAGCTTAATTTCATTCATGTTGGATTGACAAAGAAAATGCTGATTTTAATGTTCTAAGCAACAATGGGTTTAAATTTGAAGGGAACCCACGATGGAAAAGAAATCAATTGAGGAAAAATGTATAAATGTGAAATCCATCAACGCTGATTTTCCCTATCTTGTATAAACGGAGTGTATTTAGTTATAAAGAGGGTGGAAATAATGTCACCCAAATAATACTAGAATGGTAAATGATGCAACATTTGACCACATTATGGTTGCAAAGTAAAAAGGAAAAAAAGCCTAATTTATAAATGAGTATAATTGCAAGATCAAGTTATCAACAATGAAATTTATGGGTAACTTCCAACGCACCAATAACTAATTAATCAAAATGGTTTTAGGAACAGGTCTCATATTGCCTCAACATGCAAACGTCAGGTTGTACGCCAAGCTCCAATTTATTTATTTATTTTTTTTTTTTTACATCTCTAATATTTAGTTGGGAGTGGACTTTTCAAATCGGTGCATTGAGTTAATTTGAATGGTTCGCAATAGGGTCTGATCAAAATTAACTTATGTTGACCTATAATTTTAGCAACATGTACCCAAACAAATATCCAATCCAAATCGAGACTCCAATTTTTAACAGCTTTTCTTCTTAAATGTAGAAAATAACATACTAGTGATAATCCAATTTGCGTAAGCAAAGTCAGGCCCAGCGGATCCTGGGTCACCAAAAAAATATATATATGTACTAAAATAAATTAACCAATTTTAAATAAAATAAACTTGAACAGAACTAGCAAATAAGAAATTACTAGAAATAATTCTCGTAAATAACTCACATTTTGAAAGCATTAACAAAGTGACTAGTGTCAATTTTCAGCAATCCTCCTCGCACCATCAGCACTATTGCATTAGTGTTGTTATAAGTTTTGGAAATTAAAAAAATTAAATCTGAAATAGAAATTATGTTAGGAAAAGATAAAAAAATGTTTTTTCCTCCAGAAGAAAAAACATAATAGACATGTGGAAGAACCAAAATTCATCCAACCATCTCCTGTAAAATATTTCCTTCGCTACAACGAACCTAGTGATAATCCATTTTTTAATATGTTGTGTTCTTAAGAGAGCTAATTGTGGTGACTAGACCTTTGCGCCCTTGTTCCTAATTTATCGATGGAAGAGAGCTGATTGAGGTAACAATTACTCTCTCTCTCTCTAACAATTACTCTCTCTCTCTCTCTCTCTCTCTCTCTCTCTCTCTCTCTCTCTCTCTCTCTCGTTGCATCATCTACATATCTAGATCAAGGTCTAAATTAATAGGATTTCAAGTGCATGGACCATGGATGTGACTTTTGAACATTAGATGGTCCTCAATTATCGATCTTTCTACATATGTGTCTAAAAAAAACCAATTAAGTATCTAAAGACAAAGCTTAGTCAATCTGAAGTCTTCTGCACACTCAACCTTTTTAAGACAAAGCTTAGTCAATTTGAAGTCTTCTACATGCTCAACCTTTTTAAGAGGGTCATTATGTATATTAACCAATCAACCAAATCTCACACTTTCATCTGGAGAAGCCTTTGGAAGCACTTGAATTTTTCCAATCAGACCAGAATTTCATTTTGGGCCAATAGCCGGCCGTACCCATTGGAAAGTGGGTGTAATTGATAAGTCAAGAGTTACCAACAATGTAATTTATGTCAGACTTCCAACCCATCAATACCTAGGATGTGAATGTTCTCTAAAATTTGGATTTTTGCAAGTCAATAAATACTCTTTTTTAGCAATGTGTCGTGCCGTATAGATGAACGTATCACTAGCGACGTTAAAAAAATATGGAAACTTATGGTGGCCAACTAATTGCCAATCACTTTAAGTGATGTCATATAAAGAGGTTTTGGTGGTAGGTGATTATAGGTTGTTGAAAAGGAAAATTCAGGAAAAAAATGATGTTCAAAAGGACTATTTTGCAACTTTTCCAAAAGATTCAGGACTTAGACCGTGTTTCTAGAATAAAGAAGTTTATTCATTGATTAATATATTCAAGAAACCGAGGCCCAATACAGGGAAGATACGGTGAGGCTCATGCATTCTTTTTTTCCTGCAAATCTAGTGCTTGTGCAGAGAGAGAGAGAGAGAGAGAGAGAGAGAGGAGGATCAGGACTCAGGTCTAGATGCAAGAGTATGTAATGGATGATGAATACCTTGAACTTTGATAATAGAACTTGATGACAAATGTTCGGTTAATATAACCAAATTGTGAGACTTGACCCTGATGGGCAAGAACTCCAGATAGATGTTATTGCAAGCTTCTGTTGCAGGTCAATGTCCATGACAAAGCTGATAAGTGGGAAAGAGATAGATATGTCTCTTTTTGGGTTAAAGTGCGAGAGAATTCATCCATTTGGTGAAATTTGTCATTAGTCTGAGTCCTTTCTTTTCCATAATACCTTGGTGACTAGTCTAACAAGAACTCATTCAGGGTCATTACCTTTCCTCTATTCAAAGAGCGAGATGATTATCATACAATTCGGTCGTTTCTTGGTAGAATTATGAAAGAAATTCACTTTTGACTCTATTCAGGCTCAATTCAATAGTCATCAGTACTCGGACCTATGACTCCAAAGCCGCATTTGAAACGTTCTCAAAAGCAGACCAGCCACTTTTGTCGCTCGAAACTTCAGTTGGGTTGGTTTGAGAGGAACGAATCTAAAGAAACGAACAACTTGCCAGAGGAAGCTCCAAAAACGACAGGATTGGTCCTTCCAACTTGGTGAGACGATATAATATTAATGGCTTGACATATTCACAATGCCCAGAATTAAGTAACATTATATGAAAATTGGCTAAACAAAAGAAAAGAGGTGTCCAAAAATCCTAAATTATTGTACTTTTACTAATTCAATTCTAAACATTTTTATATTTGTGATTGAATTATAAACATTTTAACATTTTGTTTATTGAGTTCATTTGACCAATTTTGCTCGGAACTTGCTAACGTGGACCCAAGCATTGACGTAAATAATTTTTAACAATATATTAATATTCCTTTTGAATTTTTTATTAATTTTTCCTTCTTCCTCTTCTAGCGGCCAAGTGGGCCTCAACTCGACTAGAGGTGAGGGCCAACCAGCCATAGGCGAGGGCCAATGAGGTCAACTTGGCTGGCCTCTAGTGAAGCTCGAACCTTCTGGCCACTGGCAAGGGTGGATCTCATTGTTGTTGGGTGAGGTTGCCACTGGTGAGGCTCAACTAACTTGCCTTTGGTGAGGGTGATCTTTGCTAGAGGGCAGCATGGTTGACCTTGCCAGCCCTCATCTTTGGCGAGTGGCCGATGCTCGGGGACTAGCTAAAGAAGGAGGAAGGAA